>NW_027507748.1:325212666-326412666 GCF_037356315.1 Lithobates pipiens
GTCCATTGTTGAGTCCCATAGGTTCCGTGGGCACATACAGTACCTGGTGCATTGGAAAGGGTATGGTCCGGAGGAACGCTTTTGGGTCTCATCTTTGGACATACATGCCCCTGTCTCCCTCTGCGATTTCCGTAGATGTTTTGCGCTCAAGCTTGGTAGTCCTCCGAGGGGGAGGGGTCATTGAGGAAGGGGTACTGTCAGGGCTGGGCTCAGCCCTTCCTTCTCTGAGCTGGCCGCTTAGCTGTCAAGTAATTGCCAGCTCCTATCTCCCCACAGTTACTCAGCTGTTGATATCCTGCTCATCAGTTCTGCCTACTTAAGCCGTCCAGTCCCGAGGAGCTATGCCTTCGCCAACATCACAGAAACATCTCCTGCGATCCTGTTCAAGACTTGCTTTGCTGAAATCCCTTCTGGCTACAGATCCTGCTTGCTGTTGCACTACATTGATCCCTGACTTCTGGCTTGGCTGACTAACCGTTCCGGTTACTGAACTTTGGCTAGTTTTGACTATGTTTGCTCTTTTTACTTTTATTATTAAACAAGTGTGATTTAACTTTACTTCTGTCTCGGCCTGAATTAATGGTTTCTGACAGATTTTTAGCTAGTCCTATAGAAACTATTCTTTGCAGCCATTTTACCCTGTTTGAGCCACAGGGATATTGCTGCGAAGAGTCTATGTTTTTGCAGCTTTTATAATCTGTTTTGTATAATTCTGCAGTGCATGCATGCTCGTTGCCTTCCTGAACCTACATGAATGCTTCTAATTTTGCAATTATTTATTTATTGATCAGCAAGGGCACCATCCAGAGTCTCACTGTCAAACCACAGCTACAGCCTATAGACATAGGCTTCTGGATTGCAGTGCACACAGATGGAGAACTAGGTTCCCTGTTTGTTTGTATGTGATGTAATCAAGTACCTGCCACTAGCTATCCAGAAGAGGTCTTTAAATTTGAGGTGTCTTATCTCGTCACTAAGCAGTAAAATGTAATAAAAAGGACTCCCTGTGTTCAGCATACAGACAGCAAGTCACTCCAGCAGCACGTGTAACAGGACAGCACTGACTCTATGTAGCACAGAGTACTAGAGTGAATTTCAGTATTCCCAGCGGCTCTCTAGATGTGACAAATGCATAATTACATGTAACTAAGCTGGCCCAATGGGGGTTCTTTTGATTTTTATTTTATGCTGATAGTGCCTTAAGTTTGGGGTATTGAAAGAACAGCATTTACTTGTTACTAACAATCTTTTCTTGGAGCTACGTTTTGTTTGTCACAAATTGCTGCATCGTTTGAAAGCAACAAAAAAATGACAATAAACAAGTGCAAAAACAATGTACACCTAAACCACTTCACATTATATCACTCACATTCACTATACCCCCTTTTTTTTCCCCTATATAAGATAAAAGGCATACACCGATTAGACCTATTATATCTGATTAAACTGTCCTTTGCTATTGACCAGTTTTACACTGCTCTATCCTCTGTAGTATGGTAACTCTTATAGTAAAGCCTTAAGCCTGGTACACACTAGTAGTTTTTTTTTGTTCAACTCAGCGTGCTGAGTGAAAAAAAAACTGAATAGCTCCGGAGGAGATCCCCCACTTTCTTATTTTTACCTACAGGTAAGCCTATGATAAGGCTTACCTGTACGTAAAATTAATATCTCCTAAACCTGTATGGTTTAGGAGATATTCACCCTGCATGCAGTGGGCCCCCCTAAAAAAACATACCCACTCCACATAAAACCTCCCCCTAAACCACCCTCCCCAATACCAACCCCAAATAACCCCCCCAACCAAAGGCAGATGAGTAGGATGGGGGATACAACCCCACAAGGGAAATGAGCCTACTCTCCCCAAAACAAACCCCCTATAGAAACAGGTCCTATCAGCCACCTAAATGGAGACGGGTCAAGCTCCACCGTGGATGGTGTCACACCTTAAAGTCACAATGGGTGAATGGGGCACCTCACCACAGTATGGCAGAGTCCACCACAAGAGAAACCCACCCACAACCCGCTAATGGTCTGCAGGATATGTCATGAACCAAATCATCAATCAAAGGATAGGTGCAAGTTTGCATCCATAACATATATCCTTGGAGACAGGAGCCAAAGTGATGTTGGATACAGCTTCAAATGTGTGTAGCTTGCACTACTATAGACTGACTGAAATAGAGCTCATTAGCAGGCAGGTGTACGATGTGGTTGTCCTTTTTAAAGCATGTAACCAGCAACCAACAGATGTATAATACTATGTGGAATGGCATACGATGATTCCTAGTGTAGGGCTGATATATGTACTAAAAAAGGACTACCACATGATTGATACCACAGCTTACATATACAGGTATGGTCCCGAATCAATTAGGTACCTCTCCACCTGTTTGTTATGCAGCCGAAAGTACAGGTATAGTGGTCAGAAGTACTCACAGCCCTCTGTCCATGCTGTCATCCGTGTGCTGGTCTGGTGCTCACTGGCCGACTCCCACCTCATACGTGTCTTCCATCCATCCATAGTACTCCTTGCCAAGTTCAGTGGGCTGGTAGGGATAGTAGCGGCTCCCAGCTCTAAAAAATGGACAGTCCAATATACTGCGGATTAGTCCAGCATGGTAGGTGACAGTTCTCCTAAGGTAAACGGTGGTTGGGCCATCTACAGGGGGATCCTTCCTGTGTGTGCGTCTACATGTTTTGTTTCGTCCACCGGAACTTCATCAGGAAGTGCGACAATGCCTTTTATCTTGCAGGTTTTTTCTTACCAGCAGGTTTACAACCACTTTAATACAGCGATCTCCCCCACTGAGCTATTGTGATCTGACACGGGGACAGTCTCTCTGCCAGAACACACCAGTCAGCATTCTCAGCCATTGGCTGAGAGTGCTGATTGGATGCCAATTGGCAGACCTTTTTCGGTCATGCATATTTGACAGGAGCCTGACCTTCTGCCGTACACATGGGCTGAATGTCGGCTTGTTTCTATTGAACTGACTAATACCGCCCAATATTTGGCCCGTGTGTATGGGGCTTTATTCTGTGCTCTTTTTCTAGTAAATTTAGGTCTAGCCTTGAACCACCTGCAGCCTCTTTATTTTAGTAGCAAAACACCTGCATGTACTCTTGACAATCCTTGGTTAAAATGTCCTGCTGCTGGCCAATTTTACACTGCTGAATCATCTTTGGTGTTCTAAACCTGCATTCACTATATCTGGTCTTCCACCCTAACAATACACACCAAACTGAGCATGTGCAGAGTGTCTCCTAGGGCTCTGTTCTATCAGCAGATGGATTTGGGACAGTAAAAGAAGGGGAGGATCGAACAAGACAGGATCAAACAGCCTTTTTACACAATGCGCAGGATTAACCATTTAGGTTCCAGAGTACATATAATAAGCATGCTTTACTGCATACACAGATTGATTTTACTGTTGTGGGTTTATGAACACTTTATTGTGGGGTTAATAGAAACTGTCAATTAGAAACCAGTGGCAGGACAGTTTTGCATTAGTGAGAACATATCTCACAAATATATAGGCCAATATCCATCTGCTGGTCAAAGGAGTCCTATTACTGCATGTGTTGCTGATAAAACTACCTGAAAAAAATGTATTTTCCAACTGAAGTGAATCAGATTGGGGTTCTGCTACTGTATAAAAGCCAAGCTCATTTTAAAAGAAAAAAAAAATCAGTTCCACAGAAAAATATATACTGCCAATGTATACTGTGACTCTGTGAAAACTTCACTGTTCTGTAACTCAACCACCAGATTTTAAAGATTTGTGTATTGTCAACGTTGCCTTTAAAACTGTATGAAAATACCATCTCCTTTCTCTACAGAAAAAAAATGTTTGCATTGATAAACACCCCCCTATAGCAGTACTAAGCTTCCTCTGCCTTTTTAGTAGTAGTTTGCCTATTTTCCTAAAAATGGCCAGATGCAAACATTTTCTAATTGGATTCAAATAAAAAGTATGTAAATCCTCGAGAAAGCTGTATGAATGTGAAAATTCATAAAAGGCCCCACAGTATTGTGTTTACATTAAAACTCAATTTAAGGCCTCAAACACATTTGAGCTAAAAAACACTGCTTTTACAGACGTTTGAGATTTTATTAGACTTTATTAAATTCTGCTTCTAAACTCCCTTCCATGCATGTGTGCAAACACACCACAGGCTTTGCATGTGTTTAGAAGCAGAAAAAAAGGCATCACTTCCTAATTCAGGAAAGGCGTTTTTGAGCTTAAAAAATGGCTGACACGCCTAAACGCATGTTAACAATACTGACTTTTACCACTTAATCATTTTTTTATTTTATTTCAAAGGTCAGAATGAATTAATATTCTGGCCAGTGAAATTAATAAACACTCAAGTGCTTGACATACATAAACGTGCTAGAAAACGTGCACACAATCAGAAAATCAGACAAAAGCGATCGTATGATAATCTCAACGTTAGTACACAGTTTTGGAGAGCCGATCACGACAGTTCATGCAAAATTAAATACGAAAAATATTCTTGTACAATACCAGAACTTACTATTTTCGATAAATCGGTATAGTATTCATCCGAAAAAAACGGAAGACCAGGTCCACGCTTGCTCGGAAACGAATGAATACATTACAATTAAATATAACCCATTACATCACGTCTGTAGTTGTATTCTGTCATACAACAATTTTCATTACTTTAGTAACTTCTTAATTTTCAAAATGAGACTAGCATTCAAAAAAAAAGCAGGAGAAAAGCTTTTAACAACTTCCCGCCCAGCCTATGGCAGAATGACAACCAGGCGATGGCTTTAAGATCCTGACTGGACGCCATATGACGCCCTCTCAGCATATGTCACCCACCATGTCCACTGCACACAGCCAATGACTGATCAGTGTACTGGATCGCTGCTGGTACCATGTGACTTCTGTGACCAATCACAGCAGGTCACATGACAGTTGTATGCAATGGATAGCTTCCTTTGATGCCATACATTGTGTACAATTGTGTTGCTAGCTGTGATTGGTCAAAGTGATCACATGGTACCGACAGGGCCAATCACAGTCCATTTGTACCATGTGATTAGTTTTGACCAATCACAGCTAATCACAACAAAACAAACTGAATGAAGTAAAATGCTTGCTTATAGCAATGTAACTGCTATAAGCAATCATAATGTGTAAAAAAAGAAAAATCTTGATCACTTCCCCAGAATAGTACATTTTCACTACGATAAAATTATATTGCTTTGGTCACAGTGTGTTAAAAAAGAAAAAGAAAATTTAATAAAAATACTTTTTTTCTGTACTGTCACCAGTCAGTGTCCCTGATCACAACCACACCAGTTCTACGATGACGCTATACTGCATTGGTGACAGTATTTAGAGAAAAAAAAATTGATTTTTTTTTCATTTTCCAAAAAATGATGACTTGTTCAAAAAAACCTCCATGCCTCCTACTAAATACCTTGGACTGTCTACTTGGGGGTATTTGTGCTGTCCTGGGGTTTTAGGGTCTCATGAATTGGGATAGTCCATCAGTACATCGGAATTGATCAATTTCCAGATATATAGTTCACTCTATAACTTTCTTACAGACTAAATAATATACACTGATTTGGGTTATTTTCACTAAAGAAATGTAGCAGAATATGTTTTGGCCAAAATTTATGAAGAACATTTATTTGCAAAATTTTATAACAGAAATTAAAGTGGTTGTAAATCCTTACAGACCACGTTGACCTACAGGTAAGCCTAGATTAAGGCTTACCTGTAGGTCCAATAAATATCTCCTAAACCTACACGGTTTAGGAGATCTTTGCAAAAAGACAGGCACGGCTGTCTGCGGCGCATATGCCATAGACCGCATCGTGCATGCCCACTGAGCAATATGCCGTTAGTGGCGGCTCCTGTGAACATGCGCGGGAGTGACGTCATCGCGGCTCAGGAGCCACCATCACAGCGCCGGAGCCACGATACCCGGAAAGAGGATGGACACTCCATGGAAGAGGGGACAGCGGTGACATCGTGGCTCCTGTGTCAGGTAAGTGACACATAATGGACTACTATGCAATGCATAGTAGCCCATTATGCTTTACCTTTGCAGGGAAACAAAGCGGAAGTAAACCCATCAGGGTTTAATTCCTCTTTAACAAATTTTTTTTGTCACAATTTTTAGCAAAAAATTAAAAATCCAGCGATGATTAAATACCACCAAAAGAAAGATATATTTGTGTAAACAAAATGGTAAAAATTTAGTTCAGTGTTGCATGACGACACACTTGTCATTCAAAATGCGACAGCGCTGAAAGCTGAAAATTTTCGTGGGCAGGAAGGGGGTAAAAGTGTCCAGTATAGAATTGGGTAAAAGAGCCACAGTGTGAATGAGGCCTGTGCATGAGATGAGAGAAATATGTGGTTGTCATTACCATTAATAATTGAATCAGAACAAGTAGGTAGATTGAGAAAGCTTGAGCAAAGTTAGAAGTTTTTAGCTATATACAGTACTTGTTCTAGGTTAGCGACTCGAAAAATTGAAGAAAGAAGATCATTAGGAAAGTCAGGCAACTAGGATAAGTGGAATGAAAAGTCAACAATGGCAGCCACCATGTGTCTTTAAGGAAATGTTTCTTTAAAGGTTATTAAATCCCAGCTTTGTGCGCAGTGTTCATATTATGTGGTGTGTTCCGAATGGTGTAGCCTAATCCTAAACCCCTTGTTAGGCCCTGTAGCCCAGCAGGTTTATAGCAGCCCCTCACTATTTTCGAGACTAATTACACCTCATAGGGAAGAATGGCTTGCTGGCTGACCTGCTGCTAGATCATTACTTTGATCACTGTCAGTGCTGTGAGAGCTGTTTTCTTCACAAGGACATACTGTCTGTAAACAGGCATGACATTTTACAGTAGAAGCTTGCAGTATACACAGTGGAAATAAAAGCACTGTAATGGTAGTAAGCTTAGAATTATGGTACCTTTTTGCTGGAGGGTCATGGAACCTGTGTATGCAGCGAGAACTTGTCTCTGATAAGGCTAAAGCATATGAACTTCCCAATTATGGTCTCCTGGAAACATTCCCAAAGAAAAACAACTGTAAAAATCCATGTGTTATAGGTAATTTCTTCTTCTTTTAATAAAGATAAAAAATAAAAGCTTAGTTATTTGTTAATACTTTGGACTCTAGGAAATGTATGGTAAGAGAATACATATGCTGCCATGCCTGACCTCATCTTCTGATAATGGTACAGTAGTTATTTGGTCATGCTGATTGAATGGCTTCAGTTCTTTCTGAGTCGCTGACCTGGAACCCGTAGATGGTCAAGAGTTCTGACTTCACTCTGACTTTCTAACTTGTGTTCTTGTTCCAGGTCAGTTGCTTAGAAAATTATTGATGCTAAGTACAGTCAGGCAAGTAATAGGAGGTCAGCAATAGCAGCCCCTTATAACTTTCATTACAGCTTTCTATTGTGAGAATATACCACTTTTTAAATCACATCTGTCTTTTAAATGAGTTACCCCCCCCATTAATCTGTTACTTAACCCACAACAGTAAAATCAGTCTGTATATGCAGTAAAGCATGCTTGTTATACTCACTAAAGAACCTAAGGGGTTAACACTTTGGATTGTGTAAAAAAGGCAGTTTGATCCACCACTTCTTCCACTGTCCCCAACATCTCCTGATCCTTTGGAGTCACTCTGCATATGCTCAGTTTGCTGTGTATTGCTAGAGAGTTTTTATTTTTTTTTCTGATGTGCCTTTTTCCTAGTTTTATTTTCTTGCCATTTTCCACTTTATGCCAATATCTAGCAAATATATATATATATATATATATATATATATATATATATATATATAGTGGGTAAAATAAGTATTGAACACGTCACCATTTTTCTAGGTAAATCTATTTCTTCAGGTGCAGTTGACATGAAATTTTCACCGCATGTCTGTAACCCATACATACAAAGAAACCAAAACAAAAAAGTTTGGAAATTAAGTTATGTGTAATACAATGGAATGACACAGGGATTTATTGAACATGCTAACTGAAATGTATTTAATACTTGGTACAAAATTCTTTGTTGGTAATGACATCTTCAAGACGCCTCCTGTATGGAGAAACTAGTCACATGCATTGCTCAGGTGTGATTTTGGCCCATTCTTCCACACAAACGGTCTTCAAATCTTGAAGGTTCCGTGGTTCCTCTTGTATGAACTCTGATCTCTAGTTCTTTCCATAGATTTTCTATTGGATTCAATACAGGTGATTGACTGGGCCATTCTAGCAGCTTTATTTTCTTTCTTTTTTTTTAAAACCATTTGAGAGTTTCCTTGGCTTTGTGTTTGGGATCATTGTCTTGCTAAAAATTCCCCCTCATTTCATCTTCATCATCATGGTAGATGGCAGCAGATTTTTATCAAGAAAGATTTGGTAAATTTTTCCATTCATCCTAACTTCAATAACATGAAGTTTGCCAGTACTGTATGCTGTAAAACAGCCCCACACGCTAGCTGCTTGCTGTGGGGGCACTCAACAGGAGGAGCACAGAAGAGGGACCTGGGCTGCTCTGTGCAGTGGTTTTGTGAGGAGGTAAGTATAACATGTTTTTTTTTTTAAACAAGACTTTACAACCACTTTAACCATCGCTCAGCTGTACACTGATAGAAATCACAAGACTGCTGTATACTGCTGATGAGAAAAGGGGTTTAGCAGTTTATATTTATTAAGGTAATTGCATTTCCATGTGCTGTGTGTAGCAGTCTCGCCGACTTCCAAGGGCCTGGTGGTGACCCTCAGAGCCAGAGAGAACAGACATTCCTCCTCAGGGTGCATGTTACTAGGCATATTGGGTGTGGTGCAAGGTGAAAAGATTAGGTGCCAGTCACTTTTTGTAAAAATTAACAAAAAAAGGAGCGGATCTGCCATCGGGGGGAACCCGATGCCTCTCTGCCTCTCGTTTCTTTACTCTGCATTGATCCATCCAGCTGAGGGGTATGTCCCACCATTCGTGGCTAAGTGGGAGGCGGAGCTCGGCACTCGCTTTACTCCAGATCAACAGCAGAAAATTCTCCATTTTGCGCAGAAGTCCTCTATGGCCACACGAGTCCAGGAGACGTGCTACAAAATCACAACCAGGTGGTATAGGGTCCCATCCGTTCTTCACCGCATCTTCCCTCAGGTGCCTGATTGTTGCTGGCGTTGTGGGGAGGCGGAGGGGACCATGTTGCATGTCTTTTGGGCCTGTCCCAAGCTGGTCCCCTTCTGGCGTGAGGTGACCAACACGATCGGTCGTCTGACGGGTGTCTCCCTGGAGGGGAACCCTGCGGCCTGTCTGCTGCACCTGTCGGAGCGGTCCATTAAGAAGTATAGGAACTCTTTGACTATTCAATTGCTGAATGCGGCGAAGGCCTGCATCCCTTTGTGCTGGAGATCGGAGAACCCGCCGGCTAAGTCTCTATGATTCTCTAAAGTGAACGAATTAAGAGATATGGCAGACCTCACAGCGACGCTTCATAATGGGGAGGAGGCCTTCCGTGAGACCTGGAGACCATGGCAACATTTTACTTACACTGAGGCTTATCTCCGGGAGGTTGCTATGGATGCCCGTTGAGAGAGGGTCTCTTTTCTTTGGTTCCTGGGCCCCCTTGCCCCCCCCCCCCCCCCCCCCCCCGCAGCCGGATGACGCCCACGGTCATTACTCTGCTCTTTTTTCTTTTGTGTCAGGTTCCTTTGCTGCAGTCTGCCTGAAGTCTCCTATTGTTTCCTATACTTGTTCTGTCTCTCTGTTCTGGTTCCTCTCCCTTTCTCTCTGACCCCCCTTCCACTTGTCCACCCTTGTAGTCCCCCTTTTTTCAACAACCCCTGCCCCTCTATTTCTCCACCTATTCAATCCTTTTTCCTTCACAGTTGATTTTACCGGCTAATCTATGTAGGACAAGGTGGGTTGTGGGCCTCTCCGGAAATGACTAGTTTTTATTAGTGTAAGCTCTGCCCGCCTGGGGCCCGGCCCATCGCCCATCTCCCTCCTCTTCCCTTTCTTTATAAAATGACAAATATTTTGTGCATCTCACTGTACTGCATGGCCATGCGATGATTACAGCTCACCTGGGTGGGTTCACATTGCCTATTGGTGTCAGAGGTCGTAGAGGGGAATTTAGCCCCCTGTCCAGGAATGCTTTAAGGTTATGTTTAAGCTTAAATCTGGGATGGTCTCTATATCTCCCACCCAGGTGCTATTAGGATACTAGGATGTTTTTGTTTTGGAACTATGTCTGTTATATCACTGTTGTCCATGTGCCTGTTTTTTCTTCTTGCATTCAATAAAGGAATTACAAAAAAAAAATTAACAAAAAAAGTTTTATTTCTCTTAACCGTAATGTTGGAGAGAGTGGGTTTAGGGCACACACCCTTAGGCAAATGCAATAGCAATTAACGGAAACTCTGCATACAAAAATAGAATTAGGCAGACAGCAATACAGAACTAGGGCCTTTAAGCTGGATGCAGCAACCTGTATCTTGTAGCAACTGGCAATAAATTCTCTCACAGTATCCCGCTGTAGATCTTTCAGTTTAACCCACAGTAACCCCCTGTAGATCTTCCAGATTAACTCGCAGTATCCCAGTGGAGATCCTCAAGCTCAGCTCACTGTCTTTCACTAGACTTCTTGGACTCAGCCACGTGTTGGATTCCCTAGCTTCACCCACAGCTAACCGCTGTATTTTATCTTCAAGCTTTACTTACAGCTACCTGCCGTACTCCTTCAAGCTTTACTGACAGCTACTCGCTGCCTTTTTGTATGAGTCTCTACTGAAGCTTTCCCACTACTTTACTGTCCCCGGCTAGTGAAGCTTCTGCTCTGGTACTCCATCAGAACTTCATCCCTATCAAACTTGCTTCCGGTAACAGGAGTGGTCATCCCTTTGTGGCAACTGCTCCTCCTTTACCTCCGACAACGATCAGGCTCCCCTCAGGCCAAGCCTCTAACACATGCGGTTCTGCCCCAGGCTTTGGCTTAACCTTGTCTGCTCCTCCTTTTGCGGATCCACAAACTGATGGATAGACCTTAAGTGGACCTAGCAGCCAGCATGCCTCCTAGATATGCCTCAGACTTCAGGCCTAGAAACCAGGTGCTTCTCAACACACACCCACCCAGGCCACAGCCTCGGGCAAGAAGAACCCCAATCACCTGCATACACAGCGGTCAAAGAAACTCCTGCTGATTGGCTGAGACAACCTAGTTACCCATTACCTGAATTTATTGTACTCCATTATTCTAATGCCAAAAGCAACAGTGCCACCTATTGACAGAAAAGAGAGACTACACCAAACTCAGACTTGGGACAGGAATCAGTAGATCAACCTACCAATTAGCCAAGCTAGTTACCACCTAGCACAACTAGATTTATTAGCAGCCCTGTTTAGGACTAGGGTGCTACATGTGTACTGTGGGAGACCTGTTATAGTGAATGCAGGGTCCTGGGTTAACTAACACTTTAATCAACCGCTACAGCCACTGTAGTAGTAGTTTAAAGATGGTCGTCTTCTATGTTGCACATTTCCTGTTTATCATAATATATTAGACTGAGCGAGGAACTCGGAAAAGCTTCCATCTCCTTCAGCTTGAAACTTGTTTTTGAACTTGAATGTTAGGATATGGTATACATAAGCACTATAGTGTTTCCTTTTGAATATTTTTTAACATGCCTCTAATTCCTAATTATTTATATTTTGCATTATCTTCGCTCCTCTTGCTAAACTTTCTTTTTTCTTATTTGCTGATAGTAACTAAATTTGGAATGGTTATAGCCTAATTTCATGTGTCAGTCAGTGGCTGTGCTATGCTAAATCTTTTTTGGAAGACGGTCAGAAATAGCTGGAGTAATGGCCAATTACCAGAAGTATGTGTCACTTTCTCTCAATTCTTCATGAACATCATTTTGCATGCATCAACATTTCATCCATCACGTTTTCTCATTTGTCTGTGTATTTCAAGTCATAGCATCTGAGTCGTTTTGTTTATTCCCCTTTATACCTTCATTTCTGTCTTCTCCATTCCACTCTCTTTATCTCTCTCCCCTTGGCCATTCCTCCATTCCCTTTTTCCAGCCTTGTAGTTCTTGGAATATCCCTATAGCTCAAAGCCTTGTGGTATAGTTCTGCAGCTTTGTTGTTCCCACACATAATTCATCAGAGGAGATTCCTCCAGCCTGAGGAATAGTGAGAATCCTGACATCAGAGGCCCTGGACATGAAACGTCTTTCAAACATAAAGCAACTATCTCTCCAGGAATATTAACAACTCATTTATATACTAAAAAAAAAATGTTAATTTTGCATTTTCTCTTACTGTTGAAAAGATCACTTCTGTGATTATCTGATAAACTAACTACTATTGCATAAAAGACACCTTAAAATATAATTATTCAGCTTGCAGTGATTGAAATGTTTGTTTTTCAGCCAGCTTAATTTTGTTTTAAGAATGTAATGTCATGTATAATGTAAAAGCTTCATGAATTTAGTCTTTTGCAGCATGCAATTGACATATTAAATTCAGTGTTAGATTTACCTTTAAAGGTAACAAGGGATTTGTCATCAAATGATTTATTCTAAAGATTGGATTGCCAGTTCATAAAACATTGAGAGTTATAACACACATCTAACTTCTGAAACCCTGAAAGCGGTAGTAAATAAAAAAATAAAAAGTAAAAAAATTCTGGCCCCCCTCTGCAAGGTAATGGCATAATGTGCTAGTATGTATTGCATACTAGCATCATATGAAAAACTTACCGTAAAGTGTTACTAAACCCAGGACCCTGCATTCCCTATATCTGGTCTTCCACAGTACATAGCACATGGAAAGGCAATAGTTTTAGTAAATTTAAACTGCTAAATACCTTTTCTCATCAGCAGTTAGAGCAGTCTTGTGACTTCTATCAATGTCTTGTTAGAGCTTGTAGGAGGAGTTTTCATTCTCCCCGATTGTCCTATCAAGCTGCAGGATCCCTGACCCTCTGTCTGGACAGTGCTGATTGGCCCTGTGCTGATCACATGCACTCTCCCAAGAAAAAAGAAAAAACTCTCTAGCAATACACACCAGACTGAGCATGTGCAGCTTTCCCTCAAGGCTCTGTCCTATCAGTAGATGGATTGGGGACAGTAGAAGAAGGGGAGGATCAGAGAAGACAGGATCAAACAGCGTTTTTACACAATGCAGAGGATTAACCCCTTAGGTTCCACAGTGAGTATAACAAGCATGCTTCACTGCATATACAGGCTGATTTTCCTGTTGTGGGTTTAGTAACACTTTAAAACGAAACCCTCCAGTGGCATGCTGTGACTTCTAACAGGGCTTCCATCTTCACCCGGTCTTCCTTCCAGGTTTGCGGGCTGTTTGAATGGCCAAGCCACAATGATGACATGTGCACGGGAGCCACAATCGCGGCACAGCACTCTGAAGTGAGTATGCCATTCCTTCAGAGCACAGCGTGCATGTGCTGGTGACGTCACCGGCTACAAAACATGCAAATATCTCATAAATGGTGCACATTTAGAAGAAATTCATCTTACCTACAGGAAAAGCTTACTTATAAGCTTGCCTGTAGGTAAAATCTGCAAAGTGGAGTTTTCTACCACTTAATTGCTATAGTGTAAGTTGGCGCAGTCATAAAAAATGGAACCTAATTTTACTAACCTTGACAATAGAAATAGCATGCCCGTGGGCCCTTTTTCCCTGGAATACTGTGTGTGGAAGAACTAGGGTGGTTGATATTTTAATCCTCACCAGCCTGCCTCTTCCAAAAGTGCAAACAAGTAATACAATACTGTGGCTACTTGCCATAGATTTCTGAATATCTATGGCATGTATAGTATCTGTATATTGTTTACATTATAAGCGTAGGTTTACAGCTAAACATACAGTAAGAATACAAACACTGTATAATATTGTGATGGCCCACCCTTTTGCAGCTAGAACAGCTTGTCTGAACAGTCCTACCTGCTAAAAAAGCATAGTTCTCTTCAGTTAGTTCTTTAATCTAGCAATCCATAAGTCCTGACCACTTAATATTTTCCTTGCAGTCACAACAATACAGCATGACTGGATAGAGAAGGATCAGTCATGGCATCTCTGAGCTCTTCTCTTCAACTAGTGAAATCCACCGATTAGGACTACAGTATTGTGAAAAATAGCAGAGGTTAATTGCCTTATAATTCGACCCCTTTCCCTCCCTATTCCAATTCTAATGCGTAGGCTAGTACCAACAAAGATTCAGGTATTACTAATGCCCCATACACACGGTTGGACATTCTGACCACAAAATCCGTCTGTTTTTTTCCGACGGATTTTGGCCCAAACTTGTCTTGCCTACACACAGTCGCACAAACTTGTCGGAATTGCCGATCGTTCTGAACGAGGTGACGTCAAACGTTTACGTGGGGGCTATAAACAGGCCAGTAGCCAATAGATTTAGTCTCTTCGTTTATTCTGAGCATGCCTGTCACTTTGTCCGTCGAAATTGTCTACACACAATTGGGATTTATGCAATTGGGTTTTGTTTTCGGAAAATTTTAGATCCTGCTCTCAAATTTTGTGCGCTGGAAAATACGACGGAATAAGTCAGATGGAGCCCACACATGGTAGGATTTTCCAACAACATGATCCGTTCGAACATTTTCCGTCGGAAAATCCGCCCGTGTGTATGGGGCATAACAGCCCAATTTACAGCTTTTTTTTTTTTTTTATAAATACCCCCCAGGTTCTATAAACGATAAAAATAAATAAACTAGACAGCACACTACAATACTTACCTTTAATCCACAGTTGTCTCCTAGTACCTTTTCTTGGTCACAAGATGTCCCCTCTCCCTTGGGTTGAATTATATCCAGTGTAGTTCAACCTGGAAGCCTGAGGATTCTACTGTGAATGCAGGGCACCTCGGCCCTGCTCCTTTCCCACTGAGGGAGAATCATCTTGGTGTTTTTCCCTCACAAGGTACCAATGCAGAGAGTGGCCCTCCTCTACGTTAGTAAGGACCGCTCTGCCCAGAGAATTGGAGAAAATTAATAATACCCCATGGCTTGGGTATTGATGTAAAACTCATGGAGGTCTGATCACTAAAATTTTCTTCCAGTGGAGGTCCAAATTGCATATTTTTTGCAATGTCTCAGATCCTTCCCAACACAGCCCCCTCATTTTATATCCCCCCTCACAGCACTGCTCTCCTTTACATTCCCCCCCACAGCACTGCCATCCCCTTTATAGCCCCCACAGCATTTGCCCCCCCCCTCCCACACCGCACTGCCTCCCTTAACATTACATCTCCCCTCACTACCAGCCTTTCATCCATAAAAAAAATGGAGTAACATTTTCTGCCAATGGAGCAGCTGGGTGAAAAGGGTAGGCATAGTCAGGCACTCTTGATGACTGCCTGGCAGAGCTCCTTAGTTCTATTAACCACCCCCCCCCCCCCCCGTGAGAGTATGCTGGGGCAGGGGTGATGGGGCATTGGAGGAGGAAGATTTCAGAGAGAGGAGGTCACAGCAGCACACGGGACACATCTCACTGAATGTAAGAAATGTCCCCTTGCACTGATTTGTTTTTTTTTGTTTTGGGCAAACTTAGGCTTTACAGTAGGGAAGCCTGTGGTTGAGCATTAAGGGCTAGTTTACACTTTCTTCAAAACATGGCTTTGGACAGGCTCTGAATACCAGTCAAAGCCCCTGTCACTAAATAAAATGGTTAGCTTATAGTCCTGTTTACACCTTGCTTTTGCTTGGTGCTTCGGTGGGGCTTTGATGAGGCTTCGTTGAGCCTTTGGTGGGACTTCGATGAGCCTTTGGTGGGGCTTTGATGAGCCTTTGGTGGGGCTTCGATGAGCCTTTGGTGGGGCTTAGATGAGTCATTGGTAAGGCTTCTGTGGGGCTTCAAGCAAGCTTTGCCATAGAGTTCTATGGAGGCTTTGAAGACGCTTTGAAGCACCACTAACGCGACATGGGTATCATTTTTGAAGCGAGGCCAAAGCAAGGTGTAAACAGGAATGTAAGCTAACCATTTTATTTAGTGACAGGGGCTTTGACTGGCATTAACAGAGCTTTAACAAAGGGTGTCCAAAGCCTTGTTTTGAAACAAGTGTAAACTAACCCTTAGGCTGGATTCACACCTATGCATTTTTAGTGCTTTTTGCATTTTGCAGATTTGCACTACAGAACGTGTTCCATAGGAAACCATGATAAATGGATTGTAGTGCAAATCTGCAAAATGCGAAAAGCACAAAAAAGGCATAGGTGTGAATCCAGCCTAAATGTGTGTTGAAGCCGAAGCAAGTGTAAATGAGCCCTAAAGCAGAACTAAAGTTCAAAAAATGGTAATAGGAGTTACATCATCAGTAGTCACCTAGTCACCTAATGGGCTAAGAAGGAAGACTTTGGCTCCTGCCACCCCTTCACAAGATTAAGCTCCTCTTTAAAATACATTTAAGGATTTTTGCTCTGAATAAATAACTGAATAAATAAGAATCTTTAAAAATGCCTTACACTTATATTTAATTATACACAGATTAAAAGAGGCATATGATCTGTGTAGTGTTCTGATTGCAAGCAAATTATGAGTGGAATATAAATAAAACTCCTGTTATCTTCCCTTATTGAGAAAGCTGATCACTGTATTCTTTCAAAGTGTGTTATCTTTACTAATAGACCTGATTGACTGAAGCTAATTTTTTTTAATTTTTTTTTTACTGTTCCGAATTCTTTGGCTACATTGGCATCTTTTTTGACCATCTGCATTATTTTTCGATAAACGACTATGCATGATATGCACTCTCTCCCTTTGTTGTGTGTTGTCCAGTACAATGGAAATCAAAGACGTGACTGCTGGTGTGGACCTGAGTATTGAGCCTGGGCTCCGCTAAGTGTGATATTTACCCTGGGAACATTGCGTCTCAGGGAGGAGACGCTCCTCTGGCTGAATGTTAATAGGCTTATACGAACATTTCATTAACTAGCAGTACTGCATTGCAGGATTTCACTAGCTACAGTGCTGTTTGCCACAGCTGGGAATGAGATGAGAGTCAGCTTACCAGGACAGGTTCACAAGTGCATAGATTCCATTTACTGCAGATTATTAAGGCTGACACAAACACCCTTATCTTACACTGTGCATCATCCCGAATAGTATTTGTTTTCTGTCAAACGTCAGAAGATTTTTGTACTGATGGTTATAAAGCATTGATTTCGCTGAATCAGGCCTTTCGTATAGTGTGATAGAACAATTTCTGACAGTGCTGTAATTCTATCAACTTTTTTCTTTCTGTCTCTAATCTTTGAGATTGGATTTATAATAATGTAATTGTGAAATGTAAAGATATGAACACATGAACTCATGCTATCTCAATGTAAACTTGTCTTTTAAACACAAAGAAGTGCATCTAATAAGATTTGTAGGTGATGCTAAAACAAAGCATAAAAATGCTATACATATAACAAAGGCCTGCAACGCTCTCCTGCACAAAACCACCATAGGTATACGTTGGCCTTTGCATAGGAGATAGCAGGTGCCCGCCGCGTGCCATAGGAGTGTGCCCGCAGGTCCGACGGACTCGATGTCCGCCGGCGACCCGAGATCGCGGTGTACAGAGGCAGAAAGGGGAACTGCCTATGTAAAGAATCCAAATAACATGTGGGAGATCTTCTGTTCCCAGTGATCGGGAACAGCGATCTCTGTCATGTCCCTGGTAGCCCACCCCCCCCCCCCCCCCCAGTTATAACACACCCAGGGAACACATTTAACCCCTTGGTCACGCCTAGTGTTAACCCCTTCCCTGCCAGTGTAATTTTTACATTTGATCAGTGCATTCTTATAGCACTGATCAATGTAATAATGTCACTGGTCCAAAAAAAAGTTTCATTTGCAGATCGTCGCCATTACCTGTAAAAACAATAAAAAAAGTCCCTAAAGCTTTCCCATAGTTTGTAGATGCGATAGCTTTTGCGCAAACCAATCAATATTTGCCTATTGTGATTTTTTTTTTACCAAAAATATGTAGAAGGATATATATCAACCTAAACCAGAGGTCTCCAAACTTTCTAAGCAAAGGGCCAGTTTACTGTCGTTCGGACTTTAGGGGGGCCAGACTGTGGCCAGCGTGAATAGAACATTTTCTGGCATCAGTGGGATTAAACCATGCCACACCTTTGGTATTATGAGGAGAGATAAGCCCCCATTGTTGGTGTCAGTGAGAGAAATGGCACCCCATTGTTGATGTCAGTGGCAGGACTTATGCTCCATTGGCGTCAGAGGGCAGAATATTATCTCAAATCAGTGGGATAAATAGTGCTCCAAGAGCCAGATAAAGGCAAGCAAAGGGCCAACCGCAGGGGTGAACAAATACCACCAAAAGAAATCTCTATTTGCGGGAAAAATGGGCATCGCACAAGCGTGCAATTGCCAGTTAAATAGACGCAGTGCTGTATCTTAAAAAATTGCCTGTTCATTAAGGGGGCATATCCTTCCGGGGCTGAAGTGTTTAACTGACAATTTCGTTATCTGTCGTTTTTTTTTGTGCTATAAACAAAAAAAGACTGACAATTTTGCAAAAAAAATATATAGTTTTTGTTTACTTTCTGCTATAAAACATACCCAATAAAAAAATGTAAAAAAATCTAATTTCTTCATCAATTTAGGTCAATATGTATTCTGCTACAAAAAAAGATTCCAATAAGGTAACATTGATGGGTTTGCGCAAAAGTTATAGCGTCTACAAACTATGGGATATTTTTACCAAATTTTTTGTTATTTTTTTACTAGTAATGGTGGCGATTAGTGATTTTTAGCGCGACTGCGACATTGAGGCAGACAGATCATACACCTAACTGACACTTTTGAGTTTTTTGGGGACCAGTGACACTAATACAGTGATCAGTGCTAAAAAAAAAAATGCACTGCTATGGACGAATGACACTGGCAGAGAAGGGGTTAACATCAGGGGCGATCAAAATATATCCCTACGGGGTGCTTTCATGCATTTAGAAATACAATCAGGGGCCATGCACACTGAGCTTAAAACATTGTCAGGTCCACTGGCAGAAAAAACCCAGGAGTTTTCTTTCTGCCACTAAACACTGTCATCCCTCCCCCCCCCTCTTGCTGGCAAACTCTCATGAGGGTGAGAAAGGGAGATCTGTGTATGATGTTATTAGCCTAGGCAAATGACCAGACAAGAAACAGGAAGTGGGCTGTATAAGGTATTTACTGGCAGAAAAAAAATATGTTTTACTATCCAAAGTTAAAACAACAAGGGCAGAAGATTTAATAGATGGAAAGTTGAAAAAATGACTGAAGTACCGCTGTAATTGTGTAGTAAATAACTAATCACAGACATGCCTCAAAACATATTGTGTTAAGTTTTCTATCGTCTTCTTTGGTCTTCCAGTGCGCTATCTTTTAACAACCTTCTCATTTGATTTGTATTTGGTCCAGATGATTTAGACACAACCAACATCTTTTGCAACATTCTGTGATGACTTACCTTCTCGAAGATGGTGCAACAGCTCACCAAGGTGTGCAAGCACTCTTTTTAGCAGATGTAATCTGATGCAGATGTTTGTTTTAGAATTGCAAAGTACATGGTGATTCCATAATATTTTCCTCAGAATTTAGTAATTCCATTTTTTTTTTCTCTGCTTGATCTGCAAAAACCGTTGATTACAGTTTAATTTGTTTTTTTTTATTTTAAGTGTTTCTTAAAGACAGAAGGTTGGGATATTAAAATGAAAATAGTTTTGAGGGATGTCTGTGATTGATTAGTTTTGCTTCTACACAATTAAACAATTGAATGAACATTTTGAGGTGATTTCATACTTTTTACGAGGGGTTGTATAATGATGTGCAGGTAACAGCCACTTTGGCAAAGCAAATATAGCACAAGATAAATGCACTTACTCAAAATGAAAAATATCCAGCTCTGGCTTAAACCGAATATGTGTTGTGGCAACACCATGAAAGTTTAGCTACAGGACCAGCAACCTCCAGCACACATGAAAGAGAAATGCCACCATGAAAGAGTAGCTACAGGTCCACCAACGACACAGAGGTAGAAGAGAGGCTTTTAACCCTCAAGCATTTCAGAGCAATTTCAAATGATCATGTAGTCATTGAAGTACCAGCATAAAATAATTCTGATTAACTTCTTGAGCAAAGACTGGATCTTGTATGCCACCAGGAGTAGGCTGGGACTCTCACAAGGTATGTCATCTAAATAGTACCTGTGTTCACAAAGGAGATTTGCAATGTAGTGTGGGACACACCCAGGCTGTTGCCCTCTGGGGGCAACTGATGAGTTGACAAGCAACCAGCATAAGTAATTTTGTACTAAACTACTGTCTACAGCTACAGATCAGGGTGGTACCACCACTAGTAGTATGACACAAGTAGTAGACAGATCTATACAAAGAAATGGATAGCTAGAACAGTATTCTGAAGCACAAGTAATAACCCTTAAAATCATTTTGCTCTTACTTTGGCGTTGTACAAATACATTTTTTTACCTGCCACCTGCTACATTACAAGAATGTTGGAGTATGTATGCACTACAGTAACTACAGTGGCAGCAAAAAGTATGAAGAACCCTTTGAAATTAACTGTTTTTCAGCAGTAATCTGCCATACGATGTGATCTGATCCTCATATAAGTCACACCAATAGACAAACACATGTGCTTAAGCTGATAACATACAGCAAAAAAATAATTTCTTGTGTCTTTATTGAACATGTCATTAAACATTCACAGTGTTTAGGCATCCATCAGTTAACAGTTAGACAAATTGTCTATAAATGGAGAGAAACTGTTTAGTGTGACTAGAAGTGGGTCCCCTGTCAAAATGAGTCCCAAGCCTTGGCAAACTGCAACACTACTGGAAAAGTTCTTTGGATTGATGAAGCAAAGGTTGAAATTTTTGGGAAGAATAGTCAGCACTATGAATGGTGCGAAAGGAGCACCACCCCCCCCCCCCTTTTTACTGGTTGAACTAGATAGACTTGTGTCTTTTTTCAACCAGACTAACTATGCAACTATGTAACATTAAAACATCATCCCAGCTGTGAAGTATGGGGGAGGGAACATTATGATTTGGGCTTGCTTCACTGCCTCAGGGCCAGGACCACTTGCCATCATCAAGGGGAAAATTAATTCCAAAATTTGCCAAAATATCCTACAGGATACCAACAGGATGGCTGTCTGCCAGCTAAAGTTGAGTGATGCAGCAGGATAATGATCCTAAGCATCCAAATAAATCCACCACAGACCTGCTTTAGAAAAAAAATGTGCCTTTTGGAGTGGCCCAGTCAGAGCTCAGACCTTAACCCAGGGGTGCCCAACCAGTGGCCCGGGGACCACACGTGGCCCACGGAGCCCTCTGATGTGGCCCACGACCTGCTGCTCTGGGATGGTGGGTTGGCAAGCCCAGATTGCAAGTTGTCTACCCTCCATGCCAGAGCATCAGCGTTGTGAATGAAGCCAGTTGTAGAGGAAGCAAGCAGCTGTGGAGCAGAGCTGCATAAGCCAATGCTTCCTTTATAGCATTGGCTCCTGTCATAGGTGGAGTGATACCAAATGCACTCTGCCTGGGACATCAAGTTTATTATTAAAATTACAGTGTATATATGGACATATCTGTTCTGCAGTGGTTACTGGGCTGTTTTTAAACTGATTTGCAGGTGTAGCACAGTGTACTTGCAGCTTACCTGCACTGAGCCATAGACTTCTCGTCTTACCTGTGGGTTTGGTGCACTTTCAGAAATTTTTTTTATGGCAAAGTACAGTTAACCTGCAGGAAAGCCACAGGTGCGGGTAGACCACTGAATATCCTGTGTAAAAGTAGCCTTTGGCCCCTTTAACATGATCTGTCTGACCCAATCGGACCCTCCATTCACCTCTATGGAGCAGCAGATGTAAACAGATTTGTGTCTGTTTACACCTGCCTCCTTCCAATCCGATCTGCTAAAAAAATGGAAAGTGGATCCGTCCCCTTCAATTTGATCAGATGAGAGGGCCCGTAGAGTAGAGTGGGCTGTGTCTGTGTCTGCTTTGCATACGCAGAGTGGACACAGAACTGTCATCTGCTCATTGTGGTTACTAAGTCGCTTAAGTGGCCCTTGCTCTTCAAAAGGTTGGGCACCCCTGCCTTAACCCCACAGAGTTGCTGTGTAATGACCTCAAGAGAGCTATTCACACTAGACATTCTACAAATGTGTCTGAGCTGAAGCAGTTTTGTAAAGAGGAATGGGCAAAAATTCCTCCTGAATGTTGTGCAGGTCTGATCCAGAGCTACTGAAACGCTTGCTTGAAGTCATTGCTGCCAAGGGAGGTTCAACCAGTTTTTAACTGCACTGGTTCACTTACTTTTTCCTCCAGCACTGTGAATGTTTAATGACTGTGTTCAATAAAGACACCGGAAATTAGAATCGCTTGTGTTATCCGCTTAGGCACATATTGTTTCTCTATCTTGACTTGGATGAGGATCAGATCACATTTTATGGCAAATTACTACAGTAAACCAGTTAATTCCCTGGGGTTCACATGCTTTTTTCTTGCCACTGTAATTAATTTAAACCTAAAGCTAGATGGCTGTGTACCTTATAACACATTGCATAAGCTGGAGAGGAAAATGCCTATGTGGATACCATCTAAAAACATTATGGTTTATTATAGCCTATAGTTTTAAAAAGGAAACAATATATTACCCTTTCTGTGCTAATATATGCAAATGTTAAGATAATTGCTCTGGAGACTTGGCAGTTGTGCAACATTGGGATAACATTTTCAATGAACTTGGGACTGATCCCAAAAATTATGGGTAGTAGGCAAATCCAGTCATATTTTCAATATCCTTCTTTCTTGAGCAGAGGCTTAACTATTTTTTCTTGGCTTTGACACAAGAGTTGATGCAGTTTTTGGCTATGGTAATGGTGTCTGCAAAAGCCCAATATTATCATTGCTTATAATGCAATGACTTTACTATGCGTGATAAAATTACATTGTAACACATAATTGACTTTGTAGATACTAAATGCCAAATAGCTATGCAGTTTTACCAAGGAAAGCGCATACTTTTTAAGCGAGAATTTAAAAAATACCATTAAATCAGCTTGCAGCCAAAGCCTTCATAAAATATTGGAATCATGGTCTACATGCTATAGCTACATGCCAAGATCAAAACGTCATTATCAGAGGACCTTAAGAAAACATTTTTAACAAGACAATTTGGTGTATTGTTTGGGAACCAATATTTCTTACTTTGGGCACATTGGTAAATGAGATCCAGCATGTCCCCTTGACCTACTACTGGGTTAAGGCATATCCCTTTGATTCAGCTTTCTAGGTGCATTCTCTTCACGTGAAGGGCTCGATTCAGAGGCATAGTAGGAAAGAAGCATAGCATGAAAGAGTCATAGGGAAAAGCAATAGTACGTAGTCAAGCTTGCCTTATCAGATGAAAGTCGAACTATAGGCACATTTTTTTTATATTTGGATACAGCAAGGAAGGGTTTTTTTTTTTTTTGCCATCTGTGTACCATTACGGAAATTTCCCATCATTTCCTGTCCCTTAGCCAAACAGGAAGTGAGATGGAAATCCCTGAAAATTAAGGGAATTCCTTGGGGACCATCAGGTCACCAGAACTAGTATCTCCACTGGAAGATTTTCCCTCTATTACTTGTCTGGGGACAACCCAAGGTTTACTTTCACTTTCAAAGATAATAGTAAATAGGACAAATCGAGAGTGAATCTCCTTAACGGGGGGCACAGACAGCAATAAAAACAAACAAGCGTTCTATTCCTTCTGCTCCCTATCCAAAACAAAAAAAAAAAAATTAAGTTTTGCCTTGACTTTAAGCAAAGACTCTTTAAGAAATATCTTATATGGGCCAAAGGGCAACCTATGGTCTGTGCTATGCGCATCTATGATGCAAAGGTGCTCATAAACTTTGATGCTCACATCCTGACTGCATCTACGTCCACCTAGTTTCTAAACACTTTGTTGGTCTCCGCTCGATGTGTCTGTTAATCTGTTAATGTAAGTAGATGGGGAAGGGGCAGCATGGAGAGATTCCTCCTGGTTGGTGGTTTTCTAACATGCTTGGTGAACTGTTGTCTAAGATGGAAGCTTGTTAGAGTTGGAAGATTCCCATAGAAAAAAATAATCAGAGACTTCAACTGCCACGTCAAGGCTATAATGTCTGTGCATAAGCTTTAGGAAATGGAGGCTGTTAAAAATATAAAGTACCTTTTTAAGTATCAGTGGTTACAACACAGTATGATGCATTGCATGAAATAATGATATTTGATATCGGCGTGTGTTTTCAAAATGTTTTAGAAAATGAGGGAAAGAATATTCATTCCATTCCAGAAAAATTATTTGCAAGTAGAATCTGTTTTATTTAGCATCTTCTTTCTTAATTTATTACAGCTGAAAGAGACCTGTCAAATCCTACTCATTAGCTGATTTAGTTAAAGATGTTAAATATCGATGTCCCCTTGTGCATTACATGTTGCTAAGGTGACAGTGTACTAGTTTTCCAAGTGCACAGTTTTCTAAAATAGGGTACATCTTTCATCACATAAAAAAGTGTTTTCTTTTGAAGCACTTTATATAATATCAGTGTTGCCAGTGAAGCTGTGTCCTCAATATTTCCACATACAGTATATTTTGGCCATCTGATCAGCAAAGTGTTGACAATAAGGGGTTGATTTACTAAACTGGAGAGTTCAAAATCTGGTGCAGCTCTGCATAGACACCAATCAGCTTCCAAGCTTTTTTTTGTCAAAACTGAATAAGCTGATTGGCTACCGTGCACAGCTACACCAAATTTTTCACCCCCCAGTTGTAGTAAATCAACCCCTAATAATCTTAATATAAAATAAAAAATAAAAAAGACTCAATATTTTCTCTTTATGCTAATGATCAGTAGAGAAGTGCTCCCTTACATTGGCAGTGAGTAAAAAAATTCCCAGTTACATGGTGGTGAAAAAAAGCCCCTTTACGTTGGTGGACAGTGTAGAAGTGACCCCTTACATTGGATGTCAGTGGAAAAATTGGTCCCTTACATTGATTGTTATTGTAGGTAGACGTTAAAGGATAAGTTCACCTTTGCAAAATAAAAAAAAGAATCCTGTTTTTTTGCATGTAAGAAAAATATGCATTTTTTTTTTAATGTGGACCTGTAAAGCATTGCACTTACGATCAGCAGATTGTGGTTATAAGGCCAAGGTCCTACAGAGTGTCTGTATATCTGTCTGGCCATACTTCAGATACAGCCAGGCAGTTACACTGTGGCAGGAAGCATGCATGAACTACCGTATTTATCGGCGTATAACACGCGCCGGCGTATAACACGCACCCCAAGTTTAGGAGGGAATTTTAAGGAAAAAAACTTTTAGGAGGGAAGTTTAAGGGAAAAAAAACAACTTACATTTATATGCCCATCAGTGTCATCTGCAGCCTTGTCCACCATTGCAGTCTTATGTAGCCTTGTCCACCATTGCAGCCTTATGCAGCCTTGTCCACCATTGCAGCCTTAGGCAGCCTTGTCCACCATTGCAGCCTTGTCCCCCATTGCAGCCTTATGCAGCCTTGTCCACCAGTGCAGTCTTGTCCCCCATTGTAGCCTTATGCAGCCGTGTCCCCCATTGCAGCCGTGTCCCCTATTGCAGCCGTGTCCCCCATTGCAGCCGTGTCTATTTTATTTTTTAAAAATGCCGCCGCCTACATACAGAGCCGGATGTGTATCTCGGCGGCGTCCGGTAGTTCTCGGCGGGCCTCCGGTCGCCTTCGGCTCTTCTCGGGCAGCTTTCGGCCGCCTTCGGCCGTTCTCGGAAGCTTTCGGCCGCCGAGAAGAGCCAAAGGCGGCCGGAAGCTTTCGGGCGCGGAGAAGAGCCGAAGGCGGCTGAAAGCTTCCGAGAACGGCCGAAAGCTGCCGAGAACGACCGAAGGTGGCCGAAAGCTGCCGAGAAGAACCGAAGGCGACCGAAAGTCGCCTTAAAGAGCCGAAGGCGGCTGAAAGCCGCCCAGAGGCTCAGAATTTCGGGGGATCGGCGTATAACACGCACCCATGATTTTCCCCTGCTTTTAAGGGGAAAAAAGTGCGTGTTATACGCCGATAAATACGGTACTACAGCGCTCAACAGCACCGTGGTAGTTCATTGAAAACTACAAGCCGACAGCCGTAAAGGTGGATCTTGTAGTTTTCCTATTCACAGAACACTGTAAATGGATAACGCAGCCAGGAAGATCCCCCACTAGCTGTCAGAAAGGGGGATCAGGGGCCGGTGCATCTATAACTTGTTACATGTTGCACCCTGAATATGGGTGTAACATGTACTGTAACATGTTACAAAAGTTGAACTTCTCCTTTAATCCATCATTGCTGAAGGTACCCCTAGCAACCTCTGGAGGAAATGTAGGGTTCCAGGAACCCAGGATTGAAAAAGCTTAGGTTAAACTTTTTTTTTTTTTTACCACAATTTTTCCTGTATACTGATTTGTTAACCTCTTCACACCAACGTAATGCAAGTATGCGTCCTTCAGGTTGAAGGGGTTGTACCAGGGTGATGCAGCTGCAGGCTTCACCTCGGTACCATTCAACTTTTCTGTAATAACAACTGATGTGGCTAAACAGTCACTTGGCTGTTATTACAAGCAGTGGGAGGGGACAACCCTCCCCCTACTGCCTTCCATCCCACCGGGAGGCCCAAGCAACCAGCCGACACGTCCACCAGCTGGCCGGAGACCTGAATGAAGCTGAATTTAGCTTTGATCAGGTTTCGGATGTAGTAACCTGGAAACTATGTCATCACATCACTTCCAGTTTACTGAACACTTAAAGGCGCCAGGTTTTAAAAAATGACAGCATTCAAAACAGCCAAACTTGACGTCTTGAATGCTTTTAAGTCCAAAGGAGGATTTGGGGTCTTATATACCCCAGATCCCTCCAAAAAGAGTACCCATCACTGCTTATTACTGTCACAAGAGATGTTTACATTCCTTGTGACAGCAATAAAAGTGATCAAAAATCAAAAAATATAATAGTGTAAAAATCCCAAAAATCGAATTATTAAGATTTTTTTTTTTAAAGCGCCCCATCCCTCCGTGCGCTCTCGCAGAAGTCACGCCTGCAAATGTAAACAGTGTTAAAACCACACATGTGAGGTATTGCCGTGATCATTATAGCAAGAGCAATACTTTTTGTGTAAGATCTCCTCTGTAACTCTAAACAGGTAACCTGTAGACATTCTTAAAGCGATGCCTATGGAGATTTTTAAGTACTGTAGTTTTTCGCTATTTCAACAAGTGTGCGCAATTTCAAAGCATGACATGTTAGGTATCTATTTGCTCGGTCTAACATTATCTTTCACATTATATAACAAAATTGGGCCAATTTTACTGTTTTTTAAATTTTTTTTATTCAAGTGTATTTCTTGCACAAAAATGGTATTTGAAAGGCCGCTGCGCAAATACATTGTGCCATAAAATTATTCTCTCTGTTAAAAAATATATAATGTTTGGGGGTTCTAACTAATTTTCTAGCAAAAGATACAGATTTTTAACTTGTAAGCAACAAATGCCAGAAAAAGGCTTATGCAAGAAAGGGTTAAAATATTAAAACCAATCATGCAGAGGTTGGATGAATATAGCCACAAAAAAAAAAAAGTGGAAAAAGGGATTTGGTTTCAAAATAGGGACAGTCCCTTGAAGTGAGAGACAGTTAGGAGCTATGCAAACCATTGTAATTCATCATAGTAGTCCACAGTGTTTGATAATATTCACCAGCTGACAGAGGAACTGCAATGCGGATCTAGCCCTGTTCTTTCAAAGCTGTGCCCCCAGCATAAAACAACGCTTTCCTCACTATAAATCACTGATGATTCTCAGTACTGTGGTCACTATGTGTACTATGTCTGAAACTTGTATACAGGCCCCAAGTGTGTGACTAATGGAGTTAAATAATGTTGTTCACGTGCACAATGGCCGTATATTTGAAGTATTTGAAGACACTGGTCATTAGCCTGCATCCAATAATGATGTCTCTATCTTTAACCTTTTCTGCCTTCTACCATTCCCTTCCCCCTCAGTGTGTTCTTCCCTATTCGGTTCCTTGCCTGATTGCTTTGTGCATCTATGTATTTCTCTCTGCTGTCTTCTCTCATTCACCTCCCCTCTATTTCTCTTTCTCTCTCTAGGCTCATGACGGGGGATCCCGTGAGTGGTGTGACTGGAGCTTCACAGACCATGAAGTCAGCGGGATGTTAGAGTCAGTCTCAAAGTGGTAAGGAAAGCCGAGCTCATTTCATCCTCTGGCTCTTTTTCATTTCCCTGTATAAGAACAAAAAAAAGATAGATAGATGTGAGAGTCATGTAGCAGCAATACCAGAATCCAGACATTTTAAGAGCAATGCTTGAACGTATTTTTCATGCAACAAATCTCATAAACATCATGTACACATGAAGGTGCATTATTTATGATATGTAGCACAGTGCGATATTAAATATTGTATTCACCCTGTAGACTTAGAATGTGCATGCACATTCAAGGTGATGTACAATTTCTTAGATGTGAAAGAGCTTGTGATAAAAATACCGCAATTGACGTATACTGTTTAACAAAAAAAAACTTTGTATGGTATGTAGTTAAATATGTACATGGAGGCAGACATATTTGCTTATTACATACTCAGGTCCTGCTTCCTGCTTTGCAATGCCACACAGTGGTTTTGCTGTACTGATCGCTCTCACAGTGTATGTCTACGATTCAGCTGATAAAAATGCACTAACAATATGCTTGGTATGTTATCTGAACATGTTTTTAAAAAGCATGGATGGTAAATAAGCATAATACAAATACAGAGCTATCCCTAGTGGCTAATCTATACATTTATATGGTAGTATATGGAAGAGCAAGCATTTAAAAAGTGAACGTTGTGTAAAAAAAAATATGTTTTTTGACCCCAACTTCTGTATAAATAAATATGAGCATGAAGCATCATATGGAAATCCATCATAAGTATTTTGTCTATTGTGCATCCCTTTTTATGTCCAGGGATGGGTTCTGCCATCTTGGAACTGTTGACAACAGCTCCAGCAGCCATAGAGCTGTCACTTCAGTATCTCTACCCACTGACCGATTCAGTCATGTGTCCACAGAGAGTCACCGGAAATTGTAAATAATGGCTTAATGGAACACTAGTGCACATTCATCCTCCAGAGGTGTCATTGCTGGTGTATAAACACAAGCATATTGCCAGCTGTTACTACTGCAGCTGGCTTTCTATCACTGTGCATGCTCCCGCTGTCAGCCAGAGCAAAACCATGCAATTGTCAGTTAAAGCGGAGTTACACCCAAAAGTGGAACTTCTGTGCATTTGTCTCCCCCCCCCCCCCCCCCCCGGTGCCACATTTGGCACCTTTCAGGGGGGGAGCAGATACCTGTCTTTTACCGGTATCCTGTCCCCACTTCTGGGAGACCCGGCGGCGCATTACATCAGCAGCTTAGCTCCGTCCTCCTACCCCTGCCGCAAAAGCACAGTAAGGACCTGGCGTGAAGCCGTAATGCGGCAGCACCCGACAGCTAATAGAAACAACAGCTGCAGTGCCGATATCGCTGGACTCAGGACAGGAAAATGTCCTATTATTAAAGGTCAGCAGCTGCAGTATGTGTGGCTGATGGCATTTAATTTTTGCAGTGGTGGGTAGAGAACCTTGATCATTTTTTGAAAATAAATAAATAAATTGTTTTAGTTGACAACAATGTGAGCATACAATATACGCTAATACTGGAAGTATTTAAAAAGAAATGTTATGTCTGGTGACAGTGTCCCCTTAAAGTAAATGCTACAGAAATAATTCAAAGCATGTACTCTTTTCAAATACATTATACTTTACCTATAAGTTTGCCATTTTTTTTTGTGTTGTGAAAAAGCCCTAAAACATATCATGCTTTATACACTTCATATGTTCTAAAGTTGTCAAAAAACACCTACGCCCAACTGAAATGTATCACGTTTACCTACTTACTTAATAAGGTGAAATAATTAGTCAATATTTGAATAAAGTCATAGTTAAACAGCACAGGGCCAAAATATGTGAGCTGTCATTGCTAAGTTGTTTTTTAAAATGCAAGTATTGGAGCTGTCATCCATATCCTTGTGTCACTGATAATGAGTCACTGACATGATACAGATATGTGGGTCACGATTCGTGACTTTTCAGGTCTTGGATCTTGGGCCTTTATTTCTGTATAGGTTTTCATTAATTAGTAAACCAAAAATAAACAGCCTCATTCTAAGGAGATCCGATAACTAAAACAGTGCTGTCCATGGTCCTGATCTCTCAGGATTACTGTGTTGTACACAGTGTGTACTGTAGTCACTAAATGAAAAGACAGGTTGGTGCTTTTGTAGTGTATTGGTGTGTTCATGGATAAAGGCAAGTATAGCAGCAGTGTTTCTAATATGCAAAACTACAAAGGTCAGCTTTGTAGTATCCCAAGGATATCTCGGATGCATAAATCCATCCCAGTCAAACAAATGCTTAGCTATGTGAAACTAAATACATATTACAATTAGCTTATATGATGTCCTTATATCTATTTTTTGTAAATAAAAAGCACATTATTACAGGCATTGTACAGTCCGATATCCTGGGTAGCTACAGGTAAACCTTATTATAGGCTTACCTGTAGTAAAAAGTGGTCTGTAAGGGTTTACAACCACTTTAATTTAGAATCTTCTGCGTACTGTGAGAGACCAGATATAGTGAATGCAGGGTCCTGGGTTTAGTAACACTTTACGTTTTCAGGGCAACCTTTGCATCTTAACCGTTTCAGACCCCGGAAGAATTTACCCCCTTCCTGACCACTGCGTCGCTTTAACTGAAAATTACACTGTCATGCGACATGGCACCCAAACAAAATTGACGTCCTTTTTTTCCCACAAATAGAGTTTTCTTTTGGTGGTATTTGATCACCTCTGCGGCTTTAATTTTTTGCGCTATAAACAAAAAAATGCAACAATTTTGAAAAAACACATTATTTTTTACTTTTTGCTATAATAAATATTATATTGATTGGTTTGTGCAAAAGGTATAGTGTCTACAAAATAGGGGATAGTTTTATGGCATTTTTATTTTTTATTTTTTTTATTAGTAATGGTGGCGATCAGGACTGCAACATTATGGTGAACACATCGGAAACTTTTGACACGATTTTGGGACCATTGTCATTTATACAGTGATCAGTGCTATAAAAATGCATTGTTTACTGTGTAAATGACACTGATAGTGAAGGGGTTAATGACTAGGGGGCGATGAAGGGGTTAAGTGTGTCCTAGGGAGTGATTCTAACTGTGGGGGATGGGCTTCAAGTCACATGACAGTGATCACTGTCATGACACAAGCCAGAATGGAGAAATGCCTTGTTTACATAGGCACTTCCCCGTTCTGAGGCTCCGTGACACGATCGCTGGCAATCCACCGGTCCCGTGGGCATGTCACGTTGTACGCGGCCGCGCACTTGCTATCCCTGGCTGGAGAAAAGTTCTCTTAGCTCCAGCAACCTCTTTAAAGCCTTTGGGTCCCTGTGACGCTTATGGCGGAGTTCCAGCTGTTGAAGGGCTTCCAAGACTTTCTGAAAGTCAGCCTGCCGCACCCTCTTACACCTGGCCCCCTGCAAAATCAACTCACCCCATTTTGCTGCCTCATGAACCTCCCAAATCATGCCTTCACCCACATCATCAGTAGTATTCTCTTTAAAGTAGTGTGTTAGGGTATCCGAAATCCCCGCTGTCATCCAAGAGGTTCTCATTTAGTCGACAAGACCATGTATGCTGGGTGCCGTGCGTTAGGGTAAAAGTTGCAGACACTGGCGCATGGTCTGAGATGGTAATATTCTCTATTGATGCTGCCTGCAGTAGCTCGAGGGTAAACTGGTCCATGAAGAGGAGATCTGGGTTGTACTTTAGAATAATAAGTAAATAGTACTCCCAGCTATCGAACAGGAGGTAGGATTGGAGTTTTTTTTTCTAAATTGCTTGAGGAGTGAGTCGAGTGGTTATGGGTTGTGTCAAGGGATCTGGGCTTTGAAGTCTCCCCCGATCAGATGGCCCTCCCTAAATTCATTCATCCATTCTAGAGTGGTATCTAGAAAGGCAAGCTGGTTAGAGTTAGGGGCATATACGTTTGTATAAGTTAACAACACATTTGTATAAGGTGTATAGTGCCTTGGCTATTTTACCTTTCAGGAAGACAGACCTGCCCAAGGGGTCTGAAAAATATTCTATAGGTTGAAAGGGGCATGATGTGTGGATAGCTATGGCTGTACCTTTTGCCTTAGAAACAGTAGAGGCTTTTAGGAACCATTGGTTAAATAAGTGGACGGGTAATTTAGGTGTGGACTGGGAGGTAAAATGTGTCTCCAGCAAAAACAGTACCTGAGCGTCTAGCCTTTTAAGTTCCGACCATAGCTTGCTTCTTTTGTGTGGAGAGCAGAGACCCCTAACATTGTAAGATATTACCTTAACAGACGCCATGAAGGCCCAGGGACACCATCAGACCGGAAGAGCACCACTGATCATGGCGTGAACGATGTGATGGGTAGCATGCCTTAGAGTATACTGAGTGGAGAAAAGGGAGGAAGCGGAGAAGAAAAGAAAAAAAACACAACATTAACATATAAATCAACGCAATTGAACAGGTTAGAAAATACAACCTATCAAAGCAGGTGGAGTCTAACCGACCTGCTATAAGATTAGTCAGTGAGCCAGGCAAAGGGCACCCCTTAGCTGCAAGGAGGGCAATGGGCCACGGTCCACTATGCCATATAGGGTTTACACCAAGTGTGGATAGGCCTACTGGGGGAACAGAAGCCTGCATGGGGAAAATTAAGAACCCACTCCCCTCCACTGCCTCTACAGGGTATTAATAATCAAACAGGGGACGCCAATTGTTCATGTCCAGAGTTTAACATCTGGGGCAGAGAGAATATGCTGGGAACCTAAGGGAAACAACAGTGGCACAGTACCATTAGTGAAACCTTTTGAGTTTGGGACCAAGGCTTCCCTGCCTGGACCATCAAGGCTAGGAGTGGTTAGGCCCGGAGAGAGAGGCCTCTTGAATCATCCTGAGCCGTAAGGGAAAGTTTCATCAGTCTCTGTGGTAGAAGGGACGGGAAAGGCACTGCTAGTATGGCGTCTGTTGCCCCTAGACCGAACTTTGCCTCTTGTGGTTTGCCATGGCTGGGGAGGGAGAAAGCAGGTAAATCTAGGTCTCTCCTCCAGTCCGGAAATTCCACGTCTCCCAGCTTCAAAGTAGACAGGACATGTGGTAAATAATCTTTACTGTGTAGTGTAACTTGTCGCCCTTCTTTCAGCACTTGCAGGCTAAAGGGGAAACCCCAGCGGTAGGTAAGGCCCGCATCTTGAATGGCCATTAGCAAAGGACGTTGAGCTCTGCGTTGCATAAGTGTGCGCCTGGAGAGGTCTTGATAGAAAAACAGCTTTGCCCCATCAGAATCAAAGTATGGTTTGTTCCACATTTTATGCATTATGCAATCTTTCAGAGTGTACTTATGGAGCTTACAGATAATGTCCCATGGGGACTCAGGCTCCTCTGAAGGCGGCTTCAGAGCTCTGTGTGCCTGATCATTTTCTATCGGGGCAGTGTCTGGAAGCCCCAATATTTTCCTAAACACTCCGACTAGGGATGGGATGATGTCTCTAGGTGCAGTGGCCTCTGGCAGTGGCCTCTGGCATGCTGCGGATGCGTATATTAGCTCGTCTGCTGAGATTTTCAAAATCAACCAGCTGGGATATCAGGGCCTCCATTTTATGGTCTTGTGCAGTGCATTTTTCTTGCAGCATAGTGATGTGGGGGAGGGTGTCATCAAAACACTGTTCTAGGGTCTCCATTCTGCCCCCCAGGTGCGTGGTATCGGCTTTCAGCTGTGCAATGTCCTGTGTGAAAGCCTTTTCTATCCTGGCTGTGAATTGCTCCAGGTCTTCTCTAGTGGGGAAAATGAACCAGAGGTGGCGCTTGAGGTTACCATCTCCCAGCAAGTCTGTAGGGTCAGGGCCATGCTCTAGGGAAGACACTAAGCCTGGGGATACAGGGGGAGCAGAGTCACTCACCGACCGGGGCAATGGGTTTAGGGATGCCGCCATCTCAGACTGGAGCCACGTGTTGCCGAGCGGCTTTCTTTTCCAATGCTGTCTTGAGTCCTCCCTTCTCCCGGAAGTATGTATCCAGCAGGCCTTGCCTCGCCCAAACTATCCTCGGCGGCTGGAAGTGTGCCCGCAAATGTTTTGACATGATTGGAGCTGGTTACATCTAGATTTGTCCCAGTGTAGCTGATAGGAGCTGAGGGAGATCACGTCCTCACTCCTCCATAGCTTGACCATGCCCCCCTTGCTTGTGTTCTAGTTTAAGTTGGTGCCATGACCACAGGTTTCTTGTTTTAGGGTGGCTCCTTCCTCTTGCGGCTTCCTGGGGAGTCACCCTTACATGCAGAGATTAAACTTGTGTATCCCTACATTGTGTACATCATTAGAAACACACAGACCCATAGCATAGGATGGCAAAGCATGCCCCTGCTTCACCATCCTCCTTCCCTATCCTTTCATCAAGCAAACAGACTGCACTGTCCACTGTTTCCTGTAAAAACTGGATGTCCAGAGAAGCAGCACTGAGCGGGCAGGAGCCAGCAGCATTGAAAATTGTATATTTGCAAGTGCTGGGTTAAGAATATTGACAATTATTTTACTGGGAAATTATTACTTTATTTTATTTAACGTGTTAAGCTAAAAATGATGGAATTTAAAAAATGTGTTTTTTTAGATCTTTTCCATAAGATAAGTCAATCAGAATAGAGTGTGCTAGTGATTTTGTATGAATCGTTTTTAGCTTGTGTATCTGGGTCAGAAGCTCAGAGATTTTTTTAGAACTGAAATGCAGTCTTTTTTTCTTCATATATACTAATGTTAAGGTAGGCCAAAAAAGTACAAAACCCTTTTCTCTAAAACACTGCAAAGTACAGGCATACCCCACTTTTAAGTACACAATGGGGTTTATTTACTAAAGCTGGAAAGTGCAAAATCAGGCTTCCTTCTGCAAAGAAACCAGTGAGCTTCTAAGCCCAGCTTGTTTGTGTACTGTATGATTTTGTAGACAATAAACTATGTATGTAATCACTATTGATAAAAAATAAAAAAATCAAAGGAAATTATTTCTAATTTTAAAATAGTGGATTTATGTCTCTTTAACTAAATCTGGAACCTCTGGCTCGCTACAGGGACATAAAGAAATTATTTGCATGACTTTATCCACAAAAATACTTTGTCTTGATTTTGCGTTGGATTTGGTGACCAAATGCCCTCTGTTCTAAAACATAAAGTGTTTTTTAGGTTTACATGTAAAAGATATCCACTTAATATAAACAATCATGTGTAATGTTAATTGAAATCCTAGTTTCTGTGTACAGTGTGTTATTTTCTATATAGAAAGGGTAGCCATGCTTATTGAATGCATATGGATGCTCTTCTTTTCACCATTGCTGACTCTTGTCTTTCATTGAAAATCTAGCAGACTGGGTCTGTCTAATTTGTAACAATAGAATTTGCAGTCTACACTGATTGGCAACCAGACACCTAGGTTGACTTAGGCCGCGTACACACGGGCGGACTGTTCGCCCAACCTTGTCCGCTGAACAGTGTTTGGGCGGACAGTCCGCTCGTGTGTGGGCTTTCAGCGGACAGTTTCAGCGGACAGTTGGACGGACAAAGTCTTTCGGAAATTCCGAAAAACTGTCCGCTGAAACTGTGTTTGAGCGAACAGTCCGCCCGTGTGTGGGCCTGTCCGCTGTACTTTCGAAATGAGCGGACTGTTCCCTCTCGGAAAGTCCGCCCATTTCGAGCGCGTGTACAGGTAGGCGGGGCCCGCGAAGGAGACGTCGCGGGCTCCGCCGCCTGGAATGGGCTTAAAGGGGAACCCCAACGCCGAAAAAAATCGGCGTGGGGGTTCCCCCAAAGTCCACACCAGACCCTTGTCCGAGCACGCTACCCGGCCGGCCAGGAAAGGGGGGCGAGCGAGCGCGCCCCCCCCTGAGCCGTACCAGGCCGCGTGCCCTCAACATGGGGGGTGCCTTGGGGAAGGGGGGGCCGCGCGGCCCCCCCACCCCAAAGCACCTTGTCCCCATGTTGATGAGGACAAGGGCCTCTTCCCGACAACCCTGGCCGTTGGTTGTCGGGGTCTGCGGGCGGGGGGCTTATCGGAATCCGGGAGCCCCCTTTAAGAAGGGGGCCCCCGGATACCGGCCCCCCACCCTATGTGAATGAGTATGGGGTACAATGTACCCCTACCCATTCACCTGTGAAATAAAGTACAAAAAAAAACACAACACAGGGGAAAAAATATTTTATTGCACAGCTCCGGGGGTCTTCCGTCTTCGGGGGTCTTCTCGCCGGACTCCTCCGCTATGTGTGTGTAGCTCTTTTACTAGCGGAGGAGTCCGGCTTTCTTCCTCCCCGCCGCCGGCCTCTTCTCCCGACTTCGGGGGTCTTGTCCCCCTCTTCGGTTCTTCTGCCGGGCCACCGCGCCTTCTTCTAGCTCTTTTACAGGCGGTGGCCCGGTCTTCTGTCGCCGCTGCCTTCCGTTCTTCTGTCGCCGCCTTCGGTTCTTCTGCCGGGCCACCGCGCCTTCTTGTAGCTCTTTTACAGGCGGTGGCCCGGTCTTCTGTCGCCGCTGCATTCCGTTCTTCTGTCGCCGCCTTCGGTTCTTCTGCCGGGCCACCGCGCCTTCTTGTAGCTCTTTTACAGGCGGTGGCCCGGTCTTCTGTCGCCGCTGTCGCTGTCGCCGCCTTCCGTTCTTGTTCTTCTTCTTCTTCTTCTTCTCCAGGCGATGTTGACACGTCGCTCCCTCCGGCCGGAATGCCAGGGACACGCTCCGCTGCCACTTATATAGTGACAATGGGGCGGTGTCACATGGTATATGTCACATGGGTTGGTCACATGGTGACCCCGCCCCCTTACGATGTCATAGTCCCCATGTGACATCAACCCATGTGACCAACCCATGTGACATATACCATGTGACCCCGCCCCATTGTCACTATATAAGTGACCGCACAGCGCGGCTCTGGCATTCCGGCCGGAGGGAGCGACGTGTCAACATCGCCTGGAGAAGAAGAAGAAGAACAAGAACGGAAGGCGGCGACAGCGACAGCGGCGACAGAAGACCGGGCCACCGCCTGTAAAAGAGCTACAAGAAGGCGCGGTGGCCCGGCAGAAGAACCGAAGGCGGCGACAGAAGAACGGAAGGCAGCGGCGACAGAAGACCGGGCCACCGCCTGTAAAAGAGCTAGAAGAAGGCGCGGTGGCCCGGCAGAAGAACCGAAGAGGGGGACAAGACCCCCGAAGTCGGGAGAAGAGGCCGGCGGCGGGGAGGAAGAAAGCCGGACTCCTCCGCTAGTAAAAGAGCTACACACACATAGCGGAGGAGTCCGGCGAGAAGACCCCCGAAGACGGAAGACCCCCGGAGCTGTGCAATAAAATATTTTTTCCCCTGTGTTGTGTTTTTTTTTGTACTTTATTTCACAGGTGAATGGGTAGGGGTACATTGTACCCCATACTCATTCACATAGGGTGGGGGGCCGGTATCCGGGGGCCCCCTTCTTAAAGGGGGCTCCCGGATTCCGATAAGCCCCCCGCCCGCAGACCCCGACAACCAACGGCCAGGGTTGTCGGGAAGAGGCCCTTGTCCTCATCAACATGGGGACAAGGTGCTTTGGGGTGGGGGGGCCGCGCGGCCCCCCCTTCCCCAAGGCACCCCCCATGTTGAGGGCACGCGGCCTGGTACGGCTCAGGAGGGGGGGCGCGCTCGCTCGCCCCCCTTTCCTGGCCGGCCGGGTAGCGTGCTCGGACAAGGGTCTGGTGTGGACTTTGGGGGAACCCCCACGCCGATTTTTTTCGGCGTTGGGGTTCCCCTTTAAGCCCATTCCAGGCGGCGGAGCCCGCGAAGTCTCCTTCGCGGGCCCCGCCTACCTGTACACGCGCTCGAAATGGGCGGATTTGCCTCCTCCTTACGTGGGCGAGTCCGTTCATTTCAAAAGTTGAGCGAACTGTTTGCCCAACCTTGTTCGTCAAACAGTCCGCTCGTGTGTGGGCAAGTCCGCTCATGCAAATTTTGAGCGGACTGTTTGCCGAAACTGTTTGACGAACAAGGTTGGGCAAACAGTCCGCGCGTGTGTACGCGGCCTCAGGCTCAGTTCACACTACCGCAACTTGGGATTTGACTTGTCAGACCTCAAGTCGCCCCAAGTCGCTTGACATCAAAAATTCCATTATAGTCAATGAGAGCCGTCTTAATGTACACTACTGAAGTCGCTCTGACTTCAGAAAAGGTTCCTGTACTACTTCAAGGCGACTTCTAGGCGACTTGTACCCATAGAATTCAATGGAAGTTGCCTCAAAGTCGGATCTCCATCTATAATGAAGCGACTTTACAGGGAAAGAAACCTGCCTGCGAGAATGTGTATCCAGCTCGATCCCATCGCGCTGGTTCTTGGACAGGGTACATCTCACGCTGGCTGCAATAGGAAAAACACATTTTCCTACTGCAGCGAGTGTGAGAAAGAAGCAACAATGTCGCCTCTCTAATAAAAAAAACGGCATGGGTTCCCCTCCCAGGCCATTGGGTCTGCTATGGATTTGAAGGGGAACCCCCTATGCTGAAAAAGTGGCGTGGGGGTCCCCCCAAAATCCATACCAGACCCTTATCTGAGCATGCAGGCCGGTCAGAAAAGGGGGTGGGGATGAGCGAGCAAAAGAGCGACAAAAGAGCAGAAGATGGCGGAGGAGCCTGGGAGAAGAACCGGAGACCGGAAGAGGAGGCCAGAGAGCGGGAGAAGAGACCCCCAGAGCTGCCTAATAAATTACTTTAAAAACCTGTCTAGTGTGTTTTTTTATTGATGCATCTTTTCCCCCAGGTGAATGGGTTGGGGTATGAGGTACCCCATACTCATTCACGTAGGGTGGGGGGCAGGGATCTGGGGGCCCCCTTATTAAAGGGGGCTCCCGGATTCCGATAAGTTATGTTATGTTTTGGTTGTAAAGAAGAAACAGTTTCAGGTTATATTTTTTATACATCTGAATGTGTTGAATTTCTTTAGCGTCGCTCACACCAGATGTGGTGTGGGAAAGGCATGTTTTGCATTCATTTTGAGCACCGCGCTCAAAATGCTCTGCTCTTGTGATCTGCTGCGGGCGCCAATACATTGTTAATGGCATCCCAAACACAGATCTCTAATGAAGTGTGGTACCACTGTACCAGTGGGATTTGGTGCAGCATGTTTTTCAAAAGTAGTGAATGTACTACTTTTTGTGTGATCTCAAATGAATGGGCTGAAAAGTGCACTGCATTGGAACGCACAGGAATCACACAGGAATGCACACCATATCCGTGTGTGATTCTGATGTGAACTAGCCCTTGCTCCAGTTGCACTATAAAGGTAAGACTGCAGTCATTTAAAAAGAGGGGATGACAGAAGTCTAAAATGAGAAGATGGAGAGATTGGTGAGGTCTGGAAAGAGTGTGAGCTCGGAGGAACCAAATGTGGCGACTTTCTTTGATGGGAAGTGTTATGCCCCGTACACACGAGAGGACTTAATTCCGAAGGAGTTCCCAACGGAGTTCCGCCGGAGTTCCGACAGAGTTCCGACGCAACGGACTTGCCTACACACGATCACACTAAAGTCCGCCCGTCTGGTCCGCGGTGACGTACACCAGGTCCGACGAGACTATAAAACGGAAGTTCAATACCAAGTGCGCCACCCTTTGGGCTCCTTCTGCTAATTTCGTGTTTATCTCGTGTTAGTAGAAGTTTGGTGAGAGACGATTCGCAGTTTTCAGACTCGTATTTTTCAGAACGTTTTTCACTGCTTTTCAGTTTGTGCTTGTGAGGTTTGTATCTGTTTTTTAGTGCGTGTAGTCAGTTCGTGTCTGTATTTTGCAGTGCGATCTAACTGCGCTCGCTGACTTTCAGCTCGCTCTTCACAGGCCTTGCTGTTCTTCAGTGACGTCTGTTAAGTTCGCTCTGACAATCCGACCGTTTTGAAGCCATGTTGCGTGTACGTACTCGTCGTCGAGTTCGTGCTTTGCTTGCGCTTGGTGTTGTAGTTCATTCTGCAACCCAAGAACAGTCCTTGGACGGGGTGTTGAGGAGTTCATGGACGAAGAATTGGTTGCTCCAGCGTGACCAGTTCTCGCACATGCCTTTGCTTCGTGAGATCCGGGAGAATAATCCTGATGATTTCAGGAATTATCTCCGGATGACGGACCCCGTTTTTCACCGTCTGCTGGCTTTGCTGACCCCTTATATCAGCAGGCAGGATACCTGCATGCGGCAAGCCATCACTCCGGAGCAGAGGCTCGTCGCCACGTTGCGCTACTTGGCGACAGGGAGAAGCCTTCAGGACTTGAAGTTCTCGACAGGCATCTCCCCCCAGGCTCTGGGGATCATTATCCCAGAGACCTGTTCTGCCATTATACAGGTCCTGCAGGAGGACTATATTAAGGTAAGATTTTAGCATTTAACATCACATTTTATTGTCTTTAATGTTTGCTAATGCCTTGTATTTCTTTCCTCAATCTCTAATTACCATGATTGCAATATGCTGTGAATGTCCCCTTTGTCCTCATGCATGCTGCAATCTTTTAATGCTCCTTTTTTCTTTTTCATGCATATTTGCCTTCATTAAACCTCACCAACATGCTATGGTAGGCCCATATCCACCTAGTCTAGTCACTTAAAATGTCTTTTGTCAGCTCCATTCTATTGCTTTATCCTAAAACCAAACATTTTAAAGCTTATTCCAAATGGTCTGTGTCCCCTTAACTGAATCCCCCCCCCCCCCTTAATAGTATCCCAAATGGTCTGTGTGTCCTTTAACTGGATCCCCCCCACGCACACTTAATATAATTCCAACGAGTCTGTGTGTCCTTAAATTAATGTTGAATTATATATTGTATTTTTAACACACTTCAACCCTGGAATGATTTTCCCCCCTTCCTGACCTTCATCACTTTTTTGGGTGATTTGGCAGTGCGTTGTTTGAATTGACAATTGTGCGTCCTTGTAACATGGCTCCTCCTAGTAAATTATCTTCATTTTATTAGCACAAAGCGATTTTGTATTTGGTTGTCTTTGATCACCTCTGCTTTTTTAGTTTTGGTGATTAACCACCAACAAACCCAAAATGCATTTTTCTAAATATGCTTTTTTTTCTCTCTTTTCGCTCTAAAGAAAGATAGTCACAAAAATATATCACCATGATTTTTTGGGACATCATTTGATGCTGATACGTAGTCTTTTAGTAAACAAAAATGTGTTAAAATGAATCACAATTTAAGCGTTTCTTGATTGTTTTTTTTTAAAGTTCTATCGTTTAGTAAATATGGTCTATTTTGCTGGCATTTGTAAAATCTTGCCATTTTTGAAAATAGTAATGGCGTTGCTAACCGTTTTTTTTTTTTTTTAATTTTTTTTTTTTTTTTCTGGTGACTGCCACATTATGGCGGACACATTGGCCAATTTCCATACATTTTTGTGACCATTGTCATTAATACAGTGATCAATGCTGTCCAAAATTGTCTTGATTACTGTAAAAATGTCACATGCAGTGAAGGTGTTTTATTAAGCACAAGGGGGCCAAGGAATGGTTTAAAGTGTGTTCTGAGTGAGTGTTTTTCTTAACTGTCTGGGGGATGGGCTAGCAGTGACATGACCCTGATCACTGCTCCCAATGACAGGGAGCAGACGATCGGTGTCATGTGACTAGGCAGAAGCGTGAAATAAAGTTTGTGTTGTAATGTACAATGTTTAATGTGCCAAAGTACTTATTTTGTTTTTTTTCTGCTTTTTGCCTCCCCAGTTTCCTTCATCGCCACAGGAATGGCAGACTGTGGCATCCCATTTTGCCACCCGGTGGGACTTTCCTAACTGCGGTGGTGCCATAGATGGGAAGCACGTCCACATTGTGCCACCACCCCATTCGGTGTCATACTTTTTTAATTACAAGGGGTTTCACAGTATTGTGTTAATGGCGGTGGTGTCGGCACAGTATGAATTTCTCTATGTGGACGTGGGGAAGAATGGCCGCATGTCGGATGGAGGAGTCTTCGCCCAGACGGAGTTCTACCGCCGTCTACAGACAGGTGGCCTGGGCTTGCCACCTGATTCGGAGAATGTGGAGGAACTACCCTTTGTATTCATCGCGGATGAGGCTTTTGCTCTTGACAACCACATAATGCGGCCATTCCCCCAAAGAGCCCTCACCCCGGAGAGGAGGGTTTTCAACTACCGGCTGGCCAGAGCGAGAAGAGTGGTGGAAAATGCTTTTGGAATAATGGCCAGCCGGTTCCGTGTATTTCTGACGGATCTCAACCTAGCGGAATACAAACTGAACTATGTCATCCTTACGTGCTGCATTTTGCACAACTTTTTGCACAAATACTCCAATACGTATTTATCTGGAATAATGCCGGAGGCTGGAGTTGGGCCAGACTCCATGACAGGCCTGGATACTGGCCGTACTGGCTTGGCCCCCCAAAGTGCACGGGAAGTGCGCGAAAGATATGTGACTTATTTTAACGGTAGGGGGGCCATTGCAATGCCACCCAATATTTAATTTTTAAAAAGAGGAAAATAATAAAATAACCTCAAATCTGAAATGTGTTTTCTTGCTTGCTTTTGGTTTGTGCTGTCTCCTATGTTATCCTAGTGCACTTGTAGTGCCAAGTGTATTTTCATTAAATTCAATAAGGCCCATTGTCACTGGATACACAAAATCCCTTTTCCCAAACTGGTATTAAGCATTGAAAGAATACGCCACACATTCTTGATTATTCAAAATTTTAATTTGGCCACATTCACATGTGCCATTGAATATTTAGTGATCTAAAAATTTTTTTGGGTTTATTTAACTTTCTTTGCCAAACATTTTTTTGTTTCCTTTTTTTTCAATTTTTTAAAACCTTTTTTTTTTTTTTTTTTTTTTTGGTGGTTTTTATTTTTCTAGAAAAAATATGAAAAATGTATAAAACAACAATCAGCCACAATCGTAAAAATTGGTGAAGTAACAATCTTTGAACTAAAACAAGGGAAATGAAGAACATGATCGATATTATGGAGAAACGGATTATATTCTCCCCAAAATATCGATCATGTTCTTCATTTCCAGCTGCATATTGTCAATCTGAGTCTTCATGAGATCCAGGCTAGTTCGCATGTCATCTAGTTCCCCATTCCAGCCCATTATCTGGCCAATCAGCCTTTGTGCGCTGTCACTGGAAAATGGGGCCCTTTCCACAAACAGAACATCACCTACAATAGATGGGAAAAATTGGGTCAAAAATTAGGCAGTCATACATGGATTTCAACAAGCTGGGGTGTCAGACACTCACCTGGTGGGGTGCCCAGCTCCCCTACTTCCTCCACCTCTCCTTCCTCAACCTCTCCTTCCTTGACATCCTCGGGGGGGGCACTGGTGCTTGGAAATGTGTCGCTTTCCACAACCACAACATCACCTAAAATAGATGTAAAAACATGTGTTTGGAAATATGCAGGTATACATCGATTACCTGAAGCTGTGGTGTCAGACACTCACCTGGTGGGGTGCCCATCTCCTCTCCTTCTTCCACCTCTCCTTCCTCCACATGCACATCCACGGGGGGGATGGGGCTAACCTCACATTCCTGCTGGCAAGGATGGCGGTCCCTGGGATCCTGCTTTGTGAGGCTTTTCTCCCCTATGAGAAATTAACAAACCAAAAGGTATACTTTAGCACACAGATATTTAAGGCCAGAACTAGGAAGATGAAACCTTGATTAGAAGTGTTGTACAATTGTCGGTTTATGAAGAGATGCAAAATGTGAAGACATGAGAAATCAATTCACTTTGCCAAAAAAGCAAATAATTTGCTTTTTGTGCCAAGGTTCACACATGCCCAACCCCCCCCCCCCCAAGTATACCAGGGAACCCCGTGTGGCGTGTGGTTTACCCTAATAAATGTTCTCTGGTGTCCCACACCTTTGCTCATGAGTGCAGATGTGTTTTTACCCAGCTGCCAAGTGTCCTCTCCTTCAATTACACTGAATGTTCTTTTCTAGTCATTGTATTTTGAAACACATCTAAACCACAATGTCCTAATCATTTGTTGTGTCCTAAAAATTACACACCCAAAAAATGCTGTTCAAACCCTGTATCATAAACGAGGTTTGCCACGAACAATTTACGAGGGTTTGTTAAAACGATACGATTATTTTACTGTATACAACATGAAAGCAGCAATTTTTTACATTGTACAAAGGTAAAGCATATGGATCTGTATGCAATAATCATAAAATAGGAACACACGACAAGTACTTACTTTTTTTCAGAACTTTCTTGATCTTTCTGTATTGATCCGGCTCCCTCAATTTCAGGTCGGACCACCGTTTCCTCAATTGGTCTTTTGACCGTCGTACCCCAAAACGATTATGCAGGGTCTTAACTACTTTGGCCATGATTCTGGCCTTGCGCAAGTTCGGATGGGTGTATGGTCCATGCTTGCCATCATAATCCCTACTTCGCAAGATTCCCACCATCTCCACCATCTCTTGAAATGCCATATTTGAGGCCTTAAATCTCCTCTTTCCGGATCGGGACGTTTGTGGCTCCGGGGATTCCTGACTACTGGAGTCGTTCATATCAAGCACCTGTTGTGTTTCCGCCATGTTTCTCCTACTGCGCACCGTAGAGAAAAGGGGGCGGGAAATATTCTTGTAAAAGAACGTCAGGGGCGGGCAACGCAGGCGTAGTTCTACGCGTACGCACTGGATCTTACGCCAAAATCACACGTCGTACGTACGTTAAGTGCGCAGAAAGGGCGGGAAACCATGAACTTGACTAAAAGAACGTCAGGGGCGGGCAACGCAGGCGTAGTTCTACGCGTACGCACTGGATCTTACGCCAAAATCCACACGTCGTACGTACGTTAAGTGCGCAGAAAGGGCGGGAAACCATGAACTTGACTAAAAGAACGTCAGGGGCGGGCAACGCAGGCGTAGTTCTACGCGTACGCACTGGATCTTACGCCAAAATCCACACGTCGTACGTACGTTAAGTGCGCAGAAAGGGCGGGAAACCATGAACTTGACTAAAAGAACGTCAGGGGCGGGCAACGCAGGCGTAGTTCTACGCGTACGCACTGGATCTTACGACAAAATCCACACGTCGTACGTACGTTAAGTGCGCAGAAAGGGCGGGAAACCATGAACTTGACTAAAAGAACGTCAGGGGCGGGCAACGCAGGCGTAGTTCTACGCGTACGCACTGGATCTTACGCCAAAATCCACACGTCGTACGTACGTTAAGTGCGCAGAAAGGGCGGGAAACCATGAACTTGACTAAAAGAACGTCAGGGGCGGGCAACGCAGGCGTAGTTCTACGCGTACGCACTGTATATAACGACAAAAATCACATGTCGTATGTTCGTTTTCGAAAATAGGAACAGAAGTTGGGAGCAAGAAAAACGAAGGTAAGTTTAAACCATTTCCCCAAATAAGTGGCAGATCCTGGAGTCTATCTTGGGCTAAGATTAGGAGAGTCTGAGCTAACATTATGTTTTTTGGCTTGTGTATTGTCTTGCAGAAAAATGAATCAAAAATTCAGGGATCCAGATTTTTTAAGTCTGTTTATCGACAAGTATAAAGAGTTGTCAAATCTGTGGCATACCAAGCACAAGGATTATTTTAATAAACCAGTAAGGAGGGCAACACTGGAGAGATTTTTGACATTTGTGCAGACTTGGATCCCAGAGGCAGACGTGGACTTTGTGGATAAGAAAATTAAAATATTGCAAAATATGTTCCGAAAGGAAAAGAGGAAAATCGAACAATCCAAAACATCAGGAGCAGCACCAGGTGATGTGTATGTACCCAGGCTGTGGTACTTTGAAAAGCTACGGTTCCTGGACGACCGGTGTAGACCCAGGGAGTCGCTTTCTACTCTTCCCTCCACCCTTCCCTCCACCCTTCCCTGCAGCATTCCCTCCACCTCAGCAGAGGCTGATGAGCCTTCCATCCTGGAAGAAGCGGATGCACCCAGCTGGAGCCAGGTATTTTTGTACCAAAAATAGTGATATTCATAATATTAATGATGTTAACTAGATGTTATTTGAATTTGTATGCTATTATTGATGTTAAAAAATAGTTAAAATTTGGACATATCAATTTACAGTAGTGGCCAGAAATGTTTGTCACCAGCAGAAACAAGAAATAGTGGTGTCATAATGATACTCTTTTATATGTATTAACAGAATTTTGAAGTCAGGAGCTGAAAAATGTTTAGGATTGATGAACAAAAAACTAAAACAATGTCCCTTTTTTATACACAGGAGGAGCTCAGCCAGGAGGAAGGTGGTGAAAGTGGCAGGCAGGAGGAGGCTATGCCCACTCTCAGCCAGGAGGAGTCCATGCCCTCTGTCAGGCAGGAGGTGGCCGGGCCTAGTAGAAGCATGACGACTTCTCAAGTGCCTCCCCTCCGTCTTCCATCCAAAAGGGCCAAAAAAAATACACAGGCACAGGAGGAATCCCTGCGACTAATTAGAGAGGCGACTAATGTTTTAAACAGCCCCCCTGACGCAGAAGAGGCCTATGGCTGCTACATTGCCAGCCGGCTCCAGCAACTAGAGATGGGCCAACGTCTCCACTGCGAAAGGCTCATTTTCCTGTCGTTACAGAAGGGGCTCAGTGGAGATTTATCGGCCAACAGTACTATTGTGGAGCAAGTTCCTCCTGTTCCTCCTCCTCCTCCTCCTCCTGCCACGAGTCCACCACCGGAGACACAGCCTCCCAGGAAGGCTACAGGGAAGTCTGCAGGGAAGGGTGCAGTGAAGGGTGGAGCGAAGAGAAGAAGGTGATGACCTGGCTTCACTCTGGTCCGAGCAAAAAAAAACAGCCTGTTGTACCACAGCCTGGGGACATATATACCATCTGATGCTGCTCTTGATGTCTGCGATTCTGGGACCATATTGGATTTTGTAATATTTTAATTTTCTTGTCCACAGAGTTTCACGTTTGCCCTGGGGCCAAAAGGCTACACAAATGTCACAAGTTTCTCCAGTGTTGCCTTCATTTTTTTGTTTGTTCAACCAGAATAAATGGATATTTTTGTTTGAAAATATAATTGCCTATGTGTTTTTTGGTCAAATACCTTTCTATAAAAGACAATGTGAAATTAACAAGGGACACTAACCTCCTTGAGGTTATAAACAAAATAAAAATGTTATTGTGGTAACTTGTCACCAGAATAAAAATAAAAAGGTTATTGTGGTAATGAAAAAAAAATAAAATAAAATAAAGTTTGAGGTTTTAACTTGACGGAACAATTAAATATGGAGATCACAAGAAAAACATGGTAAAGAATTGTACCAAAAATATGTAGGCCAAAAATTAGTCACCAACATTTTTTCTTGTTTTTTTTTTATTTTTTGGGAGTAATTTTTTCATCAATATTTTTGGGTGAAATCATGAACATTTTTTGGCTTGTGATCTCCATATTTAATTATTTGGGCAAGTTAACAACTTTTTTTTTTTTTTTTTGGTTTTAATTGACAGAATAATTAAATATGGAGATCACAAGAAAAACATGGTAAAGAATTGTACCAAAAATATGTAGGCCAAAAATTAGTCACCAACATTTTTGCTTGGTTTTTTTTTATTTTTTGGGAGTAATTTTTTCATCAATATTTTTGGGTGAAATCATGAACATTTTTTGGCTTGTGATCTCCATATTTAATTATTCGGGCAAGTTAACAACTTTTTTTTTTTTTTTTGGTTTTAATTGACAGAATAATTAAATATGGAGATCACAAGAAAAACATGGTAAAGAATTGTACCAAAAATATGTAGGCCAAAAATTTGTCACCAACATTTTTGCTTGGTTTTTTTTTATTTTTTGGGAGTAATTTTTTCATCAATATTTTTGGGTGAAATCATGAACATTTTTTGGCTTGTGATCTCCATATTTAATTATTCGGTCAAGTTAACAACTTTTTTTTTTTTTTTTGGTTTTAATTGACAGAATAATTAAATATGGAGATCACAAGAAAAACATGGTAAAGAATTGTACCAAAAATATGGAGTAAAAAAAATTATAAAAAAAAAAACAAAAAAAAAAAATATTGAGATGGGGCTTTAAAATAAAAACAAGATCATTCATGAGATGAGGAGAAATAAAACAGAAATGTGTTTGGTGAGAACTCTGTGAGTGAATATGAGCAGCAAAGCAACTTCGTTCTTCTAGCATTATAAATAAAAAGGCTTCGTTCTTCTAGCATTATAAAGAAGATGCGCTATACATTTAAACGAGCACAGAATTTGCAGCATGACGAATGTGCTACTTCCAATACGAACTGGAGTTTTACAAGACCGAGCACTTCCGTCTCGTACTTGCTTCAGAGCATGCGTCGTTTTAGGACTGTCGGAACAGCATACAGACGAGCGGACTTCTACATCGGACCTGGGTCCGGCGGAGTTCCGTCGGGAAAATTTGAAGCATGCTTCATTTCTAAAGTCCGTCAGACTTTTGCGAAGCTAAAGTCCGTTGCAGCCCACACACGATCGGATAGTCTGACGGACTCGGTCTGACGGACTTTGGATGATGAAAAGTCCGCTCGTGTGTACGGGGCTTTAGTCCGCCATCTGAAAGGAATGTGGAGTTCTGTCCTGTCTGCATACTTAGTATGTATGTAGTGGTAGGACTATCATCTGGTAATGCCTTCTCCTGGGATGAGCAGTATTGGAGCAGCATTAGGCCTGACTTCTAAAGAGGCCCTGTCTCTGGGTGAAGTTAGCATGCTGGACCTGGTAGTAATTTACTAGATGCAAGCTGTAGAGGCATTAAATTAAAGCAGTGGTAAGTTTGCCTTTAAGTGAGGCCCTGATAGAAAATCATCCTGGATTGGGCGCAATGCTTAGAGCAGTGCAGTGTTTCTCAACCGTTTTCTAGTTAGGGTGCCCTTGAAAAGAAGTTTCAGTCTTTTGGCAACCCAGTCTAAGGCTTGGTTCACAGTTTTGCGTGTTGGGGAAAGCACGAAAAATTACGCAATTTTGAAAAGAGCCAGGAACCTCTTTCTCCAGGGGTGGGGAAGCCCATTGAAATGAATGGGCTGCCTTACATGAAGGAAACAGCCGCATAGATGTGAATCAAGGGCTTGTTAACACGTGGGGATGGGAGACAGTAGAACACGCAGTTGAGCTGTATTTTACCACCCCCAACTGTTCCCACTTTAGCCTCAGTGACAACAGCCAAGGACAACTGCACTGCAACAAAAGTAAATTTCACGCAGTTGCATAGTTACATAGTTGGCAAAGTGAGAATAAAGACACTAGTCCATCCAGTTCCACCTGTGTGGGTGTTTATTCATGTAAAAAAAGAAAATATTTCCCATATCCCTGTATACTGTGTTCGCTAAGATACACGTCCAATAATTTTTTGAAACTATTGATACTTTCAGCTGACATCACCGATTGTGGAAGAGAGTTCCAAATCCTGACCGCTCTGGTGAAAAACCCTGTACACAGTTCAAGGTTAAACCGCTTCCCCTCCTATTGCATTGAGCGGCCACATATTTTCTTACACTCCCTGAGACTAAATCGTTTTTTACCTATGCCAGAATCGCCATTAAGTTATTTGTATTTTGCTATTATATCTCCTCTCATGTATCTCTTCTCCAGGGAGAATACGTTTAATGTTTGTAGTTCCTCTTAATTGAGGTCCTCCAGGCCCCTTATTAGCTTTGTTGCTATTCTCTGGACTCTCTCCAGTTATAGCACATCCTTCCCGAGGACTGGTCATCAGAACTGGACGCATAGTCCAGATGTGGCCAAACCAGAGTTTTTTAAAGTGGTAGAATTATAGTTTTATCTCTTGAGTAAAAATATATTTTTTTATGAATGCTAATATTCTGCTTGCCTTGCCCCCAAGTGCATTACTTTACATTTTTCAACATTAAACATAATGTACTATGTAGTTGCCCACCCCTTTGTTTTATTGAGGTCTTCTTATAAAGTTTCTATATCCTGCTGTGAAGTTATTGCTCTTCTTAGCGTTGTATTATCAGCAAACACTCAGATTGAGCTAATTCTACCAACCTCTATATCATTTATGAAAAAATTTAACAGAATTGGTCCCATGACAGAATTCTGGGATACCTCACTTATTAATCCAGACCAGTCTGAGTACACGCTATTTATCATCACCTTTTGGACACGCCCCGTAGCCATCTTTTAATCCATGAACAAACCCTATGGTCCATGCCTACAGACCTCAGTTTGTAAATTAAGAGTTTATGGGGGAATATATTGAATGCTTTTGACAAATACAGATACATCACATCTACAGGCTTTCCCTTATATAGATGGCAGCTTACTTCCTTGTAGAATGTTAGCAGATTGCTTTGGCAAGAACTACCATTTGGTAAATCTATGGTGATTACTACTAATGATTTGGTTTTCATCAGAAAATTATTGGATATAGTGCCTTATCAACCCCTCCATTAGTTTACATACTATTGATGTTGGACTGACTGGCTTGTCGTTTCCAGTAATATATCTCTGCCCTTTTTTTAAATATTGGTACCAGATTGGTCATCAATTTGATTGATTGATCATCAATCAGCTGATACCATTCCTGTCAGTATGCTGCCTTTAAAAATGAGGAATAAGGGTCTGGCTGATCCTGGTGATTTATTTGTGTTAAGCTTTTCAAGTCTTTTTTTGGACACTGGCTTCTGTTAGCCACAAGGGTACACTGATGGGTTACTAATGATACAGTCATGATTACTATACCCCTCCCTTTCCTTTGTAAAAACCGAGGAGAAGAATGCATTTAGTACAGTTGCCTTCTCCTTGTTATTAGTAACCAACTTCCCTTCATCATCCTTTATGGTGCCAATATGCTCTGACCTTGCTTTTTTACTGTAAATATATTTTAAAAAAAAATGGAGATTTATTTTACTCTTGGCACAGTGATGCTGCATTTAGGTTGGTAAAACAAGGACAGGACTCTGAGAGCTGGCTCCCCCTTCCACTGTTTTGTCTTTATTGTCCCTACTGAGCTCCTGCTGTGCCTTTGTATAGTTCGGCAGAGCGGGAGCTTGGTCAGGTCTGACATCCTTTTTCAATCAGGATGCTACGGGACCCATGAGGACTTCAGGTGGCCTAAAGTATGACCCTAAAAAATTCTCTTAATATATCGTATTTTCCGAGAAAATAAATGTTCTTTTTGTGTTTGAACCACATACACTTAGATTTACAAAGCATTCCTTTTATGTCATGTTTTAAAGCGGTTGTAAACCCGCTGATGTTTTTTTTTCCCCCCGCCTGCAAAGGAAAAGGCATAATGAGCTAGTATGCACCGCATACTAGCTCATTATGAAATACTTACCTTAGAACGAGGCCCCGGCATCTGGTCCGATCCACGCCGAGGGGGCTGACATGTTCCCTCTGCGTTACTTCCGGGTATCGCGGCTCTAGCGCTGTGAGTGGCTGGAGCCGCGATATCGTCACTCCTGCGCATGCGCGTGGGAGATTTCTTCCCGGCAGGGTCCGGCGTCTGCCGGGCTTTCAGCCGGGAATCCCCTGTGCTCATGCGCCGCTGCAGTCAGCGGCGCATTGCGAGGGGGATATCTCCTAAACCGTACAGGTTTAGGAGATATTTTTTTTACCTACAGGTAAGCCTTATTATAGGCTTTACTCTAGGTAAAAGTCCCAAAAAGGAGTATACAACCACAGGGTTTCATAAAATAAGACACATTTGCTGACTGTACAAGCTCAAAGTGCCTAAAACACATGGACATTAAAGTGGAACTAAACTGAATCAACATGAACAATTTTTAATCATTATGCTGCTAGCATTAGTAAATAGATATATTACATTTTCTTGTTGTTTTAGTAAATAGATAAGAAGGTAGATTATATTTTCTTGTTATTTTAAACTTTTTTTTTTACATTTCTTTCAAAATGATGTTATGCATCCCCAGAGTTATCATGAGCATGTTTTCTTTAATCTAGAGAAGGGAAAGAGGTGTTTTCTCATCTAAGCACACCCTCTTGCCTGAGTGCCTGAGCTAAAGGTTGATGTATTCCAGGAAGTAAATGCTACATGAATCATGTTCTCTTAATCAAGATGGCCATTGCTAGAAATGCTAGAGGAGTGTCTTTCAAAGCGATCTCTCAACAAAATAAAGCATTGAGACATGGATGGATGGGGGAGCTGAATGAAATGAATGAAACAGCGTTTTTAGTCTGTTGTGCTCGGTCACTAGTATCATGCACTCGCCCACCCCAAATAGCAAATTTTAATAGATCATTTAGCCTAGGGGAACCTAGACATGCCACTACCAGCAGCTAATACATTTTGTGGAATAGGTAAGTATTCCTCTACTTTAAACCTGTTCTAGACTAACACATTCAAATCATTGCTATTTGAGGGTAGCAAGGGGTGGACTACTAGTATATTACTGTTGAGCTAAAAAAATTATGCTAACCTTCTTTGATAATTTTATATGTACTATATAACCATAAATATAAGTGAAAGGGTAAACAGTGCCCTCTGCCCTGTGTTGTAAAAATGCAAGTCATCATTCCTTGCTGCCTATACAAAACAAACACCAGCCGCACAGGAAAAAGGACAATTTTAACATGCAAGCCGGTGTAAACGAGGTTATGTGAAGGGGTTGTAAAGCTAAAAAAATGTTTGGCAATATCTGATCTATGTACTATATAGATCATAAATCTAGCTGTTATTTCTGCCAAAAAATTTTATTTACCTGTTAGATAAATAGGCTTTATCAGCACTTCCTCCTTTCCTCTCTGTATGTTCTCCTCAATTTCCGGGTTTTCGAGCGTGCTCCCTGCAGCACCGTCATGGCTTCAAAGGAACTACAATTCCCTTGATGCTTAGCGGCATCATGCATGCACAGTGATGCTTTCTCACTGTGTGATGACAAACCTGAGCCACACTTCCACTTCAGCACATAAGGGGGCGGAGTAAAGGCGGGGCTGTGCTGAGATGGTCATTCACATTACAATAGAACGCACATAGCATCTCCCGCACTAATGTAGTCCCAAGGGAGGGGGCGAGCATGCTGACTAACCCCCAGCCAGAACGGCTCAGATGATGGGGGCAAGCTTCTAGAGGGGGAACAGGAAGTTGAAAATTCACACACAGAAAAAAAGCATTTACAAAGGAAAACGAAGGAAAAGGTAAGTGAACCAACAGTACACTACCTTAAAGGAACATATTTAGAAAATAAAAAACAAACTTTTAGTATCACTTTAAAAGGTTAGTAGTGACTAAAGCCTCGTACACGTGATCGGATTTTCAAATGGGAATTGGGTGATGACAGACTTTCCGATCGTGTGTACACATGTCCGTCAGACAAAAGTCAAAAGTACAAACACGCATGCTCGGAAGCAAGGATGAGCCAGAAGTGGTTGGTCTTGTAAACTAGCGTACGTAATGGAGAATTTAACATTTGTGATGAGCAAATTATGAAATCGCGAAATGCAGCGCACATTCTCTTCTTCTTTAATGGGATAATAATGAAGCTGCTTTTCTGGTGATACTGATGGAGTTATTGCAAACAAATTTTCAAAGGCTTTTTTTTCTAGTGATATCAAGAATAATATTATTATGCTTGTTATTTTTTTTTTTTGGTGCCACAACACCATTATCCCGTAGTTTATAAGATCAAAGATACAACTATGTTGGTGTCCCTTGTTAATTTTACATTGTATTTTGTAAAATATAACTGCCTACTCCCACACTGTCATTTTAAGTAAAACACATAGCCAAGTATTATTCTCCACATTTATTTTTATTGTGCATTAAAAAAAGAAAACAAATGCAATTAGACATGCTATCTGCCATTAGAAGTTCTATGCATCCAAAAATATAGAAAATATAACAAATCATTATTCAAAAAAATCCAAAAAAATTAAATAAAAGCCTCATGCATGTGTCCTGCTTCTTAATATAGGGGGTCAGCATTGCTAAGAGTTGATGAAAGCAGGGGTCTGTCATCCAGAGATAATTCTGAAAATCATCTGGATTATTCTCCTGGAGCTCTCGCAGCAAAGGCATATGACATAATTGGTCATGATTAATAAAGCAACCAATTTTTGGTCCAAGAAATTCTCCTCCTACTGTTCCTGGACTGGGCTAAGGCCAATAATAAATGGCTGGTTGATGAACAGCCGTTCAGAAACGAATTGAAAAGTGTGAAATGAAAAGCGCGAAATGAAAAGCGTGAATCAACACTCAACAAACTCCTACTAAAACGAATTAGCAGAAGGAGCCCAAAGGGTGGTGCTAAAGAGCTGAAAAACACCAACTCGCTTCAGACAAAAGTCTGAGGTTTTGTCTGCGGGAAATATGATCGTGTGTACAAGGCTTAAGTACTAATATTGATGTTTACTGGTCAGTGCAGCATTAGTGCTCAGTGACTTGTGCAGCATTTGTGTACAGTGTCCTCTGCATTGGCGGTAAGTGTTCTCTACAGTATTGGAGTTCAGGGGCTAGTACCTTCTGAAGCATTAGTAGTCACTGCCTCCTGCAGTATTGGTGGTCAATGCCACCTGCCTCATTGATTGTCAGTGCTCCCTTCAGCACAAGTGGTGAGTGCCCTCTTCAAAATTGTTGGCTTGTACCCCTGTAGCATTGATGGTCAGTGGCTCCTGCAGCATTAGTAGTGAGTGACCCCATCAACATTGGTAGCCAAAGCCTTCCACAGCATTATTGGTCTGTGCCCCTTGTAGCACTGGTGGCCAGTGCCCCCTGTAGCATTGGGGGTCAGTGTTTACTGCCCCCTCCATCAGAGCCCCTTTCATTGGATGTAAGTGGGAAACTGACTAGGAAGTGTAAGAAGATGCTGGGGTCCCATATAGAGATGAGAAGGTCTGGAAATAAACTTGAAAAAAAAAAGTTTCTTTTTTTTTTAAATCTTTTTGAAGAATTGAAGAAAAAAAAAATATGGAATATGTTCTTTTAAATGATAAATAATATATCCTGCCATGGGGTTCAAACTATATAACACGAAGACCTTAATGAATTATTTCTGAGACTTTGTGTCAAGTCTTAAATTATTGCAAATTATCTAAGCTAAAGACAAGCAAATCCTGGAATACAGTCCAAGTAATACTGTACTTCTCAATGCAAATCTAGAACAAGAGAAATATGAATTTCTGCCACTAGTGGGCACTTCAGAGGAAACGGACTAGTTAATGTGCTTGTGGGCTTCATCTTGTACCTCCTACAGTTGGGTGATTGTTGGGATACAGTAGATGATAGTTTGTCCTCTCTGGCTTTAAGTGACAGGTAAGAGGGTTAAATTGTCTGACAAATTAGTTTATCTTTATAACCTTTATATGATTTCTATTAATGTTCTCCACCATCAAAGCATAATGTTCATCTATAGTCTGATTCGTAAATATTTTTTTCTTTACCTCCTCTCAGTAAAATGGTGAGACCAACATCTAGAGCAATAGTCTCCAAACTACTGCCCGAGGGCAGGATGTGGCCCTTTGCTGGCCTTTATCAGGCCTTTGGTGTGCTGTTCCTCCCACTGATATAAGGCACTATTCTATTTACTGATGCTAACAGGGCACTATTCATTTCACTGGAAGCAATGATGGGGCACTATTCCTTCCACTGACAGCAATGATGGGGCATTATTCCTTCCACTGACAGCAATGACAGGGCTTTATTCCTCCCATTGACAACAATGATGGGGACCTATTCCCACTGACACCAGTGATGGGGGCACTGTTCCTCCCACTGACACCAATGATAGGGCACTGTTCCTCCTAATCACACCAATGATGGGGCACTGTTTCTCTTACTGACACCAATGATGGGGCACTATTCCTCCCACTGACACCAATGATGGGATACTATTCCTCTCACTGACATCAATGATGGGACAATATTCCTTCCACTGACAACAATGATGAAGCACTATTGCTTCCACTGACACCTATGATGGTGCACTGTTCCACCCAATGACACCAGTTATGGGGGCTATTCTTCCCACTGACACCAATGATGGGGCACTATTTCTTCCTCCAATACTAACAATGGGACAAACCTCCTCCTGCTAATACCAATGATGGGGCATTGTTTACCCCCATTGATGCCAGGACATTTCTGACTCATGCTGGCCACAGTTTGGACCCCTTAAAGCCTTAAGGACAGTAAACTGGCCCTTTGTTCAGAAAGTTTGGAAACCTCTCATCTAGAGTTTGGAAACATTTCCACAGTGCAATTTCTGCTTGGAGCAAAGCTGCAATTTGCATATTTTGTGATAAGAAATATTCTTTTCCAAATGCTACAAGGATGACAATACACATTCTTGCTTGCCAGAGGTTCCCTGAAGACATAAAAAAATAATGGAAGTGCGAATAATTTTTCCCTCCAGAGTTCTCATTCCATACACACTCTTTCTGCTGGATCATCATAGCATTTCTTCACCAGAAGCATCTTGAAGTAAGAAAGGGTTACAAACCATAACCTCCCTTCATTTATAGACAGAATGACACCTGAAAATCAAGAGAAAATTGATCAAGCTCTTAAAAGAGCAATATATGCTTCTGGATCAGCATTGTCAATAACTGAAAATGCATATTGTCAGGAAGCTTTTACATTATTATGAGGGAAAGGGGGATGGTTACTTGTTCTTGTGCATAGTCGAAATGTTCCTAACATATACAGTCCTTGTTATTCTATTTGTAACAAAAAATAAAATTTTAAAAAGTATGTTTAGATTGAGTACTGAATAAGCTGTACTTTTATTTCAAGCATAATACTTTTATATACATGGTATTTAACATTACTAGCGTGACAAAATTACTTCCAATTTGTAAAACTATTCTACACTTTTTTTTATAATTTTTTCCAAAATTTTCATTTTTTTTCTGAAAAAAAAAAACAGGGAATTTTTTTTTTTCCCATGGCTTTAAAATTTCTGGAAATTTTAAATCTCTGGTCCCCTACTACTTGTGTACTTTTCCCACATTTCTCCTAAATGGCAGGGCTATGTAAGTAGCATCAGGAGGAATATCCCCCGATATTTTCCATGTAAACTTTGTAAATGCTTACTGCTAGAGAATAGTAGAGCTCCAGATAAGTGAAAGATCCTTTTTTTGTCACTCACTAGTTTTTACTTCCTAATTCGCTGCAGCTGTCATTTACATGTTCCAACTGCATTTGCTGTGACAGAAAATGGTATAAAAAATGCCTACTTTTGTCTGTTCTAACTGCAGCATGGCAGGTTTGCAATTGAATTTCAGGTTCAAATAAGGACATTTCAAAATACACAAAACTAGCAAGGATGTTATGCCACTCATCAGTGTCAGATTTTTGGGCTATAATATGCTAAATATAATGCTCATATTGTTAAAGTAGAACGGCATTGAATCTGAGCACCACAAACCGAAAATGCTATTTATTTCATTTTTAATATTCAAAGCACACTCGCCCATCCATCCATCCATCCATGTCTCTATGCTTTATTTTGCTGAGAAATCACTTTGAAAAACACCCTCTAGCATTTCTGGCCTTGGCCCTCCTGAGTAAGGGCAGATGATTTATGCAGAATTTACTTTCTGGAATCCACCTACCATTAGCACGGACATGCAGGCAGGAGGGTGTGCTTAGCTGAGAAATCTCCTCCTTCTCTCCTAAAGTCTCCTGGGATGTGTGAAAACATTTTCCCAGGCTTGCAAGCCAGGAAGTAACTGAAATGTAAAGAAAAAGTTTAAAACAAGTAAAGATTATATACTTTCCTATTTATTCAATAATGGTAGAGGCACGAGGATTATAAATGTTAACTGAGAGAGTGAAGTTCTACTTAAATGTCCACAGTAATCCAATAATAATAATAATATCTATAATCTAATATATAACATGCAATATGGAAGGAGATCTAATACTATCCCTTGTATTTTATGCTGGTGCTGACACCATCAAAACATAGCAATGATGTAATGTTATAGGCAAATTTAGCTACATTGATACTTACAATCAAGCATTGCAGTCATGATACCAAGTAAAATCAGCAATAAAATCACTAAATATTATTGAAACATAATTTGAAAAGTCGGTTAATAGCAACAAGAGTGCCTATTATGCAGAAATAATATGTACAGTATGTTGTCCATCAAAAGAAGTAGTGGATATAATCACTTCCTTTTAGTATTTATGTTTAGTAAAATAAAAAAAGGAATGCCCTATGCTACAAGGAAGTATTGCCTCATGTTGGAGGAGGAAAGATTCTCCAAACCTACACATTTTAAACGTTTCATGTTACTTGCATGAAACGTATTATCATAGAAGATTAATGTAGGTGCCCTCATACCTCAAATGCTGTTGTACATTTCTTGCATGTCACGTGGGCAAAGGATGATATTTACTACAAAGCATTATTGGCAAATAAATACCACTAATGCCGCGTACACATGACTGAACTTTCCATCGGAATGAACTCTGATGGACTTTCAATGGACTTTTCGAAGGAGTTCAGACAGAGTTCCACTGAAACAGACTTGCCTACACACGATCACACCAAAGTCCAATCGTTTAACATGATGATGTACGACGGGACTAGAAAAAGGAAGTCCAATAGCCAGTAGCCAATAGCTGCCCTTGCATCATTGTTGGTCCGTCGGACCTGCATACAAACAAGCGGTTTTCTCGATAGGAACTGGTTCCAGCGGAAAGATTTGAAACATGCTCTATTTATAAAGTCCGTCTGATTTTTCGACACAAAAGGTCCGATGAAGCCCACACACGATCGAATTGTCTGACGGATTCGTTACGTCTGAACTTTGCTGTGAAAGTCTGGTCGCGTGTACAAGGCATAAGGTGAATGCTAGTATTTTTTTGTGTGTGTGTGTGAAAACATATACTACAGTTAATATTGGGAAAATTGCTTTTTGGACCTGCAACAATCCAGCCATACTTCAATCCTGGTTACCGTAGTTTAAAATCGCTGAGAACCAAGAAATCTTTACTTGTCATGGGTCTACAAAGAGTGACTATTAGTCTCAAACCTTGTCTTCTTTAATAGCAGTGCATCACCCTGTATTAGGTTCCAGCAGCTTCCAAAGTATTGTACTTGCTATTATGTTACCAATTACCAGTGTCATTCAAATGTACTTGTGCTAACTCGATTCATACTTTCATTTCTCTAAGTATCTAAGCCTAGTTGTACTTTTATGATTTGCTCCATAAGGTGTTTCAAATGCACTCTTCCCATCTTCAAAATGTGCATTCCAAGCAAAGATTGTTGTTATGCTAATTTATTCAAATTTTTACTTTTTTAAAAGTCAGCAGCTACTTCCTCATCTCCGTCTTTAATAAACCCCCATTAGAAACTAACATACCGTATGCACAGTGTGGTGAATGCAACGGGAAGACCAGAGGTGTCCTTGGCTACCTAACAAATTATTATTTTTTTTAGAACCTTTAAGATTGTTTACTAGGAGATGATATCATGGCAGAATAAGTTCATAGCTAGTCTATCTCAATAGAAAGGCTAAGGACAAACTCAGGTTTTCCTCATTAACATAGCATGAAGAGGCCCAGTTTATGAATCTTTAACCCTTTGTTAAGATGGTATTCAGTTCTATTTTAAAACTGATAACAAAATCTGCCAGCATAGTATGGACAGGATTAATAAAGGCAAGTGCGTCCCCAGCTAGTTCCATAAATGAAGAGAATTAGGTAGGATTTTTCAATGCTGGAGTTATCTGAAAAGAGCATTTAAAACGATAAGCAGCAGATTTAAAACATTTTTTCTTTTTAGGTTTTATTGTTTTAAAGGAGGACATGTAAACCATGTAACGTGGAGTGTTATTTGGCTACAAAATTGTAGATACACTTAAAGGCACAGACTTGAGTATTTGTTCACTAATTATGCACTAGTGAGTTTTGTAAAAGCTGAACAGGTTACATTTGTCAGTGGTTCCTGTAAAGATTTAAAATCTCTCTCCCCCCCCCCCCACACATACATTCCACTCTCGTTTCTGATAGTCACCTTTATTGAAAATCTACATCTTTAATAAAATTGGGATACAATAAGCCTGGCAAAATTGCTTCTTCTTTTTTTCAGCCTCCTCCTGGCCAGTATAAATGATACCTATATGACAACACTTTATTAATTCTTGAACCACTAGCCAAGGGCCATGCTCCAGGCTTGATAAAGGTATCATTATTTACAATCAGAAATGTCAGATTGGTGTTTTTAACATCAGCATACATCAATTTATAACATCTCCAGCCATTAAGACGTGTATTTTTCTTTCACAGAGATATGTAGCTGTAGACAGTTTCAGGCAGGAATTGCTTTGAACAGGTCACATTCATAATTGCAGAAATGAATTTCCTGTGCAGCATCTGAAATAACACCATTTCAATCACTATCCCGTTGGAAATAAAATGAAGCAATTTTATAAAATTTGAAGTCAGTCATAGGCTAGCATTCAGTCTATGTGTGTTGGGAATGCGTGCATAATTGCACGCTTTCCTGACACGCAGAGAAACATATTGTACTTTAGTAAACATGTGGTGGTTTTATTAATTGTTGATTGCAGACTGCAAACGCACATTGCCGTGTGCGCCAAACTGCATAGTGACTCAGCACCACGTGGTTTGGTGTGGAGTGTTTTTGGAAAAGAGTCAGACTTTTTTTTTGCATTTCACGCATATAGGGCAACCCATTGAAATAAATAGGCTGCCCTACCTATTACTCGCGGGAATGCATGCCACGCCTGTGCGCGCAGTAGTGTGAACCAAGCCTTAATTGTGAAATTAGTGCTCTGTATAATAATAACAGATCCTTTCCTTACAACTAGATATTATTAGAATAATTGGTTGACATAAGGACTAGTGCAAGGGTGCGTTGATGAGAAATCCTATAAACAGCTTTAGAAGCAAAGAACTAAATGACAGTGGTGGTCCGGTGCAGGCCAAAATACAAGTGAGCAAACTTTTTAGGAAAAACACATAATTTATAGACTGAATGGCAGGGAAAAACATGGTTATTGTGACTTTGACTGTGTCAAACTGACCATGTCAAATGTTAAACTTAACATAAAAGTAGAGAAAGCAAACTATTACTAACCTTTTACGATATAATGTGAGGTCTGTATGCTGGTGCAAAAGTGCCTATTTGTGAGTTTCATGTAGATATCTTATATCATCAAGTTGCTATATGCCACTGTAGGTATACACAGCAGATACAAAGGCTGCAAATGAAACTGCTGTAGCCCCTTACTTATTTGCACCACTGTTCTACCACAAGGTGCACCTTTTTCACTATTTCATGGCTCTCAGGTGGTCTGTGGATTAAATTGTATCTAAAGTCATTTTGTTTTAGTTTTGGTTAGATGATAGAAGAAATATCATCTAACTCAGCAGATTTTTTTCCCTGCTGAGAAGATTGGGTCTAACCTATTTCAGCCCGAACCATTGTAAGCTATCACATGAAGGCAGGCTGCTGAGCCAATCAACTACACCTGAGGAATTTTCCATTATATATTCCACACGGTACTCCAGGAGTTCCCCACAGGGGATTACTCTCACCCATAGCTATGGCAGAAAATAGGTGAAAAGGAACCATAGCAAAAACTCAGGAGAACATTTGCTCTGTTGAAGAACCATACACCACTCAACCTCCGAGTGAAAATGTTTCCCTTGCACTGAACCACGACCCAATTTTAACACTGATCTCTGCATTTGACTCTAGTGCTATTTCAGGTACACAATAAGTGGCCCACTTGATGAAGGCAGATTTTTCTGCAACTATGTTCCTTGGACATCTAATGCCGCGTACACACGAGCGGATTGTATGGCGTACTTAGTCCGTCGAAACACATTTCAGCGGACAATCCGCTCGTGTGTGGGCTTCAGCGGACTTTTTCAGCGTGCAGTCCGGAGTACTAAGAATTTCGTTTTTTTCGAAATTCTGTCCGTCGTACTTTGGTTTCAGCGGACAATACGGTCGTCAGTATGCTAGTTCGACGGACTAAGAATGGCGCATGCCCAGAAAGGAAGGGTGCTTTGCTGTGTCTTGGACTTCCTATTTCTAGTCCCGTCGTACGTGCTGTACACGTCATCGCGCAAGCTTTCGACGGACTGTTTGTGTATCCATGTGTGGTCAAGTCCGTTCAGTGGAAAGTACGACGGACTGTCCGTCGGATTGTATGACGGACTAAGTACGCCATACAATCCGCTCGTGTGTACGCGGCATGAGGGTTTTAATACAGCCATCTCTGCCCAGGGTTCCAAAACACCAGACTCCTTCCTCATCTCCACTGTCTCTACTTGAATCAGATCCTTATTTGCCTGGCCTAGAAGAGATGGACATAGAAAGATATTAAAAAAAAAAACTTGGAGGGAGTGTTAGAGGCTGCAAAAATATTCTCATCCCCAGACTCTTATACAGCTGAAATTGCAGCATCACACAATATGCTTGCAAATGTTGATATGTTCATGTCTGCTGTGCGCAAAAGCCTCAGCATTGTCACACTTGATTCTTTTCTGTCTCATCCTGCTCCTTTGGGTACAAAGGTCTGCTAAATCTAAAATGACATGCCCTGATCATGAACAAATAGAATGAGCAATTAATGATCATTGTGTCTATGCAGAAAAGATTTTCTGTCCTCTGAAAATCATTGCCAAGCTTTATTCAGTGGAAAAATAATTCACTAAAAAAGTGGTCTGTTCCATTACTTGATCATTCCATCTCAGTCCTCAACAAACATCACTGTATCAATTGAAGATGTTCCTTCATTTAAAGATTCTGCAGATAGAAAGTTTGAGATACTTTTAAAGGCTCTTTTTACACTTGCAGGCCCAACTTTGCGATCAGCTTTTTCTGTGATTTCTGTCTGTCAAAATGCAGCTAAGTGGCCTAGGGCAATGAACAACTAACACAATCCTGTATTCCAGGAATGGGCCTTAACTTAGCAATTACAGCAATTACCTGCATCTCTCCTGTTTGGTTTGGATGCCCTAGAACAAGTAATGACACAAATTTTCAGAATGGCTATAATCTCCATTAACATGTGCAAAATCTTGTGGCTCAAAGCCTGGTCAGGTGAAACTGCACATACGAGACGCTTCACACATATGTCCATTGAAGGAAGATGTCTTTTTTACTGATTGAAAAATGAATCAAAAGACATCGCAGCAGGGAATGCTTCTATTTCCACAGCAGATAATTCCAAAAAGCCTCTCCTCAGGAGCCTCTGCCTTTTCGAAACGTACAGCACTTCATTGCTCAGGTTCACCTTCTAAACCTAACTTCAGCCCATCTATTTGGTGTGGGACTTTTCCCAAAACAAATGAAATCCTCCCCAAAGCCCTCTTCCCAGTGAAGGGGCACCTTCACTTCTAAGGGGGGGGGGGCTGTTACAGTTTGCTTCTTTCTGGGTCACATACATGCTAGACCTGTGGGTTCAGTTGATAGTTTCAAGGGGGTACAAAATAGAGTTCAACACTCTTCCCCCTTACCACTTCTCTCAAATCAACAAAAATCTGCGGGGCCTAATAACCATTAACAAATACCTTCAAATTACTAAATTCCACAAAGTCAGTTATTGCCTCTCTACGACAAGGGGTTTATTTGGCATCTGTAGACATCCAAGATGCCTATCTGCATATTCCCATTTATCCATCTCATCCCATTAGCGCTTGCTATTCGCTGCACTAAGAGACAATCATATCCAGACATGTAAGCAGCGCCAGAGAAGGGCCCCTCTGACACGATTGATCCTGTACAGCATCCGGAGCCCGATAACCTCCGCTACCTACCCCAAGAGGAGGGGGACACTCCTGAGACCAACCGACACCCGCCTGGGGCAGACGGGAGCGAAATCGGCCGCGGAGCGCCTTCTATCACAGGCCACGGGAGGAATCAAAGATGGCGCCGGCTCCTTGGAAAAGAAACCGCCCGGGGACAAGAGGCTGGTGAGTGACGAATCCCCCTCTCATACACAAAGCTCTGCACTCTCCACAAAGAAGGGGAAACCACCCACTACTATAAGAGAACATTTCTCAGAGACTCAGCAGAGCCCGCGATTATCGGCTACTCCAGCTATCCCTGAGGGGGAAGAGTCTGACTTGTGAGAGAATACAGGCAGGTGGGAGGAAGACAGTGAGCTAGGAGGCCCCTCACAGCCGAATCTGCTAGTGGAGGAGGAGGGAGCGGACACTGGAGGTGAAGAGGAGCTAACACTCAAACATGTTATGGAGGCAATCCGACAGTGTCAGTCTTCCCTAACCACACAGATCGAAACGGTCAGGCTAGACCTATCGTTCGTTAAACATGATATGCAGAAAATGCGCTCCAGAATTACTGGAGCTGAGCAACGTATTAGTGACATTGAGGATACTGTGCAACCTATGTCTGTGAGTCTAAGAATGCAGCAGCAGGATTTAAAAGAACAAACCGCAAAGCTCAGCGATTTTGGAGGACCAGGGATGTTCCCTGGAGGGATGGTACTGAAAAAGTGTTAACCTATGCCAGAGTATCTAAGAGTATTATGACATTATTTGTCGGACCAAGAATTTATACTTTTATATCCTTTACACCATCTTTTCTCCTCCCTCTAGATCGGTCTTAGGTGTGTTTCTTGGAACGTGCGAGGCTTGAACTCGAGGATCAAACGTTCTTTGGTATTTGACTACCTTAAACGTACAAAGGCGCACATTATGTTGCTCCAGGAGACCCATCTGGAGGGATCAAGGGTTATGGCTCTAAAACGACCCCACATTGCTCATGCATTTCATGCAACATACTCCTCTTACTCTAGAGGGGTATCTATATTGATTCTTAGATTGTTACAGATTCAGGTACTGGAGGTAAAAACTGATCCTCAGGGTTGCTATGCAGCTGTGGTCTTTAGGTATAAGGAAATGTTGTACACTATAGTGAATGTGTATATTCCTCCACCTTTTGAACTACAAAAACTGGAAAAATGTATGGCTACGGTGATCCCTGTGATGCAGGGCCATCTCATAATAGGAGGAGACTTCAACAGGGTTATGGATGTGGAGATGGATAGACCCAGATGCACCAGACCGCAATCTCACGCATTGAGAGATTGGTCAACTTCCTATGCCCTGGTAGATGTATGGAGATGGAAATACCTGGACAAGAAGGAATTTTCTTGTGCGTCTGAGTCTTATAAGTCTCTGTCTCGACTAGATATGATATGTTTTTTACCTCCAGGGATGTGCTGCAGAAGGTAGAGAAGGTGTCGTATCTGCCAAGAGCACTCTCCGATCATTCTCCTCTGGAACTCATTCTATGTGACCCAGATCATCCGACTGACCGGGTCTGGCGCATGGGCCCATATTGGTTGAAAGAACCATTGGTACTGAGTTCCTTTGTTGAAGCTATAAACACGTTTTGGCGTGAGAATGCTCGGGAAGTGTCAGAATTGGTCACATGGGATGCCTTTAAGGCAGTGCTGAGGGGAGCGTATATGCAGGGGGTATCAACTTTAAAGAAAGCTACTGGGGAGCAATTACTTACCTTGGTGAAGGAAGTGAAAGAAGCAGAGGAAAGGTATGTCAGAGATTCAACCCCAGTTAGATATCAGATGCTGCGGGATGTCCGCAGGACGTATGAGCTAGCACTAGTGTCCAAAACACAGAAATGGCTGTTGTATCAGAGGCAGAGAGTCTTTGACTCAGGAGACAAGAATGGAAAGATATTGGCCTTTTTAGCCAACCGATACCTGACCCAATTGTTATTTCTCAAATCTATGATGCCTCAGCTACCTTGCAGGAGTCTAGGGAGGGAGTTGTTAAAGCCTTTATTCAGTTTTACTCTGATCTGTATAGATCTCAGGCCCACTACACCCCCCCCCCCCCGAGCTGTATGATTACATAGATTCTATTGCCTTTCCCACTCTTCTGGAGGAACAACAACTAGCTCTGGAGGAACCCATTTCCACAGAGGAAATAGAAGAAGCCATAAACTCTTTCGCTAAGCATAAGACCCCGGGACCTGACGGTCTACCTATGGAATGGTATATGGAACATAAAGAGGCCATGGCACCGTGACTGCGCAAGCTTTACTCTACTATCTTTCTACAGAATAGCCTTACCTCCTCTATGAAAGAGGCCACCAACATTTACAGTTGGTGATGTTGGTTTAACTTCTGTTGTATAGAAGGTGACACATTTACAGAATCTGAGATAAGAAAACGTTGTCTTTATATATGTATCAGCAATGTATAAGCAATTGTACTTGTAATAAGTTTGGCAAGTGTATCTTGTATGTGATGAAGACTAATAAAAAACAGTATAAAAAAAAAAGAGACAATCATATCCAGTTTGTTGCACTGCCTTTTGCCTTATCATCTGCTCCGAGAGTATTCACAAAGGTCCTAGCACCTCTTCTTGCTTTTCTAAAAACCAGGGGTATCTAAGTCATTGGTTATCTAGAAGGATATCTCTTGAAACACTTATCTCCTTTTAAACTCGGAAAAGGTCCACAGGGCACTTTAGCTGTCCCAGGCTTTTGGTTGTCTGATCAGCTTCCAAAAATCTGCTCTCTAGACTTAACTTCAACTGGGATACTTGGGTCTGATCATAGACACATCCCAAGCATAAGGTTTCCATGTAGAGAAGAAACTGCTCAGGTTAAAGAGACGTCCCCCTATGAAATTCTCCATGTGAGTTCTAGGCCTCATAGTAGCTTTCTTTGAGGCTGTTCCATTTGCTCAATTTCATTCAACATCATAACATTTTGTTGACCTGGAACAAGCATGCACAGCTCTGGGTACATTCTTGGCATGGTATCTGTGTGTCATGATGTAAAGGGTTATGCTTGCCAAGTAAAGGCTACCATAGACCCTTGGTTCGGGGTGTGTTAATACAGGTACTTGCTTAATACTTTGGTAATTGCCAGTGTCCAGATCGCTTCTAGACAGCAGTATAATTCACCATTTATTACTATTCTTTTTTTCATCAGTGAAAAAAATGTGAAATGCTACATATGCCTACTTCATATTTTTATTTATTAAACTAGTTCTAACTGCTTTGTTGAAAAAGCCTGTATATAGAGCTTGATAGCTAAAGCATAGATTGTAGACATCCAATTGTGTCAAGTAAGGGCTCATTTCTCTCCTGCTCTCCACTCTTCTTCTTTTCGTTCAATCATTTTTATTAGTTTTATAGGCACAAAAACAAAGTACATTCGAAAAGGAACATTTGGTACATAGGAAATAAGAAAGTATATAAACTGGTCAACATGACCCAACGAACAGCCTGATAACATGTGGCATACTCCAGAGGATACAGCATAAATTATACATGAATAATTACTGAAGAGCATTCTGTTAGTATCAGGCCTGAGCTCTAGTATGATTTCCTGTCAGTGTGGCAAGCATACCGGTGGGTTGGTGTCGGATATGGGTGTCTTACCCACTGGATTCTAGCTAACAAGAGAGAAGAGGGTGAGAGGGAGCTCCCCCAGCCACCCCTAAAGGGATCATGCTGTGGGTGGGGGGTCTCTCTGCTCCTCGACTCTGTAACACCAACCCAGCTCCCTACTCGAGAGAGTAAGATGTGAGGATGTATTATTAAGGTATATTAGCAGGCCACTGTGGGTAAACCAGATGCAGAAGTACCCAGGGCTTAAACTAACAACTGGGTTCAGAGTGGAGATGAGTTCAAGTAGGAGAGCAGGGGGATGGCCCAGCCATACTTAGCTCAAATGTTCTTTGCACAACTGGTACGTATTATAGGATTCAGGATCGGTCATGTCTTGTACACATTATCGTGGATCGGGGGGGAGAGATTAGGATAGAAGAAAAGAGGAAAGGTTGCAGGGAGAAGGGGGGAGAGAGAGAGAGGTCAAGAAAAGAAAAGTTAGTTGGGTCATCCAGAGCAGTATTCATCCTGGGGGGGGGTTGTCACTGGGATACAAAGGAACGTGACAATATTTGGCCCAGGATTCCCAGTTGAGTTCAAATACACGGGTTTTGTCTTGCATAATACTGACTATCTTCTCCTGTGTAATAATACAGGATATTTTATGCTTTACCGCTGAGACTAGACCCAAGGTTTTTCCCCAGTGAGCAGCTATTGTAATTTTGGTGCACAACAGGATGAAGAAAATCAGGGCTTGTGTATATTTGTCTACTTTATTCACTTTGAAGTTAAGGAGTGCTATCAGTGCCGTGACAAGGTCACCCAGTGCCCAGGGTGACCATACCAAAATGCGCCCCCCTCATTTATAGTGCAAGGGTTCAGTAGCAAGTGATGCAGAGCTCAGGAATAGGGGAAACAAATTATTAAGGATTGTGAAAATGGGGTTCAGGAGACTGGTATAAAAACTAAAGATGTTATATATTGCAGCTTAACAATCATTAGATGTGGTGGCTGCATTAGTTTTGTCTGGGAAGGAGGGTAGTGTTAGATGTACTAGCAGGGCTCTGACACACAGGGGGGGATCTGACACACGGGGGCTCTGACACACAGAGGGGGGGCTCTGACATACGGGGGGCCTTGATACACGGGGGGCTCTGACACACAGGGGGGGAATCTGACACATGGAGGTGGGATCTGACACATGAGGGGGATCTGACACACGGGGGGATCGGACACATGGGGGGATCTGACACACGGGGGGGCTCTGACACACGGGGGGATCGGACACATGGGGGGATCTGACACACGGGGGGGCTCTGACACACGGGGGGGCTTTTACACACGGGGGGGCTTTTACACACGGGGGGCTTCTGACACATGGGGGGGATCTGACACAGGGGGGGGGCTCTGACACACAGGGGGGGGGATGTGACACATGAGGGGGTTCTGACACACGGGAGGGATCTGACACACGGGGGGCTCTGACACACAGGGGGGCTCTGACACACAGGGGGGGCTCTGACACACAGGGGGGGCTCTGACACACGGGGGGGCTCTGACACACGGGGGGACTCTGACACACGGGGAGGCTCTGATTCCCAACAAATTCTATGACATTTGCAGCTTGCTGAAATGTTTCCCCAGTCTGCACATGTACAGAGCTCTATGCTAACACCTCAGCTCTTTTGTGGGAATGTGGGGCTGACAGGGCAGGGGAGGGCTCAATACACTGACATCAGACTGGGCTAATAGGGACAGGTATTTTTTTTCATTGCACACAGCTTATATCAGGCAAATAATCTAGTAAGTACACAGTGAGACATATCCTGTGTTCAGGATGGGAGACAGCTGGGGGGAGTTAGTTAAGCACTGGATCCCCTCCCCATACACAAGTACTAGAGGGATCAGCAGAGAACATTAACAACTGAAAAGTCCCAGTATATTCCCAACATATATAAGAATTGTTCTTCTCTTTTTGTAATCCTGCTCTGCAAAGTACAGGGCGGGTTTACAGCATAGCCAGTTACAGTTTGGAAGGCAGAGCAGTGGGGACTCACATGGAAGAAAACTGCCATCCATCCTGTGAGATCTTCATGTTGGGAGAGCTGTGTGATGGATGCAGGGGACGGGGTCGGGACTGCACTGTTGTGTTGTCTTCTTGCTCAGCCTGATGAAGGAGCATGCATGCTCCGAAGCGCCGCTCTGCCTAGCCCGTCTCCTGAGGACATCGACTCCCCGAACACCGGACTAAAGGCACCACAGCTACCAGCACTACCCTGATTGCTCTGACCACTCCAAGGAAATACATGGAATAGACCAAAACACCTACCATCGGTCAATAAAGTCAGATGCCGGAAACCTAGCCTTACAGCCCTGCGAGTCGCCCTCATGGACTTACGGATGAAACATTTTATCCCTGATGTGCCTGTACACCACTAATTTAATGTGAGTGTTTTTTAACCATTTCTAATAAATTTGAGTAACTTTACTGCTGCACTTAGAGGGCGCCGTCTCTCTCTCTATTTTCTTGCTCAGCCCACCTCTAGAGGAGCTCCCAGTGTCACAGCCAGATCCAGCCAGACTGATGACAAATCAAGCCCGGAGAGTGAATTCTTCTCCCTCTGTGCCAAGATGCGGTTGCCACTGTAGAGAGGAGGCAAGCAATATGTATGGGCGCATCTTCCGCCCGCTTTTTGGGCAGGCTGTAGCATTGAGTTGAGCCATAACCTAAATATTCTCTGCCCAGATTCCTCTGCCGGCAACCCAGCGCCCCCTCCCACACCCCGTCCAGGGCAGCCGCCCCTCCCGTCCACCCCTTGTACCGGCCCTGAGTGCTATGCCTGGGGTTTGGGGGACCTGTATTGTTGTCACCCTGGGTATCAGAGAAAAGATTCTGTTCCAGAGACCCATTATGCGTGGACATGACCACCATATGTGAAACATTGTTCCAAGTGGTTACATTTCCAAAAACACAGCGAGGAAGCAACTGGATAGATCTTGGCAAGGAGAGAGGGAACCCTGTACCATCGAGTCAGTATTTTGAGACTGGCTTCAATCAGAGAGATATTCAATATACCCTTAAAAGATTGTTGGAAACAGGTATACCATATATCCTAATTCCAGGTTATATTAAGGTAATTTTCCCAATTGAGAGCATAGGAAGGCTTGGGCAGAGCTGTGGTGGAGTAAAGAGGAGTAAATAATGGAGATCCCACCCCATGATGTCCAAGTGCCATGATTCATAGGTCGTGACCCTGGGGGGTTCTGGTTTGTTGAGCCAGATGGAATGAAGAAAGTGTAGTATTTGTGAGTATCTAAACCGTTCAGAGTGGGGCATCTCAGGTTTACTAGTGCAGAATGCGAGGGAGATGGGGCCTGTGGAGGTGAAAAAGTTCCCTATTCTAAGCAGTCCTTTATTGAGCCACCAGCTGAATGCTAGAATATTCATTCCTGGTGGAAAGTTGGGATTATGAAACGTGTGTAAGGGGGCGAAGGGCTGAGATTAGGGAGGGGTTTTATGCATCTGGTCTCATAGGGCCAATGAGTGGGAGAGAGTGGGGGCCAAATTCGGAGGTTTGAATTTAGTAAGTTACCATATTGAGAAATCAATAGTGGGGAGAAGAACAGCTTGTCTCTCCATTGTGACCCAATCAGGTGTCAGGCCTCGTGAATAGACGATAGAGATCTGGGCCAGTTGTGCAGCCTGGTAGTACCACCAAATATTGGGTAAAGAGAACCCTCCCTGCGATTTGAGTCTAAACAGAATATTTTTAGAGCACCTCCTGACTTTTAGTCCTCAGATAAATTGTAAAATTTTAGATTGGAGAATATGTAGTTGTGATTTCCGGATTGGGATAGGAAATGATCTGAATAGGTAAAGGAGGCGATGGAGGAAGGTCATTTTAATTGCGTTTATACAACCCAGGCAAGATAGGTTATGTTTAGCCTAACTTGAGAGGTCTGATGCCAGTTTATGGAAAGTGACTGGGTAATTGGAGGAGTATAAGGAGTCTATTATAGGGGGGAGATTGATCCCTAGGTACATGATAGAAGTCGAGCACCAGGATGGAAAATGGCTTTGTAAATTACCAAGTAAGTTGGGGGGCACTGTGACATTTAATGTTAATGATTTTGATACCTTGACTTGGAGGCCGGAGATTCTGCCAAATTGAAGGGAGAACATGTTGGGAGTTGGTATCAGTGGAGAGGTGACAAATAGTAACAGATCATCCGCAAACACACCTATGCTCCTAGTTTCTACAGAAGACTCCTTTAATGCTGGATAAGACCTGATTGCGATGGCCAGGGTCTCGATTGCTATGGCGAATAGGAGGGGGGAGAGTGGGCAGCCTTGCCTGGTGCCTTTTTCTATGGTAAGGGGGTTGGAGTAGTAGTCTAACCTGGTCACTGGGGCTAGAGTACAGGGCTTGTAGTGTTCCCAGAAAGTGTGTACCGACGCCCCATCTCTCTAGGTCATTAAACAGGTAAGGCCAGGTTACTGTGTCAAACACCTTTTGTAAGTCGATTGACAGCAGAAATCCTTCTTGGTGGGAACCCTCATCCCATCGGGAGTTAAGGAGGGAGATGATGTCAACTGACTGTCTTATCTGATCAGGTCCCTGTCTCCCCGGATAAAGCCTTTATGGATATAGAGAGCGATACAGGATGAGTCTATTGGACAATACTTTTGTTAGTATTTTGAGATTGTTATTAATTAGAGAGATTGGGCGATAATTGGACACCATTCTTGCATCCTTGCCAGGTTTAGGAATTACTGATATAAGCTAAATTTAGAGCTTTATCCAGGGGAGAACCAGACCTGAGAGAGTTAAAAAATCTGACCATATACGGGGCTAGGGTGTCAGCAATTTTTTTGTAATAACCAACTGAAAAACCATCTGGACCCAGGCCTGAGTTTTGTTTAAGCTGTTTTATCACCTCCAATACTTCCGATTCAGATATCGGCTCGTGCAGGAGGTCAGTGTCCCGCAGATAATTTTGGGAGAGGAACGTTGTTTAGGAATTCATCTAGGGAAGGTTGCTTAATTGCTTTTTTTGTATAAAGTGGTGTAGAATTCATGGAACGTTTCCATGATGCGTCGTGGGTTTTGTGTCAGTTCTCCCGTCTGGGCTTGTATCCTGGGAAAGGCATGGGAACGGGGCTTAGGGCATAGTTTTGCTGCCAATTTGGCTCCAATCTTGTCCTGGGAATTGTACATCTGAAATGTTTCTCAGCTTCAGTGGTTAGAGCAAGGTTTAAGGACATGCGGGCTGACTCAAGGGTTTCCTGGGACTCTCTAGTGGGGTTGTGTTTATGGGCTTTACTTAAAGTGGTTGTACACACTGTACAACCACTTTTAACCACTTTTAACCACAGGTAAGCCCATATTAAGGCCTTAATACCTGTATCTTTTTTAATTTTTTATTTATAGCATTCTGAATATACTCTTTATTTTTTGCTTTGCAGTTACATGCAGATACCACATAATTTATATACTTATTATTCTGCCTTTTTACAATTACTTATTCGCTCGCATGCTCTACACAGAAAGGGTAATTTTATTATTACTAATATTTATATATTTTGAATGTCCCCACTTTTTTCTTACTATATTGCTATGTGTCCCCACAGCGTCCTATATGACCATCCTCATGGTGTATCTTACACTCAACCTCTTTCTGGTCTCAACTCCCGGGCTGATGTGTCTTTTTTATACAATTTTTTATACAATATTTATAATTGTTGTACATGCTTTGTATAATTACGTATATATATTTTTTATTAAGAATCAATATCACTAAGTCCCTGAAGAAGCGTTCATCTGACGCGAAACATGTCGGGCACAGGATCGATAACAGCATCTCATCGATTTGGATATATACTATACTCCAATTTATAACAGGACTATGGTCAACTAGTCAAGGATTTGTATCTCATGTTAATACCTACGAACTTGATATGCTGTTGTTGGTGCTTTGAAATATTTTTCCTCTATGTGTTTTTAACATAATTTTTGTTTTGTTTGTTTGTAATAAAAATATGAAGGAAATACTTGGTTTCCTCTCAGTGCCTATAAAGTCCATTAAGTCCCCCAAATCTTTTTCTTGCACTTAACGATGTTGGACGTTGGCACTCCCTCTTTTTTAGTTTCAATGTGTTTTGGGTATCCACTATGGCCAACTGTTTATTGATATCCCTCTCTCCATTCCTTATTTTCAAGGCTTACCTGTAGGTGCTTGAAATATCTCCTAAACCTCCACGGTTTAGTAGATATTTACTAAAAAGATGAGCGCCAATGAATACGGCGCATGCGCCGATGTTATCGGCGCATGCACCCTTTAGAAAGGGCACATTGTGCCGTTTCTAATAGAGGGTCATGCCGCGGCTGGCGGCTTCCGTGCGCTTGCGCATCCGGAAAGAAGAGAGGCAAAAAGGACGCTCCCTGCTCGTGGGGACAGCGGCGACAGCGCGGGCTTCGGTGTCAGACAACTGCAATCCATAGTAGCCCATTATGCTTTACCTTTTTCAGGGAAATAAAGAGGAAGTAAAACACACCAGGGTTTACTTCCTCTTTAAGTTGCAAAGTAGTTTGGATAATATTCCCCCTTATCACCACTTTGTGGGCAGCCCACAGGGTTTCTGGGGAGATGGAGTCGCTATTGTTCAGTAGGAAGTACTCTTGGATGTCTCGTGTGAGGACTGAGCATTGGACTGGGTTGCTTAAAAACCCCTCATTGAGATGCCATATTAATTTCATACAGGGGTTATGGGTTTGTTGTAGGTATAAAAGAACCATAGAATGGTCTGATATGGTGGTGTCCTTGGTGACTGCTTTTGAGGATGAGGGAATGTTGTGGGATTGATCTATTCTAATTAATCCCCTGAACATTATGGGTGGCAATACATAGGGGGGTGGGTGTGTTAGTGTCAGAATACATGGATCAGAGGGGGGGGGGATGAACGCATCAACCTATGGGTTCTTACCCTGACATCCCGAGGTGGGTTATAGTTCACAGCATCTGTTGTCCAGGGACTTTGAGGATATAGCCGAGAGCGTTGCAATGAGCCTCTGGGTGACCCAGAGAAAGAGAGAAAGGGGTTAGAAGGGAGGATAGAGAAGACCGATCCTGGTGAAAGAAGACAAGGCATGTCAAAAACATTGTACAGATCAATAAAACAGACAATAAAAGTGCAGCAAAAGTATAACCATAGTCCCCTTGCAGGGAGAGGGGGCTGCAAGTTTTTCCCCAAAAAATATCCCCAAACATGGGGTTTGTTTTGCAGTCTCCGAGTGGAGGGAAAAAGCCACTCCAAGACAGTTGAAGGCGCAGTGTGGCGGCTCCAGCCATACCGCCAGTAAAAAAAAATAACTGTGGAAGAAAAAATTAAAGGACCTAGATCTTATATGCGGTGAATAAAAAATAAATAAAAAAAAACACCCCTCGACAGAGGGATAGGTAGTAGAGAAGTGTTAACATAAACCTATGATTGTGGGGTTGTCCACACATCCATGGTCTGGGATTTCTGCCTCCATTCCTTAATCTCTCAGTGAGGAGAGGGAGGGCGAAATCTGCTGTGGAGTAACCAGGAGGTTGCTCAAAAGACCGATAGGCTGTCTTTAAAGATTCTTATTTCCTGTGGAGGAGAATATTACCAGTTCACAGCGAAATGTGATAGTTGTGGGTAGTGTCACTCAGGGGCCTGATAATTCAGGTAGGGGGTTGGGGAAAATGACAGGCTATCTAGGCCAGTGTAGCAGTAACTTGGATTGGTTGTCATTAGTGTAATGGGGGACGTGGGACAGATCAAGTCTGTTTGAGGTGGGAGAGAGTGACTTGGGGACTCAGCTAACCAGAGTTTAGCAAGCAAAGTCCTAGAAGCAAAATAAAAGGCAATTTGTAGGAGTCACTTTAAGGTGAGTGATAGATTTTTGTGACAGGATCTGTAGAAGAGGTTTTAAGGATCTTCTTCTTTTTTGTATTTTATAGGGTGAAAGGTCAGTAAATATTTGGATAGTAAGGTTTTCTGTTTCCCGGGCCCTTCTCATGACCTCTTCTTTAACCCTGAAAAAATGCGGTTTTACCACAATGTCTCTAGGCCATCCTGGCATTGGGGCTGGAGGGCTCTGTGAGCACGATCCATTTCCACACGATGGTCTGGTATATCTGGGATGAGATATTTGATAAACATGTGGACCATTTTATCAGTTTCCTTGAATGATTCAGGGAGGACTCTGAGTCTGAAATTATATCTGCGGGATCTATTTTCGAGATCATCCAGTTTTGAGAATGCAATATCTAACTGTTCATGCAATTCCTGAATCCTGTCAGTATTCTGGTTGGCTGTGGCAATGGTTTGGTCAGTTTTAGCTTCAATCACTTCTTTTCTGGTCCCTAGGTGGTGCAGGTCTGCTTGGATTATTGATGTGATCTGTGAGGCAGTTTGGGCCAATCCTCTGGAAAGCATTTTTGAGAATGTCTGCATTAATGATGATAAATCGGTGGGGGTAGCAGGGATGGAGCCCCTGTGTGGACTGGAATATTAATCAGGTCATCCATCTGTGTGAGTGGGAGGCCATCTAAAGTCCCGCCTAGCAGCGATTCAGTGGATGTGGGGGATAATAGTGGGTTCAGCTGGTTACTCACTGCTAGAGGATGTATTCCCTCTGTGTAGGCATCTGGGTCTGTTTGATCAGCGATGGATTCCTCTGGATCCTGGTCCTGGCCTGGTGGGGGTGTAGCAATTAAGTTGCCAAGATAAATCCCATCTTGCTGTCCCCCCTGTCATGGGGGGCATCCTCGGGACCTCTGCGACTGATAGGGGCCTGACAGAGTGAATCTCCTTTGGCTGACGGCTGTGCCAGAGAGAGCCGACTGGAGTGAGGCGGAGCTCTCAGATCATGTGACCGTCCATGGAGCCACCACACATGCGCTCCCCTCTTCTACTTATCTATAATTTCATAGAGAGCTTCAATTAGAGAGACATTCTAAAAGCAAATAGCTACTGCTATATTTAAATCATTCGTTTTAAATCTTATTAACTTACAAAAAACAAGCAAAATGAGCTGTGCAGCCTTTCATTCTGGGCTGTGGAACCTTACTCCTTTAAATATACACCTCTCTGCATTATCATGTGCACATTAGACAGAAATGCTTCAAAAATACTGCTGTGGGACAGTGAAAACAAAATAAGTAAAGTAAATAAGATATTTTTTAATAAACTGTGGTGTTTAAAAGCATACTTCACTGAGGGTATGCATCAAGAGTATGTATAATTTAGAGAGACATTGAATGATATTAGATGAACCCCAAACTATGTGGGGAGAATGTGGGAGTTGTACTGGACAACGTGCCACCTTACAGGAAAAAATAATAAATGCAACTATTTCAAATAGTAAAAATGTGCGTGTATTATATTTTGTGTGTTTCAGCCTGCAATTAATTGCATTCATGATCAGTGGATTAAAAATGCAGTGATCTGACTCTTGCAGATTCTTCCACCAGCCCCTGGTCCATACCAAGGTATGGACCTTGAGCTGTGAAGCTGTAGAAAGTGTCAGTGGACAAGTGCAATCACATCACTGCACTTGTGCTACATTGAAAACTACAAGTCTTTGTAGTCACAAATGCCTGTACATTAATGATGCAGCTGTGGGGGGTGTGGGGGGGGGGGCTGGTTGCTATGTTGATGCATTTCAGAACTCCTATTGGCTTCTTTCTCAAACCAATGGCATCAAATATCCAACAGTGAGACTTGTAGTTCTGGCTTTAGTACGCATATCACTAAAGGTTGCTCGCTTGACACTTCTCCATTTAAAACTTGTTATACATCCGCATGGTCTTTTTTCTGGATGGAGGAGGTGTTGAGCAAGTGACCTCCTGTGATATCTGTACTACAGCTAGAACTACAAGCCTCAGTACTGGACATTTGATGCCAACAGAAGACTGTGGGCTGAATAAAAATAAGAGATGTAAGAAAAGCTACAACAGCAAGAAATAGTGCACACTTCTTGTACAAAAATAGTTTTAGGATATACATCAGCTTTGAGTATTTTTCACTTATAAACCCTTTTATATTGCTTATGTCTGTTTTGTAAAATCTTTCCTATATATATATATTTGCTGCACCATTTTCTCATCTTTTCATTAAAATTATATTTAAAACCTAATAAACTTACCCTAACTGTTCTATATAGAAATGAAAGAAGTTTGCCTCTTTGAATAAACTACCATTGTATACAATTCTGTTACATCTCTGTCTGGGCATAGCAGCAAGCAATGCAGACATTTCTCAAAGGGTGGAATTGCAATAGAGGATGCTGTAATAACCTTACCCTAGTGATAATCACTCTCACTCTCCTTGGAGTGTTGTTCCATCAGCTGGAAAATTTCTACAACTTCATAATGTAGACGCACTAGTGGATCTAAGAGTGTATTTGTGACATCACAGATTTAGTCCGTTTTTTTAGGTGGACCCATTCAGACCATCCATTGCTCTCTTTGGACCGGCGTATGTCAATTGACACCCACTAACATCTGATCCGAGCTGATCTGGTCAGCTAAAAACAGATAATCCATTTTCCATCCATCTGGCGGATCAACTCAGATAATAGTTGGATGGAAATGGACAGGTGGTCCATTTCCATCCAACTGCCCATAGAGAACAGCTAGCTGTGTCCGCTCTGCATATGCGGAGCGAACATGGACCTGTCAGCCGCCTGCTCAGCAGGGATCAGAGGATTTTATACAGCGGGGTATCCTGGTGCACTCAGTTACAGTAGAAATAACAGCCACAGGAAAGTAGGTTGTACCACTTGTCAATAGTTTTAAGACATTTAAGTTTCCCTGTTGTTTTTATGTTATTGGTCAAATGTTGTTTTAACAAAAAAAAATGTTTTTTTTTTTTTTTTTTAGAAAGTTGTAGACGATCACTGAGAAAAGTTTCAAATTGCAAATTTAATTTCTTTTTAAAATGAACTGAAGGGCTCTGCATTTATTGATCAATGCCTTTACAGAACATATTGATCCAGCATTTCACATTCCGTTTCTTTACCTATTAAAAATATAATCAACAAGCTGTTGTATAGATTTCAAGAAACTGCTTTAAATTAAAAGCTTTATCTTTAATTCCTCCAGTGTGCTTCACTGCTGAATAAAGAGCACCTGTCAAGAAAAATATCTGTGCAGTTATTCTGAACCTTCTGAAAATTGCCACTGTTGCCTGGCTATTGTGTTAATCATCCAGCTTTACTGGTTATTGGATCCTTGACTGAGAACAAATTGGGAGTCAAGACTTCACAGGCTGTATACGCAGTACATTTTAGACCCTTTGAAGTATTCTGGGAGCAGGATAATCTGTGGGTAATCCTGGATCTGCAAGCCTTGTATTAGATGTATTAGGTATAAAGAGACGTTACAGTCCTTTTTAGTGATTGCTGTAGAATTCTTATTCACTCTCATCTATTTCCTGTTTGACAATATTTATCACCTCCAAAAGTGCTGAACTTCGATTTGAATTAAAGTGACTGTAAACAGTCACCTTGTAAAACAACCCATTCTATTTAAAATATAAATTAAATGTAAAAAAATATTATAAATACCTTTAATCCCTTTTTTTTAAATAAGTGATCGCATCTCCTTTGTTCTCAGTTGTATAAAAGCTGGGGGGGTGGAGAAGTAGCAGCACACGGATCTTCCCAGTGAAGGGCTGTGCAACATGTCAGGATAAATTTGCGCATCGGAGGAGAGTACACTGAGTTCCCAGCATAGCTTGAGAACTGACCACAGTATGTTCTCCTGCTTAGTGTGGTCAGTTTTTAACAGTAAAGCAGAGGGATTTACAGGAACACCAGGGATTTCACACAAAGGAAGCAATACAAAGAGAACATGATACTTTCTCATTCAAGTACATGGTACAGCAGGCTCACATCAGGAATACGAAGTGTTGGGGTAACAAATGCTTTAAATTTTCACCATCACTTGCCTACCTCTATATGGTGTGGTATGTGAAGCTGTGCATTTTTGCCAGGTAATAATCCCTTTTTTAACCGTATATTATGTTATAGATGATTGTTCGATAATCTGGAGTGGCCCAGAGAAGGATCTGCAATCAATCATTTCTACATTATATTAATGACAACGATTTAGATTTTTTTTCCACATGCCATTGAACGATTGTAGCAACAATTTTCTGGACCTCACCTTAAGAAGCAATTGTTTTTGGGGTGCATGTACACCTCTACTTTTCACAAACTGACTGCTGGTAACCTTTTTTCTGTATTTTGAGAGCTACTAGTTGCTATCCTGGCCATGCCATCAAAGCCATTCAAACAGGAGAGTTTATATAGGCATATTGGAATTGTTCCTCTATGGAATCATTTGAAATGAAAGCTGTGGCTATTGCCACATGCTTGTTGGATAGAGGCTATACCAGTTGGCTAATTAGTAAGGAGAAGAAATTAGCTGTGTTGTGGGATGGGAAAAATTTTATTCAGCCAAAGCTAAAATGGAAAAAAAAACTATGTGGGACAGGTGTCCTCACTTTGCTAATGGATATTCTAAAGAATATAATGAAGTGATCACTATTATTAGGGAAAAAAACATCTTCTATTCAGATCCACTAATACATTATCAATTAAAGAAAGGCTATAGGTTTGTCACCCACAGGGCCCTGGTACTGAGGTCTATTTTGTCACCATCTCTGTATAGTGATCAGAGCAGGAGAAGGCAAAGCCAGACCTTGTTAATGAATAGAATGAATGAGTGTTCTTTTAGGTGCGGAGTATCTACTTGCATATCAATGTCATAAGAAAACAAAAGAAACTTCCACAACAGTTTCAGGCAAGAAATTTCCTATTAATCACTTAATTAATTGCAGAAATAAAAATGTCATGTTTTCTGTACACAGTGTAATGTGCTGGAGGTGTGAGATCTACTACATTAGGGATGGGCCGAACGGACCCCTGTTTGGTTCACACCAGAAATTTCGAACACAGTGAAAGTTCGGAACCGCATATCGAAACCCAATAAAGTCAATGGGACCCGAATGTCAAAAATCAAAAGTGCCCACTTTTTAAAGGCTTATATGCAAGTAATTAGGCATACAATGGTTATAGGTGTCTGGGTCCTGCCCTGGGGAACATGTATCAATAAAAAAAAAGTTTGCGAAAAATGTCATTTTTAAATGAGCAGTGATTTTTTGATTTTTAAATGTGAAAGCATTAAAATGAAAACAATCCTTCTAATATAGTGCCTGGGGGGTCCCCTTAGTCTACCTGTAAAGTGGCAGATCTGTACCATGTCTACAATGTTCTGCAGCAATAAGTGCATAAAGCTCAAAAAAAGTGAACTTTTCCCTGCAAGCTGCCTTTGTTTTACTCAGCAACAGCTGGGGAGCCAGTGTGTATGATGAGACCACAATTTAGTTAGTACACTGGGAAGAAGATTAGAGATTTTTTGGATACATTCTGGTGTCACTTTGGATCGAAGTAACGGGTGCGTAAAAATTGGTCTTTGGGTGTCGGTGGCAGCTTCCCACCATAACCCTATAGAGGTAATCTTGATGAAAGCAAGAACTGGCCTTGCTGTAAAAGATTACAATGATATATACCTGTCAAACAGGTGCTGAAAAATTGGTCCTTGGGTGTTAATTGTGCCCATGAAACCTATACCAAAAACATTCTTCCGGGTGAAATGATTGAACACCCTCAAAGCTAGACAGCCTCAAAGTCCTGTAGAGATTCCACATCCCAAAAAGACTTAATCAGTGACATCGCCATCAGGGGCTTCATACCTGGTAATCCACCACTGATTCATTTTTATAAAAGTCAAATGGTCCACAGAGTCTGAGGACAGATGCGTTCTATGATCAGTAACGAAACCTCCTGCAGCACTGAATGCCCATTCTGAAAGCACGCTGGATGCAGGGCAGCCCAACAACTCAATAGCATACTGGGCTAGAATTCTGGCCAGTTATCTATTCTCATGACCCAGTTAGTCAGTGGATTGTCAGCTGGAAAGCTCTCTGTCTCTGTTTTGGCCCCAAGGTAATCGTCCACCATGTGATGCAGACGCTGCCGATGGGATGTGGAAGCTGATGGCCCTGGGTGGCGTGGACTAAAAAAATCACAAAATGCCTGCCTTCTCCAACACTCCTTTCTTGACCAACAGAAGACTCAAAATGACGTTTTCCACTACACTGTAACCTACTGGATCCAGGAAAACTGTTTAACGTGTCCTCAAGAGATTCTATCTTGTGCACTCTGCGGGGACGAGAGGAGTTCTGAGACCTTCCCCTGATAACGGTGGTCAAGGAGGGTTGCCAACCAGTAATCATTCTCATTTATGCCACGTATTCTTGGGTCCATTTGCAGGCTTTGAAGCATGAGGTTGCCCATGCGCCTCAAATTTGCTGAGGCATGAGAAGCAGACTCCTCAGGGTCACACAGGATGACAGCATCTGCAACTTCCTCTTCCCAGCCACGTACTACTCCCAAGGGTCCTGGGGTTGGAAAGCCATCACTTACAGATTGATGCATGTCTTCCTGTTCTTTGAAGCTTATGAAAGTGCCAGAATCCTCCTCTTCATCCTCCTCCCCTCTCTCCTCCTGTGTTTTCTGTGACATATGAATGATGGTGTCTGGATAAAGTGGGCCTTGATAAGAAAGAGTCCTCCTCTTCCTCCTGCTGCTCTGCCTCCAGTGCCCTGTCCATAATGGCACACAGAGTCTGCTCCAGCAGAATCACAACAGGGTTTGTGTCACTGATGCATGCACTGTCACGGCTCACCATCCTCGTGGCCTCTTCAAATGGTGACCACCATGTCCACCTTTGCCTGTGGACACATTTGTTGCTGGCACTATTACAGTGCCAAGGGAATGTATGCCTCTTCTTGTTGTCCTCCCAGACATTATGTTTATAAGCAAATGTAAAGAATACGTTTAAATCTGTATGTAGATGCAATATAATGCGACAAACGTAGTGATGCACAGAACGATGTGGCGTTAAACTGGCAGTAACGCACACAAAACTATATGGCGTTAAACTGGCAGTAAAGCAATCAAGTGTTCAAACGTCACTACACTGACGCTATCTGAACTACTTTAGCTATAGACTAATGTAAAGATTACCAACACGGTCTCACTACACTACACTGAAACTATATGAGCTGTCCCTACTCTACACTAATGTATGTATGAATGACACGGTCTCACTACACTACAGTGAACCAATCTGAACTGTCCCTACTCTAGCTGCACACTGTGCAAAACTGAATGATGGTCCTCCTCACTACACTCACACTATCCTTAGACTGACTATTCTACACTGTCAATTGAAGCAAAATAGCACAGTATAGCACACTAACTAATAGCACTGAACAGAGCCCTGTTCTATCTCTCTCCATGCCAAAATCGCAAAATGGCTGCCATTGAAACAATACTTCTATACTGTGGGGCGGGAATCAGCCATGATGGATAAAGTCATGATTACAGTGTCCAATCATGAATTTGACAGTGCTCTGTGCCCTGATTGGCTTAAGCTTTCATTGCTTCAGCCAATCAGGGCTTGCAAGGCACTGTTCAGCACCACAATGCATTGTTGTCAGTTTGGGGGGGGGGGCGAACTACCCATTTGTTTGGATGTTCGCCAAACGACCGAACAATGAAAGTTCGGCCCAAACTTATGCTTGGGCTGAACCGTTTCCCCATCCATATACTACATGACATCTTCACACTAGAGTTGGGGAGCTCTATAGTTGTAGTCAAGGTATGTCCTTGTTTAAGCTGTCCAATGCATCCAGGCACTTTAAGGATGTACATAATGGTAATGTTACTTCGCTTTTATTTCATGCAGTTGAAAGGTTGCATCCTGATTCCAGTGAAGGAGATGTCCATAGATGCACAGTGGATTTTATATTAACACACAAGGGTTCCACTTGGTCTTAACTGCAAGTGGGACATATACCGTATTTATCGGTGTATAACACGCACTTTATTCCCCTTAAAATCAGGGGAAAATCATGGGTGCGTGTTATACGCCGAAACCCACCCCCCCCCCCGCCGATCTGCGCTGTCTGTGGAGCACCGCCAACATTTACCGAGCCAAGCCGAGTGTACTGTGTACTCGGCTCCGCTCTCAGTCATGCCCAGTCCCACCTCCTAGCCTTTACGTCCCGCCATTGGCCCATCACAGGAGCCAGGACAAGGGGCGGGGCGGGGGCGTTACTGGGAGCAGAGCCGAGTACCCTCGGCTCGGTCTATGTTGGCGGCGGGAGGAGCCGAAGATCTCGGAGGCGGCGGCGGGGGGAGCCGAAGATCTCGGAGGCAGCGGGAGGAGCCAAAGATCTTGGCGGCGGCGGTAAATTTAAAACTAAACCATGCTGCAATTTTCTGGAAGGCTGCAGGGGGACAGTGGAAGGTTGCAGGGGGACAGTGAAAGGCTGCAGGGGGACAGTGGAAAGCTGCAGGGGGACAGTGGAAGTCTACATTGATGGGCATTTAAAATGTAAGGTTTTTTTTCCTTAAACTTGCCTCCTAAAAGTTTTTTCCCTTAAACTTCCCTTCAAAACTTGGGGTGCGTGTTATACGCCGGCGCGTGTTATACGAATATAAATACGGTAATTATTTCTCAAGTGATTTACAATCGCTTCTTTATCATGTGAACTGCCATTTATTTCATTTTGTTTATTCTGTCAATTTTATTGTTTGTATTAATGTCTTGTCTATTATCTGGTTGCTGCAGGCATGTGTGAGCAATAAGGATTGTCTCCACCCACAGCAGGCAGTTTCCTGTATATTGTGGTCTATGTCTTGTGTAACTTAGCTATGATTAGGGCCATTTAATAGAGAAACATGTTAGCAGGCTGCTTTTATTGCTGTTACAATAAAGGAAAGATGTGGAGGATCATGCTGTACTGGATACGTGCTTTGCGTACATAAGTCTTCGATATTCTGGTAACTGACAGATTACAAGACTAAACTCAGGCTCCTAATGCTCAACTGGGAACATACTGTGCCTACAGCAAAATCAACATTTCTTATCACAGATCCCATGATTGTCATTGTGATTGATTGCAATCACATGCCTGACAAAGGGGTTCTGCGTGGCTCTGAAACATTGCACTCTTGTTTGTTATGTGGTCATGCTTCAATAAAAAAATATTTGGACTCAACCTGTAGATCTGTGGTGTGCTAGCAAATATCTACACTGTGCTTTGTGTGTTCCAGTCTCTGGCTGGTGGTTGCTACAGCACTCATTTTTCTAGAGCCTATTCCAGGAACGTGTGCAATGGGAATATGGGTGGTTACCCCATAGCAAGTCACTTGCTGTGGGGGCAAATGTTCAGGCTCACTCCTTAGCTGGGCTGTGTGTGTCTATAGATACACAGCGCAGCTGAACCCTGCCCCCTTAGCTCCCTCCTCAGAGGATTCGATCGGCAGGAGCAGGAGCCATTGGCCTCTGTGTCCTGTGAATGCAGTGAGAGACGAGAGAGCTGAGTAATAACTCAGGTTAATATTTGGAGGGGGGAGGGGGGCATACTGCTACTGGGACGTTCTTTACTTTAAGGCGGGGAATGCATTAAGGTAAAAAAATTTATGATCTGCATATTGTCATCCTCATTGTTTCTTTGGTCAAATTCTGCAGCTACTATTATTGTCAAATTCATTCTCACATAAAAAAAAATAAAAAAGATGATTTACTTTTATTTTGTATCAAAAATGTTCATGTGAAACCATTATATAACCGTTATATTGTAGTTCTATGTGGAGCCTACTACACATTTTGCCCTGAGTATTCCCAACAACAAAAACTCTATTCCATAGAACTGCCTGGAAGTTTTTGGTCTTTCTGCCCCTCCTCTTACAGTGCCTTGAAAAAGTATTCATACCCCTTGACATTTTCCACATTTTGTCACGTTACAACCAAAAATGTAAATGCATTTTATTGGGATTTTATGTGATAGACCAACACAAAGTAGTACATAATTGTGAAGTGGAAGGAAAATGATAAATGGATTTAATTGAAAAATATTTATCATTTTCCTTCCACTTCACAATTATGTGCCACTTTGTGTTGGACTATCACATACAATCTCAATAAAATACATTTACGTTTTTGGTTGTATCATGACAAAATGTGGAAATTTTCAAGGGGTATGAATACTTTTTCAAGGTACTGTATATTCTTCAGGATAGAAAAATAAAACATCTAATGCTGCGTACAAACGATCGGACATTCCGACAACAAAATCCCCAAAACGGATGTTGGCTCAAACTTGTCTTGCATACACATGGTCACACAAAGTTGGTTGGAAATTCCGAACGTCAAAAACACGGTGATGTACAACACGTATGACGAGCTGAGAAAATTAAGTTCAATAGCCAGTGCTGCTCTTCTGCTTGATTCCGAGCACGCATGTGCGTCGGAATTGTGTACACATACTCGGAATTTGCACAAGCGGATTTTGTTGCCGGAAAATTTGAGAACCAGATCTCAAATTTTGTGTGACGGAAATTCCGATGGAAACTGTACGATGGAGCCTACAGACGGTCGGAATTTCCAACAAAAGGCTCCCATCAAACATTTTCCGTCAGAAAATTTGACCGTGTGTGCGAGACATTACAGGGAGCTAGAGATTCCATAACAGCCACAGTAGGTGTATATACACAGGAACTGAAGTAGGAATACTGTATTTCACAAACAATACCAGAGAGATAAGAAACTGTCAGGTGGTTTGCCTCATTTACCAAAATGCAAATATTCTTTTTGGGTGGACTGGCTTTTCAAACACTGCACTGCAGAAATTAAAAATCATATGGGTTGGTATAATTTTGGAGCAATAATAATGCTTACCTGCTTATCCTCCTTCTCCCCCCCCCCCCCCCCTCCACTTTTACCACTATTGCAACATTTTGTTTTTTTTGGAGTGGGTATCTTTTTCTGATGGGGGGGGGGGGGAGTGTTTGCGGGACCAATGTTAAAAAGCAAGAAAGTCACAGCCAGTTTCCCACAGTCAAGATGGTGGCACCAGGGATGGTAAGAACTGACCTGGGTGGAGACAGGGCGGCATCCCTGGGCTGGTAAGCATCTAAATACCTATATGAGAGATATAAAAAAATACTTTCTAGTAAATCTATTACCAATGGTGTGCCATTACAACATTTAAGAGCTTATAACAGACAGAAGCTCACCCCACCAGGACAGGAAACATGTCACAAATTCAAAGGTTAAAAGGAAGTCACTGTGCCATCCTCAGTTAGGGGACAGAACAAATATACCACAACATGTCACAGGGTGGAAATCTGCTTTCCTGGAAGACTACTGGATATAGCACCCGGTAAGTCTGAGTCTGTTTTTTGTCTTTCAATAAGAATATACCAGAATATACCAGAATATACCAGACTAGGAAGAAGTGGAGCGGTACATGTATGCCAGCCAATATGATAAGCCAAATGTATGAAATGGAGTGCTAATTTCCTGCCAAAAAATACATATCTGGCATGAGTGAAGTATCGTTTTAAAATTCTGTTGGCCGTAATATTATTTTTTTGTTTCCTAAGATGCATGTTTAGGCTATACAACACCCCATCTTTTAAATGCTGCCTCCCTGTTCTGCATACATTTTAGCACAAATCACAATTTAAATACCTTTTTCACCCTTGGTTTTCTATGCGCTTATGTGAAACACAAAGGTTTGTCTTTTTGGTGTGGTATGCGGCTAGTGGAAGAGAGGTCTTTGCCTAGAACATTTGACTACAGTGGGTGATATATATATACAGTGCCTTATGCAATTTAACCCCATTGTCGGCTCTGAACACAGAGGAGCTGGAGTTTCGCCCAGTGGGGTACATTGGAGAGGCAGTTTTCACGAAAGGTGAGGTTGTATAGCCTAAACTTCTACTTTAACCACTTGCCTACTGGGCATTTTTACTCTCTTCCTGACCAGGCCAATTTTCAGCTTTCAGCGGTGTTGCACTTTTGCATGGTCATTTAACACTGTATCCAAACAACATTTTTTCACACAAATAGAGCTTTCTTTGGTGGTATTTAATCACCACAGTTTTATTTTTATTTTTTGCTAAATAAAATGAATAAAGACGGAAAATTTGGAGAAAAAAAACACAAACCTTATCATAATTTGGTATAAAATTTTGAAAACAGGTCATTTTTCTCCTTCCCTGATGAGGCTGCACTGATGGGCACTGGTGGGCACTGATAAGGTGGCACTGGTGGGCACTGATGAGGTGGCACTGGTGGGCACTGATAGGTGGCACTGGTAGGCTGATGAGCACTGATGGGCACTGGTAGGTGACACTAATGAGGAGGCACTGGTGTGCACAGATGGCAGCACTGGTGGGAACATATTGGCAGCTCTGGTGGGCACTGTTTGGACTGCAATGATAATCAGGACACCGACTATTAGTGCCCTAATTATCAGTGCCATGTCCCTTTTAGAGAAACCGGTTATCAGTTCTCTTCTCCAATCCTCATGCTGTCCTCCAGACACTGATCACAGAGCAGCAGCAGGTGTGATCACAGAGCCGCCCCATCATATGAAGGCCTCCCAGGACTAGCTGTCCGCATTGTAGCCATCATTCGGATATAGCACGGTAGGCAAGTGGTTAAGTGTTGATTCTAAGTATATATAAACTCAATCACTAGACTGTCATAAAAGCTTTAACATGTTAATATCATTTCAAAAGACATTTCCAATATTTTTTAAATCTGAAGTTTTCATTACAATAATCACTTGTGATCCTATCATGAAGTTACTTGTTCCTGTTAAAGAATCACATTGAGACAACAAGTGGCTGTCTTAACACACATTATACAGCCATAATACACTTTTGTCACCATCAGGATACCCACCCTGAGGAATACCATGCAGCTCTCTCTAAAGTGCATGCTAGCAGACAGGAAAAGACTGCAGGAAATTAGCAGTGCTGAGCTGCAGTGAAAGATAAAGAAAGTTAAAAGCAATTGTTAATGTGAGGTAGTTAAAAGTTATTTAGTAGTTAAAAGTAATTTTATTAGGGTTTACATTTACTATCAGTATGTTGTAGCCATTAGCAACCAATCGGAAATCCATTCTAAATGGTCTGCCTCCAGCAGTTGGCTGCTAAAAGCTATTATGGTTTAGAAAAAAAAAATCTTAAAAGTGAAAGTTGTAGAAATACAAATCTTGCAAACAGACAAGTTATTTTTTAAATTTCATTCATTTATTTTATGTTTTTATTGAATTTTTTTTTTTTGAAATAACAATGTTAGCAGATACATTTAAATCAGTCTCCAGATTTTCGCCATAGCAAACTTAGAAGTATCCAAGGTATAATTAACCAAAGTATTGCATAGTCTATTAGTATGGTAGAACAGACAATAATCATAGGACATTTTCAGGTAAATCTGCTATTCAAAAAAAGAAAAAAGAAATTCCAGTCTGTAACGTCAAACAGTTTTAAATATATAGTTAACTAACAAATCTCCCCTATTATCTTAATCAGCATTCAGCATCATGAACATATGAAGTGATGTCTCAAATTTAAGATTGGTATATTTAGGTAAATGGAGAAGAGGAGAAATTTGAGGGGGGAGTAATGGATGAAATGTACTAGGGGACTTTGGTATCATATTTTTATAAAGTCAGTGTCGGAAACTAGGGGGAGTTCTGAGGCAACCCAATAAGTATTGGGTTCAAGCTACAAATAGGCAAAAGTGGAGAGAAAAGGAAAGCAGAGATAGAGAGTAAAGAAAGGGGAAGGAGAGGAAGAAGAGGGATTCAGGAGGGTGAATCCAGAGCTCATTAAGGATCCAAAATCTAACGGATCTACGGGTCCCAAGTTTTATCAAATTTTTTCAAAGTATTATGGAGTGTGTGAGTAAGTTTGTAATTTAGCATAATCCAGTTAATTTTATTTTTAACATAGTCTAGCGGAATACTTGTTTGTTTCCAATGCCTGGCCACTTTGATCCATGCCTCTAATAATATATATGTAATTAATTGAATTGATTTCCTGGGTATCTCTTCGGGTAATCTGTGAAACAAGGCTACTTCTGGGGATCTATGGATATTTATTCCTGTCACTGAATTTAAATTAAATATCCTAATCCAAAATCTAATCACCAGGGGGCATTGCCACCAGATATGGTGCATTATCCCTGGTTAACCACAACGTCGAAAGCAATTAGGTGATGCAGATGGATGCATTTTAGCTACTTGAGTTGGGACCAGATACCAATGTAATAATGTTTTATAGTTGGCTTTGATTAACATGGTATTGATAGAGATTTTGGATAGGCTATAAGCAATGTCTTGTCATTAACTTAGGTCAATACTAAGGTTCAGATCTTTTTCCCATTGCCTCGCATAGGAAAGCTTTGAGGTAGGTTCAGTGAGTGAAGTATATACCACAGATAGTCGTCCTTTCCATTGATTCCTTGTCTGACATGATAACTTGAACATTGTAAGTGTAAGTGGTTTAATAATTAGATCCAGTTTGCGTCTGACAAAGGACATAATTTGGTTATACCGTAATATTTTGCTTGTAGGTATCTGCATCTTATCTTTGAAATGTTGTAAAGAGTGTACCTGATTTCCCTTAAGGTAGTCACCAATTCTCAGCAAGCCTTTATTAAGCCACCATTGAAATGACTGTGGCATTAACCCGGGTGGAAACTCTGGATTGCAGAAGACAGAAGCTAAAGGTGTGTGTGGGGAAGATATGGATACCCGATGACGTACTCTATCCCAAACCGCCAGTGAATGTGATAAAGAAGTTAATAGTAAAGGGGGAAGTAATCGGTTAAGAGCCACATCAATGCTCCTATGGCCAAGGGGTGGCAGGAGAGTGCCTCTAGAGAAACTCAAAGAGGTGCTGGGCCTGGACAAGTTATTTTTTAATTTAAAAAGAGACATATTGAAGTTGGTTTACTAAAGGCAAGTAGTTCTTTACTTTGATAGGGAACTTTCTCCAGAATTTAGTGAATGCGATGCAGTTTCACTTTGCAAAGAATATCCAATTCCATGCAGTAAAAATGGGAAGTGAAAAACAGTTAGTTTTCCTTGCACATGATTGGATGAAGTCAGCAGAGCTTCAACTCATTCACCAAGCTCTGAGGGAAATTCTCTAGCGAAACGCAATGTCCCTTGCAAAGTGAACAGTCTTTGCCTTTAGTAAATTAACCCCACTATGTTTTTTTTTTTCTGCATTAAAGTGTTCTTACCTGTCTGTTTGCAATCTTTATGACAATGTATACTGAGCCGTGCATGTTCAGCTCAGTCTACAATCCCAACATATTAAAATGTGCACGGGAGTTCCATCATCTTGGTGCACCCAATCAAGATGGCTGAAGATCCCAAACTACCGAAGATTACCGAGCGAAGATGTTGGCGCTGATGAAGAAAATTGTAGAGGCTGCATCACTGAAGGGGTGTTAAGTATACTTTCACTGTAAATATAGACCTATTTATTGAGTAGGACTGTGTTAGCATTGCATAGTAAAAGGCTTTGACAATCTCTGTATTTACGTAGACTTTGTGAATGCATGTCTTCTTGATCTGCTGTATAAGGGGAGTTTGTTGTAAGAGGATTTTTTTCTGTTTTGTTATTCTTTTATCACTATAATGAATGCCTGATCTGAGGCATTGATTAATATAATCCAGTATGAAACTTTTAAATGTCAATAGGACTTTGTCAGCTCTCAAGAATGGTTAAAAATAGGGGCTACCTCATTTGTGTTAAAGTGTTCAGGGAAATAAACACTCCAAGTTAATTTATAAAGAAAAAATTGCCAGTCTTGGCTAATTAAATTCACATGGCTGCCTCTCAGATTGTTTTAATTGTGTAAAACATTTTTCTGATGTGAGTGATGGTAATCTGATGTGAACTTTAATAATCTGATTATTTATGGGTTTGAGGAATACAGGTAAATTGTGTGGAAAGCAGAATCTGCTTTTTAATTGCTCAACTATTGAAGCGCAATGGGAGATTCTGATAGTCAGATCTCTGAACAAGGCAAAATATTAAATAGGGTCACTAAGTATTCTGTTATGTATGCATGTGTAATCAACCATTACAAATAAAAGACAAAATGTACAGTGACGTGGAGATACATCATGACTTTTTGTGTCACTTAGTGAGCATTTAAAAAAAAATAAAAAAATTCTTTAGTTAATAGCAAGTATCCACTTTAGTTCAAAGATATGGAAAAGTGCATAGCAAATTCTTGTAAAGATTACTCTGATGCCATCCAAAAGTGCCTGCACACAGGCTTGTTATTTGCCATTTGCATTTTTAAAGTAGAGTCACTATTATTTAGGTTTGCTGTCACAATAAAGCATAGGTCAAGATAAAATTAAAATTGAAGACAAGACAGTTTGAAGTTCCAAGAGCTTATGGTTACTGTCAGAAACCATGAAATCAGGCTGAGACAGACGTACATTTAAATCACACTTGTTTAATAATAAAAGTAAAAAGAACAAACGTAGTCAAAACATAACCAAAGTTCAGTAACCGGAACAGATAGTCAGCCAAGCCAGATGTCAGAGATCAATGTAGTGGAACAGCAAGCAGGATCTAGAGCCAGAAGGGATGTCAGCAAAGTAAGTCTTGAACAGGAGTTTCTGTGGTGTTGACCAAGGTGAAGGCAGAGCTCCTCTGGACTGGATGGCTTAAGGAGGCAGGACTGATGAGCAGGATATCATCAACAGCTGAGTAACTGTGGAGAGATAGCAATTAGCCGACAGCTAAGCAGCCAGCTCAGAGAAGGAAGGGCTGAGCCCAGCCCTGACAGTTACTGAAGATAATTGCATTAGTGCTATGATTTGGGATTAGGGGCTAACATTTTGCACATTATACTTAAAGTGGTGGGTAAACCCCATTCATTAAATTTGAACTAAGCACATACATCTGCAGTGTTTACTTGTCTCTCTACTAATCTCCAAGTGTCGTTTCTCTCTGGTGCTTAATTCCTCTGTTGTCAGCAGGAGTCACTTCTGACAAGTTCTCCAACACATGAGATAACATGAGCTAAAAATTTGTGTCAGAAAGGGTGCTTAGAGGGAGATAAGCACTGTGCTTGTCTATTCAGACTACATCTCTGCATGTTCCTTCGTTCTTCTGCCTATGTGGAGGGGGGCTGTGTCCCTTTCCTCCAATCAGCTTTCATACAATGTAAGTGCAATCTCTCCACCTTTCCCTATGTAATGCTGAAAGATGAAGAAAGATTTTTAACACAAACTGCACTTTTGCAAGGGTGTAGAAAGAGGAAGGCCGCAGATAAACAAGTAAAACTTATGTAAGGAGATTTCATCTTTGTGTATCATCTGAGGCTATTCCCTTCACTGGGTATATGGGAGGGTTAACAAACATGTGTTAAACTTTACAGAAAAGGTGAACAAACACTGTTGCCCCCCCCCCCCCCCCCCAATCTCTGCTGTACCTACTTCTGAGATGCTGGTCAACAGTTCGAGGATATGAAGTCCCCACTCTTCTTTCTGCAGTGCTCCCATTCAGAATCACTCTGGTTCATCTTGGAAGCACTGCACAGAAAAGTGCAAGAAGTGCTGGGATTTAAAATCACTGACCCAGCTGCATGGGCACCAACTTCTGAGCATCCCTGGAGGTAAATACAATGGGGCAGAGGGGGTGGGGAGGGTGTATAGTGTTCTTTTTTTTCTGTAGAGGTGAACTAACACTTCAAAAATCAAAAGACAGGCACTAGCCATTCATTGCATAATTATTAACAACCTGTGATTTTATATCTCAAAACATCATGAAATAATGAAAAATATGAAGTCCAAATTCTTTATATAAAGGAAAGTCCCTAATAGTGATCCTATATATGGATGTGAAATAACTATTTCTTCTTTACATTAAAATGGTGCTTCTCCGTGTACCCGAGTGACATATGCATCTACCAGACGGTTGTGGCTGACAAAGCAGCCTAAAAGCCTCATGTGATAGATCCTGTACACGTGATGTCAGATATTCTCCATAAAGGTTCAAATGCCACTGGGCTTTAAGATGTCACTGTTGTAAATTCTCATTCACTCACACGAGTAAACAAGAAACCCAGAGATATATCCTAGTATAGTATATTTTATTTAAAAGATTGAAACAAAGTAGTTAAAATTCACTCACAATCTGTAGGGGCCAATATGGTATCAAAACAAAAAGCTCCACTGTTACTATCTCCTACACCGCCGCTCGTTTTCCCGGAGACGGCATGCATTCCAAAGGGCCGAATCTGACATGGGTGAAAGACCAGATAGGACATCGGTGGCTCAGCTTCTGTGCTTTTCAGCGCATGCTCAAGACGCTTTCCATTTTCTATTATTATTAATGTTTTGAGATTTAAAATCACAGGTTATTGTCAATAAGTATGCACTAAAGCGGCACGATTTTAGCTAAAATGAGAATCACGATTTTATTTGCTTAGAATAAAGATCATGGTTCTCTCATTGTTTTCGCCATGTAACATCTTTCACATTATACAAAGAAATTGGGCTATCTTTACTGTGGGGCTTTTTTTAATTAATTAAAGTGTATTTTGAAAAATGTGCTTCGAAAGAGCGCTGTGCACATACGGTGTGTGATAAAATATTTTACAAAAACCTTTCAATAAGTATGCCAGAACAATCAATAAACCCGCCCTGTTTGCACACTTCTCTGTGCTTATGAATGGAATGAATAAATAAATAAACAAACGGATAAAAAACAAATAAAACTGGTCAAATAATTAATTGAATCAATACTATAAAATAATTGAATCAAAAGTAGCTGCTGCTTTTTAGTAAAGAAACTGTAAAAAGAGTATACAAAAAAATTGTCCCAATAAAGAGTCCACTTTCTCATATATAGCAGCGCTTTGTCACTTTCCTCTGAATGAGAGATAGTAAATTTCTTTCTGCGTATATAACAGCGGTGCTCAGTAGTGATTCAACAGATGTTATCATGATTAAATGAAGAAACAGCTTCCACCAAACGATTCACCACTCGTGATTCAAACGTACCCCTTACGGGGATGCACTCACCAAAACGCCAGGAAAATAGAGCCTTCAGTATAACATCAGTCATAAGTGAACTCCTTCTTGGCCACTAGATGTCTCTATTACTGTAATGGGGCTCCGGTGTACCATATAAAAGGGATAAAATATGCAACCATAGCGTAATTCCGTTTTATACCCTTTATTATTCCAATAGCCCCCAATACAAAATGTGCGTACCAAAAATAGTATATAAAGACAGCGTTTTTAAAATATATGTGTACTTTGCCTTTATCCTGATCCAAGACCGCCGGAAGCCTAGCAGACGTTCGCTGTGGGCGCAGTCGGAAATGACGCAACACGTCAGTGACGTAACCAAACGGAAGTGACGTTTGCGCCTCATCTCTGCGTTCCAAGGAGCCCGGGAATCAGGAAGTAACTCGCTGGTGTACACAGCGAACGCCTGCTAGGCTTCTCAGTAATAGAGACATCTAGTGGCCAAGAAGGAGTTCACTTATGACTGATGTTATACTGAAGGCTCTATTTTTCTGGGTTTTGGTGAATGCATCCCCATAAGGCCACGTACACACGGGCGGATTGTCTGGCCAACTAAGTTCGTCAGACAATCCGACAGACAGTCCGTTCAACTTTCGAATGAACGGACTTGCCCACACACGGCACTTTTTGAGCGGACTAATACGGCAGACTAAGTTCGCCGTACTAAGTCCGCCCTACTTTTGAAATGAACGGACTCGCCCACACACGCGGAGGAAAGTCCGCTCATTTCAAGCGCGTCTCCAGGTAGGCGGGGCCCGCGACGGAGACGTCGCTGACCCCGCCGCCTGGAATGAACTTAAAGGGGAACCCCAACGCCGAAAAAAATCGGCGTGGGGTCCCCCCAAAGTCCACAACAGACCCTTGTCCGAGCACGCTACCCGGCCGACCAGGAAAGGGGGGCGAGTGAGCACCCCCCTCCTGAGCCGTACCAGGCCGTGTGCCCTCAACATGGGGGGTGCCTTGGGGAAGGGGGGGCCACGCGGCCCCCCCACCCCAAAGCACCTTGTCCCCATGTTGATGAGGACAAGGACCTCTTCCCGACAACCCTGGCCGTTGGTTGTCGGGGTCTGCGGGCGGGGGGCTTATCGGAATCCGGGAGCCCCCTTTAATAAGGGGGCCCCCGGATACTGGCCCCCCACCCTATGTGAATGAGTATGGGGTACAATGTACCCCTACCCATTCACCTGTAAAATAAAAGTACCAAAAAAAACACAACACACGAGATAAAATATTTTATTGCACAGCTCCGGGGGTCTTCCGTCTTCGGGGGTCTTCTCGCCGGACTCCTCCGCTATCTTCTTGTAGCTCTTTTGCTAGCGGAGGAGTCCGGCTTTCTTCCTCGCCGCCGGCCTCTTCTCCCGACTTCGGGGGTCTTGTCCCCCTCTTCGGTTCTTCTGCCGGGCCACCGCGCCTTCTTATAGCTCTTTTGCAGGCGGTGGCCCGGGCTTCTGTCGCCTTCCGTTCTTCTTCTTCTTCCTCTTCTTCTTCTCCAGGAGATGTTGCCTCGACGATCTCTCCGGCCACAATGCCAGGGCCGCGCTGCACGGCCACTTATATAGTGACAATGGGGCGGTGTCACATGGCTTTATGTCACATGGGTTGGTCACATGGTGACTCCGCCCCCTTACGATGTCATAGTCCCCATGTGACATCAACCCATGTGACCAACCCATGTGACATAAAGCCATGTGACACCGCCCCATTGTCACTATATAAGTGGCCGTGCAGCGTACACACGGGCGGACTGTCTGTCCAACTTAGTCCGCTGAACCGTGTTTCAGCGGTCAATCCGCTCGTGTGTGGGCTTCAGCTGATTTTTTCAGCGGACAGTCTGACGGACTTAGTCTTTCGGAATTTCCGTAATACAGTCCGTCCAAACTTGGTTTCAGCGGACAATCCGCTCGTGAGTAGGCTAGTTCGACGGACTAAGTTTGGCGCATGCTCAGAAAGGATTTACACGGCGAAGGTTGCATTGCAGTGTATTGGACGTCGAATTTCTCGTCCCGTCGTACGTGCCATACACGTCATCGTGCAAGCTTTCGGCGGACTGTCTGTTCATCGTATGTGGTCAAGTCCGTTCATTCAAAAGTTGAATGGACTGTCTGTCGGATTGTCTGACGAACTTAGTTGGCCAGACAATCCGCCCGTGTGTACGCGGCCTAAGGGGTACGTTTGAATCACGAGTGGTGAATCGTTTGGTGGAAGCTGTTCCTTCATTTAATCACGATAACATCTGTTGAATCACTACTGAGCACCGCTGTTATAAACGCTATACATTTAATATCTCTCATTCAGAGGAAAGTAACAAAGCGCTGACATAAAATATTGCAACAACCACCATTTTATTCTATAGGGTCTCTGCTAAAAAAAAATATATATATATATATATATATATATATATATATATATATATATATCATGTTTGGGTGTTCCAAGTCATTTTTCATTTTCTAGCAGAAAATAATGATTTTTACTTATAATCAGCAAATGCCAGAAAAGGTTTGGTCTTTAAATGGTTAACCTTCCTTCATTTACATGCTGAAGTTCTTTCATTTGATAAAAGAAGAAAAGATACTTTGTTTCTGCTTATTCAGGTGTTGTGATTAAACTTGGCAGGCTGCCTAGATTATTATTTTTTCTTTTCCAGCTGTGAGAACTCTCTGCACTTGTTATAAAAAATCGCATGACATGCTGTTTTGAAGATCAGAAAGAGAAAAACATTGCGATTTTGATTCTTAACGATTAATCATGCAGCTCTAGTATGCACTGAAGGGATAGCATCTGTCTTTTTGATTTTTGAACATTTGAAAGTGTTTTACACTTAAAGGGGGCAGCTGGGTTCACTCTTTTTACTTTCTGTTTGTGCTCTTTACTAATTCACTAATTAATGTGCATTTATTGGTTAATACAGTTTTACCCCAAGGGCAGAGCCTTCAGGTTTTCATGAACTAACACTTTAATGCATACCCTCTTTTCACATTGAGGAAAATAGCACAGGGTGGCATAGTGGTGTAGTGGGTAGCACTCTCATCTAGCAGTAAACAGGGTCGCTGGATTGAATCCCAACCTTGACACTACCTGCCTGGAGTTTGCATGTTCTCCCTGTGCCTGCGTGGGTTTCCTCCGGGTACTCCGGTTTCCTTCCACACTCCAAAGACATGCTGGTATGTTAATTGGCTTCTGTCCAAAAATTGGCCCTAGTATATGAATGTGAGATGGGGACCTTGAATTGTGGGCTCCTTGAGAGTAGGGACTAGGAGTGTGCAATGTATATGTAGAGTGCTGCTGCAGAATTGATGACGATATATGGGTATTTTAAATAAAAATAATAATATAATAGATAAGCATCATTAATAAAATACAATGTACAGGGATACGGGCAATTGTAGACACGCACTCACTCAGTTTGAACTAGATCGACTGGTGTCTTTATTCAACCTTACTATGTACCTATGTAGCTATCATACTATATATTGTGAAATTTCAGATAAACTTTTCCTATATTACCACAAATTAACAATATTTAAATTGACTTTCAATACTACTACAGGTCTGTTTAAATACATTGTTGACAATATACAGCAACAGTTTATTTTTGGCAGAAAATTTTTAACATTAAAAAGCAGTCTCTAGATGTCAGTCATGTGACATTGCCCAGACAGAGACATTGGAGGTTATTTACTAAAACTGGAGAGTGCAAAAACGGGTGCAGTGCTACATAGAAACCAGTCAGGGTTTAGGTTTTATTGCCAAATCTTAATTGAACAAGCTGAAGTTAGTAGCTGATTCACTACCATGCACAGGTGTACTAGCATTTGAGTGCTCCCATTTTTAATACATCTCCCCCATTGTCATCAGTGTACTGCAGGCAAGAGGAAGAACTTTCTCATTCACCTCTCATTCTGTGATCAGACATTGTAACTTTGTAGAAAGTCACTATGTGAGAGGCTACTTCAGAGGCTTACCTCTGTCAGATATTTCTGAACATATGACATGGGCACTGAAATGTACTTGCTTTTGGCATTTCTGAGCCAGCATCTCCGTCAAGAAAGCAGATAATTATCCTGGATATTACCTGAACAAAGATAACTCCATCCTTGTAAAGAGTAAAGTAGATGACGACATTGTCAGGGGCTGTACTGTATTCGGTGTGAAAGATAATAGTAAATACTGTACCTGTAATTGTGTTACTTACTTATTACTTAGTATGCATATACTTAAAGCCAATTTCCAGACAATTTTTCCCCCATGCAGTGTAGGTTAACTGCTCATTTTGTCTAGGAGTGAGCACAAAGCTTATACTCACCCTATCCTTCGATCTTCTGGAAAACATTGCTCCTCCGTGTCCAGCGATGGACTGTTCCTGGTCTATTCAGCCTGTTCTGGGAGTGATGACATAAGGAACAGTCCACTTTTCAAGACCACTGGAGCACAGGGGTACTAGACCGGTCTTGTGCTGGGAGGATTAGGTAAGTATATCTCCACTCTCCTCTTTGCTAGACAAACGGTAGCAGTTAATCCATGCAGTACGGACACAGCTCTACTTCATGGGAGAAAAAAAATGTGCCCGGACGTTTAGCTTTAACGTGAAAAACTATATCTGATGCTAGGTTGACCTTAACACTTTATTAGACCTTCTTGCTTGCTACTAAATGCCCTAGGAGGTGTAGCCCTTGGTCAGTATAAATCCCCCCAATAAAGACTGAGATGTACTGTTTATGCTCAGTTGCAAAGGTTAAAATGGCTTATTTGCTTTTGCACTAGGCAGTCTCGTATACTTTCTAGATAATGGTTATTATTTGCTTCATTATTGTTATTATACAGAATTTATAAAGTGCCACCAGATTGTGCAGTGCTTTACATTTACAACGTGAGACAGTAAAGTTACAATACAATTCAATACAAGAGGGTTAGGAGTAGTGATGGACGAACGTTTCGCCCGGCGGTCGTTTCGCGGCGAATTTCCGACATTCGCGGTCCGCACGTTCGAACGCCTTTTTCCGTCGTTCGCCGCGGCGGACTTACGTGTTTAATGTATACAAGAACTTTAACCTTTGGTGACACGTTTATCATGTGATACAGGACAGCCAATTGAGACATGACAGCACATGGACACTTGGACATTCCCCCTAACCTATAAATACACCCGATCCGGTGGCCATTTTACATTCTTTCTTCTGTTACGATAGGGACAGGTTCCTGTGTGGAGTAGGGAGAGATAAACCACTAGCTATTTGGTACACAAAAGTTCTTTTCAGGACTGGTATAGGTGTTAGGTGTTGATAGGTTTGCTGTGCTGCTGATTCTTGCAGCAGCCTGAGTGTCTTTTGTTAGTTTAGAGAAAGGGAAAGGACGGTGTATGCTACAGGGACAGCCAGATTAGTCTTTCATCATCATCATCATCATCATCATCATTAGCTGTTACTATCAAGGTCCACAAAAGAGCTGTTCCAGTAACCACTAATCGTTCTCTTTTTTTGCCAATTTGTATAGGGACAGGAAGGAAGCAGTGTTGTCAGGCAGTGAGGGTAATTTTAAAGACTTGCTGTTATTATTAGTTCCACAAAGGTTCTTTTCAGGACTGGTATCAGTGGTACAGTAATAGGCTTGTACATGTATAATATTCTTTCTTCCAAATATAGAAAGGATATTATACTTGACTGCTGCCCTTCTGCTGCAGTCTGCTAAACATTCACAACTCACTTGTTCCACAAAAGTTCTTATAAGGACTGGTAACTTGGTATAGGGTGCTACGGTACATAGGCTTGAGTGCGGTACAGTCTGCTGTTCTGTAAGGACCGCTATCGGTCCACAATAGATAGGGTTGACGTGCACCACTGCTGACCGCTGCCCTATACTGCAGCAGTCCTTCAGCGGTATAGGGACTGACGTACAGTCTGCTAATCACTAACACACAACCTGCTTGTTCCACAAAAGTTCTTATAAGGACTGGTAACTTGGTATAGGGTGCTACGGTACATAGGCTTGAGTGCGGTACAGTCTGCTGTTCTGTAAGGACCGCTATCGGTCCACAATAGATAGGGTTGACGTGCACCACTGCTGACCGCTGCCCTATACTGCAGCAGTCCTTCAGCGGTATAGGGACTGACGTACAGTCTGCTAAACACTAATACACAACCTGCTTGGTCCACAAAAGTTCTTATAAGGACTGGTAACTTGGTATAGGGTGCTACGGTACATAGGCTTGAGTGCGGTACAGTCTGCTGTTCTGTAAGGACCGCTATAGGTCCACAATAGATAGGGTTGACGTGCACCACTGCTGACCGCTGCCCTATACTGCAGCAGTCCTTCAGCGGTATAGGGACTGACGTACAGTCTGCTAAACACTAATACACAACCTGCTTGGTCCACAAAAGTTCTTATAAGGACTGGTAACTTGGTATAGGGTGCTACGGTACATAGGCTTGAGTGCGGTACAGTCTGCTGTTCTGTAAGGACCGCTATAGGTCCACAATAGATAGGGTTGACGTGCACCACTGCTGACCGCTCACCTATACTGCAGCAGTCCTTCAGCGGTATAGGAACTGACGTACAGTCTGCTAATCACTAACACACAACCTGCTTGTTCCACAAAAGTTCTTATAAGGACTGGTAACTTGGTATAGGGTGCTACGGTACATAGGCTTGAGTGCGGTACAGTCTGCTGTTCTGTAAGGACCGCTATCGGTCCACAATAGATAGGGTTGACGTGCACCACTGCTGACCGCTGCCCTATACTGCAGCAGTCCTTCAGCGGTATAGGGACTGACGTACAGTCTGCTAAACACTAATACACAACCTGCTTGGTCCACAAAAGTTCTTATAAGGACTGGTAACTTGGTATAGGGTGCTACGGTACATAGGCTTGAGTGCGGTACAGTCTGCTGTTCTGTAAGGACCGCTATCGGTCCACAATAGATAGGGTTGACGTGCACCACTGCTGACTGCTGCCCTATACTGCAGCAGTCCTTCATCGGTATAGGGACTAAGAGTTTTGTCACAGGGTCATTTAAAAAATGACAGGCAGAGGAAGAGGCAGGCCCTTCCGCAGGGGTGGTAGGGGTAGGGCAGGAGCAACAGGCTTGAGCCAAAGTGGGAAGTTGCAGAAGGTGCGTTCAATTACTTTAAAGGATGCACCAGACTTGGTTGAGTGGCTCGCTCAGCCTTACTCTTCTGCACCCTCCTCATCCTCTCGATCTGCACCCTCTTCTTCACTCTCTGCTATGTGCACCCCCAAAGACACTACCACCAACAACACGACCACCACCACCACCACCACATACCTTCCGCTTGAGTCACTGGAATTATTTTCCGATCCATATCAAGAGGACATTTCTGATGCGCAGCCACTCTTGGTATTGGATCAGGAAGAGGAGGTAGCAACAAGCGCTACTCAGCAGTCTGACGACAGTACCCAGATCAGCCCAAGGAGGAGGTTGGTCCCCGGTGTTGCTGCCTACTCCGAGATCTCTACTTATAGCGGTGGGGAAGGTGACGTTGATGATGACGTGTCTAGTGATGTCACGTGGGTGCCCACAAGAGAGGAAGAGGAGGGGAGTTCAGAGGGAGATATGGACCAGCAGATAGGGAGGAGAAGCAGCAATGACTTACATTGCACAGCAGGGACAAAGCAGACTGCAAATGTATCAGGAGCGAGTCATCGACCATGTACGGTCACATCTGGCGCTCCCAGGACACCGGCACATGGCTCCGCAGTGTGGGCTTTTTTTAACGTGTCCGCTGCTGACAATAGCGTTGCCATCTGCAATCTTTGCAGTCAACGCGTTAGTCGCGGTAAGCCCAATACTCACCTAGGGACGACCGCCTTAAGAAGGCACATGAGCAGCCATCACCGAGCCCAGTGGGAGCAACGGAACACACAAAGCCACACTGCAGGCTCTCACCGTCCAGCCTCGTCTTCTACTTCTCCTTCTCCTCTCTCCTCACAATTGTCCTCCACTCCACCTTCCATCACGCCAAGCTCACATTTTTCTGCAAAAAGGCAGGCTTCCGTGGGCCTAATGTTTGAGCGTAAAAAAATGATGACGCCGGATAACCCTCTTGCCCAACGGTTGGCGGCTGGCTTGTCAGAACTCATAGCCCGCCAACTACTGCCATATAAACTGGTGGACTCGGAGGCCTTTCGCAAATTTGTGGCCATTGGAACACCACAATGGAAGGTCCCAGGAAGGAAGTATTTCTCAGAGAAGGGCATCCCAGAGCTATATGGCCATGTTCAGCGGCAAGTGAATGTATCTCTGGCACACAGTGTCGGTGCCAAGATACATCTGACCACAGACACGTGGTCTAGCAAACACGGGCAGGGAAGGTATATCAGTTTTACTGCCCACTGGGTGAACCTTCTGACGGCCGTCAAGCATGTAACTGTCAGCGCTGTATGTCACGGTGCTGCTGTCAGCGCTGTATGTCACGGTGCTGCTGTCAGCGCTGTATGTCACGGTGCTGCTGTCAGCGCTGTATGTCACGGTGCTGCTGTCAGCGCTGTATGTCACGGTGCTGCTGTCAGTGCTCTGTATTACGGTGCTGCTGTCAGATGCCTCTATCACGGTGCATGTGTCATTCCGGTATGTCACGCTGCTGGTGATCATCTCCTGCACCCTCTTCTTTGCCTACCCTGGTCCCTGACCTTCCCTCTCCTCCATTGCCTTCATTAGCTCCATAGTCCTGAATTGTTAGAACAATTTCCCAAATAAAATAAAAATGCTTGTAGTTATCGATCCCAAATTCACCTCATACATGTATTATGTCATTGTCCAGATGGTGGGACTACGTTTTACCCCCTAATAATTACCACGTGGCCGCAAATTCGACATGAAGGTTTGCAAAGTTCGCCTCCCATTGAAGTCAATGGGGCCCGCGGCGAACGTTCGGTTTCGCGAACGTTTGGGTCCGTTCGCATTTCGCTTTCGCGAAACGTCCCGTCGGAAGTTCGTCCATCACTAGTTAGGAGGGCCCACTCCTGAGAACAATCAGGCATCTGCACTAAAAGTGGAAAAGTCTATCATGGGAAAGGGAAAAACACAGGTTTATAAAAAGAAGATTGAGCTCCATTTTCACAATCAAAGGCTGGTGGAAGGGAAGGGCCGGACTGTGCTGTGGACAGTAAAGCCGCGTACACACGGGCGGACTGTCTGGCCAACTTAGTCCGTCAGACAATCCGACGGACAGTCCGTCATACTTTCGAATGAACGGACTTGACCACACACACCACTTTTTGAGCGGACTAATACGGCGTACTAAGTCCGCCATACTATCCGCCCTACTTTTGAAATGAACGGACTCGCCCACAAACGCGGAGGAAAGTCCGTTCATTTCGAGCGCGTCTCCAGGTAGGCGGGGCCCGAGAAGGAAACGTTGCTGACCCCGCCGCCTGGTATGGACTTAAAGGGGAACCCCCACGCCGAAAAAAATCGGCGTGGGGGTCCCCCCCAAGTCCACAACAGACCCTTGTCCGAGCACGCTACCCGGCCGGCCAGGAAAGCATGTTGATGAGGACAAGGGCCTCTTCCCGACAACCCTGGCCGTTGGTTGTCTGGGTCTGCGGGCGGGGGGCTTATCAGAATCCGGGAGCCCCCTTTAATAAAGGGGCCCCCGGATACCGGCCCCCCACCCTATGTGAATGAGTATGGGGTACAATGTACCCCTACCCATTCACCTGTAAAATAAAAGTACCAAAAAAAACACAACACACGAGATAAAATACTTTATTGCACAGCTCCGGGGGTCTTCCGTCTTCAGGGGTCTTCTCGCCGGACTCCTCCGCTATCTTCTTGTAGCTCTTTTGCTAGCGGAGGAGTCCGGCTTTCTTCCTCGCCGCGGCCTCTTCTTCCGACTTCGGGGGTCTTGTCCCCCTCTTCGGTTCTTCTGCCGTGCCACCGCGCCTTCTTATAGCTCTTTTACAGGCGGTGGCCCGGTCTTCTGTCGCCGCCGTCGCCGCCTTCCGTTCTTCTTCTTCTTCTCCAGGAGATGTTGCCTCGACGATCTCTCCGGCCGGAATGCCAGGGACGCACTGCGCGGCCACTTATATAGGGACAATGGGGCGGTGTCACATGGCTTTATGTCACATGGGTTGGTGTCGCCCCCTTACGATGTCATAGTCCCCATGTGACATCAACCCATGTGACCAACCCATGTGACATAAAGCCATGTGACACCGCCCCATTGTCCCTATATAAGTGGCCGCGCAGTGCGTCCCTGGCATTCCGGCCGGAGAGATCGTCGAGGCAACATCTCCTGGAGAAGAAGAAGAAGAAGAAGAAGAACGGAAGGCGGCGACGGCGGCGACAGAAGACCGGGCCACCGCCTGTAAAAGAGCTGTAAGAAGGCGCGGTGGCCCGGCAGAAGAACCGAAGAGGGGGACAAGACCCCCGAAGTCGGGAGAAGAGGCCGGCGGCGAGGAAGAAAGCCGGACTCCTCCGCTAGCAAAAGAGCTACAAGAAGATAGCGGAGGAGTCCAGCGAGAAGACCCCCGAAGACGGAAGACCCCCGGAGCTGTGCAATAAAGTATTTTATCTCGTGTGTTGTGTTTTTTTTGGTACTTTTATTTTACAGGTGAATGGGTAGGGGTACATTGTACCCCATACTCATTCACATAGGGTGGGGGGCCGGTATCCGAGGGCCCCTTTATTAAAGGGGGCTCCCGGATTCCGATAAGCCCCCCGCCCGCAGACCCCGACAACCAACGGCCAGGGTTGTCGGGAAGAGGCCCTTGTCCTCATCAACATGGGGACAAGGTGCTTTGGGGTGGGGGGGCTGCGCGGCCCCCCCTTCCCCAAGGCACCCCCCCATGTTGAGGGCACGCGGCCTGGTACGGCTCAGGAGGGGGGGGCGCTCGCTCGCCCCCCTTTCCTGGCCGGCCGGGTAGCGTGCTCGGACAAGGGTCTGTTGTGGACTTGGGGGGACCCCCACTCCGATTTTTTTCGGCGTTGGGGTTGCCCTTTAAGTCCATACCAGGCGGCGGGGCCAGCGACGTCTCCTTCGCGGGCCCCGCCTACCTGGATACCCGCTCGAAATTAGCGGTCTTTTCTCCGGGCGGGAAAAGTCTGCTCATTTCAAAAGTACGGCGGACTGGCATACACACGGGCGGATTGTCCGCCGAAATGCGAGTCCGACGGACAGTATTACGGAAATTCCGAAATACTTAGTCCGCCAGACTGCACGCTGAAAAAGTCCGCTGAAGCCCACACACGAGCGGACTGTCCGCTGAAATGTGTTTCGGCAGACTAAGTTGGCCAGACAGTCCGCCCGTGTGTACGCGGCTTTAGATGTAACAACCAGGGCTGTCTTTAACGCAGGGCAAAAATGTGGTGAAGCTTTTCTTTATAAAGAATACTCAATCAGGTGCAAGTAAAAAAAAAAAGTATTTTTGCTTGTGCAGGATTGGATGATGGAAATCAGCAGAACTTCTTTACAGTTTGGGGATGGCATTTTTTCCTTTGTCAGTCTAATAACCTAACTGACTGCCCCTAGTCATTATAAATTGTAGCGTCCAATATTAAATTGATTGGTTGAAAAAGAAGAAACTCATAGGAATCTATACCTTATTAAAAAAAAAACAATGAAACATCTTTATGTTTTGTATTCATTGCTAAAAAGTCTAGCAAAGTAATAAAATTGTGTATAGATAAATAAATCAATTGCTGGATAACTGCAATTATATTAAGAGTTTTATTATATTGTCAATGCCTTTAGACCATATTACTTGTATTACCTTATTATATACAATACATAATGATAGCCATTATGTTTCTATGCACAATAAAATAGAGAAAACATAAATGATAGTGATGCTATAGAAAAGTCAAAAAACCTCAGTTAAGTCTCCAAGTACAGTGAGGTCAAATTCCAGTGTCTAGGGCTAAGACTCCTAGTTGCAATTTACCAGTGGGTTGCATGAAAGCATATGCCATGACAATAGACAGCATCATAATTAATATCATGACTGATGGGCTAGTGCAACTACAAGTTTGGCATCCCAATTTCCATTATGCTTTTTTTATTTGAAGTGTAATAGATGGTTCCGATATTTAAAATGTGTATAAATCTGAACTCTTTCTATTAATTACACTTATTTTATATATATATATATATATATATATATATATATATATATATATATATGTGTGTGTGTGTTTTTCTACCTGTCAATGGTTGTGTTTCTGTTCATACAGTCCTGAGAGTTACACAGCTCTGTCACACAGCACAGCCCCGTCTGACATTGTTGGAGACCTGATTTTTCCCTGCTCCAGTAAAGTCAAACCTCCCAGCCTGTGATTAGATAGTGTCAACTTTCTCTCTGCTCCTTTCAGAATTTCTTTTTTAGTAGATGGGGCACTGCAGCGTATCTGACTGGCTATTTGTTCTGTTGCTCTCTCTCTCCCATTTTGAGCTCTGCTGTACAGTGGATTGTAGGGATTTCAAAAACAAAACAAAAAAAAGAAACACATTTTAAGTGGAAGGAAAGCCCAACTACTCTTAAACACATCCCCTCACCCCTCCTCCCACCTACCCTGCATAACCTGTGTCTGAACAATCTGTGTATTTACCTTTTTTTAATCTGCTCTGGTCATGTTACTCCAACTCTGGTTCGACTCCACTGTGTAAGGGAGTGCTCGACAATGATTGGGAATTTGAGCATCCATGATGTCACTCATAGGCTCCCATAGCCTTGCTGTGGTTGGCGCTCCCTCCTATGCCCTGGAGAAGCCACTTACTGACACAGGGGAGCTGGAGCTGCAGGATCATGTGGCTGGACTGGAATGAATTAAAAATAGACAGGTACAGGTTTTTTGCACAGGGTATGCAGGATAGGTAGGAAGAAGGGACAGGGAGCATTTTTAAGAACAGTTAACATTAACCACTTACAGACTGGAAGAGTTTCCCCTTAATGACCAGGCCATTTTTTGTGATACGGCAATGCGTCGCTTTAACTGACAATTGCGCGCCCATGCGACGTTGTAGCCAAACAAACTGACATCCCTTTTTCCCCACAAAGAGAGCTTTCTTTGGATCACCTCTGTGGTTTTTATTTTTTGCACTATAAACAAAAAAAGCGAAAATCTAGAAAAAAAAAACAATAATTTTTACTTTTTTCTATAATAAATATGCAGAAAAACAAATATAAAAACACATCAGTTTAGGCCAGTTTAGGCAGCGTGATCATGGGGGAGAATGTCTATGGATGCCCTCTCGGCACTGCAAGCCTGCGCTGTAGCCATCTTTCAGCTATAACGCATGGGGGGGGGGGGGGGGCAAAAAAATCATTCCCCCTGGGTGATCTATGTACATTGCAAGGATTTTAACAGAATTTGTTGCAGACTCCTACTTTTTGTTATTCTAAAGAAATAACTGTTTGTTTGTGTCCATGTTCTCTGAGTCTGAGTGAATGGGAGTGGTTTTATAATTATCAATCAGCTCCTGCACCTTCAGGGCTGGGAGCTAATGAGCAAATTGGCATTGTATCTCACCAAAAATGAAATTTTTGTTGCAGGGGATGCCAAGAATCTGACTTGTATCTTAGTGCAGACTTTTAGGAAAAATCAGTAAGCCAATCACACAAGCAGGAAAGGACATTTTCAGGGGTTTTTCTGTACACCATATGTATACAGAATGCCTGCAGGTAGCCATATTTAATTTTACAGAAAATTACAGAGCTGCTTATTGAAAAGGAAAGGTAATTTTTTATAACATTCAATTACAATATAACTTGAGTCTCAGTTATATATACTATATTATTTATTTATTTATTTTGCTATTTTTTTCCCTAAGAAAGTGGAGTAACCTTTTAATATCTGCCTGGAGCTAAGGTGAAGTTAAGACAACAAAGCCCTTAACCTGTGGAGTCAAATTATTCCATACAGTTTTATTTCTAAATTTTGTAATTACATTTAATTTAATATAGATAGCGTTTGAGGGAATAAAGAATCAGCCACAGACAGTTTTAATTCACCTGAATATTTGCATTAAGATCGACTTGATCTGCAGATAATCATTTCATTCTGAAAAACAGGCAATCATGATTCATAAATGTTATGATTATCTGCTTGGACAAACCTGCTTGCATATGTTCAGGGAGATAAAAATGATTAGCAAATTGATTCACTCATTACTTAAACAAAGTTTTGCAAAAATGTTTTTAATTAAATAATGCATTGTGTGTAATGTATCTGAAAGAAGAATGCGGTTTGTTTCTTGTGCTTACAACTTTTGTTTTTTTACCTTTGCACCACTTAGCAAATTAGCTTAATCTTTGCCTTAAGTTTGCCACGCATTATACAATCGGATTTGATTGTCTAATTTTGACCTCCTATCATACATTTTTTGTAAATCTAAAGGAGTTTGTACAAAAGATTGTTTAATCAAATTGTTTAGTGTATGGCCATTGACCTCAACACTTTGAAGATTGGCAACTCCTATCCTCATATTGATTAGTGGTTCCAAATTAATAACTACTGCTGTAAGGAACAGACACAACAGATACGCTCAGACTCTTTCCAAATAACTGTTCTGCTTTATTATGACGCAATTGAAGGTTTGATACCTATATGATTATGTAGGTATCACATTAATATTATAATTGTGCATTTATGGTAACAAGGGGCATTGCATAGGCAGGCTAATTCTAATCAGGACTCAAAAGAATGCAAACATGTTCTGAAAACATTATTAGTGCTGTGTGCACAGTAAGGGCAGTGTGGAATACATTCAAAATAGAATACAATTATATACATAGCTTACAAACCCTACTTAACAGTCTCCTTTCTTTTGATCAATATTTTGATCACTAACCATACCTGCTCTCACCTTTAACCTGGAACCTCCACTGGTGGAGGTAGTCCTGACCAAAGAGGCAAAGACTCCAGTGTGGAGAAAATAATAGCTGAGAAGCTTTTTAATTACAAAATTACTTTTCATTGTGAAAAACAAATGATTGATAAGACATATTTGCATATTTACATATCGCCTTCTAGCTTAATTGTTTGCATGCTGACTTATCAGCATATGTAAACACAGAAAATGCTACATAAAATGGAAGAGGTACAAAAGACAAATATGACTTCAACATGGCTAAACTACTTTTAAAATCACATTATATATACATATATATATATATATATATATATATATATATATATAGAGAGAGAGAGAGAGAGAGAGAGATCTATAGCTATCTATCTATCTATCTATCTATCTATATATATATATATATATATATATATATATATCCCTTACAATTAATGTGATTGATTCAAAAAGTACCTTAGACTGTGATTCCAAGAGGGAAACAAATCAAACACAGAGATTTCTTTAATTTAGTCATTTTTGCAGTGTCTGGTGTGGATTCAGGTGATTTTCCTTCAAGTTTTGCAAAACTATACATGAAATAGATGCTGTATTGAGTCTCCAAACATTTCCTTATGTATAAATGTCTCCTAACAATCCACAAGTCACCTGGCTTTAGTTTTACATCCTACCAAACTTAAGATCTGGAATTGGGGAGAAAACACATTAGTTTGTCAAAAATCTTAAAAGATCAGCAACATTCTCTGAGGAGGACTGGAGGACTTCAGCTGCTGAGACAAAATATAAGCAATTGAGTAACTCTCAAACAAAATCCCATAGGGAGAGAGTCCAACATCCCCTTAGGGGCTTGATAAAATATAAGAAAACATTCAGGCAAAAGTTTTCTAGTTTCTTTTTCCGCTACATTGTAGACAGTAAGGGGTGTAAAAATAAAACCTCAAAACTTCTGGTAAGGACTCTCACTAACACTTTTTTACTGTGGCCTTTGCAGTAGCATTTGCCACTGGACATCCAGAAAACATGTCCATACAGACAAAGTACATACTCGTAAGATATACCTTTTTGTAATCTCTGGAAGAGATGTTCAGCTTTTGGTAACACCTTTGGTAACAGGTAAAACAAGAAGTGGTATGTTATAAAAACAACTGTGGGGAACCCTGGCTCTATCCCACGCTCATTTACTAAGGCAGCCATAACTGCTTGTGACTGATGACACGGTCCACGTGTCAAGCTGGAGGGAAAAGAGTGTCTTGCAGACATAAATGATCACCTTTTACAAAGTCCTGTTTCATAAGAAGCTGCCCCCTGTGGACCACTTGTTCTTCTCATTCTGGGTTCCTTAAAGTTCAATTATTAATCCCAGCTATATTGGGCAAGAACTAGGGTGGAATTTGTGAGTTGCACAGACCCAGCAAGTGTCTGGGGGTGTAATGCAGCATCCTTAGTCACCTGGTCTATTTCCAAGTGTGAGCTTTAATGTTAGTAGGGCTACCTCACTAAGAACCTGGAAGGCTGAAAAAAGCCGATCAAATTAACTTAGCATGCTTGATTGGTTTACCTGCTGAAGAAAAAACAAACTTTTGGCCCTTCAAATGGAACCAAAAGCTCTCTATATCTCGGCTATATAAATATATAGCTCACAGGCTTTGCTAAAACATGGAGCTCTGCTTCTTGAGCTGGGAAAAAAAGGATCCAACAGAGTATCCATCTGGGTGATAAACTGGATCATCAGTATAAAACCTGGAATAACTCTACAAAAAAGTCAATATCTGGGTCTTCAGGGAGTGTGTCCTGCACTGGGCTCACAGCAGCTGATTCCTACGTCATCAATTTAACACATGTGGTTTTCCTTTGCCTCAACCAATAGAGGCAATAAGGTGGATGGATTCAACAGTATGCATTTTTCATTGTTAGATTTGTACATAAACAGACAAAACAAATTCATATTTTGAAACTTTTATATATATATATATATATATATATATATATATATATATATATATATATATATGTGTACATTTGCTGTTCAGAATGTGGGACCATTAAATCTAAATATTTGACCAAAATAATGTCTTTGTCTTTTTTTTTTTTTTAAAGGCATACATATCACTGAAGAAGGAGTTTATCACACTCCGTAAAGCGTAGGAAACACAATTGTATTTTATGTTTTCATATCTGTGCTATATGATCCTATGCCTGGGTATTAGATGCATTTTTGTGCAAAATTAACTCAATCATTCTATGTTTTTTTAAATATATGTTATGATACCACTTTTTTTGATAAAATAAAACTTTTTTTTTATAAATATACATTGTCTCACAATCTGTGCCTAAAAAGTCAAATTTTCCAAGGGAAAAATTGTACATTATTCTAATTAGGGATGTTGGCCTGTATATAGCAAACAACTATCCTCCATTTCTTTGATAGGGACAAAGATCTTAAAAAAAAAAGTTTTATTTATTTTTATATGTTGTTCCTCTTAACTCTTTTACAAAGTAAATCAATACTTTGGACCCCTTACTAGTTTACTATAGAGCAATATTGCAAGCCATCTTAATTCCAAAATAAAGCAATGACCTGTCCAAGCTTTTTTCTTCTTAGTATACTTGATGAGGGTGATGCCTTTTGAGTGGCTTTGCTCCTCTTGTTGAAGGGGATTGCTTATGGTTTTGTAATCTTTATCATACACACATGAGGCTGAGGGTGAATGAAATTAGTTTCCAGGCTAAGGTGTCACTTGTTCCACCAGGAAGAGTGGAAAGCGGTTCTGCAGCTGAGACAGCTATGGATCGTGAGAGGAGGCAGGTAAGTGTTTAGGGATAGGGGTGAGAAAGAAGTAGAAGGCCATCGTTTTACCTTCATGCACAGAATACATTAGGATAAAAAACATTTTGATTTTAGAACCACTTTAAACAAATGTTCCCACTATTAACCACTTGCCAACCATATATTGTACATATACGGTGGCCAGCACTTCCGGGTTGAGGGCACACAGGCGCCCTGCCTGCTATGATTATTTACAGTGGGAGCCGACCAGAAAATACCACAGACTTGATGTCAGCTGGCACCTGACAATTGTTTGTTACACAGGCAGAATGGCAGTCTGCCTATGTAAACAAGGCAGATTGCCATTTGTCAGTGGGGAAGCCATTGATCCTGTGTTCCTGATAAGCAGAGACACTGACCTATGTCTTCCCCTAGAACAAGCACCTCCCACAGTTTAGTAAACCACTAGCTGGGCATACATTTAACCCTTTGATTGACTCTGATGTTAACCCCTTCCCAGCCAGTGTCATTAGTACAGTGACGGTGCATATTTTTTAAGCACTGATCACTGTATTAGTGTCACTGGTCCCCAAAAAGTTTCAGTTAGTGTCTCGACTGCCACAATATCGCAGTCCCACTATAAGTCGCTGATCGCTGCCATTACTAGTAAAAAAAAATGTATTAATAAAAATTCCATAAAAATATCCTATAGTTTGTAGACCCTAAAACTTTTGTGCAAACCAATCAATATACATGTATTGGGATTTTTATTAACAAAAATATGTAGCAGAATACACAGTGGCCTAAATTGAAGAAATTCAACTTTTTTTGTCAATTTTTTTATTTGATGTATTTTAGACCCCTTTCACACTGGAGGAATTTTTCAGCTGCTGCAGCACTAAAAAAAGCACCCGTATAGCGCCTGAAAAAAGCCTCAGCTGCAAACCCAGTGTGAAAGCCAGAGTGCTTTCACACTTGGGTGCTGCACTGGCAGGGTGTCACAAGTCCTGCCAGCAGCTTCTTTGCAGCGGTGTAGGAGAGGTAAATACACCGCTCCTCCACTGCTGCTAGGGCAGCGCTGCTATACTGCCGGCAAAGTAGCACTGCAGCGGCGTTTTGCGCACGGATTTAACCATTTTTGGCCACTAGCGGGGGTTAAAACTAACCACTAAAAATAGCACCGCTTTACCACCGACGCCCGGGGCGCTCAGTGTGAAAGGGGTCTAATAGCAGAAAGTAAGAAATATCGTTTTTTTCTAAATTGTCTGTCTTTTTTTGTTTATGGTGCAACAAATTAAAACCACAGTGGTGATCAAATACCACCAAAAGAAAGCTCTATTTGAGGGAATAAAGGAATTTACATTTTATTTGGGCACATTGGCGGACAACCGGGCAATCGTCAGGTAAAATAACATAGTGTCGTATCGCATAAAATACCCTGGTCATGAAGATTTACCACGTAAATCTTCCGGAGCTGAAGTAGTTAAAGATATTCATTTTTACAAGAATATATTTAAGTCTTAGTGACTAAACTAAAAACTGTGGCAAAAGAACAGTGCCTTAAAGCAGAACTTTACTCTCTAAGTCAACATTAACATTTTTTAATCTGTATGCTACTAGCATTATTAAATATATAGTTATAATATATTCATTTGTTTTAATCCTTTTTTCTTTCATCTGGAGGGGAGGAAAGGCTTTCTCAGCTAACCACACCATCCTGCCTGATGGCAGATCCATTACAGGAAATAAATGTTACATTATTTATTTGCTCTTACTCAAGATAGCCAATAGCTAGAAATACTAGGGAGGTGTGTTTCAAAATTATTTCTCAACAATATAAAAAATGGAGAACTGGTTGGATAGGTGAGTTTGCTTTGAACATTAAAATTTAATCAAATGTTTTTGGTTTGTGGTGCTCAGATATAGGTAAATTCACAGGGCTCAACAGCTAATTTATTGAGCATCAGTGGTGGACTATAATTGGGTGCTATAAACACTAGTGATCAGAGGGAGGTAATTGTAATGCAATGTAAACCTATAGGAACTCTTTCTATACCCCTTATCACTAGTGACAATTGTATTTAAACATATAGAAAGTGTAGCCAGACTGTTTGACTGGGTAACTACATGGTCTATTCAGAGGACTCCTAATGGGTCACTGTTAAGCTGAGCCTTTGTTGTTTGCCAAAGAAGAGGAGCTTCATCTACATGGCAAATTGGATCTACATTGGTACAGGCAGGTAGATTAATGTGTGATCATTGTGCGGAATAGTAGTCTGTTTCCATACCTGAGCCAATGATCAAATTAAACGTGGCAATGTGATTGGGAAAGTGACAGTAGTGAAAAAACAAACGCATTGCCTGGGACTCCCTCTACTCCCTTCTCACTGGGCACCATACCAGGCACATGGGCCACTATGCCTGCAGTTATATTCTAGTCCCAGAGCAATGGTATCCAGCACAATGCAAATGAATGTTCAGGTGTTGCTTTCAGACATTGTAAGCTACAGTAGAAGATTGCTGCCATCTATTTAAAATCTCTTAAAATATAACCCTGTCATTTAGACATTTAGAATGAAAAATATTTACCCATTGCTTTTGTATGTGAATGATTCTGCTCCTACATCTGTTAGCAAACCATGTCATGCATGCCCACTCACCAAAGAACAGATGGTTAAGCAGAGGGTCTAAATGCTTAGTAGGGCTAATGTTCAGATGTGAACAAAGTATTTAATTCTTCCAGGATCTAGCATTAGAAAATCTAACTATTCCCCTTCAACATTTTTTTTAAATGTCCAAAATGCAAATGGTTTCAATTACTTTATAATTATTAGTTTATAATATCAGAACTAGGCACAAAAAAGTCCTACAGAGTCCTCCACTCATCTACAATTATAATAAATGTGAAATGTAGGGGGCGCTAGTGATATCCAATTAAGAAAATCAAATAAGCTAGCTGTATAAAGTGTAGATCATGTGGTTTTAAATAAATATTTACAATTCATAAAATATAAATGTATAAACCTTCAATTTATAAAGTATGTGATCCAAAAAGATATAGACTAAAATGTGATAGAAAAATGTATTATATATATAAATATTGTGTAATATCAAGTCATTCTAAATATACACAAACATAAAATCAGTGAATACCACCACAACTGTGAAAAAGAACTATCAAGAAAATGACTAAAGTCCATGAAATTCATCCAACTTGAATCTGCCTTTCCACACCATTATATGACAACCAGTGATTAGTGTGCACATTAAACACTCACCAGATCGCCAGTGACCACTTAATTAAAAGTAGTCAATGCATGCTTGATTCCATTCCACTTTTACTCAGGAAAAGACTAGCTTTAGGTGTTATAAGGGCCTCCTCCCATGCATCCCACACGTACCAAATTTGGCCCAGAAAAAGAAAGGTTTCTCATAGTGTAGCAAGTTTATTTAAAATAAAGGGACAAAAAAAACAGCAAACAGATGGCCTCTTACATCAAATAGTGCCCAATTGGCACTAATACAACCTGTACACAATGATTAGGAACTCGCTCTGTCGCATCCAGGAGTTGGCGTGCATTCCAATTACCGGAAGTTACGTGGCCGGAAGTGATGTATTGGAAGCTCTGCCTCTACGCATTTCATCACAATGACGTCCTCAGGAAGCAGTCAAGATAACTATATAATTGTATTAACTGTATAATTATAATGTATGCTTTATTTATACATAAAAAATAATATCACCAAAAATTACCATTTAGTACAAAACCTGGTGTACAAAAATCGAAACCAATATAAAAACCCTATAAGCGTCGCTCTGGTCCCATTTTACTAAAGGACATCACAGGCAATATTTTGGTCATGTATTCAATGCATGGCATAATTAAAATGTCAATTCACTACAGGTTTACGTGGTATTTATTGTAGAAATAATGCAGAAATAAGAGTCATGTAAACCTGTCTAAAAGTCTATTCACCAAAAAAATAGTCAACAGATACATTTGTTAACCCCCCTGACGGTCTTCCCGAGTCTGACTCGGGGTGGAATTTTTGTACCATTAGCGGTAACCCCGAGCCAGACTCGGGACTGCATCGCTGGATCCAGGAGGAGGTTTACTTACCTTCTCCCTCGGATCCAGCGTTATCTCCCCGCTGTACGAGCGAGCCGTGTCTCGCTCGATCTATCACAGAGCCGATCTCCGTGCCCAGCGAGCGTTGCGACGCACGGGGACGGAGATCGGCGCCAAATTCAAAAAGTGAAACAGACAGTATACATACAGTATAATGTAATCTTACAGATTACATTGCTGTATGTAAATATTTCACATCCCCTTTGTCCCTAGTGGTCTGCCCAGTGTCCTGCATGCAGTTTTATATAATAAAAACTGTTCTTTATGCTTGGAAACTGGAGATTGTCCATAGCAACCAAACTGTCATTTTACATCAAAAATGGTTTTAGACCAGCTAGAAAACAGCGATAATAAATTGTAATCACTTGCAGAATTGAGCGATATTGATTTGTGGGGAGATCCGTCATCAAATACTGAAAAGTAATGACAGTGACAATTCTGCAACTGAGCAAATTTCAGTGTTTTTGATTTGATTACATTATTGAATAATTTTTATTATTGTTATAATATTATTTGGTACAATTATTTATAGTTATTTATTATATTATAATTTATGATTTCATTTTTCAAACTTTATCATACCCGGGATGTCTGCTAGACTCTGGTTTGGACAGATTTAAGAGAGTTATTCCTAAGAATTACAGGACTACAATATAAAACGCCAAATTTTCATGCAAAATAATGGTACCGCTTTTAGCACCTAAAATCCGAAATAATCGTACCGCCAGGGAGGTTAAATAAGTCATGGTCTAGCCATGCGCTATTCAACAAATATATATAATTACTAGCTGGTTGTTAGGGAGCCTGCACCCGCCAGCATCCTTAACAACCAGTGAATAGCTGGTTGTAAAGGATCCGACACTTTTCACATCCTTAACAACCAGAGACTCATCTGTTGTCTGTAGGGATTCCCTGCTGATAGCAAAATGTAAACAAAGGAGGCAAACATTTTTTTTTAAATAGCATACGGTACCCCCTCCACCTCTATGCTGGGCCCTTTGAGGGGGCATTATGCCAAAAAAATGGCTTGATTCCCCCCTCCCCAAAATCCATACCAGACCCTTCTCCGATCATGCAGGCCAGGAAAGGGGGGATGGGACACTGGGCCCCAATGTAGACGGCAGAAGATCCATCACAAAGACTTGCCCAAGTTACTCTATCCTGAGGGCAGAACTGTGTTTAACTATAGGTTTGGATTTAAAGGACTAAATCCAACCCCTTTGAGAGCTCTCAAGTGACTTGGCTTGTCCTACTTTTGTTTACCTCTGTTGGGTCACTTGAGGTGTCTCATACGGAGAGCTACTGTTTATGCTGTTGTGGCCAACGCCCAAGCTAAAATTTTACTTTTCATTAGGCACCCCTGTGGAGTGATTATACAGTTGTTGTGTTTATGTGTATTGACATTCATGTGCCAATTTGCTTTGTTTTAATTTATGATGCTATAATTTGCCAATACAGTCTGTTTATCTTTTAGAGTTGTATGTATAATTCTTGTGTGCCTGCTGGGGTCCTATAGGCAAAGTATTCTGGTGGTGTTACTGAGAGTTAGGCCTCAAACTACAGAGGACCCAAACTACCATCGGATCCTGTGGGGGTAGTGCTAAACATTTTAGCCTTGTTTCATTAAATGGTAAATATTGAAAGGTATCCTTTCAGTTAACACCTTGACAATCAAAGTCCCAAGCTTACAGCTCCTGGCCCTATGAGCTTGTTCCCCTGCCAGAGATCTTTGGAAGAGAACAAAACTCTCACAGCCCTCCTTATCCATGGTCTCAATCGTTCATACTGTAGATGTTACAAGTTTGGATTCTTCTCTAATTGTAGAACTCATACAGTAAATGTATCCCCTTACTGGAATAAAAAGCTCTCCCACTTCAGTTTTTTGCTTTGTTGACCTTCTCAAAGTTGTTTTTCTTTCTTATTGTCAGTTTGCATGCTCAGGTTCTCTTTGTGTTTTCTGCTCTCAACATTATTTCCAAGTGTCCTTTTACTTGCAGCTTATTCTCTGACAGATTTCCTACCATAGAGCTGTTTTCAGCTAGTTCAGAATGGTTCTAGATCTTATTCCTCTGAAATCTTCTGATTCTTGCTATTGTTTTCACAATTCAGTACATCCATCTTTATTTTAAATGTTTGCTTCTATGAGGACTCATAGAATCTTGACTATTTTACTTATGGGTCATTATCCTTTTGTGAACTTCTACTCCCTGGATCATAGGTTGGAGATTACCCCTCAAGCTTATCAACTTTTTAGAATATGTTGCCTGGGTCTCAGTTATCCTAACTGATCTCAAGGACATGGTTCATTAAGCTAAAGCCTTTTCCTTTACTGCTGGATATACATGCATATATATTTTCCTTCATTCACCAAGTAGCTACTTGGTCAAGTTCATCTGATTTCAGATGTTTTCTAACCTGTTATTTTCTGCTAAACTGTTATTAGTTTATACATTTAAAATACAACACTAGATGTTTCTATTGGTGTTCTGTCTTGCTCTGTGGGTCTTGGGTTAGGATCTGTAGGTCTTGCTACCACATTGTTGCATCTCTCAGTAGAGGTTATCCACCCCTCAGATTAGGCCTTGCAGCTATTAGTTCTGAATTTGGTGGAAGGTGGTGGTGGGGGGCATCAGACTTCTTTCAAGAGTATTTTATGAAAAATAAACACAACACTGGGATCTCTTTAGACACGCATGTTGAACCCTGCTGGCCACTGGGTGCTGGAGACTGCTTATTGGCTGCTTGAATATTCACCTTGAAAGGGATGCTGGGGCTGTGTTCTTTCATATAACGCTCAGGAACAAAATGAATGATGGCAAAGAAAGCAAATGCCTGTGAGAGGTAGGCCAACAACAGTATGCATTAGGAGGAAAATTGATTGATACATTATTGAAGTAGTTCAGGCAGGAAATTAAGGTGGGCTCAAGCAGCTTCACATGATTATATTGTGGAGATGCATTTTTGCAGTAAATTGGAAAAGCAATCAGTTTTAACACAGCTGTGGATATATTATAGGTTTGGAAAGAAAACAGTAAGGCTGGAGTTCTGCTTAAAAAAAAAAAAAAAAAAAAAGCTATTAGCAGGTATAAAGTACAAATACCTGAAGGTGCCTGTACATATCTGCATCAGTATTCCTTTCTTTCTTTTCACCCACACTCTGGGCCCTTATAGCTGGATTTTAGTGATTTCCCTGTTGGGAAATGTGTTAAGATTGACTTTAAGCTTTGCGTAGACATATGTGAAAAGAAGTTAACCAGTTACATAACTATAGCATCCTGCATGTTGAAGTAGAGTTGTAGTTCTTAATAGCATTACAAAATGAAGAAAAAACTCAGAGTTAGCAGTTTTTTTTTTTATGTAAACCAAATAGGATACTAAAATCCATTTAAATAATCAATTTAAAACGTAGCTTAGTGCATCTGTGTTCACTTCACTTTGATTTTTCAATCATATGGCCTATTTTTTTAAGTTCCTCTGCACAAGATTAGCCATTTAAAGTAAACAAAAGTTCACTGGATAATTGAAAATTGGATTGCTTTTGTAAATCAACCCTAATGTGTGCAGCTGAATATTGACTGATGTCTAGTGAAAGTGCAAAATAAAAAAAATAAAAAAAATTGAAATTAAATATAAGCAGCCATAGTTAAAATAAGACCCCTTGAAATACAGTGAAAGTTAGGCTAATCCCACTTGAATACAAAGTTGTATTCAAGAGGGTTTAGCCTTACCTCCACTCAATGTTATTAAGCTATTTCCTGTGCTGGATGAATGCTTCCCCAACTGATTTGAAATGGAAAATGCTGCATTTGGCCAATAGATGGTGTGAAGTATCATATGGATCGCCTATGATACTTGGCACCCTCTAGTGGCCAAATGCAGTATTTTCCATTTTAAATCAATAACAATTCTTGACCAGCACAGGATATAGTGTATTACCATTATTTTCTCATTTGCACAGAACTAATGTACACGCACATGGTAAATTGTCATGCAAATTGTGCTCCAAATACACCCTTAAGTATTCCAAACAATCCAATACAACATGTTATTTGAGGAGGTTACAGTTGAGCAACTAATAAAATCTGAAAAGTGTGCCTTTGTACACAAAAGGATATATAGTTTGAGAAATGGTTAGCGAGTAAAAGAAAAGAGTAAGTTCACTGTTGCTGAGAAAAAAAAGTCCCCTCTGGGTGATCTATGTACATTACAAGGATTTTAACAAACTTTGTTGCAGAATACTACCTTTTTGTTATTCTGCAGAAATCCCTGTGTTTTTGTCTGTGTCCATGTGGTAAGTGAATCGAATGGGAGTGGTTTCATAATTATCAATCAGCTACTGCACCTGCATGGCACCAATGGGAAAATCGCAGCGTCTGCATCCCTTTAAATGTGATTTCCTATTGGGAGTATCTCACCAAAAATTTAATTTTTGTTGCAGGCGATGCCTGATATATGACTTGTATCTTAGTGTAGACTTCTAGGAAAATCAGTGAGCCAATCACACTCGCAGAAAATTATGTTTCTGGGGGCGTACTGTAAACATTCTGTGTGTAGAACACCTCCAGTTAGCCATATTGCGTTGCATGTTACAGAAAATTACAGTTTGCAGATTGAAAAGGAAAGGTAATTTTTAATAACATCCAATTACAATATGACTTGAGTTGCAATTGTATATACTATATTATTTTAATTTTTTTCCCCACAAAAGTGGAGTTACCCTTTCCATGCAAGAGGAGAGTGTGGCTTATTTTATTATTAAGACATAATGCCAAACAAAGCTAAATATATGGGAGCTGCTTTACCTACCAAAGGATTCATATTTCTGTTCATCCGGTGCGCAGATTTTCACAGTCCTGCCAAACAGCATAGCCAGGGAATAACACAACTTTCTCTATTACAGTTGTGGACCGAAGAAACAATACAGTGGCTTTTTAATCTGTACCCAGCCTGTTGAATGAACAGTGAAGGAGCAGCAAGAGGCTGATGAAGTCATTCCTCAACTCACTCTGCTCTCTTCTTTATGGCTTGTTCACACCAGGTGTGATGCAGGAATGTGTGCAAAATCACGTGTTTTCCTGCACCCCACAAAAACTTTGCAGGTGCACGGGGGTGCAATTATTTTTAAGCTCTATGTGTAAAGCATTATTTTTAAACAGTGCTATGTGGTTTGATGCCGCACAATTTTAAAAATCAATCATGCACAACTTTTTTGTGTATTTTGTATGTGTAGGGCAGCCTATTGAAGATAATAGGTTGCTCTACACATGCTGTTCAGGAATGCACAAAAAAGCGCTAGGAAGAAGATCTGAAATAACATTGCTTTTTTTAGTTGAAAGTATTTTTTTGATCATTTAGATGAAAGTATTGAAAGATGTGCAAATGGTACATTTGAGCCTTAATGTACATAATGCAGTTGTTGTTTTTTTTGTGTGAAGACTGAAAAAAATAGGTAAATCTAATTTATAATTTATAATTGCTATGCGTTATTTTTTGTGCCAGCAGTGGAAGGTTTGGCCTTCCATTCAAATTTTCCAGCATCTCCCTTTGCTTCATTTATGTAAGAAGCCTGTTCATAGAAATAAATAGCTCAAGCCTAAATTTGTGAATACACATGAGTCAGAGAAGTGTCTCATCACAAATACTCATCCCTTATTGGACAACTTAGTTGTAAATTTTAAGCAAACGAAGTCTCAAGCAACTAGGTATGCTATGTTCTCTCTCTTTATCCCAGCCACAGAAAATGGATACATTTCTTTTCTTGCTTTATAATTTATAGTTAATACGCTTTTTTTTATAAAGCTTTCAGTAAAATAAAAATGTCTTCATTTTTGTGCCTCTTTTTTTATTTATTTTTTAGTTTTACCTATTATTTTACTTTGTTTCCCTCATTATTTCTATTTAAAAGCCTAGCCATGGTTTTTCTCATGTGAAAATTATTTTCTATGTGCCCTTTACTCAGCCAGTGTTGATCTAAACAAAATAATGCAGCTCAGTCGAGTGCAAATGAGTCCATAATCTCCTTTCATCGGCTGGAGGTGACGAAAATACCCATTGCCTCCTGGGAATGGAGGGGGATGTGACTCCATTTCTTGTTGAAGAGTTCAAAAACTCAGTGCTGTTCAAAGCCCACGTGCTTGTCTGCCAGTCTGCGATGAACCAGGTGCCGACATCAAGGGAGCTCGTCCTCACTTAACAAACTACATTGAACATGAAAACGAAAAAGCACAGATAATTTCAATGTTTTATTCAGTCAAACTGGCTTTGTCAATAGTCCCAACCAGTTTGGTAAAATAATTAACAGTGTGATGTCATCAGTATGCAAATTCATATTCTTCACTCTCCTTCCTGTCATGTGGCAACACTGATGATTGGCTAACATAGAGGTAGTAGGACTATTCTCGTCCCAGGGTAATTTCTGATCAGAGCAGCTATAACCTTTAGGGTTTTATTTTCTTGCATCAAGCGGGTAAACAGTGTGGGACCGGGAAAAGTGAACCTGTTGCTTTGCCCTGCATGGACACAGCAGCATGTTTGCTTTAAGATTGAATGATCATCAAACATGCATATCAGTAATTAAAAACAAAATGTTTCCACTGAGGCTATTGGTGTACAGATTAATTACACAGCAAAAAAAAAAAACTGAATCCATTCAGCATGTGGGCATATTGAAAGATCGTGCAGAACAGTGTTGAGAACTCTTGCTCTCTACAGCTTCTAGCCAAAGTATGATAGGTTTAAATAGGAAGCGACATAGCTACAAACTGATTCTTATGCAATGACAACATGACTGTAAAAAGGAAAATGTGTTTCTCTTTGGGCAAGAGTTCTGGTTTAATTTAGAATACCTTGGTAGTTTGATAGTTAAATTACTACAAAGGAGATTTTAACATTTATGTGCTTTGTGTCACTTTTTTATGATGCAGAACCTAGACGAGCTTGGAAGGTTTTCCTCTAATTAAGGTTTCAGGCATCTCCATATCTGGGAAGCCTAAAACTGACTGCCAAATGGGGGGGTGCCTGCAAAACCACAGGTGGCTCTTTAGGAACTGCAACTTGGCGGTAATATTTTTATTGATAACCACCAGTATTTTCTAGATTTTCCAGTGGTGTTTTGTGTGGCAGGCCTGAGGCCCGTGGAGTGGCCTAGAGACTGCTTGAACTCAATTGTGCCCTCAGCACATGGATAGGGATTCTTTCTCTGTTACCAATGGTATCTTCATTTTCCACACCTTACCAGTATAATCACTGTCAATTCTCTCTTTACTTTTATATAAAATTCCTTTCTGTGTTATTCTTTATATTTGTAGCTAGGCTGAATAATCTCATGGCCATTAATTTATGTGACTAGGAATTATGCATTTCTTTTTGTATGTGACTTTTTTTTTTTCTTCAGAAGAGTTAAATTGATATAGAAATCGGGTTATTAACGGTACATATCCATGACATTTTCTATTAACGGACTGCCTGTAGCTCTCTGGTAATGGATGGGGATCCTGTTGTTTTTCATGATCTTAAGAGCAGGCAAGAGTAGAAAAGGCACCTTTCTGCATACATAATACTTGTTATAGTTGATGAAAAGACTCTTGAGAATGTTCTATTTATCTATCTGACTACTTTCCCAACACATCTAGCATTCAATCCTGCTAATATTCCTCACTTTTATAAGACGCTATATATCATTATGTGTGTTTGACTTTTAAGTTCACTTTGAAAGTTGGTTTGTGATGGATGGCTAGTCATGCAAAGCCCAGGCACTGCATCAAGTGCAAAAGTAATGTGGTGTAAGTCACACCGTCTGGTCATGCCATTTATAACAATAGCAAACTATTTTAGATTCTTAAGACATATGCTTCAACCCTGCTGTGAAATCAGTACAAAGGGTTAAACCCTTTGTAACATATCAGTATCACTGAAGTGTAGCAATTAAATGTTGGCTATTGTACAGTATTTTTTCTATAGCTTAATCTGGGACTCGCATTGAAACATATACCTAATCACCAAAAAAAAAAAATCACGACACTATCTTTTGCCTATAAAAAATGCCCATCACAATGCTCAGGGCCATTAAAATGCTTCATCTGAGCTATAGTCATTTCTCAAGGTCAGTAAACAACCAACAGCAGACTGAGGGGTCAAGTCCTGATTTCCCATTTTGACACATGAAATGCATTTTTTGAGGATCGCCCTTGAGGCTTACATCTCATATATATCATTTGTGTTCAAATGTTCCATCATGACGATTGCTCCTGTGAGAGCATGCAAGTATTTCCAATAAGGAAGATATATGACCCTGAGATTTCCTATCTTGAAAAAAAGTCTTGTGCTTGCTATGCTTCTACATATGGCATAGCAATTACCACTGGTTGTTTTATTCCATCAATACACTTCTACTTCAATGCTGTCCAGCTGACAACCTGCTGGATTCATTCGCTATTTTAAATACATTCCAGGAAAAAGGGACAGGGAAAGTCATTCTGTTGGTTTGCACTAGAGTAGAAAATTGATAGGACATTTAATTTAACAGGTTTTAAAGCAAAAATAGGAGAACATCACACAGCTGCGCTATAGTTAGAATCTTGTATCTGATTAAATAACAAAACTCTTGTATAGAGTACGGGTTAAATATCATTGCTGGTTATTATCAATCCCATCTCATCCTCACAGCCTGCTCCCACAGTGGCATTTGTCTTCTTATGGAAAGAGCTGTAATAATCCTCTTGGTTATATGTTATTTAACATTTAAAGATATAGGCTCAGCATTGGATATGTGTTGGCTAGCTCAAATTTCTGTTGCATTGGTTCATAGGTGGGCTGGACATCAACTGTAATGCTGGAGGGACAATGTATAAACTTGTTTATTTTGAATTGTTTAGTCTGAGCTTTTATGGATAGGCTAATTTATTATAGAGTTATATTATTATATGGTATACACGTATATGATGGGATACCCTAACAAACACTGCTGTCGTTTTACAGTTGGTCATGGAACAGCTAGTGATGGGAAATTTTCCTTTGGGTACACCTACTTCAGTCACACCTGTCTAAGAGTAGAGTTTCCCTTCTTGCGGAGAGATTTCTTATGACATTCTGGTCTATGGTACAGAAAGAAGCAAAAACTAGACACAAACAAATCACAGACATTTTAACCATTCTCTACTCTCTACAAAAAATATTAAATATTATATTGTTCAACCTCTTATCTGCTTTAAAACCACACTCTTGCCTGATGTATTGGTACCTTGATTCAGCCTACTGTCAGCTACCAGATGAGAATACCCAATGTAAAAGGCCTGTTCATGTTATACAGAGAAATTCACAACTTCCTGCTTTTGGGGATCCTAGAATAGATACAACACTCCTTAGTGTCTGCCCCTTGGTGGCGACCATTCTTTCATTAGTTACAGTATGTAGAGCATTACATTCATTTGAACCTGCTCTTTGGTGCTCGACTCCACATGTTTTTGTCAGAGCCATTTTTCCCTTTTTCTGGTCATGTTCCCCTTTTAGATTCCATAATTACATAGTTGGTATGGTTGAATAAAGACAATAGTCCATCCAGTTCAACCTATGTTGGTGTGTGTGTGTACGTGTGTGTACATATTACATCATGGATGTGTTCTACTTGTCCCTCCTCCCATAGACCTTGTATTTCATCTCGATAGGGTCTAATCATAGAGGTATTACTATTATTGCTGAACCTTGACTGAAAGACCAGTTTGACACATATGGTATGTGGGCCCAATCTTGCTATTTCCTGTTGCCATTTTTACTACTGACCCAGTTGGTCTTCTGCATCCTGTTGTCCATCTGATTACACACCCTTAGCTTAAGGCTAATAGATTTTTTTGTATTTTGTTTCTTGATGCAACAGGATAGTTTTACCAAACGCAAATAGGCTGTTTGCTTTGCAAATAAATTTGCAGTTTTCAAGAGGGTTTTCCATTAGTTTAATGAATATGGTAAAATTCAATTTGCAAAGAATACAGTACCTTGGCTGTCACAAACAAATAAAATGTAAAAACTGTATTCTTGCTTGCATATAATTGGAAGATGGAGGTTAGCAGAGCTTCACTTCATTCACTAAGCTTAGATAAAATTCACTTGCAAAGAGAACAGCCTATTTTCCTTTAACAAATCTACCCTAATGTGAAAGGTTTATCATATTTATTATTTTCTTGTATCCCAGTTCTGTATAACGATCTAGTCGAATAAGCTTTGCACTGTTAACTACTTCACTCTGTGAAGGCGAAAGGGCTATACCTGTTGTTTTATCAAGGGAACTTTATGTATGAATTAGGGATGAGCCAAACACCCCCCCCGATCGGTTTGCACCTGAACTTACGAACAGGCAAAAAATTTGTACGAACATGCGAACACCGTTAAAGTCTATGGGACACGAACATGAAAAATCAAAAGTGCTCATTTTAAAGGCTTATATGCAAGTTATTGCCATAACATGTGTTTGGGGACATGTATCATTTTCAGGAGCGGTGATTTCAATAATGCTTAAAGTGAAACAATAAAAATTAATTATTCCTTTAAATATCATGCCTGGGGGGTGTCCTTAGTATGCCTGTAGCAGTGATTTCAATAATGCTTAAAGTGAAACAATAAAAATTAATTATTCCTTTAAATATCATGCCTGGGGGTGTCCTTAGTATGCCTGTAAAGTAGCACATCTTTCCTGTATTTATAACAGTACCACAGCAAAAATAAATTTCTAAAGGAAAAAATGTAATTTAAAACTACTCGTGGTTGTAGTGTATTGTTGGGTCCCGACAATATAGATGAAAATCATTGAAAAAAATGGCATGGGTCCCCCCCTCCCCAGTCCATTACCAGGCCCTTTGTGTCTGGTATGGATATTAAAGGGGGAACCCCGCACCCAAATGTAAAAAAATTCCATGGGGGGTCCTCCCAGAATCGATACCAGGTCCTTCGGGGGGGCGAGAGAGTGCCCCCCTCCTGAACCATACCAGGCCACATACCCTCAACATGGGGAGGATACTTTGGGGTCCGCCCAAGCACCTTACCCCCATGTTGATGCAGACAAGGGCCTCATCCCCACAACCCATGCCTGGTGGTTGTGGGGGTCGGCAGGTGGGAGGCTTATCAGAATCTGAAAGCCCCCTTTAAAAAGTGGACCCCCAGATCCCGCCCCCATGTGAATGGGTATCGGGTACATTGTACCCCTACCCAGTCAACAAAAACAGTGTAAAAATGTTAAAAACTACAGTAGACAATTTGGGACATGTCCTTTATTAAAAAAAAAAGAAAACTGTCCTGCGATGTCCATTCATCTTCGATCACAGCGTCCGAGGACCCGATTAAAAAAAGACAGAAAAAACTCTGTCTCCATGGGGGGCTCCCGCTGACTGAAGCCTTAGGATGGGGCCACCTGGTGATGTAAATGGGTGACCCCGCCTCCCTCTGACATTAGGTGACATCACGTCACTATATAACAGCTACCATTGCGAAGAGGCTTCAGTCAGAGGGAGTCTCCAATGGAGGTGGCGTTTTTTTTTTTATTGAGTCCCCTTGTTAAAGGGGTCTTCCAGATTCTGATAAGCCCTGCAGACCCCCAAAGCCACCGGGCAAGGGTTGTGGGAATGAGGCCCTTGTCCCCATCAACATGGGCACAAGGTGCTCTCGGGGGACCCCAAAGCATCCTCCCCATGTTGAGGGCATGTGGGTTGCTACGGTTCAGGAGGGGGGTGCACTCTTGTGCCCCCTTTTCCTGTGCCCTGCCTGGTTGCTTACTCGGATAAGGGTCTGGTATGGATTGTGGGGGCCCCTACACCATTTTTTTAAAAATTTGGCTTGGGGTTCCGCTTAAAATCCATACCAGACCTGAAGGGACTGGAATGGATTTTGGGAGGCCACTAAGCCATTTTTAATAAAAAAAATTGCCGCAGGGTTCCTCTTAATATCCATACCAGACCTGAAGGGCCTGGTATGGATTTTGGGGGGACCTCCACGCAATTTTTCTTTTTTAATTTCTGTGTGAGTTCCCCTTTATATCCATACCAGATGCAAAGGGCCTGGTAATGGACTGGGGGGTGGACCCATGCCGTTTTTTCAATGATTTTTTATCTTAATTGCCGGAATCCAACAATACATTACAGCCGCAAGTAGTTTTAAATGACATTTTTTCCTTTAGAAATGTCATTTTGCTGTGGTATTGTTCTAAACACAGGAAAAATTTGCTACTTTACAGACATACTAAAGACACTCCCCAGGCACAATATTTAAAGGAATATTTAATTTTTATTGTTTCACTTTAAGCAATATTAAAATCACTGCTCCCAAAAAAAGTAAATTTTTAAAACTTTTTTTGCATTGATACATATCCTCTGGGGCAGGATCCGGGTCCCCAAACACTTTTTATGGCAATAACTTGCATATAAGCCTTAACTAGTTGCCGCCCGCCCCCCCATCAAATGACGGCGGGGCGATGCAACTCTCATTCTGGGATCCCATCATATGATGGCGTTCTAGAATGGCCACTCTTGCACGGTGATCGCGGCCGTGCCGTGTTGCTAGGACACAGCGCAACCCTGATCTCTGTAAAGAGCCACGTCTCTTTCACCATGTGTCCAAACACAGCCAGTCACATGTAAACACGGAGATGCCGGTAATTGGCGCTCCTCGTCTCACACTGACAGAGTATGTGGCGAGGAGAGCCGATCAGCAGCATCTCCTCACAGGAGACATCTACACATGTAATCAGGGCACTGATCATCAGTGCCACAAATCAGTGCCAGCGATGAGTGCCCACCACTACCAGCAATCAGTGCCCACCACTGCCCACAAGTGCCACCAATCAGTGCCCATTAGTGATGCCAGTCCTTACTGGCTATCAGTCCCACCTATCAGTGCTGCTCATCAATGCCCATCACTGCTGTCCATCAATGCCCATCAGTGTCGCCCATCAGTGCCACCCACCAATGCCCATCAGTGCCCAACAGTACCGCCTATCCATGCCGCCTATCACTGCCCACCAGTGCCACCTATTAGTTCCAATCAGTGCCACCTAACAGTGCCCATCAGTGCCACAAATCAGTGCCACCTATCAGTGCCCATAAGTGCAGCATATTTGTGCCTCATCAGTGCCCATAAGTGCCAACTCATCAATGCGCACCAGTTCAGCTCATCAGTGCTACCTCATCAACGCACATCAGTGAAGGAGAAAAATTACTTAATTATAAAATTTACTGACAGAAACGAAGTAAAAAAAAAAATTCGTTCACATTTTTTGGTCTTTTTGTTGTTGTAAAAAATAAAAATCCCAGCAGCGATTAAATACCTCCAAAAGAAAGCTCTATTTGTGTGAAGAAAATTATAAAAATGTTATCAGGGTACAGTGTAGCATGACTGCATAATTGTCATTCAAAGTGCAATAGCGCTGAAAGCTGAAAATGGACTGGGCAGGAAGGTGGTGAAAGTGCTCTGTAGGCAAGTGGTTAAAATGAGCACTTTTGGTTTTTCATGTTAGTGTCCCATAGACTTTAATGGCATTCTGCGGCTTTCGAATTTGCTGCGAACGCCACATTTTTTTTAACTGTCCGGCGAATGGGCGACCACCCGAAGTTCGAGTCAAACTTATGTTCGACACGAACATTGGGCTCATCCCTAGTGTGAAAGGCAAAGCCTACACTGCCTTAGCAAATAGATCTGTTCACAAAAACGTACAACATGCATTATTTGATCCAGAGATTTGACCTCATGCGTGTTATTTGATCAGTGTGCTAGGTAGTCAATTCATTGAGATTATTGCACAGCAATTTTACTCCTTAAAATATCTTTAACTTTTCAAGCTTTCTATAGCTGTAATTTCTATAGCGATGTTTTTTGAGGAATGTAGGAAAAGAAGCAGTAGTTTGGGATGGTGATAAAATTACACTTTGTGGTTTAAAATAATGACTTGGGAGAAAATATAGGGTAAATAATTTCATGCAAAAAAGAGAAATCCGTACTAAAGAGAGTTTTGTGTTTTATGTTTTGTTTTTTTAGGACAAAATTATCATAAAATAAAATAACCCACAGTGGTAGAATAATCTATTTTAGGCCCCTTTCACACGGGACGGATCAGTAATGATCCGCCCCGTGATGATCGCTTTGTTGTCCCCGCTGAGCCGGCGGCGGACAGGGCGGTCTCTGCACACTGTGCAGGGACTGCCCTGTCAGCTCTCCGCTCTCCTCTTTGGGGGATCGGATGAGCACAGACCGTCTGTCCGTGTTCATCCGATCCGCTCTGCAGACGGATAGAAAAATAGGATTTTCCTCCCTCTGCAGAATCGGACAATAGCAGAGGCGGACGATAGCGGGTGTCTGCGGATGTTCACCCGCAGACACCCGCTATCCCATAGGAATGCACGTATGTCCGTATTTCATCCGCAAACGGATGGATGAAATATGGACATAATGTCCGCATGTGTGAAAGGGGCCCACAAGTTAAAATACAAGCTGTTAAAATAAAAAACAAAATGATAAAACTATGTTTTTATTACAAAATAATTAATTGAATATTTAAATGCAGTCTGAATTTGACTTTGTATCAGACTCTTGCAATTCCCTGTACAGCAGACTCGAACTGGGAAAGGAAAGAGCAGCACTAAGAGCTAGTGGCGTTTAAAAATGTACAGACAAGGACCAAGCAGAGAGTAAGAGAGTGCAAAGGGACCAGGAAGATCACCTCAATTTTCTACTGCTGTTCCTTTATGCCCAGAGAGCAGACTGGGAGCAGGGAGGTGTATTCTTTACTGTAACAAATGAGGTGGTGTAATTTCCCTAGTTGTGCTTTGTGACAGGACTGTGTAAATCTCAGGACTAGATAGACAATCTAGACAGAAAATACAAATGCTTTGACAAATAAAAAAGACTCCTTCTATGTATTTCATCTGTGTATATACATGCTTGCCTGGAGTTCAGCTTTAACCACTTGCTGACTGGCTCACGCCAATATACATCGGCAGAAGGGCACATACAGGCATATTAACATACCTGTACGTTGCCCTTTAAGAAGCGGCTTGCACGCACACACCCACGCAAGCTCTGTGAGTGTGATTGCGGGTCCCGCAGACTCGATGTCTGCGGGGATACCCGCGGTCGTCTCTCAGAGAGGAAAAACGGGGAAATGCTGATGTAAACAAGCATTTCCCCATTCTTCTTAGTGAGAGGACACTGATCACAGCTCTCTGTAACCGGGAGCGGTGATCAGTGTCGTGTCATGCATAGCCCCTCCCCCCACAGTTAAAATCACTCCCTAGGACACACTTAACCCCTACAGCGCCCCCTAGTGGGTAACCCATTCGTTGCCAGTCACATTTACACAGTAATCAATGCATTTTTTATTGCACTGATCGCTGTGTAAATTTGAATAGTCCCAAAATAGTAGAAAAAGTGTCCGATCTGTCTGCCATAATGTCGCAGTCATGATAAAAATTGCAGATCATTACTAGTAAAATTTGTCACTATTTTATTTTTTAATAGCGCAAAAAATAAAAACCACAGAGTTGATCAAATACCACCAAAAGAAAGCTCTATTTGTGGTAAAAAAAAAGGATGTCAATTTTGTTTGGGAGCCACGCCGCACGCCGGCACAATTGTCAGTTAAAGCGATGCAGTGCCGAATCGCAAAAAGTGCTCTGGTCTTTTGCCAGCCAAATAGTCCGGGGCTGAAGTGGTTAATTAACAGAGACTGTTTAAAACAGCAGCAGGCCAAGTTTGCTTTCTGTTGGGGCTAAGTTTAAAAACATTTTGTGCATAATTTATCAAGAGGGGTAGGCAGTGCATTTTCTGAATCCTGCTTACACAAAAATTAAAAGCAGTGTAAAACTGAAAAATTATTTTAAAATTTATTCTGTACAGCCTCAGACTAGATAACTTCATAACTCTTTTTCCTGCTTCTATAAAACCATATTACCTTACCTCTGTAAAATATAATTCTACTACCACTTTTCTCAAAAAGTGCCATTAAGTCACTAGTGAGGAAGCATACATCATTTAGTCATAAACTCAAATTGGGGAACACCTCTAGCTAGTAGATAGCAGCATCTTACCTGGTTCTTATAAAAATATCAGACTTTGCTTTTCAAACACTTCAGCCCTGGAAGAATTTACCCCCTTAATGACCAGAGCATTTTTTGCGATAAGGCACTGGGTCGCTTTAACTGACAATTGCACGGTCGTGCAATGTTGTACCCAAACAAAACCAATGTCCTTTTTCCCACAAATATAGCTTTCTTTTGATGCTATTTGATCATCTCTGCGGTTTTAATTTTTTGCGCTATAAACAAAAAAAGCAACAATTTTGAAAGAAACTAAAGATATGTTGGTATTGCTCTGCCCCTATATTAAATAACCCTCCGAGGGTGATAAGTATAATGCCTAGTTACATAAATCAATAGTGTAATATAAAAATATATATATATAAATGTCTACTGAATAATATCAAAAAGTGCTACATTAAATAAAATAAACACACCACAGAGGTGATAGAATAACAAATAAATGAAAATCAAGTGAACAAAGGTAAGTAACTAAAAACAGTCTCTTAAAAAATTACTATTTTGATAAAGTGCAGAGAAAATGCAAAAAAAAAAAAAAGTAAACGCACTACAGAGTCAATTGAAAACCTCCACGGAAACACAACTGCTTCAATTGAGTGCAAAGCCAAAAAACTGTGAATTGGTCATAAAGTGCCAAGTGCGTCTTATAAATGTGCAAATAAGTAAACACTCTCCAGAGGTGATATAAGTGAACCATCCTAATAATAAACAAATGATATACAAGAAAGTAAGAGAGTATACCTAGACCAAAAAGAGGGTACCCTCTCCTGATCACATGGAAATAAACTTTAGAATTAAACAAAAAAAAAATATATATATATAGTAGTAAACACACTACAGAGCCGGCTGTAACATATGTTATAACAGAATGAATCCGGCCTCTATAGATTAAATATACATATTGCAATCCATCAAAAAGAAAAAAAATAAAAAGATATAAATATTCAAGTCCATAAATAAACAACAGTCTCCTTTAAGTGCAAGTGCTTTGTGCAAACTCGTGTAAATTCAACTGAGGTGTGGGTCTCCCAGTGCTTAATCCCGCTGTGATCACACGTTAGTGGGCAGTGGCCCCTTACCTATAGCAAGGAGGGATTCGCATAGAGGTATATAGATTTCTTTATATGTCTTCTCTCCTGGTAAATTCGGTCACCTTCTCCTTTAAATTTTATTCTTATTGCTCCATAGGACCCAATAGATTAATAGAGAGGGAATACCATAGTGTAGTATTTCACAAATAGCATTTATTAAAAATTTTCATACACAGGGTACTCACACATTAATAGATAGAAAAAAGCCTTTTTCTTAGTAATCAGCAGAAAGTGCATCCACAGTCAGCTTCCTTCCCGTCCCTACGCGTGACATCACATCACGTGACTTCATCAGGGGATCAAATTGAAGTCACGTGATGTGATGTCACGCGTAGGGACGGGAAGGAAGCTGACTGTGGATGCATTTTCTCTGCACTTTATCAAAATAGTAATTTTTTAAGAGACTGTTTTTAGTTACTTACCTTTGTTCACTTGATTTTAATTTATTTGTTATTCTATCACCTCTGTGGTGTGTTTATTTTATTTAATGTAGCACTTTGCACTTTTTGATATTATTCAGTAGACATTTATATATATATATTTTTATATTACACTATTGATTTATGTAACTAGGCATTATACTTATCACCCTCAGAGGGTTAATTAATATAGGGGCAGCGCAATACCAACATATCTTTAGTTTCATATTAAGTGGATACGGTGTGATCCATTCCGGTAGTAGCAGCAGCCCCTGACATTTGATAGATCACCAGTGGTAGCGCAGGAATAAAACACTATCAATTTTGAAAGAAAAACAATATTTTTTAGTTTTTGCTTTTTTTTTAAACACAAATTTCTTCATTAGTTTAGGCCAATATATATTCTCCTGTATATTTTTGGTAAAAAAATCTCAATAAACGTATATTAAATGGTTTGCGCAAAGGTTATAGCGTCTACTAATTGGGGGATAGTTTTATGGCCTTTTTATTATTATTTTTTTTTTTTTGCTAGTAATGGCGGCGATTAGTGATTTTTATTGGGACTGTGACATTTCTGCGGACAGAACACCGACACTTTGGGTACTTTTTTTGGTACAATTGACATTTATACAGTGATCAGAGCTAAAAATAGCCACTGATTACTGTATACATGTCACTGGTAGGGAAGGAGTTAACACTAGGGGGTGAGCAAAAGGTTAAATGTGGAGACATAACGCTGTTTCTAACTAATAGGTACACACAATCTCTTTCCTCCCCTGACAGAACCGGGATTTGTGTGTTTACACACTCAGATCCTCGTTTTGTCTCTCGTGCAATCTCAGGTGTCCGGCACATCGGGTCCCCCGCCGTGCAGTGGGCACGCGCACACACCTGCTAAGGCGCTTAAAGGAGCCAACGTACCTGTACGTCGTTTTGCGCAGGAGAGACAACCTACCGACATATATGTACGTGAGTCAGTCGGGAAGTGGTTAAACATGTAGATATGTATTGTATTTATGTTAGTTATTATAGCTGTCATTCTCAGACCCAAGTAAGATCTTCTTTCTTTATATATAGCTCTTAAAATCTTCCTAAATTTGTACTTCACAAAGTTAATATTTTTATGGCTATAAGAGCTATACCAGCTTAAAAAAAAGCTTCATCTATAAGGATCCATTATTAAATTTCAATAGGATCTGTATAACATTAGAAAGATTCCTAATCCTAATCTTGAACTAGTACTGCCCAGGATATGGACATTAACTAATATGCATTAAATTAGCATTTTTTTCTTCAACGTTCACAGCAAATTGCTTTAAAGTCTTCGCAGCAGTTCATCTCACCCTGCTTTCCCAACTTAGAGCTCCTGCTCTGTGTTTACATTGCAAAATAGAAGGCTGGAGAGCTGTTAAAGTGTAATGCTGCATACACATGATCGAACTATCCGGCAGACTTAATCCGGTGGCCCAGAATCCGCTGGACAATTCGCTGGCATGTGGGCTCCAGCGGACTTTTTCTTCCCAAAAGTCGGACTTAGAAATCTTGACTCAAAATTGTCCACCGGACTCGGCAGTCCGGCGGACAATCCGCCCGTCTGTGTGCTAGTCCGCCGGACTTTTCAAATGAACGGACTTGGCCAGACATGGAGTAAAGTCCGTTCATTTTGAACGTGACTCCAGGTACACATGACTAGTGAAGGAAGTCATTGTCGCTGCCTCCATCGGTGAGATTGACACCTTGCTAGCCCCGTTGCCTGGTATGTATTTTAAGGGGAATTCCTACGCCAAAAAAACGGTGTGGTCCCCCCCCTCAAAGTTCATACCAGACCCTTATCCGAGCACGCAGACCGGCCGGTCAGGAAAGGGGGTGGGGATGAGCGAGTGCCCCCCCTCCTGAACTGTACCAGGCCGCGTGCCCTCAACATGGGGCTCTGTGCTTTGAAGAAGTGGGGTTCCTGTGGCCCCTCCACCCCAAAACACCTTGTCCCCATGTTGATGAGGACAAGTGCCTCTTCCCGACAACCCTGGCCATTGGTTGTCGGGGTCTGCGGGTGGGGGGTTATCGGAATCTGGGAGCCCCTTTAATAAGGGGGCCCCCATATCCTGGCCCCCCCACCCTATGTGAATGAGTATGGGGTACATGGTACCCCTACCCATTCACCTGAGGGAAAAAGTGTTAATAAAAAAACACAACACAGGTTTTTAAAGTAATTTATTAGACCGCTCCGGGGGTCTTCTTCCGACTTCGGGGGCTTCCCCGGTTTTCTCCTTCGTCTTCGCTGCCGTCCAGGGGTCTTCTTCCGACTTCGGGGGTCTTGTTCCACTCTTCGGTTCTTCTGCCGAAAACCAGGCCTCTGCTATCTTCTTCCAGCTGTTTTACTAGCGTCGGCCTGGTTTTCTGTCGCTTTCGCCGCCGCCGCCGTCTTCTTCTTCCCTTCTTCCTATGTTGATACAACGCTCTCTCCGGCCGTAATGCCAGGGATGCGTTGTGCGGTGACTTATATAGGCATAAGGGGCGGGGTCACCCAGTGATGTCACATAGTGACCCAACCCCTTATGATGTTACAGTCCCAGCATCCCCGGGACTGTGACATCATAAGGGGCGGGGTACCATGTGACATCGCCCGGTGACCCCGCCCCTTATGCCTATATAAGTCGCCGTGCAACGTGTCCCTGGCATTACAGCCAGAGAGAGTGTCGTGTCAACATCGGAAGAGGGGAAGAAGAAGGCGACGGCGACAGAAGACCGAAGAGCGGGACAAGACCACCGAAGTCAGAAGAAGACCCCCAGAGCTGTCAAATAAACTACTTTAAAAACCTGTGTTGTGTTTTTTTTATTAACGCTTTTTCCCTCAGGTGAATGGGGGGTACCATGTACCCCATACTCATTCACATAGGGTGGGGTCCGGGATCTGGGGGCCCCCTTATTAAAGGGGGCTCCCGGATTCCAACAAGCCCCCTGCCCACAGACCCCGACAACTAACCTGCCAGGGTTGTCGGGAAGAGGCCCTTGTCCTCATGAACATGGTCAACATGTCCATTCATTTGAAAAGTCCAGCGGATTGTCCGCCGGAAAAGTCCAGTCGTGTGTGGGCAAGTCCGCTCGTTCGGAAAGCCCGGCAGACCTCTGCTGCCAATTCAGGCGGATTGTCCGCCGGACAGTCTGATCGTGTGTATGCGCATTACTAAACCCACAACAGTAAAATCAGTCTCTGGAGGATTTGGCTGCTCAATGACCAGAGCACTTTTTACAATTTGGCACTGCGGTAATTTGCGCGATCATGCAATGCTGTACCCAAACGAAATTTGCTTCTCTTTTTCCCCACAAATAGAGCTTTCTTTTGATGGTATTTGATTGCCTCTGCAATTTTATTTTTTGAAATATAAATGGAAAAAGACCAAAAATTTTGAAAAAATATATATATTTTCTACTTTTTGGTATAAAAAATCAGCCACATGTCTTTGGTAAAAAAAAATGTCAATATGTGTATATTTATTGGTTTGCGCAAAAGTTATAGCGTCTAAAAACTAGGGTACATTTTCTGGAATTTATGCAGCTTTTAGTTTATGACTGCCTACCTCATTTCTTGAGGTGCTAAAATGTAAAGTAGACACTCCAAGGAAATTGCTGAGAGGCATGTTGAGCCCATTGCATATTTTATTTTTTTGTAACAAGTGATTGAAAAATGACACAAAAAAATACAAAAAGTTGTCACTAAATGATATATTTCTCACACGTGCCATGGTTATATGTGAAATTACACCCCAAAATACATTCTGCAGCTTCTCCTGAGTATGCACAAACCCCCCCCCCAACGACCCCCTTTTGGAAAGTAGATACCCCAAGCTATTTGATGAGAGGCATGCTGAGTCCATGGAATATTTTATATTTTGCCACAAGTTGTGGGAAAATGCCAAAATTTTTGCGGGAAAAAGTACCACATGTGTGAGACTTTTTGGCAGCCTAAGCCCCCGAACACACGGTCAGACATTCCGACCACAAAATCCGTCTGAAAAAATCCAACGGATTTTATCCGAAACTGGTGTTGCATACACACGGTTGGACAAAGTTGTCAGAAAATACTATAGTTCGGAACGTGATGACGTTCGTTCGTTATGACGGGACTACGTTGAGGCTACTAGCCAATAGCTTTGGTCTCGTAATTTGATCTGCGTGCCACTTTGTCTGATCGTAATTCTCTACAAACAATCGGACAAAGTCCGATTGGATTTTTTTGTCGGAAAATTTGAGATCCTGCTCTCAAATTTTTTCCGTCAGAATCTCAGACAGAAATAGTCCGATAGAGCCCACACATAATCGGATTTTCCGACAATATAATCTGATCGGACCTTTTCTATCTGAATTTCCGACCGTGTGTAGGGGGCATAACAGCGTACAGGACCCCGAAAACCAATCACTACCTGCAGGCTTTCTAAGGGCGTACATTTTTGATTTCACTCCTCACTGCCTATCACAGTTTCAGAGGCCATGAAATGCCCAGATAGCACAAATCTCCCCCCAAATGACCCCATTTTGGAAAGTAAACACCCCAAGCTATATTCTGAGAGACATGTTGAGTATTTTGCAGATCTTGCTTTTTGTCAAGTTTTGAAATTTAAAAAAAATTTAAAATATTTTTTTTTCTCTCTTCATTTTCAAAAATAAATGAGATCTTCAAAATACCATGCCTCTTATAAAATAGCTAAGTGTCTACTTTACAAAATGGGGTCATTTGGGGGGGTAGGGGGCTTGTGCTATCTGGACATTTCAGGGCCTCCGTAACTGTGATAGGTAGTGAGGAGTAAAATCAAAATTTTACAGCTTTAGAAAGCCTGAAGGCGGTGCTTAGTTTTTGGGGTCCTGTACGTGGCTAGGCTCCCAAAAAGTCTCACACATGTGGTATCCCCATACTCAGGAGAAGCAGCAGAATATATTTTGGTGTGTAATTCCACATATAACCATGCCATGTTTGAACAATATATCATTTAGTGACAACTTTGTGTAAAGAAAAAAAATTTAAATTTACCGAAACTTGTGGCAAAATATCAAATATTCCATGGACACAATATGCCTCTCAGCAAAAAGTTTGAAGTGTCTTCTTTCCAAAATGGGGTCATTTGTGGGGATGTGCTATTTTGACATTTCAGGGCCTCCGAAATTGTGATAGGTAGTGAGGAGAGAAATCAAAGGCGGTGCTTGGGTTTCGGGGTCCCGTACGCGGCTAGGCTCCCAAAAAGTCTCACACATGAGGAATCCCCATACTCAAGAGAAGCAGCAGAATGTATTTTGGAGTGTAATTCCACATATAACCATGCCATGTTTGAACAATATATTATATTTCCCAAATGTTTGATGAAATAAAAAAGATGATATTATGTCAAGTACATGGATAGCAAACACGACATGCTTTAAAATTGCGTACAAATGTGCAGCGGCGACAAACTACATACATTTTTAAAAGCCTTTACAGGTTGCCATTTCAGATTTACAGAGGAGGTCTACTGCTAAAATTACTGCACTCAATCTGACCTTCACAGTGTTACCTCACATGCATGGTGCAATTGCTGTTTACATATGACACCAGACCGATACTTACGTTCGCCTTTGCGCATGAGCATGGGGGGACGGAGTGCTTTTTTTTATTTTTTTTTAATTAATTATTACTTAAGTCATGAAATGCTCATAGCTTCTGATTTCTTAAGCAATAGAGATCATTGGAGCTATTCTGGTGTCTGATCAGCTCTATGGTAAGCTGGCAGAACCACTAGCTGCGTTCTCGGGTCCCCTGTTGGGCCAGGAGAGCCCGCGAAAACCATGGAAGACGGTGGGGGGGGGGGGGAGTTCCATCCCACTGCTTGTAAAAGCAGTCTAGATGCTAATTAGCCACTAGGATTGCTTTTACATGAAAGCCGACCGCTGGCTGAAAAGAATGATACCAAGATAATACCTAAATCTACAGGCATCTTTCTGGTATAACCACTTAATGTACAGCAACATACATAATGTTCTTTTTTTCATGCAGCCTGTGGGCTGAATGAAAAAAAGAGATTGATTGGTGGGTATGCCCACCATTAGAATACCGCCCTTCATCCACCCACTTCTAATGATGGGCATACATACACCATTTTTTTTTAACTGTGGCGGTGAACTCACCTTCTACAGCGCTGGAGTCGCTGAATTACGTATCGTGGGAGCAAACGCTTTTCCTGTCAAAATAAATAAATCGGTGTTGCAGCTGAATGGCGTACCTGCTAAGCAAATGATGGTTAACAATAAAACAAAGTAACATTACAGTATAACAGTAAGACCTGCAAAGCAAATACAATAAAACATAGTAAAAATAATGTTTTTTTTAACGCAATCTGTGCCTAAAAAATATATGCCGAAGCATTGGGGCAATCCGCCCCTAATGTTAGGGACAAATTGCCCCTCCACCCCTGCCACCATGCTTTAGCGTATATGCTCTTTTTTTTTTTTTTTTGGTGATGGTGAAACCACCTTCTACAGCGCTGGAGTTGCTGATTTACCTATCATGGGAGGGAATGCTGTTGCTGTCAAGATAAATAAATCAGTGCTGCATCTGAATGGCGTACCTGAAAACAAAAAAGGGTTAACAATAAAACACAGTAAACAGCAAAAGTATAAAAGAATTACATACCTGAAAAACAAGCATGATAAAACATATTAACAATAAAACATTGCATTGTAGAATACAGTAAAAAAGAGCAGAACAATAGAGAGAGAACAATAAAACGACAACTATTTTTATTTATTTTATTTTATATATATATATATATATATATATATATATATATATATATATGTTACACTTATTTGTAAGTGTAACGGTTGTAGTGGTTGTAACGGTTCACTTCCAGGTTTGGGTCTCTCATAATGCAATGGCCTCTTTGGAGACCCTGTGAAAGTTTGTCCTAGTCTGTGCAGTGCTGTACCTTACGCTAATACTCCACTAGTGTGTGGTAGCATTGAAAACATTCACCAATGTGAAGACCAAGATGGTCAGGACAGGAGGGACAATAATAGCGGGTGTCACGCCTACATCCATATCGCTTTCTACATACACGACATTTTCTTTGAGGGGTGCCTTGGGTAGGGGTACCAGGTAGGACATACAGAAAATGCTTCTCATGCTTACTGCATGTTGATTGATTGGGAAGTTGGGCCACAGCACCGTCTGGACACTTTTTTGTACCAGCGTTTGGCCTTACGGCAATTTGGTACGGCGCCAACAACTGGTCATTGGGGTCCACCCCTCCCATATTAAGGTTATATTCGTGGACACAGAGGGGTTTCTCCACAACTCCAGTGCAGTAGGAATTTGGACCGTCGTATCTACATGAAGGGAGGACAGAACAAAAACATTTTGATTATCCCTCCACTTCACAGCAAGCTAATTATTACACTTCAAGCAGGCTCTCTCCACCAGCCAAAGACGGGAATCTGCAAGCTGCTGAGGTTAGCCCCAGCAATTAGATTGCACGGTGCCACATGCGCCAATTCCATGATCAAACAAGTGACTAAAAAGTGGCACGCTCATGTAATAATTGTTCACGTACAAGTGGTACCCATTTCTGAATAAGGGTGACACCAAGTCCCACACAATCTTACCAGCGCTCCCTATGTAGTCTGGACAGCGAATAAAAATCAAGAGTCGTAAAATCAACAGTTTTAACCTGAATTCCGGGTTGGCCAGTGAATGGGGGAAGTGTGGATGCTGCAGAAGTGGTGGGCTCCCAATTAGGATTGGCAAATGCAGCAGGAAGGGCACTATGAGTTTGACGGGTCTGTCTTTTTCTTCTTGGTGGCTGTGGGAGACTAGTTGTGCTAGCCACCTCACCAGCTTGAACTGCACTTATGGGACCCGCAACGTCATCATGTGATACTGCAGTACTGGTTTGACTACGACCAGGGTGTACTAGGCTGCTGATGCTTGCCAGTTCACTAGATAGATGAGCTGCACTAGTACTGGCTCTCTGCTCCATACGAGAGCCCTGCGGTTCTTTCACCTCAATGACAGCAGAAGAACAGGGTCTGTTACGCTTGACCTTGAAACGAATGATCATCCATTACATCCTCTTCCATCAAAATCAAAGCCCTATTTTTCTTTAGTTAAAAGTTTTTAGTTAAAAAAACAGATCAGATGAAAAACGGATGTAAATGGACAAACAATTTGTTTTTGCATGAAAAATTGGCTTTGGGACTTGTGGTTAAGGACTCTAGCTGGAGATAATAAAAAAACTAATGTAAAAACTGATGAAAAACCGATGTAAACCTCATCTGTTTTTTCTTTGAAAAAATGTGACTGAACTGATGAAACTAAGTCCGCATGTATGAAAGAGGCCTAACCACTACATTGTTGGCAAGACGCGATTATACAGGCATTGTACATGAGATTGCATCAGATTGTAAAGGATCTTGGTAACTTTATAAATTTAACTAACAAATCAAAAACTCCTGTTATAGTATTAGATATAGATATCATAAAAGCATCTGATAACCTGTCTTGACCTCACATGTATTTTGGTATTTACTTGTTATTGCACTCATATGCAGTCCCAAGAGGTAAAAGCTGGAGCTCAGTTGATCATGTTGGAGATAGGGTTTGTAACAGCAAGTTTAGAGGAAAAACGGTCAGTGTATTGTAGACTCCAGTGGAGAAAGCGGACACTGTTGCAGACCCATCACAACTGCAGTTGGAACCAAGCTTTCTCTGCAGTTATGGTATTCCATTATGTTTACTAAATTTCTACAGACCACAGGACTAAGTGATTCATACTTTATAACCTTGAAGTGCAGTAATCCTTTAAAGGAAATTGGGATTAATGGAGCTTTTATCAGTGTGTTACAAGCTTTGTATTATTTCCCCACGGCATATTTTAAAATTGAAAAGTTCAGAAGTTCATCCCAGTTGTATTATGACAGGAACAAGGCATGCAGCACTTACAACAAATATGCCAAAAGGGACATATCTAAGATCTGTGGATTGCAAGTAAAGAATACTAAACAAGTTTATCTGCAGATAATGTCTTAATAATATGAAATTACAAAAGCTCTTCCTTTTTTGCTTAATCTGGCTTCTTTTTCCCACTTGGAGAAATATCTAGACTGCTTGTTAATTTTTACAAATTTGTAGCTATGTTCCTAGATACTTTGAAGCATGTCCAAAATGAAATACTCTTAATGTTGGCTTTTAGTGCAAGTAACAATGTGGTCCATGATGAGGAGTCAATTCGACAAATTTTCAAAAACTCTTTATTAGCTGAACTCAACTCTTTTAAAACAACTGTCATGCTTACCTCTAACACAGGTGTTCAGACACTATAGATGGCTACTGTGTTCTTCATCTATTTATAGTAGCCCCCTTTCCCTTAAGGCAAGCAGGCCTACCGGTACTTGGTTGCCCCCAGGACTTATGCACGATACTATAGTGCCTGGCCACCACGCCACCTCGCCAGAGCATTACCCAAACTGAGCAAAGCAAACAGGTACTTGTGGCTGGCAGACAGGCAGCGTGGTTCAATGACAGTCTAGGTGAAAGGCAAGCAGGGTTCAGAGAATAGTCTATATCCAATCTGAGGTCATAGACAGGGAAATCCAATCTTGCAGTGCACAGCAAACAGACAGCTTGATCAGCTATTACACACTCTATCACAAGCATGAGACTGCAGGCTTGGCTAGCTTATAAAAGGTTTGGTATTCACCCACAGTCTGGCCACAATCAATCAACTTGCAAGTGGACAGACAGACAAGGTAAATACCATAGCCAAAACCAGGATGGTGGGACCAGCAGCTATGATGGAGCAGGAGTGCACATGTTCCTGAAAACAACAGAGAGCATATTCCAACTTCACAGCAGCAATGTAGTCAGACTTGTCAATTTTTTGTTTTTCTTTTGGTAGTGTTGTCTTCCAAGCATAAATACAGTTTCATCTATTTAGTGCCCTGGCTTTAATACATTCTGAGTGATTAACCTATGAATGCAATCATGCAAATCAGAAGTACTAATGTAACTCTGATATCATCAGTATCATGCTTGTTCTAAATTGCTAAATTAATAAATGAAGCCAAAGGATCATCATGGCATCCAAGCAACTAGTTTTTGGCACATCACTATGATAGCTGGCCTCACCAAGTAAAAAGCTGGGCATGTGAGGCTAAAAAGGGGGGTGGGGGAGATAACAGAGCTAGTGACCCTGGAGTGTCATGCTTGTAAAAGGACAGGGTGGTTTGTACAAAATTATAGAAAGTACAAGGAGATACAAACTCCATTACCTAAACGCCAAATGGATTGGCAGCTCATGCATTTGAATAAGCTGCCTTAATGCAATACATGCTCAAGGATCACATTTCCTGCCTACAGCCAGCATAAATGTCTGTGAACAATGTAGTTCTGCTTGAGAATATATGACTATTGCTGTTCTGATAGCAGAAACAGTTTAAACAGTTATATGCAGCATTCATAAACAGAATAACACAATAAAATACTATATACTATATAGCACAGACTGCAACTTTAATCATGCATGCATTGTAATTCTAAAAAACATAAAACATAATATAGTTTTAGGTCCACCCTGCGCAAATGGAAGTGCTTTGATGAGTGAAAACAAAATAAAACAAATTAATAGTGGTAAGGGAGATGCACGCTGTAAGGTATATTAAACACCTGTATTTAGTAACGTCAAGATAACTGCGCTCCTTAATGTGTAAGAATTAGTAATTGAACATCACAGTGAACAATCAAATCAACTAAAACATTAAAAAAAATATCAAACAATAAATGTTACGTATAAAGTCCATAACGGATCCAAGATCAATCCCAAATGTAATTAGCATCCGTTGTGAGTATAGAAACGTTTTCTCTCCACCAGCATGCAGATACACTACGCACTCACCAGACTCAGTTGACCCCTATTATAGGGAGTCAAAATGTGCATAAGGAAAGTTCCCAAGGGATCACAGTTATAGTTCCCAAGGAATCACACCACATAAGATCCGAGTCACTGCTGACATGCATCCAATTGTTAGAGGAAACTGTACTTTAAAACTCCAACATTGTCATGTGAGAGTAAAGAGGGAGAGCGTTCTCATAATGTAGTAATTAAAATTGTTTATTATAAAATCAATAATATTGCACTTACATCTGAGAAGGTAAAAATCAGCATATATGGTAGTGGAAATGACATATCCTAAGAACACCACCCAACGCCATTTCGTCAGCCCACGTCTGACATCATCAGGGATCACGTGCTCGGATACGTCTAGCGCTTTTATACAATACAGATAAGCCTGTGCCAATCCAATTGAATCCTAAACTATCCTCAATAATTATACAAACACAATCACGAATATTAATATATAAGCAATCATTTTTACACCAAATTCTGTGTAAAGATGATTGCTTATATATGTAGTGGTACCCCCGTAGGAGTTGCTTTGTTTGTTCAGCCCCGTACTCTGCCTCTCAACCCTAAGACCCCATTCACACCTGAGCGTTTTGTAGCTTGACGCCTGAAGCTACAAAATGCTGGAGGGGAAAAAATCCATTATTCTCAATGGAGATGGTTCACATCTCCACTCCAAGTCACCTGAAGCCCTACGCCTGAAGCTCAAACAAGTTCTGGACCCTTTTTTGTTGCGCGAATCGGGCTGATTTGGGCGTTTTTCTTCTTTTAACATTGGTGACCTTTTGCCCTGCACAAATTCGCGGCAAATCGTGGTAAAAAACGCTGTAAAAACGCTGCGAATCACGGTAAAAACGCCGCAAATCACGGTAAAAAACGCAGCAAAAAACGCTTGAAAACTTTACGCTCAGGTGTGAATGCAGCCTAATACCAGCTTCAGCTCCCTCTGGCACACCTGGAAATAGTGTAGGTGCAATGACCAATGAGAAACACACATGTTATGATAAAACACAGAAATTGTCTTTACTGCAATATTTCTGTGAAAGAATAACAGACAGTAACACTATATTTATTCAAGTAATAAACTAGAGAGCAATAACTGAGGTCACGAGAGTGAACTTCCCTTATGTGCATTTTGACTCCCTGTAATAGGGGTAAACTGAGTCTGGCGAGGGTATAGTGTGTCTGCATGCTGGTGGAAAGAAAACTTTTCTACAGTGCCTTGAAAAAGTATTCATACCCCTTGAAATTTTCCACATTTTGTCATGTTACAACCAAAAACGTAAATGTATTTTATTGGGAATTTATGTGATAGACCAGCACAAAGTGTCACATAATTGTGAAGTGGAAGGAAAATAATAAATGGTTTGTCAACATTTTTTACAAATAAATATGTGAAAAGTTTGGAGTGCATTTGTATTTAGCTCAATACTTTGTAGAACCACCTTTCACTGCAATTACAGCTGCAAGTCTTTTTGGGGATGTCTCTACCAGCTTTGCACATCTAGAAAATGACATTTTTGCCCATTCTTCTTTGCAAAGTCTTGACACAGATTCTCAATTGGATTTAGGTCTGAACTTTGACTGGTCCATTCTAACAAATGAATATTCTTTAATCTAAACCATTCCATTGTAGCTCTGGCTGTATGTTTAGGGTCACTGTCCTGCTAGAAGGTGAACCTCTGCCCCAGTCTCAATTTTTTTGCAGACTCTGACAGGTTTTCTTTTAAGATCTTCCCTCTTTCCATCGATTCTGACCAGCTTCCCTGCCCCTGCTGAAGAAAGGCATCCCCACAACATGATGCTGCCACCACCATGTTTCACTGTGGGGATGGTGTGTTAAGGGTGATGTGTAGTTTTAGTTTTTTGCCACACATAGCATTTTGCTTTTAGGTCAAAAATTTCAATTTTGGTCTCATCTGACCAGAGCACCTTCTTCCACATGTTTGCTGTGTCCCCAACATGGCTTCTCACAAACTGCAAACGAGACTTCTCATGGCTTTTTTTCAACAATGGCTTTCTTCTTGCCACTCTTCCATAAAGGCCAGATTTGTGGAGTCCACGACTAATAGTTGTCCTGTGGACAGATTCTCCCACCTGAGCTGTGGATCTCTGCAGCTCCTCCAGAGTTACCATGGGCCTTTTGGCTGCTTCTCTTATTATTTCTCTCCTTGCCCAGCCTGTCAGTTTAGGTGGACGGCCATGTCTTGGTAGGTTTGCAGTTGTGCCATACTCTTTCCATTTCCGGATGATGGATTTAACAGTGTTCCATGAGATGTTCAAAGCTTGTTTTTTTTTTTATAACCTAACCCTGCTTTGAACGTCTCCATAACTTTATCCCAGACCTGTCTGTTGTGTTCCTTGGCCTTCATGATGCTGTTTGCTCACTAAGGTTCCTCCATGGGTGGAGCTCAGATGTCACAACTATGTAATGTGCTGATCGCGGCCATCTTTGTGGTTGGAAACAAGTGCTATCCATGACAGACTGCAGCTTCTTACATTTCTGTTTTTATTTGACAAAATGTGAGAACCCTGGCTGTTTTTTTTAAGAAATAATAATATGTATCCTGGTTTTAAATACTACACCATGAGGAGTTGCTTTCTTGTATTCTATGCATGTACCTATGAATTTCCATTTGATGAGACTAAAAGACCCAGCCACCTATGATCCAACTAAAGTGGTTTTGTGGTGCTGTGGACATATATATCATGCTTGTTTGACCACCTGTAACTCAGTGGTCCATTTTCTTTGGTAATGTGTTGATGTTTGGTGGATCTCATGCTCACCTAATTGTGTTTCTGTCTACAGTACACTGTGGGTGGTTCCAGTTTTTTTCCCTGAACAAGGATTTTGTCTTAAACACTATGGACTCTTAATTTTATGTTTTTAGTGCTGCATATACTCATCTTTCATTTCACATTTATTGTTTGATATTTTTTGTTATTGTTTGAAATTTTTTAGTTTATTTGATTGTTCACTGTGGTGATGTTCAATTATTGATACTTACACATTAAGGAATTAAGGAGTTATCTTGACTTTGCATTGTAATTCTGTTAAATGTTAGAACACATGTTAAATACATCTTAATATTAATTTGTATTAATAAACTTTCAGCTTTGCGTTCCTCTGAAACATTGACGCAAATTTTAATAATTGAGCTAATTTTATTCAAAATGATGTACTTTGAATGCTGTTCTGAGAAAAACTATTTATATATATCTCTCGATTCATCGACTTTAAGGGCTTTTTTTAAGGTGTGTCAGATTGTGAGTAAGCAGTAAACACAAATCATGCATTAATCACTTTCCATTTAACATTTAAATAACATCAACACAAGTCAGTCACGTTTTGGATTAGTCATTTTATTTAAAACAATATCGCTGAGATATAGCCGAGCAGTCATTTTTAAAGCGATTGTAAAGCTACGCTTAAAAAAAATAAAATAACAAACATGTCATACTTACCTCCACTGTGCAGTTAGTTTTGCACAGAGTGGCCCCGATCCTCAACTTCTGGGGTCCCCCGGCGGCACTGGTAGCTCCTCCCCACATCGTATATCCCTCTAGAAGAAGCACTCTCCCTGGGGGTTACCTTGCAGGCGCACTCCAGAGTCTAGCAGTTACGTCCTTAGACGCAGAAGGCCATACTCTGCCCTGCCCCCCAGCACCAACGTCATTGGATTTGTTTGACAGCAGTGGGAGCCAATGGTTGCGCTGCTATCAATCTATCAAATCAAATCAAGAGCCAAGACAATGGGCAGTGGGGAAGAACGTGTCTCCGGCATGGGAATTACAGGACTCAAGTGAGTAAAACAATGGTGCAGGGAGGCCGGTCAGTGACAGAATTTATTTCACCTTAATGCATGGTGAAAAGGTGAAAAAACACATGGGTTTGCAATTCCTTTAAGGTAGGATTACAAGACAGGCTTTGTAAAATATGAGATAGACTGCTACATTAAGGTTCCCATTCCATACCTTTTCTGCCTAGTGCTACAACAGAAAAGAGATCCATTATGGGAAAAGCCAATTTTCTTGGATGTTTAAAGACTCTAGGCAGAAAACCAGTATTAAATTCTGCCTTTGGCAAGATGTTACACAAACAATTCCTCTTCACATTGATAGTTTGTAAAGGGTTACTAACTGTAAGAGTAATTTGCCCGGACTGCAGGAGTATTGTAAATACTGTTATTTATTTCACTAGGGGTCATTTAAGTAACATGGAAGTAGCAAAAAAAATGTTTTCTTGCAGTTTCTAATTTTGATTTTGATGGCAGTAAGGTACCTAGTTTGCAAACATTTCTTCTCGAAATTTACTGTTAAAACCATTCTTTTGTTATTCATACCATAGCTGATCATTTTAACAACAGTCTAAATTGTGCCTTTATTAAGATATTATGACTTAGTTGTATTTTATTTATTTTTTGTTATTTCAGGTAGACCCAGAGAGCTGGGAATGGCAGGAAAGATGCCGTTTGATCAGTATTAACAGAATGAAAGGTTACCATGGGGAAGGCAGCCAGTCACAGCCTCCATGTTACTGCATCCCCGAAAGCAGAGAGAGAGTATTGGATTTCCCTCATCACATCCCAGATTTCCACAAATCCTATCCCCGCAGCGCCTCTGAGTCTTGTTCCCTTGATCTGCACTATTGTCCTCCTCGAAGTGCTGCTGTGACACAAGATTGTCCAGGTGGTCCTGTGAGTATGCCAGAGCCACGGGCCTCTAGTGGTGGTACTTACCCCAGAATGCACCACAACCCCCAACAGTTCGACTGTGATGAATGTATGGCTGCCATTGCCCACACCTCCAGCAAGATCAACCGCTTGCCCCCTACACTGTTGGACCAGTTTGAGAAACAGCTACCCCTACATCATGATGGCTTCCACACCTTGCAGTACCAACGTACCAGCACGACAGAGCAACGTAGTGAGAGTCCAAGTCGCATTCGTCACCTTGTGCACTCAGTACAAAAGCTGTTTGCTAAATCCCACTCATTGGAGACACCCTCTAAGAGGGAATACAATGGTACAAGATATGAAGGACGTGGAGGAGGAGACGGCTACCAGCACTCCCAGCCTCGTCACAGTAAGAGAAGCAAAAGCAAAGACCGCAAGTCAGATCCCAAGCACCGATCAAAGATGGCAGGGTGGTGGAGCTCTGATGATAACCTTGACAGCGACAGCAGTTTTCTGGTGTCGGCACGTCATGCCATGGAGCATGGAGCTCCCTTTGGAGTGGACACTCCTGAAAGTGCCTTCAGAGACTTAACCTTGAAGAGTCTAAAGAGTGGAGGCGGGGAGGGCAAATGCCTGGCCTGTGCTGGGATGTCAATGTCCCTAGATGGGCAAACACTTAAAAGAAGCACATGGCACACAATGACCGTCAGTCAGGCACGGGAAGCATATCCAGGCTCAGGCCACCATCAAGACAAGATGCTGATGCTTCAGGAGGCCAAGGGAAAAGAGCGAGGATATCATTACCTGCAGGTAGGAAAAAATGATGCATTCCCCGTAAAATAGTTTTACCATGATGATTCACATTTCTCTGAGAATGCAGAGTGCATACATAAATGAACACATGACTAATTTTGCACTACAGCAACATTTATTTGAGCACTACTTTCAGCCTATTTGAGCTTATGTATAGGAGCGGTAGATACTTTAAATTCTAATTTATCGTCATTGTACAATGTGTATTCAATTAATAATAGTTTGTGTTTATCCTGAAACACTGGATTAAAACTCAAGAAAATTGGCTTTGTTTTATATATCAAAAGCTTTATGTTTGTTTTTTAGAAGCCCAGTTGAAGACACGGAAATAGATATGAAGTCAGATAGATGTTATACTAACAAACCTACTGTTACAGCAGTAGTTCAGGGTGTCTAAGTATTATTGTAAAATCCAATATGCAGCAGCGTAAAGCTGGGTACACACAGGCTGAAAATCATCTGCTTCAGCAGGAAACGGCCAACTTTTGGTCAGTGTGTGCAGCTGTCTATCCGACAGAAGCCAGTCTAGTAACCAGCTTTTGCTGAAGAGACATGCTGGAAAACCAGCATCCAATCAGTGTTTGCAGACAATGGCTGTAAGTGCTGGTCTGTGAATTTTGGCACTATCATTGTGTACTCAGCTTTAGAACCATGCTCTCAAAAATTCGCTCTCAGCAACAGACCTGGTCAAACACACCTTCTCTTCTTCTGCAATACAAGTCTGTGTGAGATATCTTGTAATGATGGGTGTGACTGTTATGTCGCGTACATGCGACCGGACTTTCCAGCAAACTAAGTCTGATGGTCTTCCCGGAGGACTTTCGGCGGAGTTCCGATGGACTTTCAAAACGAATGGACTTGGCCACACAGAACGGACTTAGTTCGTTTGAAAGTCTGTTAGTTTTGAACGTGATGACGTAAGACGGGGCAAAAAAAGGAACTTCAGTAGCCAATAGCTGCCCTTGTGTCCAATTTGGTCCGTCGGACCAGCACACAGACGAACGGTTTTCAAGATTTTTAGTCCATCGGATAGATTTGAAACATGTTCTATTTCTAGGTCCGCTGGATCTTTTCCACAGAAAGACGATCGGATTAGCCTACATGCGATCGGATTGTCCGACGGACTAATCCCTTCGGACCTAGTCTACCGGAAAGTCCGATCATGTGTACGCAGCATTACTCAGCTTTGCTTGCACAGTGAATTGTAGTAAGATAGCAGGAAGGGTATTTTAGGAAAATGGCAAGCTAAAACCAGTTACAGCTATTGCATTAAAACATGACAAAAAGGTGTGTCATCTATTGTGCTTTAATTGTTTTTTTTTTTAAATAAATTTCAAGTTATACTTATCTCACTTGGCATGTCAGTGCTAAATGAATTAACTCAGTTCCCATAATGCTTTGCTATGATTACAATAAGCAGTCAGCAGAAGCAACAGATGATGTAACCAAATCCCTAGTTGATACTGATTGCTCCCCACTTAGCTGCATATAGTTGACTGATTTGTATTTGAAATTAAACTCAAGAGTAAGTAGGTTTGATTTACTAAAGGCAAGTAGGCTGCTCACTTTCCCATGAAATGTTCACTTTGCATTGGAAATATCTCTTAGCTTAGTGAATATGGTGAAAATTCACATTGCAAAGAATGCCCAATCACGTGCATGTAAAAAAAAACAAAAAAAAAAACAATATTTGCTTGTACATGATTGGATGATGGAAGTCTGCAGAGTTTCACCTCATTCACTAAGCTAAGGGAAAATTCTCTTGCAAAATAAAAATTCCCTTGCAAGATGAATAGCTTAATTGCCTTGAGTAAATAAACCTCAGTATCTGAAAGAAATATTTCTTGACATTCATTGTCGACATCATTTTTCATCTGGGCATTACAAGAAAAGTGAAATTAAAGTTAATCTGATATGACAATAGCATTTGTAGACTGCCCCCTAATAGCGCCTACACTTGTTAGGTGCTTGCGTTCCGCAAGAATCAAAAACACTCCAATATCCAAAAATAATCAGATTTACTGCTTAAAAATTTGAATCTTCCAGCTCCTTCAATACAGTATTGACCATTAGGACTTTACATCATAACGACGGACCAGTAGTGTAAAGTAGACCAGTAGTTTAGAGTAGATCAGTAGTGTAAAGCAGGTTCTTAATCAGGAATTCACTTGAAATCATGAGTAGCAGTACATTTGTTCTTTAGATGTTGGTATTACATGTTAACATAGTCCCCTGTTATTTCTCCAGTGCTGTTGACTGTATTATTGACAACTTATGAGAAATTCAGTTGGCCTGTCTCATACATACAGACCTTTTAAAAATTGAATTGTAAAATGTATCCATATTTACAATGAATAACATATTGCTGGCAGTTTAGTTTTTGACCTGTGTCTGTGTTTTGTACTGTAATTTAAGTAATTTATATGCAAGCTGCAAAGCTCTGTGTTTAATGCTGAGCAATAAGCAGATTAATCTTTATTCAGCTATAATGCAATCAATGTATATGAAATATGCAAATCTTACTTTGAACATTTTTATGGTCTGTTAGTTGCAAGAGGGAGAAAGAAAGGGCACATTGCTGAGCATGTTAAATACACTGAATTTTAAATACACAAATCTTAATTTAGTAAGTTAAAGTGTTACTAAACCCACAACAGTAAAATCAGTCTGTATATGCAGTAAAGCATGCTTGGTATACTCAATGTGGAACCTAAAGGGTTACTCCTCTGCATTGTGTAAAATGGCTGTTTGATCCTGTCTTCTCTGATCCTAGCCCTTCTTCCACAGTCCCCAACCCATCTCCTGATAGACTTGGAAGCGTTCTGCACATGCTCAGTTTGGTGTATATTATAATAAAGTTTGTTTTTCTTTTTGAGATGGTGCATGTAATGAGCACAGGACCAATCAGCACTGTCCAGACAGAGAGTCATGAGTCATGTAGCCTCATAGGACAGTGAGAGGAGAATAAAAACTCTTCCTACAAGTTTTAACCAGTGCTTGACTGGACACTGATAGAAGTCACAATATTGCTAAATACTGCTCATGAGAAAAGGTATTTAGCAGTTTTTATTTATTAAAACTATTGCATTTCCATGTTATGTGTACTCTGGGAGACCAGATATAGTGAATGCAGGGTCCTGGGTTTAGTAACACTTTAATATTTCAGTAGGGCAGCACAACAGTCTTGTGTAGGGTCAGGTACAATGAAATGTCACTTTTGCAATGTACAAGAGGTACAGTGTTCTGTAGGTTTTTTTTTATAACTTAGTATACATTTTTTCAGATCCTGCCCACTAATTTTGTATGCATGTATGGTTGTGACTAGACTACGTAAACTGGTTGCTTTTCTATGCTAATGGGTGCATGTGCATGCAAGTTTAGTACAGCATGAATGGTACAATTATGTCTTTGTAGTAATTGGTAATGTCAAAGGTTCTGTGTAAGCTTGCATAGATGTGTATATTTAATAGCGTGTTTATACATTATAATAATTATTGTTGTGACCTCATTTATGGATGATTTGAATTTTTTTGAAATGATCATTTGACCACACATTTCAAAATTATATATAATCTTCATCTTTTCTATGCCTGATCTGTGTATCTATGCTATGTCCCTAAGTACTTCTTGGCATAGCTTAACTACATGGCTCTCTCTTTTGGCATATATACTATACACACATGCAAAAAGGATTGTGTAATGGTCAGCCAGTTATACAATCAGTGTGGTTTGGGGTTTTTGAGGAAATGGAAGCACAAGAATGAAACATGCACGAATGCAGGGGAGGCCTGTATGACATTGTGAACTCGGAGTTATCTACTAAGAGAAAACCTCACTTGCTAACACACCTTTCTCATGCTCCCCTACCACTACGTTCTTCTGTTATAGCTGGTAAGTATTAACCCTGTGTAAACTCCGTGTGAGATGGTGTTGGAGCTTATGCAGGGTTAAATTCTCTCTCTTCCTCATCAGGTGACAAAAGTCAGGTGAATGGCTGCTGAGCTTTGCATTCTGGGAGGAGGTCTTGTTTCTCCACACCTGAAAGTGCTGAGTATTTACAGAAGGTTCTGATTGAGCATTGGAGAGGTGGGAAGCATGCCATAGGTGGGTATACAGGTGTGTGTGTGTGGGCCAGGGGATGATTCTTTGCCTGAATGGGAAGACTGGCAAAATCTGTTTGTTTTTTTTTAAACTGTAGAGAGTGCTTTAGTGGGGATAAACCCAAGGCTCTCAGCAAAGCAAATCAACAGTTTTGACCACTGTCCTGCCCACCCACCTCAGTACAGCACTATGATTATAATTTTCAACAACAACAAAAACAATTCGTAAAAAGTTCCAAGTTCTTAAAAGTTAAAAAAAAAGCCTTTGAAAATTAAGACCTGTCCTGATCCATTTTATATTTATGTGGAAATTTCCTCATTCCTAATTGAAACATCTCACCTGCTACCTGGACTCTAGACAGTCATAAGTCAACTAAGGAAGGTGCTTAGTGCAGAACAGAAGGTGCAGTTTGGTAGTGGGGGTTCCCAAAATGTATAATATATTTTATACTTTATTTAAAAGGAAAATTTGTCAGAGTTAAACATCCATGCTACCATTGCTGACCTCTCTTGAAAATGCTATTTGCCTTACTATCCTTCCAAAGTTACAATACATTTTAAGTTACTGATTTTGAGCAGGCGCACAGATTAGGTGTTCAAACCTCGTTATGGCTTCACTTGCTGCTCACGTGACTGAGAAAGTACAAAAGCTAGAAACAACCAGACAAATAGCAATTTTCAAACAAGGCCAGCAAGGGCACCCTACATATTTATTTAAACCCCAAATCATACATTTATTACATTGCAGCGTGCCTATTGTGATGGCTGCATTGGTTTTCGTAGTCTGGCTTTTTTCCCCTAAAAGATTTTTATTGAGATATTTCAAGAAATCTACACATTAAAAAGGACATTCCATGTTGTTGGAACAAAGGTAGTAGGTAAGCATAGCTTATTGACATGCAAAGGTCAAATATAAACATAAACTTGGGTGATAGAATTATATAGAAAACTCTGTTTACCCCAATGGGAACAAACTGTAAACAGGGTTTCAACACTCATTGGAAAATTGTTCGAAAATCCAAGATTTCCAGGATTTAATAAATCTAGTTGTGGTTTTTGTAGGCTAACATTAACTGATAATGAGCTTGTTTAGTCAATCTTAAAATTATGTCAGGTTATGGGCATAAGTAGATTTCAATAACTTTGTTATGGAAAGCCTTGTAGCTATAAAAATGTAGTCTACTATTGTTCTGTAATTTAGAGGATAGTCCAAATTCCTAAGAGAACCATTGCGGGGGTAAGTGAAATCAGATTTACTGTAAGGGATGCAATAAAGGAAGATATTGAATTCCAAAAACTGTATAAAGTTTTACAATTCTAAAGGGTATGCTATAGAGTACCAACTTGGTCATTACATCTCCAACAAAGGGGAGATAAGGATGGTAATATTTGTGATAGTTTGCAGGGTGTCAGGTACCGTCGATTTAGTATTATCTGAGTGTTTTCCCAATAGCTTTTAATCATTATTTTCCCTTTATTTTCATCTGGCGATCCAGCCAGTAAACCTGTTGTTTTTTTAACCACATCAATACTGGGCACTTTCACCCCCTTCCTTCCCAGACCAATTTTCAGCTTTCAGCACTCTAGCACTTTCAAAGACAATTGCGCGGTCATGCTACGTTGTACCCAAATGAAATTTTTATTATTTTGTTTGCACAAATAGAGCTTTCTTTTGGTGGTATTCATTCACGACTCTGTTTTTTATTTTTTGCGATATAATCGAAAAAAGAGCGCAAATTTGGAAAAAAACTATTTTCTTCTTTCTATTTGAAAAAAAATCCAATAAAATCGAATTTTTTCATACATTTAAGCCAAAATTTAGTCTGCTACATGTTTTTGGTAAAAAAAAATTCCATTAAGTGTATCATAATTGGTTTGTGTACAAATATGCGCAGGTGATCACAGACATATGTGTGCAGATAATCATTGGGACATGTGATTTTAGTAGGCTATATGTGGGGGACAGGTGTTTTTATTATTTGGGGACATGTGTTTTGGGGATGTGTGTTTTGGGGGCATTGTGTGGGGACATGTGTGTGTGTGTTTACATTGTGTGTTGACACTAGGTTGGTGATCAGTGTGTAAAAAGCTGTAAAAAACAGCTCATACTCACTGATCACCAGCCGGCTGCAGTAATCCCCTCTCCTCTCCTCACCGACAACTTCTGTGTGAGGAGAGGAGAGCCGATTGTCTAGCAATCGGCTATGTGTTTACATCACATGATGGCTGTGATTATACACAGTCATCATGTGATCAGAAAGGCCCATCACAGAGCCCTCCTGCCAATGTCTGGGTGACACGAGCGCATCGGGATTGCACCGCTGCGTAGGCTCGCACGCATGCAATCCCCCTCCTTCTGAGGGACATTCCTGAACGTCCACTCAGAAGGAGTGACCACCCGCCCAGCCATTTATGTACATTGGCTGGGTGGTAAGTAGTTAACAGAACAAGCTGTCCTGCAAATGTAGCAGTTTGAGGGTACTTGTGTAACTGTAGTGTGGAGCTAAAGTTTGTCTTCAGTTTGTTAGTGTATCTAAATCTGCTAGTGCATCTAATACTCTCGTTCCCCCAGATTAGCATTGCTGCTGTGCTCCTTTATCCATAAGGTAGGCACCCTAATACAGGAGGTGTGTTACTGTCCAGATCACCAGGTGAAAACAGAGGGGAAAAAGCCTAAAAAGGAATGCAGCCACCACATATAATGATTGGTAAACTACAATATATTACATTTCTGGTTTTGGGTTTAAAACCATTTTAAGCCCAGGTTTTCATTTAGATCCAACTGCGAAATGTTCCGGTGAAGACTGTGTATAGGCATCTCCAAATTTTGTCTCTATTTTTGGTTCATATTAAAGAAGAAGCTATTTGTCCTTATAAGTGCAGTGAAAAATATGGTTATTCAATTATGAAAGAGGTGAAAAGCTTTCATGCAAAAGATGAGATTAAAGCTATTACTGTAAAATTTTGTGTCTTCATGTGTGAAGGCATTCTGTAAATACACTTGCTTATATATATGCATCAAATGTTTTCAGTTGACAGTGCTTAAATATATAGGCAGTCAAAGTGACAGGTTCAAAAAATTGTGTTTATTTACCCTCACATTTAGGGTAGTAAACTGCTCTTTGTCATAGCTATATGACAGCTTGATGAAAACGATAAAATAGTTTAACAGCCTGCTGAGTAAAATGCATTGCCTGGTGAGAGCCATTGATGCAGACATAGTAGCTGTCCTGTACTGACTCACTTCCATTTCTTTACAGAATTTACCAAATCTGATTTGTATTTTAGTTCTGCAGGTAAGATGCAGACAGAAGTTTGCTGTTCTAACGCAATTACAAGCTTCTAACTATTGCTTGGCACTGGACATTAAATTGGTTGTTACAACATGTGTGTTGGCTAAATAGAACTTTTGATTGCTTTCTGCGCCATCTGCTTACTATTGTTCATCAGGGCAACAAGCCCATAACTCTTCTCCCAATATGTTTTTTGCCATTAAAACTGGTATAGGCAAAGACATTACATTTATTTCCCTTTTGTGTATATTAATACTGTATATAATATTATTATGGCACTTAAGCTTTGGTAAGATAAACTTGAACATGAACATAGAAGATTGATGGGCAGAAAAAGACCAGGTGGTTTAACCAGTCTGGCCATTTTTTTTTTAACCTTTTTGTATCGCAGCCTTTTTCAATATTTTCAACACAAAGGAACCCTTGAACTAACCTTCCTGTTTCAGGGGACCCCTACTAAAAATGACTATAACTCCAACTCAAGAAACTTTATTGTGATGGTTAGTGGGGAGAATGCTCCTTACACTTGTGGTCATTGGGAAGAACTGCCCCCTTATAGATACTATAAAAGATCAGTGAAGAGGCAGAAATTGCTCATGGCTCAAAGAACCCCTAGCAACCTCTGGAGAAACCCTAGGGATCCATGGAACCCTGTAGATTATAGATCTATATTTATCGCAAAAATGTTTAATTCACTTACTGTTAACTGCCTTTCTACTTTTGTTGGAACAAGAACAAACATATATACTCAGTGCTACACTTGCTGGAGGGGTCAAAAATTAATTGTCTATCCCAGGGGTAGGCAACCTTACAGAGATGGAGATCTACTTGAACGACACTGGTAAAATCAAAGATCATCAGGAACAGTGACCTATTAGGGCCGATTCACACCAGAACATGATGCCAGAAAGGCATGTTCCATGTGTGTTTTCTGCACTGTGTTCAAAATGCACTGCCTTTGTGGTCTACTGCAGGTGATAATACATTGTTAACCACAAATGGAGATCGCAAACACAGTGTGTTTGTGGACACAAAAATAAAATAAGTATTACAAGAGAGTGCAAGGTTTAGAAGTGCATTATGCTCAGAATGCAGGGTTCAGGAGTGTGTTACGCTTAGATGGCAGGGTTTAGGAGTGCATTATGCTCACTCAGAATACAGGGTTCAGGAGTGCGTTATGCTCAGAATGCAGGGATCATTAGTGGGTTACGATCAGAATGCAGGGTTTAGGAGTGTATTGTGCTTAGAATGCAGGGACCAGAAGTGCATTACGCTCAGAACGCAGGGTTAAGAAGTGCATTACGCTCAGAATGCAGGGATCAGGAGTGCAATGGGCTTAGAATGCAGGGATTAGGAGTGCGTTATGCTTAGAATGTAGGGTTAAGAAGTGCATTATGCTCAGAATGCAGGGTTCAGGAGTGCGTTACGCTCAAAATGCAGGGATAGGGAGTGGGTTACGATCAGAATGAAGGGTTTAGGAGTGCGCTGTGCTTAGAATGCAGGGATCAGGAGAGAATTACGCTCAGAATACAGGGTTAAGAAGTGCATTACGCTCAGAATGCAGGGTTCAGGAGTGAGTTATGCTTCGATGGCAAGGTTTAAAAGTGCATTACGCTCAGAATTCAGCATTCAGGTGTGCATTATGCTCAAAATGCAGGGATCAAGAGGGGGTTACGCTCAGAATGCAGGATTTAGGAGTGAGCTGTGCTTAGAATCCAGGGATTAGTAGTGTGTTACGCTCAGACTGCTGGGTTAAGAAGGGCATTACGCTCAGAATGCAGGGTTCAGGAGTAGAGTTACGCTTAGATGGCAGGGTTTAGAAGTGCATTATGCTCAGAATTCAGTGTTCAGGAGTGCGTTACACTCAGAATGCAGGGATCAGGAGTGAATTATGCTCAGAATGCAGGGCTCAGGCGTGCAATGGGCTCAGAATGCAGGGATTAGACGTGGGTTATGATCAGAATGCAGGGTTTAGGAGTGCATTGTGCTTAGATGCCAGGGTTTAGAAGTGCATTACTCTCAGAATTCAGCATTCAAGAGTGCAATGGGCTCAGAATGCAGGGATCAGGAGGGGGTTATGCTCAGAATGCAAGGTTTAGGAGAGCTTTGTGCTTAAAATGCAGGGATTAGGAATGCTTTACGCTCAGAATGCAGGGTTAAGAAGGACACTCTGCTCAGAATGCAGGGTTTAGGAGTGCGTTGCACTCAGAATGCAGGGATCAGGAGTGGGTTACGATCATAATGCAGGGTTTAGGAGTGCGTTTTGCTTAGAATGCAGGGATCAGGAGTGCATTATGCTCAGAATACAGGGTTAAGAAGTGCATTACGCTCAGAATGCAGGGTTCAGGAGGGCGTTATGCTCAGAATGCAGGGATCAGGAGTGGGTTACACTCAGAATGCAGGATTTAGGAGTGAGCTGTGCTTAGAATGCAGGGATTAGTAGTGCGTTATGCTCAGAATGCAGGGTTAAGAAGGACATTACACTCAGAATGCAGGGTTCAGGAGTAGAGTTACGCTTAGATGGCAGGGTTTAGAAGTGCATTATGTTCAGAATTCAGTGTTCAGGAGTGCGTTACATTTAGAATGCAGGGATCAGGAGTGCGTTATACTCAGAATGCAGGGATCAGGAGTGAATTATGCTCAGAATGCAGGGCTCAGGCGTGCAATAATGAGCTCAGAATGCAGGGATTAGGAGTGGGTTTTACGATCAGAATGCAGGGTTTAGGAGTGCATTGTGCTTATATGCCAGGGTTTAGAAGTGCATTACTCTCAGAATTCAGCATTCAAGAGTGCAATAGGCTCAGAATGCAGGGATCAGGAGTGGGTTACGCTCAGAATGCAGGGTTTAGGAGAGCGTTGTGCTTAGAATGCAGGGATTAGGAATGCGTTACGCTCAGAATGCAGGGTTAAGAAGGACATTCTGTTCAGGATGCAGGGTTCTGGAGTGCGTTGCACTCAGAATGCAGGGATCAGGAGTGGGTTACTCTCAGAATGCAGGATTTAGGAGTGCATTGTGCTTAGAATGCAGGGATTAGGAGTGTGTTACGTTCAGAATGCAGGGCTAAGAAGGGCATTATGCTCAGAATGCAGGGTTCAGGTGTAGAATTGCGTTTAGATGGCAGGGTTTAGAAGTGCATTATGCTCATAATTCAGCGTTCAGGAGTGCGTTCCGCTCAGAATTCAAGGATCAGGAGTGCATTACATTCAGAATGCAGGTACCAGGAGTGCGTTACGCTCAGAATGCAGGGGTCAGGCATGCAATGGGCTCAGAATGCAGGGATCAGAAGTGCGTTACACTTAGATAGCAGGGTTTAGGAGTGCATTACGCTCAGAATTCATCGTTCAGGAGTGCGTTACGCTCAGAATGCAAGAATCAGGAGTGCGTTACGTTCAGAATGCAGGGATCAGGAGTGCGTTACACTCAGAATGCAGGGATCAGACGTGCAATGGGCTCAGAATGCAGGGATCAGGAGTGTGTTAAACTTAGATGGCAGGGTTTAGAAGTGCATTATGCTCAGAATGCAAGGTTCAGGAATGTGTTATGCTCAATATACATGGATCAGGAGTGTGTTATGCCCAGAATGCAGGGATCAGGAGTGCGTTGCCCTCAGAATGCAGGGGCCAGGAGTGCATTACACTCAGAATGTAGGGATCAGGAGTGGGTTGTGCTCAGAATGCAGGGATCAGGAGTGCTGTGCGCTTAAAATGAAGGGATCAGGAGTGCGTTGCGCTCAGAATGCAGAAGTCAGGAGTGCGTTACGCTCAAAATGCAGGGATCAGAAGTGTGTTGCACTCAGAATGCAGGGATCAGGAGTACGTTGCGCTCAGAATGCAGAGTTGGGGGGTGATGTAAAGGGCTGTAGAAGACACTGCTATAGAGTGGCCCTGCCCATAGCAGTGTACTCTGCCCCTTCACATCACTTCCTGCCACACACACACACACACACAGTAGTGCCCTCTCCCCCCCCTTTTCTCCTATAGCAGTGACCTCTGGACCTCCTCCCTCTCCCTTCTCTTCCAGAACAGTGTTCCATCACATCCTACCAATCACCTGCAATTGGCCAGCTCCTCCCCCCACCCTCTTTCCTGCGCTGTGCTGGCTCTCGCTCCCGCTGTTCGCAATGACAGTAGCAGGGGAGGGAGAGAGCAGGACTGAAGGTGCAGTGGAGGAGGCTGTTGGTGGAGAGAGAATAAGTCCAGTGCCTACAAGTAGAAGGCAGGGGCTTGGTGGCGCAGACCTGTTTGCAGTTTACCTGTCACCTGTCCGTGGTCGACAGGTAGAATGCGATCAACGGGTTGCTGACCCTCGGTCTATTCAGTCCAAATTGGATAGTGTATGAGGCTGGTGCTAAGGAATGGCCAGAGGCAGCAGTATATGCAAGCTGAAGGAAAAAGCTGCCAAAGTCTAAAGAAAAGAGGGAGAATTGGAGAACTCTGTCAAAGGTATTCAGAATACAATGTGTCAAAAAAGTAAAATGACAGTCCTGGAGGATTGGGCTTTAACTAATCAATTGACAACTAGCTCAGCTGGCTATAGGAGGCTGCTGTAAGAGGAAAGAGAATGAAGAGAAAGGTGCCAAGCAGACGGATTTTCGGCAAAGTTCCGACAGACTTTCCGAACGGACTTGGCCACACATGAATGGACTAAGGCCGCGTACACACGGGCGGACTGTTCGCCCAACTTTGTCCGCTGAACAGTGTTTGGGCGGACAGTCCGCTCGTGTGTGGGCTTTCAGCGGACAGTTTCAGCGGACAGTTTGACGAACAAGGTTTTTCGGAAATTCCGTAAAACTGTCCGCTGAAACCTTGTTTGAGCGAACAGTCCGCCCGTGTGTAGGCTTGTTCGTCAAACTAAGTTCCGCGCATGCTCAGAAAGGATTTACATGCCGAAAGTTATAATGCAGTGTATAGGACGTCGTATTTTTCGTCCCGTCATACGTGCCGTTCACGTCATCGCGCACGGTTTCAGCAAACTGTTCGTTCGTCGTGTGTGGGCATGTCCGTCCATGCTAATTTTGAGCGGACTGTTTGCCGAAACTGTTTGACGGACAAAGTTGGGCGAACAGTCCCCGCGTGTGTACGCGGCCAAAGTCCGTTCAAAAGTCCATCCATTTTGAACGTGATGACATAAGACGGGAATAGAAAAGGAATTTCAATAGCCAGTAGTCAATAGCTTCCCTTGCGTCGTATTTGGTCCGTCGGACCAGCATGCAGACGAATGGTTTTCCCGATGGGAATTGAGTCTGTCGAACAGATTTGAAACATGTTCTTTTTCTATGTCCGTCTGATTTTTTAAATGAAAAATGATCAGATTAGGCCACACACCATCGTATTGTCCGATGGACTGATTCCGTCAGACCTAGTCTGCTGGAAATTCCAGTCGTGTGTACGTGGCATTAGCCTCTGAAATGCATTCTTAATTGGTCACAGCGTCCTCTGCTATATAACCACTCTTCTGACTGTTCACAGGAGTTCCCAACAGCAGCTCCTTGGATCCTTGTACCGGCTTTCTGCAGCACTTCAGTGATCACAGCAGCTAGGACTGGGGAAAGGCTATACCGTGTTGGCTGTAGATTTACTCTATGCTATTTACATACGTACCTACCGCTCGGATACATTTATGAGTGCATAATATATTATTTTTATGATATTTTATTTCATAGATTTTACTGCACCAGTGGCTGCTTGGTGCCTCTTTTTCCCTTCCCTTTATATTTGTTATTGTCTGTATTAGCTGTGTTTTAGGTAGAATATCATTTTTTGAAACTAGTTTTGAACTTTTCTTATGCTAGTTTCAGGTCATGCCCCCATGTTTTTGATATTAGTTTCATATTAAAAATACTGCCCTCCTGAACCTTTTTCACTTGAAGTGATAGTAAAAGTTAGGTTAAAAAAACGAAAAAAACTCTTCCTGCATGTAAAGGCATAATGCGCTAGTTAGCATTGCATACTAGCAAATTATCGAAATACTTACCTTGAAACGAAGCCCTCCAGCGGCGCACTGTCACCGCTGCAGAGGCTTCCATCTTCATCTGCTCTTCCTTCCGGGCTCGCAAGGTGTGCCCACTAGAATGGCTGAGCCATGATGACGTCACTACTGCTCATGTGTGCGGGAGTTACACCCGAAGCTCTGAAGAATGGCACAAGTATGCCGTTCCTTCAGGGAACATGCGCCAGTGACGTCAGCAGCTGCTGCTCGTTAGAATATCTCCTAAGCGGTGCACTTTTAGGAGATATTTATTTCACCTCCAGTAATCTTTATTATAAGCTTACCTGTAGGTAAAAATAAAAACTTTAAGTTTACTACCACTTTAATGTACAGTATTCAAAGGTTTCAGTCATGCCCCTCTTAACTTTTTTTCTTTCCTGGGCGTTGTACATATTATATAACAACAAACATAAAGATGAAGAGATCAAAAATAATGGTACCACATCCCAAATATTACATATTAAAGAGTCCAAATGGAAAACGGGGAAAAAACCAAAAGGGCTGGAGGGTAACCAATCCCGGGACTTTAGACGGTACCAGATTGGAAAAATCAAGACATTAAATTCTAAAAAGTTTTATTTTTATTTATACAAAAAATAAAAATAGAGAGAAAAAGACATCAATAAAAATGTCAATACACAACAATAGAGATAAGCCTGGTACAAAACATAGATACATGAAATGTTACCAATCTTATTATAAAAACACAGCTGCTATTCTCAACATGTTTCACTCAAAGGAGCTTCCTCAGCAGATAGGTGATGCAGCTTGCAATAAATGCTAAGACAACGAGATACAGAAAAAACATTTGTAAATATAATAATTGATATTCAAACATGTTAACAATCCAAATATTAGTCAAAAGGATTATTAAAGTGATAATCAAAAATGTAAGTTCATTCAAAGGACATAGAAGGCATATGAGTGAACAAAGTGCAGGAACATATATATATATATATACCCTCCAGCCCTTTTGGTTTTTCCCCCTGTTTTCTAAGTTGTACATATTATGTTTAGCCAGTCTCTCATGATAAATTTTATTCCTCAGACCTTTTACCATTTTTCTTGCCGATCCCTAGACCTAATCAAAAGCTCTATATACCATAGCAGAGTAATTAGTACCTTCTTACTTCTGCTCGGGATGAAGTTCTATTTGTTTTCCCTGCTGCCTAGCTACACTGTTTTTAAATATATAATTCCCTAATGTGAATATATTTAAAAGGGCACACAAGGAAATCTAAATGTAATAGATTATCTAAGAGGAGGCCACCTTGTGTTGTATTGCTAGCAGTTTTTTCCTAAGAGTGCATGGTTTAAGGTGGATGAAAAGGATATAGCATTGGCAAAGATAAATATATTTACTAGAGAATTAACTATGGTTTGGTGGTTACTTGGATGTGGTCGATTTTGTCTTGAATTTTCATTTAGGAAAAGGAGGGCAGTAGCTGCCAGAGTTTTGCATCTGCTCAGTAATTAACTGGCCTAGTCAGCATCTATCCTGTCTAGTTAAGATCGTGCACTTTTACAAAAACTAACAAATTAGGGATATTTTATTGAAAGTCTGCTGAAAAGTTCTTCCTTAATTGGTTTCTAAAGTAATTATATTATATTAGGAAGCTGTAACCTCTTATTCTTTGAAAAATACTGTAATTTTGCACATTTATTTTATACTTGTCACAATTTAATTAATCTGTTTTAATAACATTTAGCGTCTTCACTAGATCACTTAGTTTCTTCTTCTATAGGTAAACATTTTTTTTCTTGTTTCCAGTGATTTTAGATTAATATTTGGTAATTTTAGTGTGTGATTAACACTTTATTTCTTTAATCTGTGTTTTTAAACCTATTTTGTTTGCAAAAACAAACAGGTAGGTCCAATAAAGAGCTGGTTGTCAGATTCTCTTGTCAAATATACTATGATCACCATTGTTTCAGTTGTTGAAGCTCTAACCAATGCTGGTCATACATTATACAATTTTCTTTCCATCAGCCATGGTTTGAAGGAAAGTAAATTACTTTATTTCCCCTATTAATCACTGACTGTGTTGATGGAGGAATCCCTCCCGCTGTGCTATTGTATTCTGCCAGTGAGAAGTTTCCCCTCCATCAGGATGCAATGATCACTGATGCCGGCTATAGTCAGTGGGAGTGATTGTGGGGAAAAAAAACTGACAGCCTGGTTGTACTGAAGTCAATCAGTAGATCGACTTCAGTTACAACCAGCCTGCTATAGATTGAACAATTTTCCGTTGGTTCCTACTTAACACCTACTGCCCGTTAACATCATTGTTTCTTGGTAGAGCCTCTACACACCATATCATGCATCTCATAAAATCGGCTTTTATCTTTTATTTGTCCATTTTTGCAACTCAGTGATCATCTCCAGATTTTATCAGCTTCTTCTTGCAGACCTTCCAACAGTCCCATATTCTGCAGGACTCTCCTGAACTTTTTTGGGAAAATGTCAGGATCCCGAGATGATCCCGCTGCCACCTGCATAAGTTCTGCTGTCCTTTGCTGTAATCAGTTGCCCACTGCTGTAATTCAGGATCCTGCCTCATTAACTCAACACATATTACCATGTAGGCAGAACTCAATGGGGTTGATTTACTAAAGATGGAGCGTGCTGTGCATAGTAGCCAATTAGCTTCTAACTTCAGCTTGTTCAATTAAGCTTTGACAAAAAAAACCTGGAAGTTCATTGGTTTCTATGCAGAGCTACACCAGCTTTTGCACTCTCCAGGTTTATTAATTCAACCCCACTGTGTCATTACACCCTAGTGAGGCAGCATCAGGCAAAGTATAGGTAAGGAGCAATGGCCTGGCAACACACAGTCAGTGAAACTTCAACCTAAGACTAAAAACTGTTATTGCTTATGCACTAGTATACAAAGGACAGTAAAAGTTAAGATTTTAAAATAATGCATACTATGTACTAAAATAACCTTATTTATCTTAAGTTTAAAGTGTGGGCATCCTCTTGAGCCAGACTGTGTGGATCAGGCCCTGCCCCCCCCCCCCCCCATAGAATGCTTTAAAGTGGTTGTAAAGGTACAAGGTTTCTCTACCTTCATGCAAAAAAAAAACCTTCTGCGTGCAGCAGCCCCCCCAATACGTACCTGAGCCTCCTCTCTATCCAGTGAAAGCCTTGCCTCTCCGGGGACTCACATTTGTACTTAGCTTCTGCTGCTGTCAATCAGCCAATCAGGAGATAGAGGGGGTGGGGCCAAGCAGCTGCTCCCTGTGTGAATAGACACACAGGGCCCCTGATCAGGAGCACACCTGCTTGGGTGCCCCCACAGCAAGTGGCTTGGGTGCCCCCCTAGAAAGTTGCTTGCTGTGGGGGCATCCAGCATGGGGGGAGAAGCCAGGAGCACCAGCGTGGCACCCAAGAAGAGGAGGATGCGGGCTACTCTGTGAAAAGTCATTACACAGAGCAGGTAACATGTTTGTTATTAAAAAAAAAAAACAAGGCTTTACTATCGCTTTAAAGTAAAAAACTGTTAGCATTTAGAACCACATTAAAATATTTTGAACATTAAAGACATTCCCTAAAGCTAAGTATACATTAGGAGAATTTCCTAATATTAATGGGGTCAAATCATGTTCATTTTCGAAATGATGAGAAAATTCAAAGGAACAGGATGGAAAATGTTCCTGAACTAATTTCTAACAGTGTTTGTGGTTTTCATTTGGGAAATTGTATCCATTTCAAAATGGAATGTTAAAAGAAAATGGTGTTTGTCAAGCCTTTAGATGTACTGAGAATTGTTGTATGAATTTTTGTACAAATTTCCATTCAAAAATCGAATAGTGTATAGCCAGCTTAACTGTCCTAGACTGTATTGGGACTTCACCAAAAAATTGGTCTCCCATGAGTCCAGGACATACCCTGCTATGTGGGAGTCAAAGTGCCCATTCCAACAGTTGTCTATGCCAGCACTGTTGTGTAAAATTATCTCCTGCTAGAAATTACCTGCATAGTTTCAGCATTGATATCACGTATTAGTGCAGGGAGCAGGCAAATAAAAACACATCTCTGCTAAGTAAGCAATTGAACACCAATGTATGTGACTAAGCTTTATCTTACACCAACAGAATGAGTTACTGACACCATGGCTGATGAGCTTGTATATCCCACTGATATTTATGCTGGGGGGGAGGGGGTCTTTTTATACTATCCTAAGGACACTCTGGCCTGGCAAATTTATTTTTATGTTAGTTACACAGCTTCTGGGGGATTCTTTGTGCTGCCAGCAATGGTTGGGCATTGTTTTCCTCCCACTAATAGCCAACACTGGGGAATTTTTCCTCTCAATAATAGCGGGTGCTTCAGACTTTTTTTTCCCCTCCCACTGACTGCTAAGCTGCTGACACTGGGGCACTCTTCCTTTTACTGACCACTGGCATGAGGCTTTTTTTTTTTAACAAGTCTTTATTGGACTCAAAAATAAATTACAGCTTCAACGAACCAATTAATTATGAGGTTTTCCAATAAGAATAAAAGAAGGTCAGGACCAAAATTATAAGTCCGTCATATAAAGACATAGGGCGGTGATGGGGAACCTTGGCACCCCAGATGTTTTGGAACTACATTTCCCATGATGCTCATGCACTCTGTAGTGTAGTTGAGCATCATGGGAAATGTAGTTCCAAAACATCTGGGGTGCCAAGGTTCGCCATCATTGCCATAGGGGGTAATTTACTAAAACCTATGCGCTCAGAATCTGGTGCAGCCGTGCATGGTAGCTAATCAGCTTCTAACTTCAGCTTGTTCACTTAAGCTTAGGCAATAAAACCTGGAAGCTGTAATCAGTGTGTAGTGGGTACTCCTGCGCTATCACTACTAATAATATAAAAAGTGTATATGATATTTATATGAACACGGACTCATCCATTCATTTTAAGCACCACATCCCAGGTAAATATAAATTATAGCACTGGTGGATAGGGACTTTAAAGGTGCAATATTCTAAGTCGAGTATAATGTATAACATATTCTTTTATTTTTGAACAACAAAAACAAAAATTATTAACCACTTGCCGCTCAAACATTGTCAAATGACGGTGGCAAAGTGGTTTCAAAATCCTGACTGGATGTCATAGACCGTCCTCAGGATTTTGAGCCGCTGCGCGCCCCAGGGGGCGCGCATCGCGGTGATCGTTGTTGCGGGGTGTCAGTCTGACACCCTGCAACTACGATCTGGGTAAAGAGTCTCCAACGGAGACTCTTTACCACGTGATCAGCCATGTCCAATCATGGATGATCACAGTGTAAATAGGAAGAGCCGGTGATCGGCTATTCCTCAATCGCGTCTGTCAGACGCGAGTAGAGGAGAGCCGAACGGCTTCTCCTCTGACAGGGGGGGTTTGTGCTGATCGATTATCAGCACAGCCCCCCGAGGATGCCCACACTGGACCACCAGGGATGCCCAGCACCAGGTATGCCACCCTAGACCACCAGGGATGCCAGTCAGTGCCCACAATGGGTGCCAATCAGTGTCCACAATGGATGCCAATCAGTGCCCACAATGGGCATTGCTGATTGTCATGCATTATTGTTTGGCACTGATTGGCATCCATCAGTACAATACAATGCCGCCTATCAGTGCCCATCCGTGCCAACTATCAGTGCCCATCCGTGCCAACTCTCAGTGCCCATCCATGCCCATCTGTGCCGCCTAGCCATGCCCATCTGTGCCACCTATCCATGCCCATTTGTGTTGCCTATCCATGCCAATCCATGCCAGCTATCAGTGCCAATTTGTGCCACCTATCAGTGTCCATCCGTGTCTCCCATCAGTGTCACCTATCAGTGCCCCCTATCAGTGCCCATCAGTGCCTCCTATCACCGTCACATATCAGTGCCCATCAATGCCACCTCATCAGTGCCACTTCATTGGTGCCAACTCATCAGTGCTGCCTCATCAGTGCCCCTCAGTGCCGCCCCACCAGTGCCCATCAGTGAAAAAAAAAACATACTTATTTACAACGTTTTGAAACTGAAACAAAAAAACATTTTTTTTTCAAAATTTTCGGTCTTTTTTTATTTGTCTAGCAAAAAATAAAAACCGTAGAGGTGATCAAATACCACCAAAACAAAGCTCTATTTGTGGGAAAAAAATTATAAAATTTTCATTTGGGCACAGTGTAGCATGAGCGCGCAATTATCATTCAAATTGTGACAGTGCAGAAAGCTCAAAATTGGTCTGGGCAGGAAGGCGTTTAAGTGCCCTGTATTGATGTGGTTAAATTGTACAGGAACACGGAAATGCAATATAATACATTGTGTGTTATAAACGATGCAGCATGGTGGTATTTCCCAACGTTTCGCCCCTTTATCGGGCTTCCTCGGATGATGCTGTCCATTTGTACACTATAATGCTTTCTAATAGACAACGATAAAATATTTCAAATTAGTTCAAGGAGATATACTTAATTATACATTCATCATTTATAATTATGCAAATGTGTCTCCCCTATCAGGCCATCATTGCTTACCGCTTTCCTGAGACAAGACCAGAACTGCCGGGATGATGAAATAATCAGCCGCGCCAAAAAAAAACACCTCAACGCCACAGGGGCCACAGATGGCAGATAATGGCCAGCTAAAAAGTATATATAGAGGAAACAAGAGGAGGGAAAAATAAATAATAATAATAATGGTACTAGTAGTCCCATACTACTATTACAAGTTCTAGAGAGGTATATTCATTTGGCAGATGCTACACCACTTTTAGAATGCATGAGAGACACTTTTGCAAAATCTGTCTGTGCCAGCCTTTATGAATTCCAGGGAGTGTGTATTGGGTACCTATTCTTAGGTACACAATTCTTAAGTGTATGCTGGCCATACACTATATGAAAAATCAGCCGAAATTCAGTCTTTTAGACAGTTCGTTTTCCGGCCAGTTAATGGGCACACAATCGATAATCGTTGGGATGTTTTGAGCTGAAAAAAACGAAGTACGAGTTTGGAAATTTTCTGCCGAACCAAAGATAAATTGAAAGGTTAAAGTGTTTCCCATCTGAATTGTTTGCACTAGGTATATGTCAATCATTAATGTCCACTGAACGATTTATCGGTCGTTACATGATGGCACTATCGTTTGCGCTCACAGCTTAATGTTCGTTTTTCGAAAATGGGTTCAGCCGATTTTTGGATAGCGTATGGCCAGCTTTCATATTTTACCATGCCTTTGTTCTATATTTTGACACTGTATTTATAAACATCTACATACAGCAGGTAAAATAAGTATTGAACACGTCACCGTTTTTTTAGGTAAATATATTTCTAAAGGTGCTATTGATATGAAATTTTCACCACATGTTGGTAACAACCCATGCAATCCATACATACAAAGAAACAAAAACAAATAAGTTCAGAAATGAAGTTATGTGTAATAAAATGGAATGACACAGGGAAAAAGTATTTAACACGCTAACTACGATGTATTTAATACTTGGTACAAAATCTTTTGTTGGAAATGACATCTTCAAGATGCCCCCTGTATGGAGAAACTAGTCACATGCATTGCTCAGGTGTGATTTTGGCCCATTCTTCCACACAACAGTCTTCAAATCTTGAAGGTTCTGTAGGCCTCTTCTATGATCTTTAGTTCTTTCCATAGGTTTCTATTGTGTTAAAGTCAGTTGAATGGCTGGGCCATTCTAACAACATTATTTTCTTTCTTTGAAACCATTTGAGAGTTTCCTTGGCTTTGTGTTTGGGATCATTCTCTTGCTGAAATGCCCACCCTCATTTCATCTTGGTAGATGGCAGCAGATTTTTATCAAGAATGTCTTTCCATTCATCTTTCCTTCACTGATATAAAGTTTGCCTGTGCTGAAAAACAGCCCCACACCATGATGTTCCCAACACCAAACTTCACTGTTGGTATGGGGATGTTTTTGGGGTTATGTAAAGTGCCATTTGACCTCCAAACATGGTATGTGTTATGGCATCCAAACAGTTAAATTTTGGTCTCATCTAACCAGACTATATTCTCCCAATATTTCACAGGCTTGTCTAAATTTTGTGCAGCAAACTTTAAACAAGCTTCAACGTGTTTTTTTTTTTCAGCAGTGTAGTCTTGTGTGGTGAGTGTGCATAGAGACCATGGCGTTTGAGTGCATTACTTATTGTTTTTTTATTAAACAATTCAATCTGTTAATTCCAGGTCTTTTCTGAAGCTCTCCACAAGTGGTCCTTGGCTCTTGGACAACTCTTCTGATAATTATTTTAGCTCTTCTGTCAGAAATCTTGGTTGTGGCCAGTTTATGGTGAAATTATGTTCTTTCCAATTCCGGATTATGGCTCCAACAGTGCTCACTGGAACATTCAGAAGTTTAGAAATCCTTCTGTAACCAATGCCGTCAGTATGTTTTGCAACAATAAGATTGCGATGGTCTTGAGAGAGCTCTTTGCTTTTATTCATCATGAGATGTTTCTTGTGTGACATCTTAGTAATGAGACACCTTTTTATAGGCCATCAGTTGAGACTGAACCAGCTGATATTAATTTGCTCTGACAGGGGGCAGGGTTGCTTTATAATTATTGATTTCAGTTGGTGTCATGACTTTCCATACCTTTTTGCACCTCCTTTTCTTTGTGCCCAATACTTTTTCCCTGTGTCATTCCATTCTTATTACAAATAAATTCCTTTCTGGACTTGCTTTCTTTTGTATGTACGGATTGCATGGGTTGTTACTGACACGCGGTGAAAATATAATGTCAATAGCACCTTTAGAAATATATTTACCTAGAAAAAATGGTGACATCTTCAATACTTATTTTACCCCCAGTATCTTCTCTTTCTAGTAGCTGAAGACTGCTATGGTAAGAGTAGCTACTACAAAAATATCTCTGTTTTTATGGGACTGAAATAACTGCCCAGTTTTACTATGCACAAAATTATTATACTTGCACATGTAATAAACATATCTGTCTGCTGTCATGTCAGTAAATAACACTCTTTAATGTAGCAATAAAATAAAATAAATGTATTATTATATGTTGATAACATAACTGACTAAAATCTTCCTTTATATTATATTCTCACAGCCCATTGTACATCAACAAGTTGCTATGCTGCAACAGTGAATAATTGTATCATTCTTCTGCTTATATTATGTAGGGATGAATGAATCACAAAGAGGGAGATGCTAGGATTGTAAAGGAACTGGGGTTAACTGAGCAGAGGAATTCTGTTGTCTGTAGTGCACTATGGTCACTGGTGGGCATACCCAGGTCTGCAAAATTAGATTAAAACAGAATGGTTTAAAGAGCCTGCTCAATGTGCTCTCTGCACACATATGTCCTTGAACCTCTAAAATATGCCTTATGTACTGTGCAACAAATCTCAAAGACACACATAACCCCTGGCACAAAGGATCATTTTTAAAAGAATCACATTTTTCCATTGAAGTGGTTCTTTTTTTTTTTTTCCTTAAAGGGTAATTCCAAAAGAAATAGTAAATAAAGAAAATATATATAGTGTATACAATTGCGACCCAAGTCATATTGTAATTAAATGCTATTAAAAATTACCTTTCCTTTTAAATCTTCAGCCACTGTCATTTTCTAAGAATGCATTGCAATATGTCTACCTGGAGTTGTTTGCACACAGAGTGTGTACAGAACACCCCCCAGAAACATTTCCTGCTTGTGTGATTGGCTCACCAATTTTCCCAGAAGTCTGCCTAAGATGCTGGGGGCATCCCCTGCAATAAAAATTTCATTTTTGGTGAGCTACTCCCTGTAGGAACACATCTAAATGGATCCAGGCCCAGTAGACTTCCTCATTACTGCTGTGCAGGTGCACACCTGATAGATAATTATGAAACCACTCCCATTAGACTCATTGATCACAGAGGCAGAGAGGAACATACAGGGATTTCTTCAGAATAACAAAAGGTAGGAATCTGCTACAAATGTTGTTATAATCCTTGCAATGTACACCTAGAGGGAATGTTTGTTTCTTAACAGAAGTGGAGTTACTCTTTAATGCATTCACTGCATTAAAGTAAAAAAACCTTCTGTAACCAACAACCCCAATACTTATCTGAGTATGAACGGGATCCAGCACTGTGACCGAGAGCAGTGGCTCTCTTCGCTCTCCCTCTTCTCACAGGAAAGAGGCAGCAGCAGGAGGGTAATTTGCTCGGGTAAACCAGATAAATGAAGGAATAATCCATGTATAATGACATAGTGAGGCCTAATATGTTTGGCGAAGTAGGGATGCAGATACAGTAGCTAAGGGTTCAATGTCCAACGCAAATAACCGTGGGGACACCCTGTTGTGTGCCTTGCTAAATGAGAAAGGGACCAGAAATCTGTGCGTTCACCCATTCTAGCCACAGGTTTAGTATACAAGAGGCTGGTCCAAGTAATCATTTGTGGGCCAAAGCCCACGAATGAGTTATAATATAAAGTTGCAGCAGATCAAACAGGTAAGGTCAGTCAATGCTGTTAAAGGCTATACAAGTGTCTAAACACACAATGACCCACATATGACAGTGAGCATGGGGTATTGAAGATTTTGGAAAAATCTATGAATATTCATTCTATTTCATCTTGCAGAAATAAAACCCCTTAGTCAGAAAAATCAAAGTACTTGTTGGCACAGCTTTTATACCCTTTTTGTAGAGGCTACTATTTCTGAAGGACAGGAAATGCAGATTTAAATTTAAGTAGTTATATTAGACTGTATATTCGCAGAGTTATGATATGAATATTGTACACATTTCAGACACAAAATTTAATCTTTATTAATAGGAGGCTACCGTATATACTCGAGTATAAGCCGAGATTTTCAGCCTCTTTTTTGAGGCTGAAAGTGCCCCCCTCGGCTTATACTCGAGTCATCGCTGTCTGCCCGCTCGATCAGCGTGTCGAGCAGACAGACAGCGGCCATTCTATCATTCAAAAGCCGCGCCTCCGGCTCCGCCTTCGCCTGTGATAGGCGGAACACTGAATTTCCCAGCAGCCTGTGTTCCGCCTATCACGGACATCGTATCATCCTCGTACTACGGACGAGGATGATACGATGTACGTGATAGGCGGAACACAGGCTGCTGGGAAATTCAGTGTTCCGCCTATCACAGGCGAAGGCGGCGGCGCAGCTTTTGAATTTTACAATGGCCGCCGAGGCGCCGACGAAGAGGGCACGGGACGGAGGCAAGGCAAGGCACGGCACGGGACGGGACGGGACGGGACGGAGGCAAGGCACGGCGGCGAGGCACGGAGGCAAGGAGGCAAGGCACGGGACGGAGGCTCGGGACAAAGGCTCGGGACACAGGTAGGCTGGACACACACACACACACACACACACACACACACACACACACACACACACACACACACACACACACGGATGGATACACACACACACAGGGATGGATGGATGGATGGAGACACACACACACAGGGATGGATGGATGGATGGATGGAGACACACACACACAGGGATGGATGGATGGATGGACACACACACACACAGGGATGGATGGACGGACACACAGGGATGGACGGACACACAGGGATGGACGGACACACAGGGATGGACGGACACACAGGGATGGACGGACACACACACAGGGATGGACAGGCATGTCTTACCCTCGGCTTATACACGAGTCAATAAGTTTGCCAGTTTTTTTGGGGGTAAATTGGGGGCCTCGGCTTATATTCGGGTCGGCCTATACTCGAGTATATACGGTAATTTGGAGACAGAGAGCCGGCTTATTTCAGCCTGAAATAGTAAAGAAAAATGTATACTTAAAATTGTACATATTTTTAGAACATTTGCATCTAATCCTTTTTGAGATTAGGCAAATATAAAGGCCAAGAGTTGGATTATTTCAGCCAGCAAATAAAACATGCATTTTTTTAGGACATATATAACATTATCATAGATTTGATGCTTCTTTTTAAGATAAGGAAGTTTATGATGCAAGGAGATGTTATATTTCAGCTAGCAGTAATCAGTCAGAGAATATACTGATTTTCAGTACAGAATGTAAATAGCCCTCATCAGAGGAAATTCGAGAATGAGAGAGCATGCAGGGATTCATCTGTAAATTCAAAAATGAAATTTTATTCTCCCTGGGAAAAAGGAAGAAAATGTTTTGAGGAATTACCCGCACATATTTCAAAGCACATTTTATAAGCCTGAATTTCAGAGCTAATGAGTGAGTCTGGGTGGTTTTTATGTAAGAAATCACTCCTTTAAAGAATATGTATTCCATATTTCACAAATGAGCAGCATGAAGAAACATAATATGTTGTCCATTTTAATGATGATACACTGCAATTCAAAAAAAAAAAAAAAAAAAAAAGTTCAATGCAGTATTACCTTGCCCAAAGAATGGAACAATTTATTTGATGTCTGTAATAGAAGCTTTGTAAAAATAAGGTTTCAGGTAGTAATAGAGACACAGCTATGTAACCCAACACAAATGTTCTTGCAAAGGAGAGGATCAGGTTTGGGTGTTGATGGTGCTCAAACACCTAACATTCCTGCAGAGCCCAGGAGGGAACTGCTTTAACAAACATCATCATATCTGCAACTGTCAAACAGTTGTGATTAATAATTGGATGTTTTTCCACCAGTTAGAAAGGTAGGAGTTGTAAAGCTAGCAGAATTTTTTAACCATAATTTTAATTAGATTTGTTTGAAAATAATCACATAAGGCACTGTGGTTACAAAGTGTGCCATGGTACACAATGGAAAATAAGGTTTACAAAAGAATAAGATTCACTATTCATAATATGGTCCTGAGTTCTCCATAGTTACTACGCTCATACAAAATAGCATTGATTGGTGTGAGAACAGGTTCATGTACCATGATATGTGATTGAGCAAGTTAAGGAATGTTAATAAGTACAGATGAATAGAGTCTCATGCTTCAGGGTATGGTAAGGTCAAGGCCACTATTACAAACATAACAGAAGTGGAAGAAAAAAAAATGGTGTTCATATTGGATGTAAGATCATTAGGTCAGCTAAGCTGGCATTTGGGGGCCAGGCATGAGGGTGGCTGGGGGGTACTTTTCTTTGCTTTTAGCACCTGGGACATCAAAATCTGTCTATTCAATTGCTACTGCTGATGGGGTAGAGTTGATAGAATCAGAGCAAGGTTGTAGTCTATGCTTGCCCCTGCTCTGTGTGGCCCCATGCAGACCCTCTTCCCTGCTGGAGGAGCCATAGGATAGACCTCTGACACCCCTTGATGTACTGTCATCCCTATTTCTGGAAGATGTTGATAGGGAATTTTTGTTTCTGGGGGTAGTGGTAGAAAGGGGGGAGCTGAAACAAGGAAGCTTGTGACCCTTTTCCTTTTCCTTTTCAAAAGTATTCTGGTGCTGTTCCAACTGAGCTGAATGGTGACAAGAGGTACCCAAATGGTTGATGATATTGCCGTAGTAGATATGCAAATAATGCTGCAGTCTGCTGCAAACATGTTGCAAAAGGCCCAGGTGATCTCTGGGGAGTGGACTGGGGACAACAATGTCCTGCACTGGTGGAATAAGGCAGCTACTCCCACCAATTCTCTGCGAACTTTGTTTCTTGTTTCTCTCCTCAATCTAAGAACCTATCAATTGCTGCGCATTCTCTTGCAGTAACTATCTCACACTGTGCTAAATTAATTTCTCAGACTTCTTGATGACAATTAGCGAGGAAATCGTGGTTTAAAAACATGCTCTGCCTGCAGATGATGCATCATGTCCACAACCACTTCTTCAGCCTGTGGAAACAGAGGCTGCATGCCCCCTCATAGCTGCTTGGAAAATTCTGTCTCTCCCTGTAGGTCTGCCAGACATGATGCTAATAATGTGAGGCTTATTCCATACTTTTGTTTGTAGCTATTGGAAGAGCTTTATAAGGCAAAATGGTGGTTGGGTGTATTGCAGACTGTAACTGTGGTGCTTTGCTGGATTAAGTAGCACCACAAGGATCTGTGCAGACAAAGGGCAGCTATTATGGTGGCACCAACAGTTTCACATTGCTCTTGCTTCTGCTGACCCCATAAATATAAATAAATAAAAGACCGTAACAAAATAAGGCCCAGATAAATTAAAGCTCAAGCACAAATGAGAGTTAAAAAAATGTAACCCCAAATGCTCACCTGAAAACACTGCAAGCAAAATAGCACATTTATTTATTTATTTTTGCTGAACCACATGCCCTTTCAGAAGATTTACCCTTTTGATGACCAGGCCATTTTTTGCTATACGCCACTGCATTAATATAACTGACAATTATGTGGTCATGCAAAGCTTTGCATAAATTAAATGTATATAATTTCTTTTAAAACGTATGGAATAATAAGTACAGTTGTAAACGTGGCAGTCCACTCCTAGTGCTTATGAACCAAAATTCCAAATAAATACTAGCAGCTACTATAAGCAAACTAAATCATAAACAAATATGCTGAATAAATCCAACATTAGTTGAAATGTATAAAGTCCATCTATTTCAATATAATTAAATTGTGTAAAATCCATCCATATATTCTCATATATTGGATTAATAAAATCAAATGTAAAAGTCCATCCATTTTATCCATGTGCGCAAAAAATAAAAAACCCAGTGGTAATCAAATACCACCAAAATAAAATCTCTATTTGTGGGAAAAAAATTATATTACCAAAAAATAAATCCAATATTAGCAATGTATTTGAAATGTATAAAGTCCAACTATTTCAATATAATTAAATTGTGTAAAATCCATCCATATAGTCAGATATTTTGGATGAATAAAATCAAAGTTAAAAGTCCAACCATATTATCCATGTGCGTTATATATCCTAAACGATTAGCCATCACCACACCTCTTGAGATCCCTCCCCTATGGTAATGAACTCACCAGATAAACAATAGGAATGCGCCTGTGTGTTAACATCCATTCAAGGTGTAGCAATTCGGTCCTTCCATCTAAGCGTCATTCTCAACAAAAAAGATGCATATACATAGTGTAATTCCCCAAAAAAATATTTATTTTATTTAAATTCCTGTCCCCCTTATACAGATTCACTTACAAGGGCAAAACAAGTAAAAGTATTGAACAGAACAGTCCTGTCACAATTAGCTCAGTCAAACTCTCACCACCTAGTGGATCTCTCACAGGACGGCGTACACGGGTTGATCTGATCGGCAGACTGGATGGCTGCGTGGTCATCACTTCACTAGATGGCGTGGCCACACAGCGCAGCACATCTAATTTATACACTTACGAGCATGGGAAATGAACCCATTGCCCGCCCAGTCACAAAATTAATTTATCAGCTAATATGCAGCAATGCTTATGCTTACACATATCCCATGACTCATGTCTCACTATGCATTTAGCAGTATATCACTCGCCAGCAATGATGAATTGAAATCTTTCTTTTAGCCCATATTAAAACCACTTAACATAGGTAGGGCTCGTAACAGCATATTGCACTGCAAACGATACAATTCATTTGCATCATGTATGGGCTCAAAGCCACCAAGGGCCAATCAAATTCATTCAAACTATTGTACCAAAGTTTGCCATAGAATTTGCAGCACAAGCGCCTCCAATTACAAATATCCATAACACCAAAATTAAATATATAAATGGATAACTATCTAAACATGAATCTGAAAATATATAGATGAATGATAAAACATTAAAATATTGCATATATGCGTAATAATCACATGATACATGGACTATATATTGAATGAATTTACAAAATGAAATAAATTAAAATTAATTAAAAATTGAAAAATGAATTATACGCCAGCTTCTCAACTATAATTCATACTCCAAAACTAATAATCACTGATAAAACAATTTAGGTTGAGTTCTACAGTCACCCCCTTAGGGTGTAAAGTGTCTGTTAACTATATCCATTTAGTCACACACTTTGATACATCTCTGACTCTATTTCTACCCCTCAAAACAGGCAGGGTTGTTTCTATGCCCCAAAATTTTAGACCTGAAGGGTCTCTATTGTTTGTAGCAAAAATTAATTGACACACTATGATCTTTGTACCCTATTTTAATGTTTTTAATATGTTCAGATACTCTTTTTTCCACTGTACGCTTTGCGCAGCCAATATACATTAGGCCACATGGACATTATAATGCGTATACCACATGAGTCGAGTTGCATGTGATTACATTTTTGATCTTAAATGTTTTACCATTAGCTGTTGAACAAAATTCAGTCAAACCTCTTACATGTGTGTTCACCTGCTGACATGCTAAACATTTGCGATAGGAATAAAAGCCTGCTCTGTCCCAAAACATTAGAGGTTTAGTGGGAGGATCTAATATTTTTTTCACTATTTTATCACCAAATGAAGGTCCCTCTCTATAAATAAACATAGGATCTTTAGGTACTGATTTCCTTAGAATTTTATCCATACTTAAAATTGGCCAGTACTTTCTAAAAATAGTTTCAACCTCTTGGTATTGGGTATGATAATTACTATTGAAACCACATTCATTTCTATTATCATTCAATTTTACCTTATTTGCTAATCTTTTAATGAGTGAATGGGAGGATAGGCATATTTATGGTCAGAGGAGTGAACTTTAGTTTTATTAAAGATTTATAGATGATCTGTTTTTTATTTTGGTTGGGACTGACTCATTGGAGTACGGAACAAGTTAATTATTTAGATGTTACGGTTATGCTGTGTAACAAAGAAATAATTACCAAGGTCTACTTTAAACTGACAGACTGGAACAGTTACCTATTCACAGTAGTCATTACCCGACATGGCTTAGGAACATACCACGGGAATTAGAAGGGACTGCACTAGAGGTGCTGATTTTGTAACACAATCGCAATTAATAAAGGAACAATTTGTGGAAAAGGAGTATAAATCTGTACATTTAGACAGTGCCCTACAAGAGGTGAGACATACTACAAAAGCCATGTGTTTAGCAGATAAGGTCAAATTTAATGATAATAGACATAAATGGGGTATCATACCCAATACAAAGAAGATGAAACTATTTTTGGAAAGTACTGGCCAATTTTAAGTATGGATAAAATTCTAAGGAAATCGGTACCTAAAGACCCTCTGTTTATTTATAGAAAGGGACCTTCATTTGGTGATAAAATAGTGAAAAAAATATTAGATCCTCCCACCAAACCTCATGTATCAAAGTGTGAAACTAAATGGATATATTTAAGGACACTTTACACCCTAAAGGGATGAACGTAGAACTCGACTTAAATTGTTTTTATAAGTGATTTTTAGTTTTTCGGTATGAATTATAATTTAGAAGCTGGCATATGATTAATTTTTCTATTTTAATTACATTTTAATTTATTTCATGTTGTAAATTAATTCCATTAATTTATAGTCCATTTATCATGTGATGATTATGCATATATGCAATATCTTAATGTTTTATAATTGTATCAATGTGCATCTATAGATGTTTAGATTCATGTTTAGATTATTAGTTTATATATTTAATTTTAGTGTTATGGATATTTGTAAGAGGAGGCGCTTGTGCTGCAAATTCTATGGAAATCTTTGGTACAATAGTTTGAATGAATTTGATTGGCCCTTGGTGACTTTGAGCCCATACACTATGCAACTGAATTGTATTGGTTGCGATGCAATATGCTGTTACGAGATGTACCTATGTTAGGAGGTTTTAATATGGGCTAAAAGAAAGATTTCAGTTTATCATTGCTGGCTAGTGATGTACTGCTAAATGCATAGTGAGACGTGAGTCATGGGATATGTGTAAGCATAAGCGCCGCCACATATTAGTTGATGAGTGAATTTTGTGACTGAACTGGGTTAATTTCCCACGCTTATAAGTGTATAAATTAGATGTGCTGTGCTGTGTGGCCAGACCCTATGACAAAGTGATGACGAAACGCCATCCAGTCTGTCGATGAGCTGTCAGCTCGACCCGGTTACACCACCCTGCGAGAGATCCACTAAGTGGTGAGATTTTGACTGAGCTAAACGTGACAGGACTGTTCTGTTCAATGCTTTTACTTGTTTTGCCCTTGTAAGTGCATCTGTATAAGGGGGGGCAGGAATTTAAATAAAATCTATTTTATTTTTCAGAATTACGTTATGTATATGCAACTTTTTTGTTGAGAGTGACACTTAGATGGAAGGACCGGTTCGCTACACCTCGAATGGATGTTAATACAGGCGCATTCCTATTGTTTATCCAGTGAGTTCATTACCATAGGGGAGAGATCTCACAAGGTGTGGTGACGGCTAATCGTTTAGGATATATACCGCACATGGATAATATGGTTGGACTTTTAACTTTGATTTTATTCATCCAAAATATCTGACTATATGGATGGATTTTACACAATTTAATTATATTGAAATAGTTGGACTTTATACATTTCAAATACATTGGTAATATTGGATTTATTTTTTGGTAATATCATTTTTTTCCCCACAAATAGAGATTTTATTTTGGTGGTATTTGATTACCACTGGGTTTTTTATTTTTTGCGCTATAAACAAATAAAGACTGACAATTTTGAAAAAAAATATTTATTTTCTTTACTTTCTGCAATAAAATATATCCAATAAACTAAAATTTAAAAAAAATTAATTTCTTCATAAATTGAGGTCAATATGTATTCTGCTACATATTTTTTTGGTAAACAAAATCTCAATAAGCATATATTGGTTAGTGTAAAAATTATAGCATCTACAAACTATGGTGTACTGTATATACTGGATTTTTTTTTATAGTAGTAATAACTGCGATCAGTGATTTATGGCAGGACTGTGATATTGCGACACTATCTGACACTTTGTAGGAAACAGTGATACTAATATAGTGACCAGTGCTAAAAATATGAACTGTCACTGTACTAATGACATTGGCTGGGAAGGGGTTAAACATTTTGGACTATCAAAGTGTTAACTGTGTGCCTAACCAGTGGTTTTGTGTTTACTTTCAGGTGGTTTTAGTAAGGGATCTGCTCAATTGTATTCCCTGCACATCCCCGCTGACAGGACAGAGCTCTGCATTGTTTGCAGAACTCCATCCAGTGTGTCTCATCGCCGATCAGGGGTGCCAGTGGTCATCTATCGGCTGGCACCCATTGATCAGCTTCGGCTGTGAATAGTCACAGCAGAAGCCGCGTGCCGCTGGAGTACGCCCCCCTACCCAGAAGTGCAGAATCGCATACGTGAGAGAGTGGCCACGCTGTAGCAGTAAAGCTGCTATGGGGCGATTGGCAAGTGGTTAATGAAAAATAAATAAGAGCATAAGGTAGGAAAGCAAAGAAAAAACCCCAAATTATTATTGTATTGGATTTACATAGTTCCAAAAGTTTGTGCAGCACTTTTCAATATGAGGGCAGACCGTACAGTTACAATACAATTTAATACAGGAGGAATCAGAGAGCCCTGCTAGTTAAAGCTTACAATAACAAAAAAGAGGGGCACAGCAACAGAACCTGCTGTTGACACATACATATACACACCCACACACACAATGTAGACCTAAAATGGACTGCGAAAAAAAAAATGTTTTTTTAGTATGCGGACTGCAACTTGGGTCTAAACTATCATTAGCACCCGAGCAGAGGTCAGGTACAAGACTGAGGGTAATCAGACGTGTCGGGGTCAGGAAACCAGAAGTCAGTGTAGTGAGGAGCAAAAATTAGGAACTGGAATCGGGGGACGTCAGCCAGGCCAAGTCATGCACAAGAAGGAACACACTTAGAGATCATAGACCACATATGGCAAGGAGGAAATGAGCTAAGCTGCTTAAGCAGCAAAAAGGAGCTGGCTGTAGGCTGGATTAATGAGGCAGGTTAATGGTTACCAGGTGAGTTACTGTGAAAAAAAAGAGCTGCTTGTTAAATAGCAGAAGCCCAGTCCTGACAGAAAGGTTTAGCAGTGGGAGACACTTTTTGAAGGATACATAATAGCATTTTATATACAACTATATAGATCAGACCAAAATGAGGGATAAATGGGGAGGAAAGAGGGACAGGGGGACTTTGTTCCAAATCAGGGACAGTCCCTCAAAATCGGGGACAGTTGGGAGATATGCATGACTAGACTGCATAATGTGTTTAATCAGAAATGACATAATCAAAGGAAATGGACAGAGCAATCTGGGAGACTCCCATTTAAAGTGGATGTTTTTGAAGGTAGGGCTGCCATGCACTTTGGGCATGTAAGTGGTGATTTGTCTTGCTTTTATCGGTGAATAATTGTAGATGTTATAGTATGGGCCTTTTTGTAATAGAGAGGTAATGCAGAGGGTATTTTTGATTTGAGGTGGAGAGATGCTGCAATAACTTGTTTGGATTAAATAGAAGCACAAAGACATAGTTACATAGTTACATAGTTAGTCAGGTTGAAAAAAGACACATGTCCATCAAGTTCAACCACAAAAAAAATATATAATCATAATAATATCATACAATTCCATGTACCCAATTCTATACCCACAGTTGATCCAGAGGAAGGCAAAAAAAAAACAGCAGAGCATGATCCAATTTGCTAAAGCAGGGGAAAAAATTCCTTTCTGATCCCCCGAGAGGCAATCGGATTTTCCCTGGATCAACTTTACCTATAAATGTTAGTACCCAGTTATATTATGTACACTTAGGAAATAATCCAGGCCCTTCTTAAAGCAATCCACTGAGCTGGCCAGAACCACCTCTGTAGGGAGTCTATTCCACATTTTCACAGCTCTTACTGTGAAGAAACCTTTCCATATTTGGAGATGAAATCTCTTTTCCTCTAGACGTAAAGAGTGCCCCCTTGTCCTCTTTGTTGACTGTAAAGTGAATAACTCAACACCAAGTTCACTATATGGACCCCTTATATATTTGTACATGTTGATCATATCCCCCCTTAATCTCCTCTTATCAAGAGTGAATAAATTCAGTTCCACTAATCTTTCCTCATAGCTGAGTTCCTCCATGCCTCTTATTAGTTTGGTTGCCCTTCTCTGCACTTTCTCCAGTTCCCCGGAATCCTTTTTGAGAACTGGTGCCCAAAACTGAATGGCATATTCCAGATGAGGTCTTACTAATGATTTGAACAGGGGCAAAATGATATCTCTCTCTCTGGAGTCCATACCTCTCTTAATACAGGAAAGGACTTTGCTCGCTTTGGAAACCGCAGCTTGGCATTGCATGCTATTATTGAGCTTATGATCTACCAAAACCCCCATATCCTTCTCCACTATGGATTCCCCCAGTTGTACTCCCCTAGCATGTATGATGCATGCATATTCTTAGCCCCCAAGTGCATAACTTTACATTTCTCAACATTAAACCTCATCTGCCACATAGTCGCCCAATTAGACAGAGCATTGAGGTTGGCTTGTAATTTGGAGACATCCTGTAAGGACTTTATTCCACTGCATATCTTGGTGTCATCTGCAAAGACGGAAATGTTACTTTTGATCCCAGACCCAATATCATTTATAAAGATATTAAAAAGTAAGGATCCCAGCACTGAACCTTGGGGTACACCACTGATAACCTTAGACCATTCAGAGTAAGAATCATTAAAATACATACATACATGTATCCGTGTAACATACATACATGTATCCGTGTAACATACATACATACATGTATCTATGTAACATACATACATGTATCCATGTAACATACATACATGCATACATGTATCTGTGTAACATACATACATGTATCCATGTAACATACATACATGCATGCATACATACATTAACCACTACTCTCTGAATTCTGTCTTTTAGCCAGTTTTCTATCCATTTACAAAACTGATATTTCCAAACCTGTAGACTTTACCTTACACATGAGCCGTGTGTCCGGAACTGTATCGAACGCTTTTGCTAAATCCAAGTATACCACGTCCACCACCACCCCTCTGTCCAAGGTTTTACTTACCTCCTCATAAAAAGAAATCAGGTTTGTCTGACAACATCTGTCTTTCACGAATCCATGCTGTCTGTTGCTTAAAATATTTTTTTCCTGCAAGAACTCGTCTATGTTGTCTTTTATTAATCCCTCCAGTATCTTCCCAACTATAGAAGTTAAACTAACAGGTCTATAGTTACTTGGTAAAGACTTTGTTCCCTTTTTAAATATAGGCACCACATTGGCCCTGCACCAATCCAGTGGTACTATTCCTGTCATTAATGAGTCCCTAAAAATTAGATACAATGGCTTTGAAATTAAAGAGCTCAATTCTTTTAGGATCCGTTCTGTTTACATTGATTATGTGAAATACGGTATATGAAATTTATTATTGTGCCACTTTTGGGATATTTCTCTGTATGTTTAAATTGTTGCATAGGAATGTTTCACTGGTGTTTTTTAGATAGTGAGCTATATAAGTGATAACGATTTTGTATGTTAATTTTTTTTATTGTGCTAGCTATTTTATTGCTTCTTTATATTGATATAATTTGAGCATCACATATTTATAAATATACAAATCACAGCTTCAAGTGACATTAAAAGTTCAGCCTTTAAAACCACTTTAATTTGTGAGTTTTACTTTGTCAGTGATCAAATGAACTTGACTGATGTAATTAGCAAGCTTTAGGTATTCAAACGTCTGTCTGGAACTGGTGGTAAGGATGGCCCTTCAGACGATGTTGTGCTAGTTTGTGCTAACAGTTCACTTATGACTGGCACAAGTTTTGTTACTATTTGTTGTTTCATTGTTTGTCATGATATTTGGTCTATTTACACTGTTTAAAATCTATAAAGCTGTGACCTTTGCTTTTCCAGCCAAAACTGTTTCAGTTTAATTATTGGGGAAGAAAGGGCAAGGTATTTCATAGCTGGATAAACAGTAGCAGGGTGTTTTATGCATGTGCTTCTTTACAGTGAAGACTGAGGCTATGTTTCCATGATTTTTTTTACCACGATTTTACCACAATTTTTTGCGGTGATTTGAAGCAATGCCTGTGTATTCTTGAGGTCTATGGACCTCAAGTCACATCAAAGTGACTACTTTGAAGTCGCTGCGCTTTGAAGTTGCACAAATATGAACGGTACTCATTGGAAATCATGGGGTGCGACTTGTCATGCGACTTTTCAGTCCCAAATTTCAGTCCCAAATCGCATGAAAAGTTGCACAAGTGGAAACCTAGCCTTAGTATTGTAACAGTGCTTCAGCTGTGGAATGCCCTACCACATGGGCTAGTAATGGCAAATCAATAATGGCATTTAAAATGAAAGGGATGGTATCTACAGTAATTACCAAATAAGAGTATGGAAAAGTTTTAATCCATGTTCAACATGATGAAAATGTGCCATCCTTTAATAAACAGCAATACCATGTAGTAGCCCATAGTAAACTTTTTTTTTTTAAACGTAATATAATTTGATATTTTTTTTAAAGAATGTCAGGAGAATTTAACCAAATACAAATAGTAAAGAAAAAGAAAAATCATAATAACATGTAGGAACATTCCTACAGCCCAGCACATACAAGACACATCATCACCAAATTAATACCTATGACAAATTATCTCTAAATATATAACTAGAAATAGGTGAGCACCTAAGAATCCCATGATAGTCATGCAATTCCACAATCCTAAAAAAAAACATAAACAAAACAACTAAACTTCATATCAGAAGCTAGCCTAGAACAAGACAAAACAAAACAAAACCAACAAAAACAGTGAACCCCCCCCCCCCAAAAAAAAACATATGCTACATGCTCTCCGCTCCACCATGACAACCACCTCAAGAGACAAAGATGGATCTGAACTCCTGCATGGTTTGATATGTGATCTAGGTAGCCCAAGCCATTCTTATCTAAGCTATCATTTCAACAGCTAGTAAATATTCCAATTACCATTTTAAAGCAGGCTTAATGTCAAAGCTAACCTAAGGCCTTCCTTCTCCTCTACAGCTAAGTGTTAAAGGTAATAACACTTAGTAATCCAGTTACCAACTAACCAGAATTTTCTGTATGAGCCACAATAGTCTGTTGATACACACTACTTCCTGGCAAAGTCTGGGTTCTGTGTGAACATATTGTTTAAAGAGCCTATGTCACCAGAAAAAGAACAAAAAACACCTGACAAAAGAACAGTTTTACTTACCAGTCCTCCTGGGGTCAGTGACTCCGATCCTTGTCATCTTTCATATCTACAGTGGCTAAAGAATCTTCCACATCTGACACTGACACATCGGGGTGGGGCGAAACATGTTGGGGGCATGGCCTGGATGAATCAAGCTGAGGCTGCTTTTACCTGTTAATCACTTGGGCCGGGCGAGATGTGCAGCAGCCAGACCATCTCTTCCTATTTCACTTTGGGGTGTGTTGGATGCTCATGTCCCCCATTTTGCACTGTGGCTCTACCCATTGGCTGCTGTGTTACAACAGCTTGCAGTAACACAGTAGTGTGGCCTGGCAGCCAGTGTGTGGAACCATAGAAAGTCTATGGGTTTGCAAGAGAACATAGATCAGACACACTGCTTTCAGACTGGCAAGTATCATAATTAATACAATATTTTTGCAGGGTTTCTGCATTTCTACATTTTTTAGGACAATAGAGTTGTGTTATCCGATAGCTATATTTTGAGATTTAATATATCTCAGATATGATTTGGGTTAATGAGAATTCTTTGACCATGATTGAAAGCTTTAACACATCAACAACATTTATTGCTAAGTATTAATAAGGTCTAAACTAATACATCAATCTATCTGTAATGCAAAGGAAGAAACTCATAGGTTAAATGAAGGAATACAAATTATATTCCTTAAAACATTAAAATACAAACAATGAGAGGGATAAGACATAATACAAACATTTAGATACAGGTGCCAGGGAGACATTCCATAGCTATCATGCTACTGTGCACACGTGGACTCCATTCTGGTGACTGCCCTTCCAGCGAGAGTGATCTCGCCCCTCCCATCTAATCTGTGTATATCATTACAGGCCGGTGCTTCATTAGTTGGCATGGCTCTGATTGGTGGGCCTCCCTATTCCTGGTTAAGGATTGGCTAAATCTCCAATCGCTATACTTTGTCTAAGTCAACCCCATTTAATGTAAATCCTTGGCACAGACTATTTTGAGCGGGAGAGTAAGTACATGACTTTTTCAGGGAAGATAGGTATTTATGGGCTGGCCACCTTCATTGCATATCTAAATGAGGGATTCTTTGAAGTGAATATTTGTAGAACAAAGAGGTTTGGGCCCCATTGTTAAGCTAAACAAACATAGGCAAAGAATCATCTGTATAACAGGGACTTCTGGGAAGCTATATTACAGACCCACATCGATACAACTTTAAAGGAAATATATGCATAATTACAATATTTTACAACCGTTAATGGAGATTTCACATAAACTCATAAGGCAACAGATGCCCCTTGTGGCCAGTTGAGAATGAGACTCGGCCACACCTAAAATAATGGTTTATGTGAAATCTCCTTTAATATTTGGAACTTTTGTATTTGCCTTCTGAAATAAAAAAAGTTATTTTGAAAAAAAATCCTTTAACTCTCCATCTCTACAGTCCACATTTCTGGATCTCAGTATCAGTAGTCATCACGTGTTCTGGATAAAAGTCAAAGCACAAAAAAAAAAACGAAGAAAAAAAAATGAGGCTCTTTGTTCTCAGCAGTCCAATAATAATAGTATGAAAGTCCATAATGCCAATCTGGTCATGTTGCCCTTGCTTCTGGGACAGCCTTTCATGGTGATTCCAATTGGATACAGCATACAGTAACGCCCTTTGAACCAGCTTTCCTGACTTTCTAAGATTATACTTTATACATTTTAGATTGTAAGCTCTTCTGAGCAGGGCCCTCTTAATCCTCCTGTATTTTATTGTATTGTAACTGTATTGTCTCCCTTTTATATTGTAAAGTGCTGCGTAAATTGCTGGCGCTATATATAAATCCTGAATAATAATAATACTTTATTAATGTGGTCAAAGGTAGGGAAAGAAAAACACGAGTACTTCTAATGGTTCGTACACACGATTGGACTATCCGCCGGACTTTCCAAACGAGCGAACCTGCCCACACACGACTGGACTTTTCCGGCGGACAACACACATGGCGAAAAGTCCGTTCATTTTGAATGTGACTCCAGGTAGAAGGGACTACCAAAGTCAATGTTGCTGCCCTCATCAGCAAGATTGACACATCACTGGCCCCGTCATCTGGTATGGACTTAAAGGAGAAGCCCTACGCTGAAAAAACAGCGTGGGGGTCCCCCCCAAGTCCATATCAGACCCTTATCCGAGCACGTAGCTTGGCTAGTCAGGAAAGGGGGTGGGGATGAGCGAGCAACCCCCCCACCCCAAAGCACCTTGTCCCCATGTTGATGAGGACAAGGGCCTCTTCCCGACAACCCTAGCCGTTGGTTGTCAGTGGGCGGGGCTTATCAGAATCCGGGAGCCCCCTTTAATAAGGGGGCCCCCAAATACCGGCCCCCCCACCCTATGTGAATGAGTATTGGGGTACCATGTACCCCTACCGATTCACCTAGTGAAAAAAAGTGTAAAGAGAAAAACACAAGTTTTTAAAATAATTTATTGGACGGCTCCAGTGGTCTTCCATCTTGGGGGGTCTTCCCGCCGGACTCCTCCGCTATCTTCTGCTCTTTTGCTAGCTCTTTTACTAGCGGAGGAGCCCAGCTTTCTTCTTCATCACTGCCGCCGTCCGGGGGTCTTCTTCCGACTTCGGGGGTCTTGTCCCCCTCTTCGGTTCTTCTTGCCCGGCCTCCGCTATCTTCTTATAGCTCTTTTACTAGTGGTGGCCCAGTCTTCTGTCACCACCACCTTCTCTTCTTCTTCCCTGACATGTTGACTTAACACTCTCTCTGGCCGCAATGACAGGGATGCGTTGTGCGGCGACTTATATAGGGACAAGGGGCGGGGTCACCGGGTGATGTCACTGTGACATCATAAGGGGAGACAAGGTGCTTTGGGGTGGGGGGACCGCAGGCCCCCTTCCACAAGGCACCCCCACATGTTGAGGGCACGCAGCCTGGTACGGCTCGGGGGGGGGGGGGGGCGCTCGCTCATCCCCACCCCCTTTTTCCTGACCGACCGGGCTGCGTGCTCAGATAAGGGTCTAATATGGACTTTGGGGGGACCCCACGCCACTTTTTCAGCGTAGGGCTTCCCCTTTAAGTCCATAGCAGGTGACGGGGCTTGTGAGGTGTCAATCTCGCCAATGAAGGTGGCGACATTGACTTCCTGCGCTAATCCCATCTACCTGGAGCCATGTTCAAAATTTTCTCAGTGTGTGGACAAGTCTGTTAATTTCAAAAGTCTGGCGGACTAGCACACAGACGAGTTTTAAGTCAAAACTTCTTTCTAAGCCCGCCTGACTTTTGGAAAGAAAAAGTCCACCGGAGCCCACACACGGGCGGATTGTCCAGCGGACCCTGGTCCGCCAGACCAAGTCCGCTGGATAGTCTGATCGTGTGTACGCGGCATAAGACATATGCATTCAAATGAATGCTTATGTTGTAATTCTGAGCAGTAAGGACCTTTGATTAGAATTGCCATAGATATACTGTGACATAATAATGAGACCCTTTCCCATTGACACGTTTGAATGGTTACACTCTTCTGCCAGGTTGTCTGATTTTCATCACCCATCTTTCTTCAACCATGGTCATATGTCTGCACATAACTCTGCCCCACCTTCTGCTGGTTACCACTGTGTGTATGGCCCGGCCCTTTTAAGTCTCCAGAGGGGATATTGTTGATGCAACTCACCACTAACTCCTTTTACTGAAACTGTGTTCAGTTATACCAACCCTGATGGGCTAAAACCTTGGCTGGTGCCACAGATTTGTGCACATAGCTCCGTCCTTGGCTACCGTGTGTAGCTACTGTATTAGTCCTGCCTTTAGCAGGCTGCTAAAAAGGTCATAACTTTAAGAGATCTCAGTGCAAATTAGACAGTGTCAACTAAGCAGACCAAATAACTTGATTTCAGAATACGGATAAGTGTGATGCCACCAGTTACTTGAGGCTTCTGGAATAATCACACTAAATTACTCTATTACAATTACAATTGTACTATACTATACCTGCTTTTTGACAATCACTATGAGTCTCACAAGTCCCAGGACATATATATGATATTCAAGCAATGCTCTTTAAATTTAGTTATGGCACAAAAAATAAATTGACCAACTAAAAAATAAATTAACCACAAATGATGACTGTCACACATTAGGACTGTAGAGAGGACCGTGTGTCACATGTACAAAGAAAATAGTAACATGGCTTTTGCTAAAACCTGGTGTTACTCTTACTATTGTCATAGTTGGTAATAGCTAAAATGACATTAATGTATATAACTAATTATCCACTGTTAAAGAGAAAAAAAAGAACTGTTGAAAATTGGCCCAAACACAAAATGCTATAGGGAAGCTTTAATATTCTATATCAACATTTTTAACTGTTTTAAATGTTCTCCATATAATGTTCCCCATACTCCCCTCTTTTTTGTTTGTATTTCACCATAGCTAAAACAAACTCAAGAATCACTCAAAAATTTGATAATGGAAAGAAAGTGATAATGGAAAAATAATAAAAAAATATACAGTTGTGATTATAAGTTTACATACCCTGGCAGAATTTGTGATTTCTTGGCCATTTTTCTTAAAATATGAATGATAACACAAAAATCTTTCTTTCACTCACGGTTAGTGTTTGGCTGAAGCCATTTATTATCAATCGACTGTGTTTACTCTTTTCAAATCATTAATGACAACAGAAACTACCCAAATGACCCTGATCAAAAGTTTACATACTCTGGTAATTTTGGCCTGATAACATGCACACAAGTTGACACAGAGGGGTTTGAATGGCTATTAAAGGTAACTATCTTCACCTGTGATCTGTTTGCTTGTAATTAGTGTGTGTGTAAAAAAGGTCAATGAGTTTCTGGATTCCTGACAGACCATTGCATCTTTCATCCAGTGCTGCTCTAATATTTCTGGATTCTGAGTCATGGGAAAAGCTAAAGAATTGTCAAAGGATCTGCGGGAAAAGGTACTTGAACTGTATAAAACAGGAAAGGGATATCAAAAGATAGCCGAGGTATTGAGAATGCCCATCAGCAGTGTTCAAACTGTTGAAACCAAACCATGGTCAGGTAGACTAACTAAAATTTCAGGCAACACTGCCAGGAAAATAGTTTGGGATGCAAACAAATACCCACAAAAAACTTCAGGTGAAATACGTGACTCTCTGAAAACAGTGTCGTGTGACTGTTTCAAGATGAACAATATGGAGGCACTTGAGGAAAGATGGGCTGCATGGTCGAGTCGCCAGAAGAAAGCCATTACTACGCAAATGCCACAAAGTATCCCGCTTACAATATGCCAAACAGCACAGACGAGCCTCAACCCTTGTGGCATAAAGTCATTTGGAGTGATGAGACCACAATTGAGCTTTTTGGCCACAACCATAAAAGAAACATTTGGAGAGGAGTCAACAAGGCCTGATGAATGGTACACCATTCCTACTGTGAAACACGGAGGTGGATCACTGATGGTTTAGGGATGTGTGAGCTACAAAGGCACAGGAAATGTTGGTCAAAATGAATAGCAAGATGAATGTAGTATGTTATCAAAGAATACTGGAGGAACATTTGCATTCTTAAGCCAGGAAGCTGCGCATGGGACGTACTTGGACATTCCAACATGACAATGAAAACACAAGGCCAAGTCGACCTGTCATTGGCTATAGCAGAATAAAGTGAAGGTTCCGGAGAGGCCATCTCAGTCTCCCGACCTCAATATCATTGAACCACTCCGAGGAGATCTCAAACATGCAGTTAATACAAGACAGCCCAAGAATTTACAGGAACCAGAGGCATCCAAGGGGAATGGGTAGCTTTACCATCTGAGAAGATAAAGAGCTTCATCCACAAAGACTAGACATGTGCATTTCGTTTCGTTTCGAATCGAAATTCGGATGAATTTTCCTTATTAATCGGACATTCGGATGCATCCGAATTACAATGCTAACGAGTTCAACCGAATTCGGACGAAATTCGAATCAAATTCGAAAAATGACATTTTGCGATCCGAATTTGGGGCCACGTATCTCGGGCCACTTATAGCTAGATACCCCAAATTAGGTATGCAAACACAGTAGACCTAGCACTACAACATCTCCAAATTTGGGGTTTCTAGCACCAAGTGACCCCGAGATACGTGGCCCCAAATTCGGGTCACATAATATCAAGCACTTTTCTGCAGCAGAGAATTACATTTTGCGACCCGACTTTGGGGCCACATATCTCAGGGTCACTTATAGCTAGAAACACCAAATTTGGTATGCAAACACAGTAGACCTAGCACTACAACATTTCCAAATTTAGGGTTTCTATCACCAAGTGACCCGGAGATACATGGCCCTAAATTCGGGTCGCAAAATATTTTCGAATCCAGTTGAAATAGTTTAGAATCTGGTTGAAATAGTTTTGAATGCGGTTGAAATAATTTCGAATCATGTTGAAATCATTTCGAATCCGGTAGAAATATTTTCGAATTTGGTTGAAATATTTTCGAATGTGACAGATTTTTCAAATTCGGTAGAAAACGAAACGAAATCCGAAAACGAATTTAACGAATATAACTAAACGAAATTAATTAATTAATGAATTAAAACTAAACTAAACTAAACAAATGTTTTCCTTTTGCACATGTCTAACAAAGACCACAAAAGACTTCAAGCTATCATTGATGTTAAAGGGGGCAATACACGGTATTAAGAACTGGGGTATGTAAACGTTTGGGTAGTTTATGTTGTCATTATGATTTAAAAAGAGTAAATACAGTTGATTGATAATAAATGGCTTCAGCCAAACACTACACTAACCATGCGTGAAAGAAAGGTTTCTGTGTTACCATTCATATTCACAGAAAAATGGCCAAGAAATCATCAAAACGTATAAGCACAACTGTGTGTTTATATATATATATATATATATATATATATATATATATTTAAAAAGTAAGAATTTAGTGCTGTCTCAACATGAGATTTGTCTTTAAATCATTAGAGCATTGAATCTATATTTAGTTAAACAAAAAAGACACAATTAAGCCCTGGCTCACACTGACCATGGTAATGAAATTGTGCAAGTTCAGCTGAACTTGCATGATTTCATTTCTGCATGTCAGTTCCGACTTCAGGGGAGATTTCAGAGACATCTGTGCTGCACAGATGTCAATGGAAATCGCACCCCCAAATTGGCAAAAGTAGTACAGAAATGACTTTTGGGAATCGGTGTGGTGCTGCAAACAGCGTCGCACCAATTAGGACGTTCCATTGCCGGAAATTGCCGCCGATTTTGCATGCGATTTGGCATGCCAAATCGCATCAATGTGAACCAGGGCTTAAACTACTTCCACATATTGCAGCTATACAAAAGACAATGCCCTCTCTCGGTAGTGATTAACATATTAATTGATCCTGTTTGAAGACCAATTTGCAAGTCAGGCAGGCAACAAAAAGTTGTAGTATGGAGAGGAACGTACACTCTATTTAATAGAAAGAAACACAATTTTTTTTTTCTAATTTAGTTAGGCCTGACTGCAATTAACCGGATTCCGACCAGCGCACGCCAATGTACGTCAGCAGAATGGCACTGGCAGGCATATTGGTGTACAGGTACATCCAATCTTTACTGCCGCCCTGCCATCGCGAGCACGCTGCCGTGCAGCGTGCTCGCCTGCTGGACGGGACCCCCATGAGTCCGGTCGCGGGTCCTGCGGACTCGATCGCTGCGGACATACTCGTGATCGTCTCACGGGGCGGCTGAATGAGGAAATGCCTTTGTAAACAGCATTTCCCCGTTCTGCCTAGCAACTAGTGACGCTTATCTCTGCTCCATGGGATTGGAGCAGAGATCAGTGTTCACTAAATTAAAGCCCAGCCCCCCACAGTTAGTAACAGACCCCTAGGAACACTTAACCCCTACACTGCCACCCACTGGTTAACCCCTTCGCTGCCAGTGTCATTTACACAGGAATCACTGCATTTATATAGCAGTGATTGCTGTATAAATGACAATGATCCCAAAAATGTGTCAAAAATGTCTGCCATAATGTCGCAGTCACAATAAAAATCGCTGATCGCCGCCATTACTAGTAAAAAAAAATATTAATAAAAATGCCATAAAACTATCCCCTATTTTGTAAACGCTATAAGTTTTGCGCAAACCAATCAATAATCGCTTATTGGGATTTTTTTTTTACCAAAAATATGTAGAAGAATACATATCGGCCTAAACTGAGGGAAAAAAATGTTTTTTTTATATATTTTTGGGGGATATTTATTATAACAAAAAGTAAAAAAAAATGTGTTTTTTTTCAAAATTGTCGCTCTATTTTTGTTTATAGCGCAAAAAATAAAAACCACAGGGGTGATCAAATACCACCAAAAGAAAGCTCTATTTGTGGGAAAAAAGGACATCAATTTTGTTTGGGAGCCATGACGCATGACCATGCAATTGTCAGTTAAAGCAACGCAGTGCCGAATCGCAAAAAGTGGTCTGGTCTTTGACCAGCAAAATGGTCCGGGGCTGATGTGGTTAATTTCCTTCAAAGGCTTCTCCTTAAAACAAACATAAAAAAACTATGCTTTGAGGTCCTCTGTATTTTGCCAAGTCTGGGTCATATCTGTCTTATGCATCTATGCTTGTTTGTGTATTTTTCCTAAAATACAAAACTCAAAACCATTAATAACACTTTACGCTACCTCTCTGAGCCCTTGTACACACGGTCGGAGAATCTGTCGGAATGAGTCTTATCGGACCGTGTCGTCAGATAATCTGACTGTGTGTGGTATGCATCAGACTGATTCCGTCTGAATCTCCGTCCGACCCAATTTTCCAACATGTTGGAAATATTTCCCGACCAACTGGGCCGGACAGACCTAATCCGATCATGTGTAGAGCATTTTCATCGGACCAAGTGCCACGCATGCTCAGATCAAATTCCTACATCAAAGCTATTGGCTACTAGCCTGAATGTAGTCCCATCGTAATGAAATTACGTCATCACGTTCTGAAAGATTGGATTTTTCGGCAACTTGGCCCGACCGTGTGTATGCAACAGTTTCGGACACAATCCGTCGGACTAAATCCAACAGGCAAAATCCGACGGATTTGGTTGGCAAAATCTCCGACCGTGTGTACGTGGGCTGAGAGGTTCCTAATGGACTAAACTAGTAGTGGATACTTGGAACAGACTTCCAGCAGAGGTAATGAGTCCATCAACAGTACGTTCAAAAATGTAAAGACTCACCCATCTATGCTCTGGTAAAAAGATTATAGGAAAAAAACTTGGTGGGTTTCTAAGTACCTAAAGTGGTTGTAAACCTGAAAAAACAAACCCTGTCCTACATCAAAGCTATTGGCTACTAGCCTGAACGTAGTCCCATCATAACGAAATTATGTCATCACGTTCTGAAAGATCGGATTTTTCGCCAACTTGGCCCGACCGTGTGTATGCAACAGTTTCGGACAAGATCCGACGGACAAAATCCGGCCGGCAAAATCCGACGGAATTGGTCGTGGAAATCTCCGACCGTGTGTACAGGGGCTAAGACAAAGGCATAATAAGCTAGTATGCATCGCATACTAGCTCATTATGAAATACTTACCTTAGATCAAAGCTGTTGCAGTGGCCCCACACACTGCTGTGACCAGCAACATGTCTCCTGGAGTTATTTTCAGGTTTGTGGGCTCCGTCGCTGTGTTTGGCCAGAGCCGTTATGACCTCACTCCTGCGCATTCGAGCGGGAGCCACCGGTCATGGCACTCTGCTGAGGAAAAGGCACAATCGAGCCATTTCTTCAGTGCGCATGTTTCGATGACATCGGCGCAAGTGTATATGGTAAATATCTTCTAAACTGTGCAGGTTTAGGAGATATTTACAGTACATACAGGTAAGCATTATTATAGTCTTACCTGTAGGTACAAGTGGTGTAACAAGGATTACAACCACTTTAAAATCAAAGAAGACAACATGTAAACATATAACCTTCACGCACATTAACAGGACATGAGTCAATTTGGAAGGAAAAAAACACAAGACATACTGAATCCATAAGATGATATAAGCTGCAAATTAATGTATTATTATATACTTCCCGAGTGTCACAGTGAAACGTCACCCTAAGCCCCAGGAAAGGATAAAGAAAAAAAAATCCCTACAATTTCTTAGCCCTTGTACACACGGTCGGACATTCCGACAACAAAATCCGTCGGATTTTGTCCAACGGATTTTGTCCGATTTTGTTGCATACACACGTTCGGACGGAGTTGTTGGAAAATCCGATCGTACGTAACGTGATGACGTTATTTCGTTACGACGGGACTACGTTCAGGCTAGTAGCCAATAGCTTTGGTCTAGGAATTTGATCTGAGCATGCGTGGCACTTTGTCTGATCGGAATTCTCTACACACAATCGGACAAAGTCCCATTGGATTATGTTGTCGGAAAGTTTTACAGCCCAGCTCTAGAACTTTGTCAGTCGGATATTCCGATGGAAACAGTCTGATGGAGCCCACACACAGTCGGATTATCCGACAACACGGTCCGATTGGACATTTTCCATCGGAATGTCCGACCGTGTGTACAAGGGCTTCGAGTTCTAGGGATTGAGATCTCATATCTGTGCACAGGTTCATTATTCAAGAATAAATGTAAACTTGTAAAAGAAAAACAAAGTATTAATGTAAACTGGTACCAGTACTGAGCTCATTACAACCGGAAACCAAAATAAAAAGCATGCGCATTAATGTGATCACCTGATGGCCATTCAACAATGGTGTGTACATTGGTAAATAGTCACTGACATTCCCACTTTGATCTAGTGAAACTAAAATGCCATAGACCTCTGAAACATTACTTACATCTTGTATTTCATCCCCAGTTTTACTATTCCTGTTTGGTTCCCAATGGGCAGGTTAGTCCCTCCATTTTTCCAATTCAAAGATTCAATAACATTTCTCTTATTGGGATTGGAATTTTTTCACAAACTCATCCCATTTCAGTTTCATTTGCCTAATCTCATACTGCAAAGCCTCATTCTCTGCCTTAATAGTTAAGGAAGGGATGTATGATTTAGTATTTTCATATTTAGTACACCTAGGCCCTGTTCCCCAGTGTGGTGAGTACACTTCAACGTCACGTCTCTTTGTTGCATATTGATTGTGTTTTAATATCTTTTCACCAGAAGACAAACATAATTGGGCAATGTGACCGAATAATCCATAGGTGTAACATTTTATCTTTTGTAAAGTATTAACCACTTAAGCCCCGGACCAATTATCAGCCTAAGGACCAGAGGTCTTTTTACAATTTCGCACTGCACTGCTTTAACTGGTAATTGCACGGTTATACAATGTTGTACCCAAACGAAATTTGCGTCCTTTTTTTTCGCAAATAGAGCTTTCTTTTGATGGTATTTTATTGCCTCTGCAATTTTTATTTTTTACGATATAAAAGGAAAAAGACTGAAAATTTTGAAAAAAAAAGATATTTTCTACTTTTTGTTATAAGAAAATCGAATAAACTAAATTTTAGTCATACATTTAGGCCAACATGTATTCAGCCACATGTCTTTAGTAAAAAAAATGTCAATAAGCGTATATTTATTGTTTTTTTGCAAAAGTTATAGTGTCTACAAAGTAGAGTACATTTTCTGGAATTTACACAGCTTTTAATTTATGACTACCTATCTCATTTCTTGAGGTGCTAAAATGGCAGGGCAGTACAACCCCCCCCCCCAATGACCCCATTTTGGAAAGTAGATACCCCAAGGAAATTGCTGAGGGGCATGTTGAACTCATTGAATATTTTTTTTTTTGTCTCAAGTGATTGAATAATAACAAAAAAAAAAAGTTTACAAAAAGTTGTCACTAAATGATAAATTGCTCACACATGCTATAGTTATATGTGGAATTGCAACCCAAAATAAATTCTGCTGCTTCTCCTGAGTACAGGTATACCACATGTGTGGGACTTTTTGGGAGTCTAGCCGTGTACGGCCCCCCGAAAACCAATCACTGCCTTCAGGATTTCTAAGGGTGCAAATTTTTTATTTCACTCCTCACTACCTATCACAGTTTCGAAGGCCATAAAATGCTAAAATAGCACAAAACCCCCCCAAATGACCCCATTTTGGAAAGTAGACACCCCAAGCTATTTACTGAGAGGCATGTTGGGTCCATGGAATATTTTATATTTTGCCACAAGTTGCGGGAATATTACAAACTTTTTTTTTGCACAAAGTTGTCACTAAATTATATATTGCTCACACATGCTATGAGCATAAGTGAAGTTACACCCCAAAATAAATTCTGCTGCTTCTTCTGAGTACGGGCATACCACATGTGGGGGACCCCAAAAACCAAGCACTGCCTTCAGGATTTAAATATAAATCGCTACCAAAAAAAACTGTTAGCGATCGCTGACTCTGCGAACGCTGCAGTTATGGGTTTAGTGTTTTGTAAGTGACAGTGATCGATCGATACCGGACTTGGGTGGGCTGGGCGGAGGGTCAAAACGCAGGTGCTAGCAGGTATCTATCTATATATATACATATATATATATACTATACCACTACGGGAGGTGTATGCTTTGCACGTGGGTGTTAGCGGTACTGGCACTAACTTAGCGCTGCCTGGGGCGATGCAGACCCTATCTGACCCTAAAACGTAATTGATATCACCCGCCGGGTGATCAGGGGGTTAAACCTTTATTGGGTAATAAAGGGTGGGTGCCCTGATGCTATAAAAAGCAAACTAACCAGAGTCACCCGTAACACTTATACGGTGATCACTGGTGAAAGGGTTAACTAGGGGCAATCAGGGAGTTAAAACCTTTATTAGGTAGTATATGGGGGTCCCTGACGCTATATAAAAACCTGAGGGGAACCTAAATAACTAAATGGCTATCCAGCGTCACCAGTGACAATTATACGGTGATCGCTGGTGAAAGGGTTAACTCTAGGGGCAATCATGGGGTTAAAATCTTTATTAGGTAGTATATGGGGGTACCTAACACTATAAAAACCTGGCGGTGAACCTAAAAAATAACTAGCTACCTAGCGGCACCAGTGACACTAATGCAGCGATCAGAAAAACGATCGCTTAGTGACACTGGCAAAAGGGGGTGAAAGGGTTACCTGGAGGCAATCAGGGGGTTAAAACCTTAATTAGGTAGTATATGGAGGTCCCTGATGCTATATAAAAACCTGACGGGGAACCTAAATAACAAAGTAACTAACCAGTGTCACCAGTGACACTTATACGGTGATCACTGGTGAAAGGGTTAACTTTAGGGGCAATCAGGGGGTTAAAACCTTTATTGGGTAGTATATGGGGGTACCTAACGCTATAAAAACCTGGCGGTGAACCTAAAAAATAACTAGCTACCTAGCGGCACCAGTGACACTAATGCAGCGATCAGAAAAACAATCGCTTAGTGACACTGGCAAAAGGGGGTGAAAGGGTTAACTCTAGGGGCAATCAGGGGGCTAAAACCTTTATTAGGTAGTATATAAAAACCTCACGGGGAACCTAAATAACTAAATAACTAACTGGCTAACCAGCGTCACCAGTGACACTTATACAGTGATTGCTGGTGAAAGGGTTAACTCTAGGGGCAATATTAGGTTATATATGGGGGTACCTAACGCTATAAAAACCTGGCGGTGAACCTAAAAATAACTAGCTACCTAGTGGCACCAGTGACACTAATGCAGCGATCAGAAAAAAGATTGCTTAGTGACACTGGCAAAGGGGGTGAAAGGGTTAACTCTAGGGGCAATCAGGGGGTTAACCTTTATTGGGGGGGTAGGGGGCTACCCTGGACCTAACACTAACTGCCCTGACAGTTTTTACAGTTACAACTGATACTAAATGCTGTGATCAGTAAATAAATGATCACTGCAATCGGTGACACTGTGAGTGGGAGGGGGGGGGGGCGGGGGGTGATCGGAGGGTGACAGTGTGCCTATGTGTACCTACATGTCAATCTATGTCTTCTCTCCTCGCCGTCCGGTCAAAAAGACCGCCCCGAGGAGAGTGGCATCACTTCCTCCTGCCTGTGTTTACACTACACAGGCAGGGGAAGCTTCTCATTCGCCTGGATCGATCGAGAGGGGATAGCCAAAAACCAACAGCCATCCCCTCATCCCGGATCGCTCCTGAAGTGAAACGGACCGCCGCAGCCAGCGGGAGGGGGTCCGATCGGACCCCCCACCCGCTGGAAGGCAGGCACGTACGGGTACGTGCTTGTGCCCGCCCCTGCCATTCTGCCGACGTATAATTACATGCGGCGGTCCTTAAGTGGTTAAAGCATCTCTTAACAACCGGTGTGGTTTTAGGCTGAGAATATTCAATGGCTAAAACCTGATTAGCAACTTTTGCTGTCTGCATACAACATATAGGGGCACTTTTAAAAGAGCTTCCACCTTTGAATGAGCTGTTGAAACTAGCACTTACTCCAGATAGAGATCATTTCCTGTTGCATCTAGAAATATTCAAAGCAGTTGCATTACAATCTATGGTATGTGGAGATTGCACAAGCTACCTTGGGCTGGAAGATGCAGACAATTATTTATATTTACTCTCTGCTTCCTTCAGCCCACGTGCCTGCTGATCAACCTCTCCCTGTTCATGTTGGTTGAGTACTGATATTACTTTTGGCTATTTCCAGATCCTCCTTGGGGGATATGTTTTGCAACAATAACTCTTTGTAATTGTTAGCCAATCAGCAAGCACCAAAATCAGTGCAGTCTTACCCTCGTGTTTGCTGTATTTTTTCTCTTTTTAGCTTTACATTTACATACTCTTGTGTCCGGTACCATGGGCTTTTAGATTCCTCCATTGCTCTTATTTCAGAGTGATTTTTAACTTTATCAATCCTGGCCATCAATTTCTCCATGCTGTACAACAAGTTCAGTGACGATACAAGAATACACCACAGAACAGACTTCTGATACAGTAGTCTACCCCTAGAATATGCACGGGAGTGGAGACAAAAATACTAAAATAACACTAGTATCTTCACAGAATAGAATCTACAACCAAGAAAAAAAGATAGAGGAGACATGCTGAACAATAGAAACAATAGTGCTGAGATAAGCACACAAGAAACAATAGGATGGGTAACCCTCTAGTTAGACAATATAAAAGTAAGCACAGCCATGTTTAGATCAATAACTGCTACAACCAATTCCGTTTTACAAAAAAAAATAAAAAATCTACCACAAATTCAGCTTATCAAATTATTGGTAGGGTTTATTACAGAATGCTAAATGTACCTTATTTTAGACTCCATAATTAATCGTTACCAGATATTAGATTCGGTAACCAAACTTCCATGGTTTGGTACTTTAACAAGTACCAAATTGATAGCAAATCACCATCATTGTACGTTCGTACTTTGATGCTAAATACTGGGCTTATGGCAGAAGCTAGCTGCCATAACCCCAGTATTTTCAACAACTGCGAGTGACTGATTTTCAGATAATAGTTGTCTCTGTGGCTGCAAGATCACTGTTATCGGGGGCGGGAGAGGGTCCCCCCACTCCCCCTGCATTCTGGTTATCTCCGGTGCTTACCGGAGCAGTCGGTAGTGGCAAAGATGATGATCGCATCTTTTCCGACATGCTGCTGAGAGAGGAAAAGATGGCCCCCGCTCGGCTCCATAATTAACATCAAATGTCACTTCCGCCCAATGGTCTTAAAGGGAATTTTTTTTTGCCCCCAGATCTCACATTTAAGAGATCCTGTCATGCTTTTTTCTATTACAGACCTTGTAATAGGAATAAAAGTGACCCACATTTTTTTTTAAAAGGACAATGTAAAAATAAAAGTAAAATAAATAAGGAGAAAAATAATTTAAAGTGCTCTGTCCCGCTGAGCTCACGCACAGAAGTGAACACATATGTAAGTCGTGCCCGCATATGAAAACAGTGTTCAAACTACACATGTGAGGTATCGCCACAATCGTTAAAGTGGGAGCAATAATTCAAGTACTAGACCTCCTCTGTAACTCCAAACGTAACCTGTAGAAATTTTTAAACGTCACCTATGGAGATTTATAAGGGTCAAAGTTTGTTGCCAATGCATGAGCAGGCGTAATTTTGAAGCATGACACATTGGGTATTAATTTACTTGGCGTAACATTATCTTTCACAATATAAAAAAAATTGGGCTAACTTTACTGAAATGATTAAGCACATTTGTGTAAAACGCGTCTGTTGAGCACTTTGGATCATTTTCATGTTTTTAAACTTTTTGTCTCTACAATAAACATTTTCTTCATTTCTGGATGCGCCGCCACCTTTCTTCTTCATGTACATTAACTTTACTGTTGCCTTACTTTTAAGTAAAAAAAGTGTATTTTTCCCCCAAAAAATGGTGCTTGTAATAACGCTGCTCAAATACAGTGTGACATAAAGTATTACAATGACCGGCATTTTACTCTCTAGGGTGTTCGAAAAAAAAAAGTGTAATGTTTGGGGAATTTTCTAGGAAAAAAATACGGATTTTAACTTGTAAACAACAAGTGTCAAAAAGAGGCTTGGTCCTAAGACCCCTTTCACACTGGGGCATTTTCAGGTGCTTTTGGGCTATAAATAGGGCCTGTAAAACGCCTGAAAATGCCTCACCTGCAGCCCCAGTGTGAGAGCCCAAGTGCCGCCCCGCTTGCAGAACGTTAGAAAAAGTCCTTCAAGCAGCATCTTTCAGGCGGTGCGGGAGCGGTGTATATACCGCTCCCCCACCACCCCTGCCATTGGAATCAATGGGCACCGCTGCGGAAGCACCTGCAAAGGCGCTTTTAACCCTTTAATCAGCTGCTAGGGGGGTTAAAAGCACCTCACTAGTGGCTGAAAAGTGCAGCTATTACATCAGCAAAGCGCCGCTAAAATTGCCTCTTCTGCAGCCCTAGTGTGAAAGCCGAGTGCTTTCACACTAGGCAGTGCGCTTGCAGGACAGGGAAATAAAGTCCTGCAAGCAGCATCTTTCGGGCAGTGTGGGAGCACTGTATTTAGCACTCCTAAACCACCTCTGCCATTGAAAGCAATGGCCGGAACTGCCAAAGCACCTACAAAGTCCTTTCCGGGCGCTTTTAACTATTTTTCACCCTCTAGCGGGGGTTAAAAGCATCCCCCTAGTGGCCAAAAAGCGCTTCTAAAATAACGGTAAAGTGGCCAGTGCCTCAGTGTGAAAGTGCCCTAAGCGTTTAAAGTGGTTTAACCCAGCCCAGGCAGACCACACAAAAACTCTTGTCTATCTGATCTGCAAGATATAGTTTTTACTTTGACAACAATGAGAATATTACTGCTTGTAAATTCCCACAAAAAACAAACAACCGCCAAAAAAAAAAACAATTAAAACAAACAACTCTCTTGTAGCTTACTTTCAATGTCCTACACAAATACAATGCCTTTCGTGGACACAAAATCTAAATAAAATCCAAAATCCTGTTCGACCTTTTCAACAAAAACAACCAAGACCATACTCTTTCAGTGTCTTTCCAATAAAACACATATGTACTCACCATAAAGCAAACTCAAGCAATGATTAGAGAGAGCAATGAAGCTCGGTGAGCACAAAAGAAACAAAGAAATAAAAACAAAATTTGTCCCGCTTAATATATCCTCCCCATTAAATTGACCGGCTTTAATGGTTCTTCTAATATACTTTTTCAACTATAATTATGGGATATTAACCAAAACAAAATCTGTGGGGTATCTTCCCTCTTTCTTAGCCCTTGTACACACGGTCGGAGAATCCATCAGAATGTGTCCTATCGGACTGTGTTGTCGGATAATCCGACTGTGTGTGGTATGCATCGGACTGATTCCGTCGGAATATCCGTCGGACCCAATTGGGCCGGTCGGACATACTCCGATCATGTGTAGAGGATTTTGATCGGACCAAGTGCCATGCATGCTCAGATCAAATTCCTACATCAAAGCTATTGGCTACTAGCCTGAATGTAGTCCCATCATAACGAAATTACGTCATCACGTTCTGAAAGATCGGATTTTTCGACAACTTTGTCCGACCGTGTGTATACAACAGTTTTGGAAGAGATCCGACTGACAAAATCCGACGGCAAAATCCAACGGATTTGGTTGTCGAAATCTCCGACCGTGTGTACAGGGGCTAAGAGTTATTATAATATCCACTAATACAACAAAAAACATTTACCTATATTTTTCCGTAGATAGAATTGCTGTGACCTCCAAACTACTGGAAAAACTGACTCCGTTTAAAATTCACCCCAATAACCTTATTCTGTATTACACAAATCTCAAGTACTTTCTATCTGGTCCTGATTAGGTAGGTTGCCAATTATGTTACCCGAAAGCTATATTTTGAGATTTAACATATCTCAGATATGATTTGGGTTAATGAGAGTTCTTTGACCATGAGTGAAAGCATTAATACAGCAACAAAATGTATTTGTAAGTAGTAAGACGGTCTAAACAAATACATCTCAATCTATCTGTAATACAGACAAAGGAAAAAAACTCATAGGTTAAATGAAGGAATACAGAGTATATTCCTTAAAACATAAAAATACAAACAATGAGAGGGATAAGACATAAGACAAACATTTAGATACAAGTGACAGGGAGCTAGTCCATAGTTACCACGGTACTGCACGCACAAGGACTCTATTCTGGTGACACCCCTTCCAGCGAGAGTGCTCTCTCACCTACCATCTAATTTGTGTATATCATTATAGGCCTGTGCCTCATTGGTTGACATGGCATGGCTCTCATTGGTGGGCCTCTCTATTTCTGGTTAAGGATTGGCTAAATCTCCCATCCCTATACTTTGCCTAAGTCAGCCCCCTTTAATGTATATCCTTGGCACAGACTATTTTGAACAGGAGATTTAATTTGTAGGTACATGACCTTTTCAGGGAAGTATTGATGACTGACTGGCCACCTTCATTGCATATCCAAATGAGGGATCCTTTGAAGTGAATATTTGTAGAACAAAGAGGTTTGGGCCCCATTGTTTAGATAAACAAGCATAGGCACCGGATCATCTGTATAACAGGGACTTCTGGGAAGCTATATTACACACCCACATTGATGCAACTCTAAATAAAAAATATTCATAAACACAATATTTTACAGCTGTTAATGGAGATTTCACATAAACTCATAAGGCAACAGTTAGTTTAAAAGTTGTGATATTGTGGGTATAACAGGTGGGAGTGTAACGCAAGGCATTTAGGTGTGGTGCTCCTTTTGACAAATGAGTCAAAAATATGGACACGAGGGCATGTTGTACTCCCACTGATGGCAGGGCATTTTTTTACTCCCATTAATGCTAAAGCTTTTTTACTTCCACTGATCATCAACATAGCGGCATATTTTACCTCCACTACTAATTCACAGAGGAGCAATTTTTACTTCCACTGCCCACATTGCAGGGGCATTCTTCACTCCCACTGACCATTAATGCAGTGGTATTTTTACTTCCACTGACCACCAATGCAGGGGAATTCTTTACTCCTTTTGACCACTGATGCAGGGGCATTTTTACTTCCACTTATCACCAACGCAAAAACATTCTTTACTCCAACCGACCGCCATTGCAGAGGCTTTTTTTTAACTCTCACTGATCACCAAAGCAGGGGAATTTTTTTATTCCTACTAATCGCCAATACAAGAGAATTATTAAATTCCACTGATCACACAGAAAAATGTGTTACTCCAACCGACCTCTAATGCCAGGGTATTTTTTTTTACATCTACTGGCCACAGTTGGCGGTAACTAACCTGATGAATAGTTAACTGACCCTTAAATAATACATTTTAAGAACTCCATCTTAAAAAGTTCAGTTTGTGCCAAAACATTGAGTAGTTTATGTATATATGGGGTCTCCTGCGCTGTATATAAAGAATAGAAAGCAAAATTCTATCTGAATGGGTGCGGCAAACACTTTATGAGTTGGCTCTCATCTGAATAAATAAGTAAAAATGGTGTTGCTCTCCCAAATAGAGCAAAACAATTACTGAATACACAACCTATATCTTAAAGGCAGGTATCGTGAATAAAATAGTGTAAATAATAGTGTAAATAAATACAGAACAGATAAAGCAAAGTGCATACAGTTGAAGTCACGGGAAGTGACGTAACGCGTAGGATACCAGAAGTGACGACTACACCCGAGCAGTACGCTCGTTGGCTTGTTTGCTGTGCGCTCTGTCCCCCCCAAGTTTTGTGAGTAGTTCGATATTGTTTAATAAAGTTGACATTATTTAAATCTACTACACTATGGTGGACTCTATCTATTCTCTGAGTGTATATGCTGACATTATCCACGGAGGAATTTGATGGATGACGGTGACGCTAGAGAAGTGTGAAGCTCCCCCTGTTTCTCTCCCAAATCCAAGTGTTCCCTACTAGAGGCTATTTTGCTGTATACCTTACAGCAGTAAGGTAATTACCTGGTGTGCGCAGTATTAACACGTGGAGATCACCCAAACGGAGAGAGTTGGCTTGGCACTGTGAACACACACCTGCACTATTTGCATCTGGTTGTGATATTTCACTATACTATTCACGATTGGACTACTTATTGGTCACTTTGATTAAACCCAATTGGTTTTGAAGCTGTTTTGCTACATGCACTTTAGCACCTTGTAATATCTTTTTTGTGGATCACTGTTTTACCACAACACTATTGTTGTTGATATATGAATTATTCGTTTATTATTTTTAAGTTTAATTTTAACATCTAGATATGTTATGCACGTATGCACTTTGCTTTATCTGTTCTTAGTTTTATTTACACTATTATTTACACTATTTTATTCACAATACCTGCCTTTAAGATATAGGTTGTGTATTCAGTAATTGTTTTGCTCTATTTGGGAGAGCAACACCATTTTTACTTATTGAGTAGTTTATAATAAAAACATTTTTGCCATTCTGAAGCTTCCCTCCAACCACTTTGCATATTATATTATATATACTGTTATTCTGTGCTTGTCAAATATGCTACTGAAATATTGCTCCACTGAGTCTGGCTGAATGAATTTTAAACATGGGCAGCTGAAGCTGCTGTCTGTTCACTTCCTGGATTTACACAGACACAGACACACCTTCAGGTCTGAAGCCCTGTAGCTCTCATTGGCCCTCTTATGACTCATCCCCCTCCCTTCCTGACAAACTCTCACTAGAGTGAGAGAAAGCACTGTGCATGATGTCATAAGCCTAGGCTTTTTTTTCACCAGACAAGAAACAGGAAGTGGGATGTATAAGGTAATTGCTGACAGAAAAAAATGTTTTACTATACAAAGTTAAAACAACAAGGGCAGAAGATTTAAGAGATGGAAAAATGAAAAAATTAATTAAGGTCCACTTTAAGTTAGTCCACTAAACCACACTTGAAAGGGCTTAGTGCAATACTTTTGATATTCTGAACGTTTATATTCAGGTTCCCAAAAGGAAGGTGGGTCCATCACCAGATTAGAGTAAATAACTAATCATAGACAGAATGGAACAAATAGGGAATAGGAATTGGGGACCCCTTGATGACCCCATAACTTAAGGTACATATGGTCATATTTCCTTGAGTTTATTGACTTTTAGCAATCTACAAGTCCTTGTTTTCTACAAGAATTATCCTTTTGCTTTCTACCATTTTCCAGTCATGTATTTTTGTCCCATGTTCTTTGGCCTCCTGATTGTACTGTAAGAAAAAAAATATTTGTTTTTACTTTTTAGATATGAATATTATATTTGCCTTGTTTCTTTTTTTTTTTTTACTCTGTTCTTTTATTTCAGTAAATAAAATTATAAACGTATAAAATAGAAAAATAGAAACCAAAGCAATATTCCTATGGGAACTTTAAGTGTCTTTTGAAAATTTGTCATGCATCTAAGTATATAATATAAACAAGATAAAGTACTGTACTTATCATGTAAATGTTTTGTCAATAACAGAAAAAATAACCCTCAAAAAGGTCATATTATAAATGGCGGGCCTATTTCCAGTTTAAATATAGTCTTCTAAAAAATCCTGCTCTATCAGTGGAAACATATCACATTACATTACATTTCAATGCCTAATCAAATGCAAAGTTAAGAGTACATTAAAGGAAAGGCATTTGGTAGAGTCCATGTCCATGAGGTACCACGCATGCCAATCCTGTATACTGGTCGCTTAACTTCGAAGATGTCTTGGATCTATTAATGTTTGTTTTTACTGGATTTCTGTAAGTGTTTAGCACTGATTTCTTTTAATAAACTGTTAAGCAGTTTTACACTATGTGGCTGTTTTATCTTTCCTGGGCCCTACTATGGAGTAAACTTTACCACCAGCCATGACAGTACCACCACCTGCAATATAATAGAGGAAGTTGATTGGATCTTCTATACTTGCATATCACACCTGTCTAGACCTCTGGTAAGGAGGCATTTCATATCAATATCGGTGGAGGTGCACTTGGGTGATCAAAATGCACATCAATTATACTCCTTGTTACTGGATGTTCATCAAGGAATTCATCTGCACTATTTAGAACAGCACCAGTTGTTCACACCTTATGTAAACTTGTTTATTCAATATCTATGTTTAGCGCGGCAACATTTTTTATTGTTTCACTTTCATCAAAATTCATCAAAATTGGTCCTGTTGTGTTGCCAGCAGCTTGCACTGTTATATTTAGTCTGTATACCTGCGCAATAATTTTTTTTTATGTTTATGTTTCACCCTAATTTGGCCTTACGTCGTATGCCACTACCCATCTTAGGATTCACAAATGAGGACAGTCTCTTCAAATAGGAACACGCCTCCACTCTTTGAACAGTGCAGAAAATATAATATTTGTTATTCACACAAATATATAACCAGGTATCTCCACTGTTGGCTCTGCAATTAAAGCATTTAAACCTCTGGTAGGTAATCTTTCCAGTTAATATAAAAAGTAGGGTGTATAGCGTATCTAAAAGGAAAGCTTATTTTTTCCTGTGGTAAAATTTGTTCTTGAAATACATGCTACTCATAGGAACTAGGGTGGAACAGTAGCCACGTGGAGGAACCAAAACTACTGAGTATGCACAAAAACACATCCATATCAGTTAAGGGCAGTCATTTTTCTATTTGCTTAGGGCTACAGTGGATAGCTATATCAAAGTGCTGCAAGGTGCACCATCAAGTTTTAAAATGCTAATTAGGTCATCCAAGTTAGTCAACAGAATGGATCATCTCCACCTCCACTACCTATGTAACACATACATTTAGAGAACTGGCAAGGATCAGCCACAAAGGGCACACCCACTCTGTTTACATTCAACATGTTCAGTGTGATGGACCTGCCGGCCCCATTAAAGTCTTTTCTTGTATAATATATAACGGATATTTCAAGTAAATGCTATTAAAAGTTGACGGAAGGATAATATCACCTCTCTGTAACCCCTTAAATCAGCTATTTGATGAGTTACAGGTCATCTACTGCACAAACCTAAAGTACACCAATATTTTTTTACGAAAGGTCTTTGTTAATGTTTGACTATAGTTATAAATGGTAGTTAATATACTAAAAATAGTAAGTGGTGGGATAGTTGTCTGCCATTGAACACAGCGTTAAGATCTGTGGCAGTTTCCTTTGTGATTTTACTGGTGTTTGCAGTAAACAATTTTTCTGACTATGGTGATCTGCAAAACCTAAAACCATAGCCAAAATGTAAATGTATATTGTTTGTATTCATTCTACAAAGTATCCTCTGTAGAAGATGTATTGCAGTAGTTGCAGAAAAATGTGTGTCAGAAAACATACAAAAGAGAGGTATGCATTCATTTCTCTCCTAAAGTGAGCTGAGTTCGTCTTTTCTGCAGACTTGTGCTTTGTGATCAGATATACAGTAATCCACTTTAGAACACTGTTTATGTACTACAAGTTACTGTTCTTGTTCCAAGTTCATGGTGTAAAGAGAAGTTCAAGTGAGGTATTAAGCTGTAAAGTGGTTCTAAAGCCGCTTTTGGTAATGAAAATTCACCCCAAGCCACACTCGGCATTACCGCCAGGGAAGTCACAGTAAAAAAGTTTAGTCATCAGAATACCTTCTCATCCCCTCTTTTACTTACCTTAGCTCCCCATCCAGCACTGTGCATATCTGCAGCTCTTCTCCCCTCACTTCCTGGTCTCGTAAGCTTTGCTGAGGAAGCAAAAGCCTTTGGCTCCCTCTGCTATCAATCAAAGCCAGTCAAGCAAGGGCAGGGGCGGGGCCTGGAAGAGAGCACACAAGGGCCCCCATATTAAGTGGCTTGCTCTGGGGGTGCTTGCTGGCAGGAAGGGGCCAGGAGCACTGGTGGGGGACCCCAGAATAGGAGGCTTGGGGCCATTCTGTGCAATTCCAGCTCTGTGCTCCATTGCACAGAGCAGGTAAGTATAAACCTGTTATTTTTTTTAAAGCATTTATAACCACTTAAAATTGTGTCATATAAAACACTAATTCTCATATTTATTATATTATGTACTCCTTTATTACAAGAAAGTATTTACCAGGTACCCCTGGTGTATATTGGTAAAGTAAGAAAAGTTTTTGTACACCTCCCTTAAGTTTACATTAGTTCTTTCCTTGGCAATTATTTATGCTTTCAAAACAACAAAATATAGTCTGCTTTTTAGTTTAAAGTGCAGTATTTACTAAACTTTTAGACTAACATTCTTCATTTAATTTGACAAGTAGAAGTACCTTTTGAACGCCTCTAAAGTATGCCAAATGTTGTCCGTGCACTAGATTATTGGCCAACTTTTACACAGCTTTCAACAACAATTGTATCTTTATCTTTCAGTGAGTAAAAGTGCATATATCATTGCGAATAGGTAATATTCAGTTACTACCACCTTGGTACTGCTCAGAAAAAGGCATTTAGCACATATATTCACCCCATTAAGGGGTAAAAAAAAGTCAGGTTTATGATAAGCGGGCCGCTTACATTAATTGAAAACTGTATGTCTGTCTACATACATGGTCAGAACTACCTAGCCCCCCCCCCCCCTTCCAATGGAGGTAATGCCCCAAATACCTCAAGTATTATTAGCAGATTGTAATAGAATGTTTATGCTCAAATATTAATGTGTAACATTTCTGCTTACTTGATGTTAACTTATACATTTACTAGGGCAAAAGATAAAGTAAGAGCAATCAGCAACTTGCTGTGCAAAAATGCCCTATTTGTCTTTCTTCAGGTACCACCAGATGAATGGGGGGGATACCCAGCACCTGGAAAAGAAGGAGAAATACCCTGCCGAAGAATGAGAAGTGGCAGCTACATCAAAGCCATGGGGGATGATGACAGTGGAGACTCTGATACCAGCACCAAAATGTCACCCAAAGGTGCTAGCCGGCGTGAAAGATATCGCAGGTCTTCAAGTGTTGACCATCCCAGAACCAAGTAGGAAACTCTTCTTAACCATGTTCACACTGTCGGTGTTTCTAGTATTTTCACTGACAACATCTAGGACCTGTTGCTAAAGGGGTGAAACTGAAAATGTTCTGCTGCTTTTTTTAGCTTTAATTTTCAGTGTCACCTCTTTTTGCCTAATCATAAAAAGCTACAGTTATATTTTGTTACTACGTCCATATGATACCAAATAAAATTTTATAATGAATATTACCTATTTTTAAATATAAAAAAGCTCTTCATGTCTTTTCACATGTGACTCCCATTACCCTAGATGTGATTCATTTATATTCAGTGAATGTGTGTTAGGTGAAGGTTGTTCAATACAAATTCCCCACTTATGTCAGCCCAGCACACAAAGCATACAGGCTGGTCAGCCTATAGATAGAGGCCCTCAAAATATAATGCCCTTATCATTGCTGACCCCCAAAACTTCAAAGAAAACCTAGAAAAAATACATTCAGCCAGCTTGGTGCTAGGTTCTTCCACACAGCCAGTGGTCCAAGTCCATTATAAAAAACTTTCAGGTGGATTTAAGTTACTGTTATGCCGCGTACACACGATCGGACTGTCCGTGGACTTAGTCCGGCGGACAAACCGCCGGACTTTGCAGATACCGGCCCCCCACCCTATGTGAATGAGTATGGGGTACAATGTACCCCTACATATTCACCTGGTGAGAAAAGTGTAAATAAAACACAATACAAGGTTTTAAAATAATTTATTGCACAGCTCCGGTGGTCTCCCGTCTTGGGGGGTGTTCTTGACGGACTTCTCCGCTATCTTCTGCTAGCTCTTTTACTAGCGGAGGAGCCCGGTTTTCTTCTTCTTCGTCGCCGTCGCCCGGGGGTCTTCTTCTGACTTCGGGGGTCTTGTCCCCCTCTTCGGGGTCTTGTCCCCCTCTTCGGTTCTTCTTGCCGGGCCTCCGCTTTCTTCTTCCAGCTCTTTTACTAGCGGTGGCCCGGTCTTCTGTTGCCGCCTTCTCTTCTTCTCTTCTTCCTTGAGATGTTGACTCAGTGCTCTCTCTGGCCGCAATGACAGGGACGCGTTGTGCGGTGACTTATATAGGGCCAATGGGTGGGGTCTCTGGGTAATGTCCCCGCCCCTTATGATGTCACAGTCCCGGAGGATGCTGGGACTGTGACATCATAAGGGGGCAGGGTCATCATGTGACATCACCCGGTGACCCCGGCCACTGTCCCTATATAAGTTGCCGCACAACGCGTCCCTGTCATTGAGGCCAGAGAGAGCATCGAGTCAACATCTCAAGGAAGAAGAAGAGAAGGCGGCAACAGCGGTGACAGAAGACCGGGTCACCGCTAGTAAAAAAGCTGGAAGAAGAAAGCGGAGCTATGTTACAAGCATTTTAGCAAGCTATTGTAGATATGGACCATCTTTTGTTGATATTGATGTAGCCCTTAGGCAGGCCATAGATGATACAAATCGCTTGATTTCCCCATCAACACAGTCAGTGTTGATGGGGGAATACCTCCCGTGGATCTATTATGGGGGGGTGCTGGGGCTGCCAGGTAGTGGGGATTCTACTATCATTTCCAGATCAAGCTTAGTGCAACAAAAGAAAAGGGCCTTCACAACCCCCTGTATATGTGCATGAATGTTAAGCTGGCCATACTCAAGTAGATATTTGAATGATGAGAGAACAATGAGCAACAAAAATTCTCAGTACATTCAATGACTGAATGTAATCTGAATGTTTTTCAAAATTTTGTTTGCTTTTAACATTTGATTTTTGGAATGAATGCACTTTCTCGAGCAGAAAACACTTACACTGTTAGTAACAAAAATGTTCAATGCTACTCAATTTTCAAACATTAATTTGATCCCACTAGAAAATTGAACAAATGTTCTTAACCACTTTCAGACCGGACCATTTTGCTGGCTTAAGACCAGACCACTTTTTGTGATTCAGCACTGCGTCGCTTTAACTGACAATTGCACGGTCGTGCGACGTGGCTCCCAAAAAAAAATTGACGTCCTTTTTTTCCCACAAATAGAGCTTTCTTTTGGTGGTATTTGATCACCCCTGTGGTTTTTATTTTTTGCGCTATAAACAAAAAAAGAGCGACAATTTTGAAAAAAAGGCATTATTTTTTTACATTTTGCTATAATGAATATAACCCAAAAAATATATAAAAAAACAGTTTTTTTCCTCAGTTTAGGCCAATACATATTCTTCTACATATTTTTGGTAAAAAAAATCACAATAAGCGATTATTGATTGGTTTGTGAAAAATTTATAGCGTTTACAAAATAGGGGATAGTTTTATGGGATTTATATTAATATTTTTTTTTTTTTTTACTAGTAATGGCAGCTATCAGCGATTTTTATTATGACTGTGACATTATGGCGGACACATCAGACATTTTTGACACATTTTTGGGACCATTGGCATTTATACAGCAATCAGTGCTATATAAATGCACTGATTCCTGTGTAAATGACACTGGCAGTGAAGGGGTTAACCAGGGGGAGGCAGTGTAGAGGTTAAGTGTGTCCTAGGGGCATGTTACTAGCTGTGGGAGGCTGGGCTGTGTGTTAGTGAACACTGATCTCTGCTCCAATCACATGGAGGAGAGATCAGTGTCTCTTGCTGCTAGGCAGAATGGGGAGATGCTGTTTACTTCCACATCTCCCCGTTCAGCCTCCCCATGAGATGACCGCAATCACGGGGGTCCCGACCAGCGCGCAAACGTGCCGCCGGAGGCGTGCACACGATGGCACGGCGGCATTTTTAGAGGGACGTACCTGTATGCCCATATGCCTGTTCGTGCTTAATTCTGCGGACGTACATCGTCGTGCGCCGGTCGGGAAGTGGTTAACATGAACCAACTTTAATATCTTCTTTGCAGGGAATTTTTTATTTTTTTTGCAGGCTTTGTGTTTGTGAATTCTATGAATGCAGTATGCTATGTTAATCAGGGCAGGGGAGTTGCTAGGTCTGCAAAAGATCCGGGGTTAGAGCCCATAGCAGTGCTCACCAACCTTTTTGCTGGCCTACGGGGAGGGGGGGGGGGGGAGCGCCGGTGGTAAGCCATATTTTGCTGACAATGACTGGTGTTGGCGCTTAAATCATCATGGCACCATGGTTGATATGGTGTCAGGGTGATTGAAGCGCATTGTTTCTATTGTTACATTCTAATATATAATGAAGTGATTCAACTCACCATAATGCAGAATCAGTGGGAGCCCTGGGCGTGTCACTTGCCCTATCTCCTGCCACCAGATGTAGCATATCCCTTGCCACCGTCACCTGCTCCCAGATGTGGATTGCCGCTTGCCACTTTCACCTGGCAGCAGATGTGGATTGTCACTTGCCTCGTCACCTGTCACCATTTGCAGATTGCCACATCACCTGCCACCATTTACAGATTGTCCCTTGCCACATCTCCTGCCATCATTTGCAGATTGTCACTTGCCACGTCACCCACTACCAGATGTGGGTTGTCACTTGCCAACTTGCCAACTGATGTGGATTTTCACTTGCCATGCCAGCCAGTGGGACCAAATGTGCATTGACGCTGCATTGGTGGTAGGCTGGCTGCACTGGTCCATTTAGTTAGGGCAGGAGATCGGTGACAGTGAGATGATGTCATCTCGCTGCTCCCCATCTCACCTCTGACTTTGAAGCAAGGGGGTTTGACTGCAAAGTGGAGCTCCACCAATGACAAGAAGCATGTGACCTTCACTCCACAGCGTTGTGAGGGCAGAAGAGTGCTGATGTGTGGCAGGAGTGCTGATGTGGAGCGGGTGGAGAGAGATGTAATCTCTGCTTGTCCGCCCGCTCACTTCTCTCCTGTCCTCCACCTGTCTCATGCAGCCAGCCCGCCCACCGCAGCAGCCGCGGCCACGACCTGCTGATTAGGCAGGGACCCTGCAGCAAGAGACTCGGCACTGTGGGTCCCAGATTGGGTGTTATAGCCTCAATAGCCACCCTCTAGCGATGCCCTGATCAGGGGTTTGCCCCTAGACTGGGTTTTTAGTCAAGTGGGGACTAGATACAGGTAAGGTTAGCACATGTTTTATAAACAATACATATTTTTAAATAGCCAGTGTTTCTGTCATCTCTTTATTTTGCATTAGATGAATAGGTAATGAATAAAAATTACTCCTTTACAAATTAATTTGTGATAGTAGTAAATTGCACACATTCATTCATAAGTACTGTACAGTATATTACTTTCTGGTTGTGTTAGTAAGCATTGGATTTTTAAGCCCAACTCCAGGAATTACCAAACAAAAATACCCTTGCAGCTGAGTAACCCTCCACAAATAAAAACATACACTCTCAAAGGGTTTAATGCTTGTTAACGCTAGGGTTTGAGGAATAAAATATACCCACTTTCTTACTCCTGCTATTGACCCTGCATTGCTATGGACCGTGTGTGCAATAAAAAAGGCTTCAGAGGATTGGTTGCACAGATAGAGGAAGCCTGATGGAGAAAGGGCGAGTTATTTAATACACCCTTTTCCTCATCCCCTAGAGTTAATAAGCATTTGATTTTTGTTTGGTAATTGCATAAATTGGACTTTAATCATCTGCCAAGTCCCTAGCAGCATATGAGCTGGTAACAGCATGATGCGGAAATATATACTTACAGATCTTCAACCATAACTATGGGGATACCAACCTGTATGCCTGGTGTTCTGGGGTTGGTAACCGTAGGATATTAGAGGCTTTCCCACACTGCATTCTATTGTGTACATGCCCTTAGCAAGCCTTAATGCATAAAAAAAACTTACCTCCACTTTTTTTTTGGTCACCACAGCACACCACAATGCATAGAGCATTCACATAAATGCATTGTGGTGCAATGAAGGGCTGGTGCTTTTAACTTTAATCAGCACTGCAAAACACATACACACTACACATTGTATCATGTTATTCTAATTAGAACTAGTTGTATATCTACATCTCAACACCGCACCCCAATAAAGTTAATATAGACAGATACATATATAGCGGGGCTTTTTGGGTGTCTAACAAATAGTATGCCAACACTTCAGAAAATGTAAATTCACTTGTTTAATAATACATCTCAGTAAAATATAACAGATGAATATTCAACATAAAAACTGTGCAGTCAGTTGAAGCTGTACAATAGCTTCCCCTGGGCTACTGTCCCTGTGAGTATGGCCTTTTCTGACATTGGCCGCTGAGACCAATACCTTTCCTTTTCTTTTACAAAGTTGTTTATTCAAGTTTTCAATAGGAGTACAAGTACAAGATAACAGTGCAAATAATTATTAGGAGAATCCATCTAGTGATGTGAAGGAATTCCCTTATATTTAAGATGTTGCCATAACCTGAGGCGGTGTCCATTCTTTTGAAGTACTAGTGCTCTGCTTTGATAGGTTCAATCGGTGGCACTTTTATATCCTTTGCAACCTTCCTAGAGAAGGTATTTACCTTTTTCTGGTGAATGGAAGCACACATATCCACTTTATGGGTCTTCTGAGGATTCTACTGTTATATCTGTAAGGCCTCATGCACACGAGACGCAGGTGAAAACTCTGCTCAAAAAAAGCTGAAACGCGTGTTTAGAAGCGCGCGTTTTGCCGCGTTTGCATGCCGCGTTTAGCTGTGTTTAGCTGCGTTTAGCCGCGTTTGCGTTTATAAAGATAACATCATGTAGACCCTCCCCAAGCTCTCAAAGCATGTTTTTTTAACTATTTCTGCTATTTTGATCAGAGTGAGCAGCAGCAGCATAGAGAGCAGTTGTACACTTGCATTTGCCTCTCTTTCTGTGGTATATATTTTGAAATGGATCCCATATTGAATATATGTCAGGAAATGCTCCTGATGTTGCTCTTGATGAGACAGCAACGTCGTCGCAAATTTCGTGAGAGGTCCAGAGTCAGAGCTCGTCGATATTGGACCCATCCGTTGATGGGACAGTGAATGTCTGCTGGATATTTCACAAACATGTATGTGCAGCTGCGTACCTACCCGACAAGTCGGGTTACAAAATGTCATTCTCTAATGCAGAAAAGTGCATGACATTTTGCGACCCGATTTTGGGGCCCCCTATCTCGGGGTCACTTGGTGATAAGAACCTCAAATTTGGATATGTTGTAGTGCTAGTTCTAAGGTGTCTGCATACCGGGGTTCCTGGCAATAAGTGGCCCCAAGATATGGGCCCCCAAAGTCGGGTTACAAAATGTCATTCTCTGATGCAGAAAAGTGCATGACATTTTGCGACCCGAATATGGGGCCCCCTATCTCGAGGTCACTTGGTGATAGGAACTTCAAATTTGAATATGTTGTAGTGCTAGTTCCACCGTGTCTGCATACCGAATTTGGGGTTCCTGGCAATAAATGGCCCCAAGATATGGGCCCCCAAATTCGGGTTACAAAATGTCATTCTCTGATGCAGAAAAGTGCATGACATTTTGCGACCCGAATTTGGGGCCCCCTATCTCGGGGTCACTTGGTGATAAGAACCTCAAATTTGGATATGTTGTAGTGCTAGTTCCACAGTGTCTGCATACCAAATTTGGGGGTCCTGGCAATAAGTGGCCCCAAGATATTGGCCCCCAAATTCGGGTCACAAAATGTCATTCTCAGATCATATTTCTGAGTTTTCAGGTCCAAAAAATTGGGTTCCTTTAAAAACGCTTATAAACGCAAATGCGGCTAAACACGGGTGCCGCATTTTGCGTAGTTTTGCCACATTTTGCCACGTTTTGCGTCTGAAAAGTGGAAATTTTTGCGTCTGAACCCATTTTTTTGCTTCTGGAAAAACTAGGTTAAACGCAACTGCATAAAAATGGCAAAAAACTAGACTGTGTGCATGGACACATAGGATAACATTGAATGAGTTCAAGGGCAGTTGAAAAAAGTGTTCAACTGCATCTGAACACGCGTTTAACTGCATCTCGTGTGCATGAGGCCTAAAACGCATCATGTTTCTACCGTGATCCACTTATAAATGTTTGGAAGTGTTCTTTGAAAACAATACAACAGTGGCATAGCTTAGGGCCGGTTCACACAGCGAGGCGCGGCGAGGCGTCTCCGACTTACCTCGCCGCGACCTGCGGGGAGCTCAGCGGCGACTTGCAGAGGACTTCTGTATAGAAGTCAATGCAAGTCGCCCCCGAAGTCGCCCCGAAGTAGTACAGGAACCTTTTTTCTGAGTTGGAGCGACTCGAGTCGCTCCTCTCAGAACGGTTCCATTGTACAGAACGGGGGCGACTTGCGGGAGCGAGGCGAGGCGAGCCGTGTCGCCTCGCCTCGCCTCGCCTCGCCTCGCTGTGTGAACCGGCCCTTACTGTATTAGGATGTCTGTGTTTATTATACAGTATGTATGCTCTGAGCCTGTTGTACACTTTCATGTGACTGCACTTAATGTATTACTAAAGGCAAAACTTTTTTTAGTTTTAGAGTGGTAGGGAATTAGAACCCCTGTCAGTTTTTATTGCTGTCTGTGTCCCCATTAAGGGGATTCCCCCTTTCTTTTTGTCCTATTTACCATTATCGCTGAAAGTGAAAGTAAAGAAAATTCTTAAATTATTGGTTGTCCCTAGTAAAGGAATACAGGGGAAATATACCAATGAGGTCTGGTGACATGGGGACGCTCCAGGAATTTCCTTAATTTTCAGGGATTTCCTCTCACTTCCTAATTTGCTATTTTACAGGAAGTGAAGGAAATCTCCACAAATTCGACACAGATGGCAAAAAAAAAAAAAAAGACAGATTGCAACTCTCCCTTATCTATCCAAAATGAGAAAAATTTTTATTTTTGCCTATAGTTCTACTTTAAAGCGGTAGTATAGTATTTTTTTTTTTAACTTTTACCTACAGGTAAGGCTATAATAAGGCTTACCTGTAGGTAAAAAGAATATCTCCTAAACCTGTACGGTTTAGGAGATATTCCCCTCGCAATGAGCCCCTGACTTCAGCAGCACATGCGCTCCAGGGATTCTCGGCTGAACGTCCGGCAGACGCCGGACCTTGCCGGAAAGAAGTTTCCCGCGCACATGCGCAGGAGTGACAACATCACTGCTCCGGCCACTCACAGCGACGGAATATATATATATATATATATACACACACAAAAACATTATAAATACCTTTTTTTCATAAGTGATCACATATTCTATAAGGAGCTCGGAGAGGTGGGGGTTAAGATAATAATATAATCCTGACACTTTATAAAACTCTGGTTTGGCCACATCTAGAGTATGTCGTCCAGTTTTGGTCACCAATCATCAGGAAGTATGTGCTGGAGCTGGAGAGAGTCTACAGAAGTGCAACAAAGCTAATAAGGACCTAAATTACAAGGAACGACTACAAGCACTAAATGTATTCTCTCTTTAGAAGAGACGATTGAGAGGAGTTATGATTGTGATATACAAATGCCTCAATGGTGATCCCAGCTTAGGAATAAAACTATTCAGTGCTGGGGAGTGTAGAAAGACACAGGGCCATTTAATGAGATTGAAGCAGAAGTATTTTAACCTTAAGCTGCGCAGGTTTTTTTCCTCTGTCAGGGCAATACGAATGTGAAACTCTCTTCCACAAATTGTGGTGTCAGCAGGAATTATTGATAGTTTTAAAAGACTCTTGGACATGCATCTTAGTGAACTCAATATACAGGGATATGGGAAATGATTATCAACATGAACACACATACACCAATTATACAGGTTGGATTGGATGGACTAGTGTCTTTATTCAACCTTACCAACTGTGAAATTATGAAACAGTGAATGGCTGTGCAGGGGGCAGTCAGCACAAGTCTGACCATTGGAGAGCAGGCAGGCTGCTCTCCCAGCACAGCTGATTACATCAGGATGGATGTGCTCTCATGCCTAACATTGTCAGTTTGAGATGGGAAAGCAGGGGGGCTGGCCGGAACACAAGGTATTTTACACTTAGGAAGCAATAGACATGTGCACACTAAAATATTTTGTTTCGGAATTTCGTTTTCGTCCGAAAAATAAATGTATTTAGTTACTCCCGAAATTAGTTTTTATTTATTTTGTTTCATTAAAAAATGCATTCGTCTGAAAATCCGAAATAATTAAGGTTGAATCTGTCATTGAAGACTTATCGTGTCTGTCGAATGTTCTAAGAAGATTCGATGGAGTAGATAAACTGTACGACGTTGCAATGTACATTTCTGGTCGAATGTTCTGCATACTAGCTATAGTAGAATTCTAATGTTGTATGACACTAGTAATAATTATATTTATTAATTATTATTACTAGTCAACCAACATTAGAATTCTTCTATAGCCTATGGGTAGAGCATTTGACCATAAATGTCCGCTCGCGGTGACTGCTTCGTTGAATCTTCATGTCGAATCTTTTCTCTCTATGTCGAATAATCTTGGACTAATAGAGTTAGGTTAGGCACATTCAACCTTTTTGCTATTGTCTCTATAATGTAACATCTTTTCTCTCTATGTTGAATCTTTTCTCTCTCTATGTAGAATAATCTTGAACTATTAGAGCTAAGGTTAGGCACATTCGACCACAGGTTCGATAGACACAGATCGCTATTGTCAGCGTCATGTCGAATCTCCTATCTATATGGAACTGTTGCAACGAAAACAAAAATAAAGCATTTGTTTATGTCGGATCTTTCGGTTTTTGGATTTTGCACGTTCGTTATCATTTGTTAAAATGATAACGAAAATACCTGAAATTCAGACGAAAATGCATTCGGACGAAAACAAATGCACATGTCTAGGAAGCAATACAAAGAGAACTTTTTAACATATTTGCATGGTACAATAGACACATTTCAGGAATATGAAATGTTGGGGTAACATATTCTTTAGTCCCATCTACTCTATTCCCATTCCCTTTCAATTAGCTATTGACAATCAAATGCCAGAGAACCTTTATTGGAATTTGACAATAGAATTGCAACTTGAGAAGACATTGGGGCTTTCTGTACAGCCTAAACCTAGGACCCACATCACTTAGGGTTGCATTTCAGCATGGTTGTTACCTTGGAAATGTTGGAATCGAATTAAGAACTATTTTTGCACAGTTTATCAATGCCTCCACACACAGACAAACCCAGTGATGGTAAAGGTATTAGATGCAGAACTTTGAAATGAGTTGCTGTCTTTCGTAATGGAAAGCCCATAAGTTTAATGTTCAAATGTTACTTATTCAGCCCCCTTTTATCAAAATGTTTGAATAGTTATGCTTTAATAATTTGCAAAGCTAAAGGGGCACTTAAAAAGCATTGGCATGAAGCTCTCTTATCTGTGGTTGTGATATTAATGTCTTAGTTCAGATGCTCCAAGAAGTGAATAACTGTCATGTGCCTTTGGCAGACTGTCATATTTCCCTAGAAGACTGAAGGCACAGCTCGCTCTCAACCCTTGTTACTAATGTTTAGTGCTTCCTAAAGCCCAAAACGATTTTGCTGCTTTCTAAAGTGGAAAGAAATGATAAAAAAATAGATACATTAATACTAAAACATTCAAAATATCTCCCTTAGACCCTTTGCTGACTAGACATTGACTTTTATTCAATTAACATATTTCTTCTGTCTATTTTATTAGAGATGGGTGGTAATCTAGTTTGAGCATTTACACTATCTATTTTTTTTACCTTGACTCTTAATACTGAAACATGTCAGAGCTGTACTAATTCTGTCATCCCATAAACTGATATTCAGCAGTCTCACTCATAAAATATTATTCCTTCTGTAATTTTGACCCGATTAAATTGATTCATGCAATAGTGAGGTACATTACAAATGCTGGGTCAGTTTTTAAAGGCTTAACAAGGTGTTCAGGTCATTTCAAAACTGGTTAGCATAAAAGGAATATGTCATAGTTTTATACTACAAAAAGATTGTACTCAAAGATTTAACCAGTGCTTTTAACAAAGTTGCCATTATGATGCACCTAATGTAGATGACAGTAGGTCTAAAATGGAAATATCATATGCATGTTCATCTTTTTTTGGGTGTTTTGCCCTCATAGTGTGCTTTGTTTAGATCACTCTTTGCTCTGTTTATATTACAATTTTCAGATACAGATCTCAAAATTTGCTAGGTTTAGATACAATGGAAGAGATTAGTACAACTGTCAGGATTGTATTGATTCCTGTATCCCTATCTCTGTTTTTGTATGCAATTTAGGGATGGAAGTGTTTCATGTCCAGGGGTCAGTATTCAGACCTTTTTCTTCTGTATCCCTATTAGGAAGAGTGACTCACATTATTTGCCCTGGTGACATTTTTACCAAAAGTGAAAGAAAATCTAAAGTTTGAGTGGCCACCAGGACAGGAATAGAAGAGAAATCTTCCAATTGGAACACTAGTTGTGCTGACACTGGTGACAATCAGGGATTGCTCTAACTTTGGAGGCATTCCCTCTCATTTCCTGTGAAGTCAGCAATGGCAGGCTCTGTGTTTTAGACTGGCCATACATTTCACGGTTTTCTTGTACCATTTACCTTTAGATTTCCCAAAACCATATAATATGAGGCCAAACCTAAACATTTTCAATTTGTATGCAATCAGACAGGCCCTTGCACTACATAGTTGAAGGAAAATCTAAAGGAAACTGAATAAAAAAAATTGTATAATGTGTGGCCAGCTTTACTCAGTAAAAGATGTCTTTATTATTGTTGGGTGCCGTCCAAAGTCCAGAACACTAACTACAAAGTGCAGTAACACAGAGCAGCTGGTAAGATTTTTACTCACTCAAGTCTGAACAGTACAAGACAGATTTTGACCAGTACAATAAGATTTGATGAGCTGCTTTTGGTACTGCACTTTCTATTTAGTGCATTGCTCCTTCCACTGTTTTACTGGCTTCTATGGATGGAAAAGTAATTTGACATCAGCAATTTACATCATAAAGGCTTTCTGTACATGATAAAAAGTAGATGTTGCGTTTGACCCTTTCTTTCTTGTATTAGCTTCCTTTTCTATCACTCTTCACTAGGTTTCCATGTAAGCGATATTCTGACTCATGTTTCTGTAACTGTCCCAGCTGCTGCACTCCACCTAAAATTCATCAAAGGGGACACGGCTATGGTCTCTCCATCACGGGTCAAGTAAGTATAGGAACTGCATGGTTTCTAAAGAGAATGATGCTTGGGAGATGGATGGAATGCTGGTGGGATGCATGTCCACCTTATCCTTGCTTGCATTTTGCATAATCACTGTTTTGTATGGATTGCAGATATATAAATGAATGACTTAACATTTGGATGCTTCTTCATTTGGTTGGAATGTGTATGGTACTGAATCTGTGTAATTATATGACGATTTAATTAAATTTTTTATGGTGATCTCATTATTGTACAATAAATCTATTTATGTAATTTACTTGACTTCCATTATACGGGAACCTATAACTATGAACATATGGATACTTTTAGGCTTAAAAACAGATCTACCCCTTATATGTATATTGAAAGCTCCTAAAAATTCTTTAAAGTATGAACTTTCAAACAATATTGTTGCGTGTTGATAGTGCTCTCCTTTAGAAGAGAATAGGATAGAATAGAATATTCTTTAACCACCTCAATCCTAAACACTTTCACCCCCTTTATGCCCATGCCAATTGTCAGAGTTCAGCGCTGTCACATTCCAAATGACAATTACTCAGTCATGTAACACTGTACCCATATAAAATATTTTATCATTCTTTGAGACAGAGCTTTTTTTTTGTGGTATTTAAAGCGTTTGTTACCCCAACACTTCTTATTCCTGGTATGTGCCTGCTGTACCATGTATTTGTATGAGAAAGTATCCTGTTCTCTTCCTATTGCTTCCTTTATGTGAATCTCTGGTGATGCTGCTAGTCCTTCTGCGTTCCTATTAAAAACGAATCAGTTTTCTAACTACAGTATATTGGGAACTTAGTGTACTCTCCTCCAATGATCAGGCTTGTCCTTACATGCCCCGGCTGCACAGCCATTCACTAGGAAACTCAGTGGGCTGCTGCTTCTCCTCTCCACAGCTTTTATGCAGCTGAGAACAGAGGGAATGTGATCACTTATAAAAAAAGGGAAAAGGGTATTTTATTTTTATTTTTTATATCTATACAAAAATGTTTTGAGTTTCATTTTTGAATGGGTTGTTTTACAAGGTGATTGTTTACAATCAATTTAACTACTTATTGCTCGGTCACAGTAGAATTACTGGGACCAGGTGACAGCTGCAGGCTCAGCAATGTAAATAAACATTGCTGGCTTGCTTCAGGGTCTAAACACAGTGTGATTTTTTTTTCCAGCAGATGTTAGTCAATGATTGGCCAATCACAGTACAGAGTCCTGTGGTTACAAACACACGGACCTCTGTACCCAGAGCAGTGATCGGTCTAGAGCTCTTAATAAAAGCAGCACACATTACACTTGTTATGGATTCAGTTAACCCCTTGCTTGCCCCTTAATGTTAACCCCTTCCCAGGCAGTGTAATTGGTACAGTGACAGTGTACAATATTTGATCACTGACAGTTAGTGAGTTAGTGTACCTCCCAGCAAGGGTCTGTTAGTGGCAGTTTGCTCACCATACTATCACAGTTCCACTATAAGTTGCTGATCACTGCCATTAGCAGAATTGCTTCATAGCTACATAAATTCCAGTATATATACCTGAGTTTGTAGACTCTATAACTTTCATAAAAATCATTTAACCACTTCGGTACCGCGCTATTGCCAAATGACGGCATTAGCGCGGACCTACATTTCCGGGACGACGTCTATTGACGTCGTCCCGGTTACGAGCGGCCTGCGCGCCCCCTGAGGGGCGCGCGCGGCGCGCTCTGTGATCGGCGAGTCCATGAGACTCGCCTGATCACCGATCCGTGCAAGGGGTCGATCCCGACCCCTTATCACGTGATCAGCTGTCAGCCAATGACAGCTGATCATGTGATAGAACGGAGCTGGTAATCGGCTATTATTCCTCCTCGCGCTGACAGCGCGAGGAGAAAAAAAAAAAGCCGATCACCGGCGACCGTTATCGGGACATCAGTCCCGATCACGGCCATCAATACAAGGGACCACCTGCCACCTGCCAGTGCCCACCTGCCTCCCGCAGTGCCATCCTGAAGTAAAATAAAAAGCAAAAGTAAGTGCCCCCCGTCAGTGCCCCCCGTCAGTGCCCACAGTGCCACCCACAGTGCCACCCACAGTGCCACCCAATCTGCCTCAAAGGTGCTGCACCCCAGTGCCGCCCATCAGTGCCCAGCAGTGCCGCCCATCAGTGCCCAGCAGTGCCGCCCATCAGTGCCCAGCAGTGCCACCTATCAGAGCCACCTATCAGTGCCACCTATCAGTGCCCATCAGTCCCATCTATCTGTGGTACCTATCAGTGCCCATCCGTGCCACTTATCCGTGCCACCCATCCGTGCCATCTTATCTGTGCCCAACTTTGCCCATCAGTGCCGCCTTATCTGTGCCCATCGGTGCCGCCTTATCTGTGCCTATTAGTGCCGCCTTAACTATGCCTATCAGTGCCCACCAGTGCAGCCTATCAGTGCCCACCAATGCAGCCTATCAGTGCCCACCAATGCAGCCTATCAGTGCCCACCAATGCAGCCTATCAGTGCCGCCTAATCAGCACACTTCAATGAAGGAGAAAAATGACCCGTTTGTAAAATTTTATAACAAACTATTAAAACATGATTTTATTTTATTTATTTTTTGCATCTTTTTTTGTTTGTTTAGCAAAAAATAAAACTCCGAGCTGTAACTAAATACCACCAAAAGAAAGCTCTATTTGTGGGAAAAAAATGATAACAATTTCATTTGGGTACAGTGTTGTATGCCCGCGCAATTGTCATTCAAAGTGCATCAGCGCTGAAAGCTGAAAATTGGTCTGGGACTGAGGGGGGTTTAAGTGCCCAGTAAGCAAGTGGTTAATATACACTTTTTTTCAAAATGTTCATATTTTTTCGTTTATATAATAAAAAAATTAAAAACCAAGAGGTAAGGAAATATTACCAAAAGAAGGCTCTATCTGGAAGAAAAAATTATATAAATTGAATTTGCATACAGTGTTGCATGTAACGCAGTGCTGAATAGTAAACAACGCCTTGGTCATAAAGTGGGTAAAACTTTCCAGAGTTCAAGAAGTTACTTTCCACTGGGTTTTTTGATTTTTGTCATATAAATGAAATAATACCAAACATTCTGAAAAAAAAATGTTTCTAAAATTATGCACATACATATGTAATCTTTCTGCCAAAATGTGCTCTATTATATTTCTTTGGCAAAAATAACCCAGATCAGTGTATAATATTTAGTCTGATGTACTGACTGCCTATCTCTTTTCCTGAGGGCCTAAATAGCCAGGACAGTACAAATACCCCCCAAATAAACGATTTTTAGAAAGTGTACAGTCAAATGTATTTAGAAAAAGGCACAGTGATTTTTTTGAAGCTTTAATTTTTTTTCATTTTTTGGGGGAAAATTATGACATTTAAAAAATTTTTTTCTCAAAGTTGTCATTTTAACACATTATTTTTCACACATAGCTTAGGCATACTTAGAATTACACCATAAAACACATTCTGCTATGTCTTCCAAGTATAGGGATACCATAGGTGTGAGACTTTTTCACAGGCTAGATGCATAGAGGGGCCCAAAATCCAAGTAACACGTTTGGGCTTTCAAGGAACATAAATTACACATCTAATTACCTGACTACCTATCACGTTTTTGGAGGTTCTGGAGCACCAGGACAGTGGAAACACCCACAAAATAACCCCATTTTGGAAAGCAAACAATCCAAGGTATTTTCTGAAAGAAACAGTGAATATCCTAAAAATGTCATTTTTTGCCACAAGTTTTTGGAAAACGCAGGAAAGAAAATTAAATCGTACTTCAGTTAATAAGTTATTTCTAATACACACCATGGGCATGCTTAGAATTACACCCCAAAACACATTTTTCTACTCTAGTGAAGTATGGTGATATCACATGTGTGGGCCTTTTTTCACAGGCTAGCCATATAGAGGGACCCAAAATCCAAGGGAGCACCTTCAGGTGATCAAGGGACATAAATTACGCACCTAATTTCCTGACTACCTATAAAAGTTTTGGAGGCCCTGAAACATCAGGACAGTAGAAACACCCACAAAATGACCACGTTTTTCCCCAAGGTATTTTTTAAGATGCATGGTGAATCTTTTGAAGACTTCATTTTATTTTTTTGGAAAATGCAGAAAGAAAATTAAAATTAACCTCTTCTCATTCGTGCTATAGCCGAATAATGGCTACAACGTGGACCTAAATTGCCGGGAGGGCATCAAAAGAGGTCCTCCCATGCACGCTCTGTGATCAGCGAGTCAAGGAGACTCAGCTGATCACAGTAAGGAGTAAGGGGCCGATTCTGACCCCTTACCACCTGATCAGCTGTCAGCCAATGACAGCTGATCATGTGATGTGAACAGCCGGTAATCGGCTATTTTTGTCTGCCTCATCATCAGTTCCTGCCTATTAGGGTTATCTACCAGTGCCTACTAGTGTCCATCAGTGCCACCTACCATAAAATAATATAAAAAATAGTATAAGTGGCAGGCAGAGGCAACACTGCACTGGTGTGGTGGTGATCAGAGAGACTGTAACTAGGGTGGCGTTGATCAGAGACACTGTAATTGGTGTGATGGTGATCAGTGATACATAAACTGGTATTGCTATGATCAGAGAGACAGTAAATGGTGTGGTGATGATTATGGACAATATGACTGGTGTGGTGGTGATCAAGGACACTAACTGGTGTGGTGGTGATCAGGGTCAATATTACTTGTGTGGCGGTGATCAGGGACAATATGACTGGTGTGGCGGTGATTAGGGACATTGTGAGTGGGTGACGGTGGTGAATAAGAACACTGCCTGGTGCGGCGGTGATTTGGAAAACTGTAAATGGGTGGCAGTAATTATGGACACTGTCAGTGGATGGGGATATTTAGGGACAGTGTGAGTGGACCTGCGATGATTAGGGACACTTGACTGGAGCAGTGGTGATTAGGGACACTGACTGACTGGTATATGTATGTGTGTGTGTATATGAATATATATATATATATATATATATATATATATATATATATACACACTTTAACAGTTGTTATCTATGCCCTTTTTTAAAGCCCAAATTCAATTATGGCAGCAATGTGTAGTATTATGTTTCCCCTAAAGATGTCAGTAGTTGTACCAATGTGGATGTCATCATATGACCTTCAGGAGGAGTCAAAGAAAATAATGGAGTTACACTTGACTTTCAAGCAACGCAAGACCATTTTGAAGTGGTATTGTGAATTAGAAAATGTGTGTGAAGTTCAACGACAATGACGACTTTAATTTGGAACAGAACCACAAACCCAACTAACAATCGCACAAATTTGTGATAAGTTAGAATCCGATGGCGCTGTGTGTGATTTACACAAGCAAAGATCTGGGAGACGTCGCACAGCAACAAGTTCTGCTACTTCGGATATGGTGTTGCCACAGTTTATATGGTCACCGCAAAAATCTGTCAAGCAATGTACATGTGAGACAGGAATTCCCTCCACGTTCCCTGGACTTAAAACCCCTTGATTTCTATCTGTAGGGAACACTAAAGAATGTGGTGTATCATAGAAAACCACCTACACTGACTGCACTACGAGGAGAAATTTAAACATCACGAGACCAATTCCTGTGGACATTCTAGTCAATGTTGTTCATGCAGTAGTAAGCCAAAATCAAACGTGTCTGGATGCTAATGGTGACCACTTTAAGCACCTAATTTAATTGCATAATTCAAACATACTACACTTTGATGTTTATATAAATACGAGTAATAACATTTCCATGCATATATATTTCATGTTGAAGTGTGTATATTTCGGCCCTTCTGTATATACAGTAAAACCTTGGATTGAGAGCATAATTCGTTCTGGAAACAATAATAGAATAATAAATAGAATAAAAACTAGTTGCGCACTGCTAATCAATAAACTAACACTAAAAAGAAACTACTGTAACAATGAACGAATGCTGCTGCTGTCACCTAAGTGTTCCCACCAGAAAAAGAAGATAATAAAGTGAATGTTACAGCGCTGCATATATAGTAAGCTCAAAATTATAACATTGGGTCTTGCAGTGAGGTGAGTGAGCACTGCACGCGGTGGTGGGAGCACTGTTGTTGGTAGAGCAGTGAAGCACATGGAAACAGCCTTTTATTCCTTGTATTTCTTTTTACTTGCTTTTTAGCAGAAGAATTGTCACACATATATGGACGTTTTTCACTGAGCATTATTCACCTGTATTCATATATGGACATTTTTCATTGAGCAATATTCGTCTGTATTCATATATGGACGTTTTTCATTGATTATTATTTTTCCTATGTTGATTTTTATATTTATTATTTTGAGCTTACTATATATGCAGCGCTGTCACATATACTTTATTGCGTTCTGGAAACATGCTTTTAGTCTGAAGCACTCATATATCACAGCGAATTTCCGGATAAGAAATAATGGAAACTCAGATGGTTCGTTCCACAACCATTTATTCTCAAGTTCTTCAATCTATAGTCCATATAAAAAATTATAGCAACTTGGAGGCAACTCCAGGGAATTTCTGGGTAATCTTCGTGTAATGTCGAATCCAAATCACATCAATTAAGATGAGGATCTGACTTAGGGCTCATGCACACTGCAGGTAAAAAAAAAAAGCTTCTTTTACAGGAATTTGAACTTTTATTTCGGCTTGAAGAAGCTTGTGCTTTTTTGTGCTCTTAAGCTTTATTTTATTGAGCTTCTTTGAGCTTTTTTGAGCATAAGATTTTTTTTTTTTTTCACAAACCCAACTTAAAGTTACATATACATACATAGTAGTTAAGGTTGAATAAAGACAATAGTCCATCCAGTTCAACCTGTGTAGGGGAAAGTGTGTCAGTGTCTATAATTATTTCCCATATCCCTGTAGGCTGTGTTCTTTAAGATGCACATCCAAGAGTCTCTTAAAAATATCCATACTCCCTGCAGCCACCACCAATTGTTGAAGACTGTTGTCCACATCCTTATTGCCCTGACAGTGCAAAACCCCCATGCGCAGTTTAAAGTTAAATCGCTTTTCCTCCAATCTCATATTGTGTCTCCGTGTCCTCTTAAACTCCTTGAGACTGAATAGCTTTTTTCCTATGCTGGGATCGCCATTAAGTTATTTCTAAATTGCTATCATATCTCCTGTCAAGCGTAATTTCTCCAGCGAGATTACATTTAGTGTTTGTAGTCATTTCTTGTAATCAAGGTCCTCTAGTCCCCTTATTAGTTTTGTTGCCCTTCTCTGGACTCTCTCCAGTTCCAGAAAATCCATTCTGAGGACTGGTAACCAGAACTGGACAGAATATCCAGATGTGGTCTCACTAGAGTTTTATAAAGTGTCAGGATTATCATTCTATCTCTGGAGTATGTCCCTATCTTTATACATGCTAATATTCTGCCGGTTTTGGTAGCTGCAGCTTGACATTGCATGCTATTGCAATATTGCTATTGCTATCACCATCCTTGATACTCCCAGCGGTTCTCCCCCTAGTAGTTTGCTTTTATGTTTTTTGCCCCCAAGTGGATTACTTTACATTTTTCCACATTAAACCTCATTTGTCATGTATTTGCCCACTCCATTATTTTGTTCAGGTCTTTCTGTAAAATTTCTAAATCCTGATGTGAAGTTATTGCCCTGCTTATTTTTGTGTCATCCTCAAAAACTGAGATTGAGCTATTTATCCCATCCTCTTTATCATTTATGAATACATAGAATTAGTCCCAAGACAGAATCTTGGGGTACCCCACTTACCACTCCAGACCAGTTGGAGTATAAGTTATTTATCACCACCCTTTGGACACGCTCCTGTAACCAGTTTTTTTACCCAAGAACAAAATGCCTGTGGACCTCAGCTTGTAGATTAAGTGCTTATGGGGGACTGTATCGAATGCCTTTGCAAAATTCAGGTAGACTAAATCCACAGGCCTTCCCCTGTCTAGATGACAGCTCACTTCCTCGTAGAATGTTAGCAGATTGGTCTGGCAAGAACAACCTTTCATAAACCCATACTGATTACTACTAATGATACTTTTTTACTCAATACATTTTTGGATATAGTCCCTTATCATACCCTCCAATAACTTACCAAAGATTGATGTTAGGCTGACTGGCCTGTAGTTTCCAGGGATTTGTCTCTGTCGTTTTTTGAATATTGATACCACATTGGCTTTTTTCCAATCAGCTGGTACAAATCCTGTCAGTATGCTGTCCACAAAGATCAAGAACAATGGTCTGGCTATAACCTGACTGACTTCTCTGAGGACTCTCGGGTGTAAGCCACCTGGTCCTGGTGATTTATTTATATTACATTTATCTAGTCTTTCCTTCACTCTGGCCTCTGTTAGTCATGAGGGTATGCTTTGTGATGTGTCACTAACAGTACTGTCATCATGGTCAATATACCCTTCCTTTTCTTGCATAAAAAGTCTATGGGCACAAGTCAGATAGAAGTCGCCTTGAAGTAGTACAGAAAACGTTTCTAAAGTTGGAGCGCCTTCAATGGTGATAATTAAGACAGCTCTCATTGAATAAATGGGATTTCACATGTCATGCGAATTGGAGTCTCACAAGTCAGATCCCAAGCTGCTCGTATTGCAAGACCACGCTCGTTTATCAACTTAAAAGTGATAAAATTATTTTGCTTGTCTTGCAAAACACTTGCAGATCAAGTTACTCGCAATCCAAGGTTTTACTGTACTGTGTATGTGTATATATATATATATATATATATATATATATATATATATATATATATAGTATCTCACAAAAGTGAGCACACCATCACATTTTTGTAAATATTTTTTTATGTGACAACACTGAAGAAATTGCACTTTGCTAAAATGTAAAGTAGTGAGTGTACAGCTTGTATAACAGTATAAATTTGCTGTCCCCTCAAAATAACTCAACCCACAGCCATTAATGTCTAAACCGCTGGTGTGGTGTGGCCACCATTATTTTCCAGCACTGCCTTAACCTATTGGGCATGGAGTTCACCAGAGCTTCACAAGTTGCCATTGGAGTCCTCTTCCACTCCTCCATGACGTGAACCGAGCTGGGTGGGAACTGGTTAAGGGAAAAAAGCTGTTCAAACCTGCCTGGCCCTATGTGAAAAAGTAATTGCCCCCCTCCCATGTTAAATCTTGAATGAACTGTGATTAACCACAATTTTTTGAAAAGCTGAGTTAAATTTCACTTGCCACACCCAGGCCTTATTACTGCCAGACCTGTTGAATCAACAAATCACATAAATAGAAGCTGTCTGACAAAGTGAAGCATGCTAACAGATCACAAAAAGCCACACATCATGCCACAATCTAAAAAAAAATCCAGGAACAGATTAGAAGTAATGTACATGTATCTGTCTAAGGAGGGTTTCAAGGGCATTTCTAAGGCTTTGGAACTCCAATGAACCATGGGGAGAGCCAATATCCACAAATGGAGATAAATGGCCAGCCTACAAAATTACTCCAAGAGCATGACGATGACTCATCCAGGAGGTCATAAAAGAACCCAGAACAACATCTAAAGAACAGCAGGCCTCACTTGCCTCAGGGAAATTCAGTGTTTATGATTCAACAATATGAAAGAGACCAGGCAAAAATGGCATCCATGGGAGAGTTCCAAGGCCAAAGCTACTGCTGACCAAAAAGAATATAAAGGCTCATCTCACATTTACCAAAAAACATCTTGATTATCCACAAGACTTTTAGGCAAATATTCTGTGGACTGATGAGACAAAAATTTCCCTTTTTGGAAGGTGTGCGTCCCGTTAAACCTGGAATAAAACGAATACAGAATTTCATAACAAGAACATCATACCCACAGTCAGACATGGTGGTGGTAGCATGATGGTCTGGGGCTGCTTTACAGCTTCAGGACCTGGATGACATACCATAATTCAGTGATCATTAACCCTGTCCTCAGGGCCCACTAACAGGCCAGGTTTGCAAAATAACTGAAATACATCACAGGTGATATCATTTGCTGCTCAGTGATTGTGTTATTCTAGTCTTCATCTCCCCAAGGTAATAGATAAAACCTGGCCTGTTAGTGGGCCCTGAGGACAGGGTTGATGACCACCGCCATAATTGATGGAACAATGAATTCTGAGCTCTACCAGAAAATCCTAATGGAGAACATCTGGCCATCAGTTTGTGTGCTCAGCCTCAAGTGCACTTGGGTTATGCAGCAGGACAATTAACCCAAAACACAACAGCAAGTCCACCTTCAAATGGTTCAAACAAAGCAAAATTTAGGTTTTGGAGTGGCCTAGTCAAAGCCTGGACTTAAATCCAATTGAGATGCTGTATCATGACCTTACACAGCCGTTCATGCTGGAAAAGCCCCACAATGGGGCTGAATTAATACAATTTTGCAAAGAAGAGTGGGCCAAAATTGCTCCACAGCAATGTGAAAGACTCATTGCCAGTTATCGCAAACGCTTGATTGCAGTTGTTGCCGCCAAAGGTGACACAACCAGTTATTAGGTTTAGGGAACAATTACTTTTTCACATAAATGAAACCATCATTTAAAACTGCATTTTGTATTTACTGGGGTTATCTTTGTGTAATAATAAAATTTGTTTGATCATCTGAGTCATTTAAGTGTGACAAATATGCAAAAACAAATCATAAAAGGGGTAAATACTTTTCACAGCATTGTGTATGTATGTATATGTATATGTATGTACATATATATATATATATATATATATATATATATATATATATATATATATATATATATAACTTTACTTTTTCTATCTTACATATTGTTACCAGAGCAGTGCAGTGTTACCATAGTGATGCTGTACTACTGTACTATTCTGGGGTCATGATCAGGGATTTTTTTACACTCTGCTCACAGTGATGATCACTGTAATAAGCAATCTCTAACACTGTGCAAAGATTTCATTCATGAAGCCCTCCTTACTACTGTGATACTGTGATTGGTACAGGGCTCTATGATTGGCCCTGGTACCATGTGATCACTGTTACCAATCACAGTGATCGTCACAGTAGTAAGCAATGCATCATGTATAACAAACGTGCTTACTATTGTAACTGTGATCACTGAGATTGGCCACAGCAATCACTTGGTACCAGGGAGGTGCACAGTGTCCGATACTGTGATCGGTAATTGGCTGTATATGGTGGACACAGCTGGTTACAGATCGCACCACAATCAGGGAGAACATACAGGTTCGTTCTCCCGGAAATAGAAGGCACCCATCTGGCTGTTTATGTACATTGGCCAGGTGGGAAGTGGTTAAGGTGGTTGTAAACCCTTACATATACCCAGTGAAGTGACCCACTGAATTGATACACAGAGATTAAACAAATCATTCTACTTAGGTTGTGTTTAACAGCAGTCTTCTCTTCTCTACATCCAGTCAAAGTCCAAAATTTATAAAGATTATCTGAGCTGTCAGAATACAGAGGCAGAGAGCTGAGATTACACAATGCAGAGCTCAGTGGGGAGAGCTCTGAGAGCTGATTGGAGGGAAGGGACACACCCCCTTCACACAACACACAGGGTCAGATCTGAGGCTGTCAATTACTCTGTGTGCTGACAATCCCTCCCCTGTCACATTGTTTCTCTTGGTGTCATGAAAACTTGCCAGAATTTACTTATGCATGTAGCAGAGGAATGGGGCAACAGACAGAAATGACACTTTTGGCTTTGGCTTGAGACAAGTACACACTATAGAAGGAAATGCTTTGTTCATATTTCATGTCTGAGGTTTACAACCACTTTAAATAAGATGTGAACTCTGTAAGCTGTGAACCAAAAATCAGGCTGAGGGCCAGTGGCCGCCCGTCCATAGGGAGTGCACGGGCGCTGCCCCCCCTCCAGCAGTAAAAAAAAAAAGTAAAAAGAAATTCATTTTTTAAAAGGCCCTTTAAAAAGATTTTTTAAAAATTTCCTGTAAGTGCACTATGTTCAGGAGCCAAACACAGTTCACTATGGGAAGTGCCACGTCAATGCAATCATGAGATTGCAGACGAGGCGCTTGATTTACAGGATTTTTACCTGCTTTGTTGCGCATTCCATCTCGCCAAACAACTTCCGCCTGTAGTATCATGTCTATCAGGAGGAGAGGATGGGAGATGAGGCAGGAGAGGAGATGTATGAAGGACCCCACGCATCACCCGATGCCCCACAAACACAGGGTAAGTGCTGGGCAGACGGCACACTGGCAGCATTTAATGGGTACACTGGCAGCGTTTGGGCACACAGGCAGTATTTTGGAACACTGTACACTGCCAGCCATGATGGGCATTAGGGCACACTGGCAGAATTTAATGGGCAAGCTGGCAGTGTTTGATGGGCACACTGGCAGCATATGATGGCAGTTGGTCACAATGGCAGCATATGGCGAGCACACTGGCAGCATTTGATGGGCAGTTGGGAACACTGACAGTGATTGATGGGCACACTGGCAGCATATGATGGGCAGTTGGGCACACTGACAGCATTTGATGGGCAGTTGGGCATGCTGGCAGCATATGATGGGCAGTTGGGCACACTGACAGCATATGATGGGTAGTTGGGCACACTGGCAGCATATGGGCACACTGGCAGCATTTGATGGGCACAGTAGCAGCTTTTGGCACAGTAGCTGCGTTTGATGGCATAGTGACTACATTTGATGGCACAGTGGCAGCATTTGATGGGCACAGTGGCATAATTTGGCACAGTAGCTGCGTTTGATGGCACAATGGCAGCGTTTAATGGGCACAGTGACAGTGTTTGAAGGCACAGTGGCAGCGTTTGATGGCACAGTGGCTGTGTTTGATGGCACAGTGGCTGCATTTGATGGGCACAGTGGCTGTGTTTGGGCACAGTGGCAGCATTTGAAGGCACAGTGGCAGCGTTTGATGGGCACAGTGGCAGCATTTGGCACAGTATCTGTATTTGATGACACAGTGGCAGCATTTGGCACAGTATCTGTATTTGATGGCACAGTGGCTTCCTTTGATGGGCACAGTAGCTGCGTTTGATGGCACAGTAGCTGCGTTTGATGGCACAGTGGCTGCATTTGATGGGCACAGTGTCTACGTTTGATGGGCACAGTAGCTGCATTTGATGGCACAGTGGCTGCAATTGATGTTTTTTTTTTAATTATTTCAGTTTGTTTGCGCCCCCCACAAATTTTGAGCACCAGCCATCACTGCTGAGGGCAAAAGACTAGTCACTAGCCATGTCTGTATGCTATATCCTGATTTTCTCCAACGCTGTCTTGCTAACCCTGTTTTTGCACTGTGTCTCTGTGTGGGAGCAGAACTTCAAGTAAATGCAACAGTAAGCAGCACAGTAGTGACACCCTCACCCCCTCTCCAATGTAATACAGACTCTAGAACATTTGGTACCCTGCTACAGCAATATGTTTTGGCTTAAAAAACTATGCTCACTATTCACATTCCTATACAGTGTTTTCTAGGGTAGATCACATCTTTGTCACCACCTATACTCTGCCTCACCTGGATTCCTGTGATATACTTGCAATCCTATGATCAGATCACAACGCTGTAGTGTCAATTTTTTCATCCCTTTTTATAGAACCACTGGATGATCCTTGAACGACTCCATTTTAAGTAATCCAAATGTAATCCACAAAATTGCAACCTCTCTGACAGAATGTTTCAATTTAAATACAACCCATGCTACAAAACCAGAAACCCTCTAGAACACCCCTAAGGCAGTGCTCTGAATCTGATTAATACAAATCACCTCTCACATTAGGAAGCAGCATATTTGAAAACTCAGACAACTGTTGTGCTAAGGCTTAAATTCTTGGTGTGACTACCTGCACAATGACTACTTCCTTCTAGGTGTAATCCAAATATCAAAAACAAATTTGTGCTACTCAAGTGCAACATAAGAAATGCTTACTTAAGCCCCTTTCACACCAAAGCGGTTTTCAGGCGCTACAGCTCTAAAAATAGCGCCTGTGTAGGGCCTGAAAAAAAACGGCCCCTTTCACTCCAGTGTGAAAGCTTGAGGGCTTTCACACTGGAGCGGTGGCAGGACGGTGAAAAAAGTTCTGCTAGATGCATCTTTTTCGCCTGCTAGCAGGGGTTAAAGCCGCCCCGCTAGCGCCCACATACCACTGCTAAAACGCAGCTTTACCGCCGACTCCCGCACCGCCCCAGTGTGAAAGGGGCCTAAGTGTTCCAAAATAAACAATTCATCATATAAAAGTGCTATAAATAAATCAATTCATATCTTTTAAAAAGTGCTGAAGTGTCCAGAAATTAGAAAATGTGTCCACATATATATAATCTGTTGTGCTATAATCTGTTGTGCTATAACGTATCTGTACGTTGTTTCCGCATGCAGTCAGTTCACCCCCCACACAGTTAGAAATCACTCCCTAGGAGCACGCTTAACCCTTTGATTGCCCCTTCCCTGCCAGTGTCATTTATACATTGACAGTGCATTTTTTTAGCACTGATCACTGTATTCATGTCACTGGGCCCCAAATAGTGTCACTTGGTGTCCAATTTATACTAAAATCAATATATTTTTTTAAAAAGTTGTCTGTCTTTTTTTTGTTGATAGTGCAAAAAATAAATAAATCAGTTTTGTTCGGGTACAGCGTCGCACGACAACTGCAATTGTCAGTTAAAGCAACGCAGTGCCGTATTGTGAACAATGGCCTGGTCATTAAGGGGGTGAAACCTTCCGGAGCTGAAGTGGTTAAAGTGCTATGTGCAGTAGTAAAACTTTAAAAACATTTAGTGTTTTATGTGCAGGTGACCACTCCGTGCTCCCCTCCTTTGCCTCCACACACACCAGATCAAGATATTGTACTCACTTTGTATATACCAACAGCCTCTACTCTGACTTTCTACATGGCTTTTGATGGATAGATGTTCCTATATGTTGTTCCGTTATGCATGCATGTTAGGAGAAACATAATCCAGGCAATACCCCATTGCGTGATATCGTTTATTGAAGATTAATAAACATTTAAAAATCTACTCGCATAAAACTGTTGCTTTCATCAAATGAGCTAAATTGCATGTAATGTAATGCAGCGGTTCCGGCACTCATTGGACACCCGTGCTCGTGGCATCATCGCGTATCCAGACCTAGGAAGTGGCCTTTATGATCCCCGGGATGTTTTTGATAAACGCTGTTATTCTCCTGATTTTGTAAGTGTTTAGTACTTTCTCTTTTAATAAACATTATCTGGTGGTTTTACACTATGTGGTCACGTTTGCTGTTCCGTTACACATGACAACTGAATGAGATGCTGATATGTGCCCACCATGAATGCATAATTGGAACCTACGTTAGAGTGTTGGACCTTATGAGCAGAGGTTTAGACTACTGAATGGTGGTTTGGAATCACACAAGCCTGTTTGACTCTATACGTAGTGTATAAGAGTCCACTTGCTCTGTTAAGCGTGCATGGTTTTCATATGGTGGCGGGTCACAAAGTGATTCCACGGATTGTTAATCTCGAATACACCAGGACTTTCATGGTGATTTCTGGATTTGTTTCTTGGACTTTCACTGCAGTTTTTCATACATCTTGGGCTTTATTTATTTATCACTAAGTGTCTTTACTCTTTTTACTTTCAATCACAATGACCTTATATATATATATGTCACTTTATGTGTATACTTTGTTTCATTTATGTTATATATAATTCACCAATCTGTATCATGCTACACGCTGATTTCTACACTAATTTTGGATCAATTTATGTGAATTGATGTGCTAGCGGCTTTGTTTGCCCTCCGAGCGCAATTTCCCTTTTCTTTTATTACAGTAGCAGATTACATGGTGTATCATAGCATTCCACTGACTGCCTTTTGATGGATTTATAGCAGTTTATGAGAAAGGGATCCATTCTGCTTGTCTTTTGGCTTCTATGTGTGCTACAGAAGGGTTGCAAGCGAAGCAGAAGGCTTACTTGTTTTTTTCATAATTAACTTATGTAAACAGGGCATAATCCTTAAAGACTGCCAAAGTGATTAAGAGCATATATGTGTGTCATTTATGTGAATACTGCCACGGTGCAGGACAGACTAAGTGCCGCATTGATAGTTAACTTGTCAACTAAGGACTGGCATCAACCTATTTTGGCTGGACTATGGATTTCCTAGCTATCTACCAGGGACTAACAGCATCGTTTTTACATTTGATTCCAAGGACTTGGTATTATAAGGATTTTTTAGTGTTAGTTTATGAAACAAATAAACATGAACATTATTATGATTTATATCTATTTTACAATTTACCCATTTGCTCCAGAGCCACAGATCATCAGCTTCAAAGAGCCAGCAAGTACTCCTAACTCTGAAATAATTTCACATTTGCCACTTGTGGAAGGCTATAGTGATTTCCTGAGACTCAAAGGCATTACACAGTGGGGACTCGAAGAACAGTATATGGGGGGGCACATAAGATACCATAGTCAAAACTGGGGGTTGCTAATAATTTTCACCACTAAATCATACCACTGAAAAAAATAAAGAAGTATATATAAATAGGATTAAAAAATACGAGAGTAATGTGACATGCAATGATAGCTTTTTATAGTACTAGCCTAACACTTAAAAGACAAGCTTTCAAGAGTTTCCCTTTCTTCCTCATGTATTGCTTCAGATCCGAGAAAGAGAGGAAAAATCGCAAAAGCTTTTCTTTATAGTTTAAAGCAATTTCTGCAAACACTGTGTAATAATAATCCCCTATGTTAAATACACTATGTTACCAAAAATATTGTGACACCTGTCTTTATACGCACATGAACTTTAATGGCACCCAAGTCTTAGTCCGTAGGGTTCTCTATTGAGGTTTGCCCACTCTTTGCAGTTATAGAAGCTTCAACTCTTCTGGGAAAGCTGTCCACAAGGTTTAGGAGTGTGTCTATGGGAATGTTTGACTATTCTTTCAGAAGCACATTTGTGAGGTCAGGCACTGATATGGACGAGAGGGCCTGGCTCACAGTCTCCGCTCTAATTCATCCCAAAGGTGTTATCTCAGATTGAGGTCAGGACTCTGTGAGGGCCAGTCGAGTTCCTCCACCCCAGACTCGCTGATCCATGTCTTTATGGACCTTTCTTTTTGCACTGATACAAATAATTTGGTGGAGGGGGGATTATGGTGTGGGGTTGTTTTTTCAGGGGTTGGGTTTGGCCTCTTAGTTCTAGTGAAGGGAACTCTTAAGACGTCACCATATCAAGACATTTTGGACAATTTCATGCTCCAGCCTTTGTGGGAACAGTTTGGGGATGGCCCCTTCCTGTTACAACATAACTGCGGATGCACTATTAACCCCAGTATTTGTATCAGTGGATGTATTTTTAACCCCCAGTATTGGTGTCACTGGACGCAATAATAACCCCCAAAAATAGTGCCAGTACTGTATTGACAGCAGCAACACAGCAGGGGTAAGTTAGTCTGAGCCTAAGGAAACTGAGGACACAGTGAGGCTAGGCCAAAAGGAAAGGAGGGACACACCTGGAGTGGAAAGCAGCAGCAGTCGCCAGTTCATCCATGCAGCGGGTACACAGCCCAGCATTCTGCACTCCCTGGCCCAGCCAAAGCTCCTCCCCCCAAGGCAGGAAGAGGCATTGCAAGCCAATGGGAATAGAGTGGTGGGAGGGACAGGTGCCGGAAGCTCCCGCTGTGTGCTGCCTCATCGTAATATAGCTCTGTGCCAGACACTGTTAGGCAGCCCATAGATGGTGCAAATTCTTTCCTGCAACCACGGGTTGCAGGAAAGTAATTTGCAAGATTCCCCTATCAACACAGACAGTGATGACTGGGGAATCCCTCCTGCCAGGCCATTGTCTGCTTCGGGCAGGGAAAGCCTTCCCATTAATGGCGAAAATCTTGGCCTTAACCTGAGCCTGACAGCCTGGCCTGGTGAAATAGGACGGTGTAAGAGAGGAGTCATTATTAACCCTTGCAGCTGCCACTGACTGCTCTGCTGTACTGCTTGTTGATGGTACCATATGCGGGCTGCAGCAAAGCAGGGACACCAGGCATTTGAACCCCCTTTGACCCCCTCTACATCCTTGTCACAAATCCCCCCACTCTTCACAAATCCCCCCCTCCACAAATTCCTCCTCACTCTCCACAAATTCACCCTCTAAGGACTTTTCTCAGCCTCAGTGAGATGGCTCACTCACCTCCCCTCCTAGGACATGGTAGTCGGCTGCTGGCTGTGCAGCTGATACAAAGGGGTCAAGACTGGCACTTGGCAGCTGAATTTCTGTTGATGTGAATTTAAATAAAACTCTTTATGCTTGTCTCAACCCAAAGTTTTATTTAGGTATCAACAGACTTTCTTTAAGCAGACCTTTCCCCCCTTTTGCTAAAAATTTCTTCAGCATGCAGCTCTCTAGTTTAACAAACATTTTGTGCTTTTACATATAATTACAGTTTTTCCACTTCCTTGTTGAGTGAGGCACTGGTAAGGTATCCCTGACCTCACAGCTGCATCCTGGGAAGGCAACATCATCAGTGCCTTCATGGGAAGTTTGTAAACTGCAAGATTTCACAAGATCTCGTGGCATAGGCATCCCACAAGATGATGTGCACTGTCACATGTTTCAGGAGGCAGACTCATAGATACAGGCAGAGTTCCAGGAATTAAAGAGGGAAGGATTTTTCTACCCTTACTGAAATTGGCCTACTATCATACCTTATAAAGGGTATTTACTCAAGAGATAAAGCTATAATTCTACCACTGTACAAAATGCTGGTTTGACCTAATCTTTAGAATGGGGTTCAGTTTTGGGCATCAATCTTCAGAAAAGATGCACGTAACCATTTATTTTTATTTCTTGCACACATGTTAAACTCTGCATTTTTTGCTAGAAATTACTACAAAACAGTATGGTATACATTTTCCAATAACAGAGACCCAGGAGAATAAAATGGTGGTTTATATGTGCCAAATTCACTAGTATTCCACCTACTATGTGGCTGTGGGTGGTACTCCAGATTCATGTTCAGTACCCAATTTGCAATATGCATAGTAAAATGAGATAGGTACATTAACTTATCATATAATGTTGGATCCACATTTTACTTGCTTTTGGGGATTACTTATAACCTGTTTACTATTGGTATTAGTACCGGGACAAGCCCCCTCCTCCCCTTTTTTGTGTACTTTTTTTCGGGTTATTTGAGCACAAGTTGCGGAGTTTGGCACCCGAGGCTCTGTCTCTTTAAAATTTGGGAACAGATTCATATAGGTCGGGTAGCCGATCATTTTTCCGCCATTTAGGGGAGGAGCTCTGTACGTTCACCGCTGCTCCTCGTATATAATGGAAATGAGGCCTGGCCCAAGTGGAGCGCTTGTATATTTTGCCGCTCCACTTATGTAATGAAAATGAGGCTTGGCCCAGGTGGAGCGCGTACACCTCCGTGGTGGGCGGTGACGTATTGCGCTTGCCCAACACACACAACACATCATCAAGCTAGAGGATGGGGCGTGACTATTACTTTGTTTACTATAGAGGGACGGGTGACTGCGCTGATGCGCGTCACTTCCGTCGCTCTGATCCTTGACCCCACGCCCCATTGGCGCTGATATGGAGGCTTGGTTCCGTTCTGTGGATGTGGAGCCAAGTGGTCTCAATTTTTGATATGGCTACACTTTTGGGTCCTCGCGCTGGTGGTCTGGTTATCGGTGTGGGCGTCCCCTTTTTTCCTTCTTTTTTTCGCTCTCCGTTTTGGTGGTTGGGGATGGTTCTCAATGTTTGCGATCTATGACCTACATACGTCACTTCCGGTATATACCCGGAAGTGCAGCGGAGTGGTCCAATGGAGGAGGTGACTTGGGCCACAATTCATTATAAAACTGAGGCATTATGGCGTGTCACCCACACCCCAGGACGACGTGATCTTTTCACGAAACGCGTTGGGTGGCGTGACACGCTTTTTGCCTCAATAGAACTGCTACAGAACGGGATATTGTTTGGAGTTCGCGATCGGCCGACGCTTTTCCATTGATGATATGCCCTGTGTCCATTTACTTCTGTAAGTGCACTTCTTTTTATGTTTACTTTTAATAAATGATTTTACACTATTTGGAGTGTTCTTCCTTCCCACGGTGGACCTTTTGCTTTTCCGTTGGAATATATTCGAGTCCTGCTCCAAAGGGTTTTCTGTCTTGGATGACTCAAGATTGACGCATTCCCTGACCTGATTTTAAGATAAAGCGCTCCTTACTGGGGCATCTGGTAAGGAGCCATTGTTATCCGTATGGTGGTGGTGCACCTCAATCTGCTTCACGTCAACATAGGTTTTGATATTGGACAATCACCTTGGACACGTGGTGCTTTTTCAGTTTATTCACAAGGACTTTATAACATTGTTGCACCAATCATTTATGTAATTTGTTCCCTTTGAAAGTTTCCTTCTGTATGTCCCTTTTTGGGCACCAGTATCACTGACATCTAGTGTTTATGTTAATATGGCTATGTTTACACTAATGGGTGACATTGCATATATGTTTATTTTTTGCATGTAGTCAATGTATTCATTTTTGACTTTTTATGTAACATCGAGCACTTTTGAGCTTCACTGTTGAGATATTTATATCCTAATATGAAATATTAGGGATTGCGCAGTTCTCTTTTTTCTTTTATTCTGGTTTACAGTAGTTACATTATTTTATGTCATACAATATTTGCACAATTATTTATGAAATGCATATTTTCAGGAGAAAATACACTAATATGAATTTCCCCAATTGTCTCTATGGTATATGAAACTGGAGTTGACCATGATTTTGTCACTTATGGTTACTAGGGTCTGGAGGCATTCGTTGAAGGAGGGATTGATGAAATTAAAGTTCCCCCGAGTTCCTCCTGCATTTGTTGGGGAAGGGAGAGCCCCATAAAAGTGATAAATATAAGAGATGCCCTATCACTTTTATTGGAAAGACCTTCGCCAGGTTTTAGAGCTGGTAACCAAGGTCGCAACATCAGCGGCTGTGAGCTTGATTTTGCCACTTGTCTACCATGACATTTATAGATGTACCTTGGTAGAAAAATGTTTGAACTAGAGGGAGTTCAGAGAAGGGCAGCAAAATTAAGGGGGGTTGAAGGACCTACAGTATGAAAGATTACAAAAATCAAACATATTCCCTCTGGAGAAGAGGTGCTTGCGAGGGAGCGGGATTCTGAAGAAGGTACATGGCCACAACGTGAAGTCGAATGAGAAGAAATGTAATTGTAAACAGCGCACTGGGTTCTTTACTGAACAGTAAAAATGTGGAACCTCCCTCTCAGTTACAGTGAGGGAAAAAGTATTTGATCCCCTGATCCCCTGTTGATTTTGTATGTTGTCTACCATTTTAATGATTTATTGATTAATGATTTATTTTAACAGTGAGAGACAGACTAACAACAAAAAAGTGCAGAAAAACCCATTTAAAAAAGTTTGAAATTGATTTGCAAACACAATCACAGAGGTCAGACGTTTCTTGTAGTTGGCCACCAGGCTTGCACACATCTCAGGAGGGCTTTTATCTCACTCCTCTTTGCAGATCCTCTCCAAGTCATTAAGGTTTTAAAGGCTAACGTTTGGTAACTTAGATCTTCAGCTCCCTTCACATATTTTCCATGGGATTAAGGTCTGGAGACTGGCTAGGCCACTCCAGGACCTTAACGTGCTTCTTCTAAAGCCACTGCTTTGTTGCCTTGGCTGTGTATTTTGGGTCATTGTCATGCTGGAATACCCATTTTCGACCCATTTTCAATGCCCTGGCTGAGGGAAGGAGGTTCTCACCCAAGATTTGATGGTACATGGCCCTGTCAATCATCCTTTTAATGCAGTAAAGTTGTTCTGTCCTGTCCGCTTAGCAGAATAACACCCCCAAAGCATAAGGTTTACACCTCCATCTTTGAAGGTGGGGATGGTGTTCTTGGGGTCATAGACAGCATTCCTCCTCCTCCAAACATGGCAAGTTGAGTTGCCAAACAGCTTGATTTTGGTCTCATCTGACCACAACACTTCACCCAGTTCTCCTCTGAATCATTCAGATGTTCATGATCAAACTTCAGAAGGGCCCGTACATGTGCTTTCTTGAGCAGGGGGACCTTGCGGGTGCTGCAGGATTTCAGTTCTTCACGGTGTAGTATGTTACCAATTTTTCCTTGGTGACTATGGTCCCAGCTGCCTTGAGATTATTGAAAAGATTCTCCCTTGTAGTTCTGGGCTGAATCATCACCATTCTCATGATCATTGAAACTCCACAAGGTGAGATTTTGCATGGAGCCCCAGGCCAAGGGAGATTGACAGTTATTTTGTGCTTATTCCATTTGTGAATAATTGCACCAACTGTTGTCACCCTCTCACCAAGCTGCTTGACAGTGGTCTTGTAGCCCATTCCAGCCTTGTGTAGGTCTACAATCTTGTCCCTGGCATCCTTGGACAGCTCTTTGGTCTTGGGCATGGTGGAGATTGGAATCCAGTTGATTGCTTCTGTGGACAGGTGTATTTAATACAGGTAACAAGCTGAGATTAGGGACACTCCCTTTAAGGGTACATTCACATTGGAGGTGGGTTTTCAATCATGCAAGTTCAGCTGAACTCGCACCATTTTAAACCCACATTTCATCATGAGTTCCATTTGAAAGACAGCTGTGTGGGTTCATGCACAGATGTGTATTGAAATCGCCCTTGAACTTGCCAAAAGTAGTGCAGGAACTACTTTTATAAATTGGGGCGGCGCTGCAAAGTCAGCGTTGGACCGATTTGGACGGTGCTGTTGCCGACAATTGGCTGCAATTTGGCATGCGATTTGACATTTCAAGTCGCATGTCAAATCACCCTGATGTGAATGGGAGCTTAGAGAGTACTGCTTATCTCAGCTGGTTACCTGTATAGAAGACACCTGGGAGCCAGACATCCTGCTGATAGATAGGGGATTAAATATTACTTAAATCAATTTTAAACTTTTTCGAAATGCTTTTTTGAGGATATTTTTGTTGTTATTCTGTCTCTCACTCTTGAAATAAACCAACCATTAAAATTATAGACTGATTATTTCTTTGTCGGTGGGCAAGCATACAAAATCAGCAGGGGATCATCAAATACTTTTTTTCCCACACTGTAGTGGCATCAGCCGAGAGCTTAGTTAATGTAAAAAAAACTCCCAGGTGAATTTCTCAGCAAACCCAATTTAGAAGGATATGGAAGTTCATAGTGACATGTACACACATACATAGAAATATATAATATAATATTTAAGATAAGGGTAACATTTGTGTTAAATGTAGGGACCCTGACATAAGCAGCAGTGTCTCTATGCTAAATTTAGTACTGTTGGGTTGCATAAAACCTAAGCTTAAATTGACAGATCTGCTTTTTGTTAGTTTCCCCCTAAGTTCAAAAGATTGTTTACTTCAGCCTGCTGCAGGGAAGTGTCCCTGGCAATAGTGTAATTCTGTAACCTGAGTTATGCATATTTTTATACCTGACTAGCCAAACACTAGGAGATTTATTGCCAGAGGTGTATACTGTGGCAAGGGTATAAATATTTTGGAGAACCTTCTGGAAACGCTATGGTTTCCTGGGCTCATAACCTCCCAGGACTGCTGCATTAGGAGGACATATACCGTATATACTCGAGTATAAGCCGAGATTTTCAGCCTCTTTTTTGAGGCTGAAAGTGCCCCCCTCGGCTTATACTCGAGTCATCGCTGTCGGCCTGCCCGATCAGCGTGTCGAGCAGACAGACAGCGGACATTCTACCCTTCAAACGCCGCGCCTCCGCCTTCGCCTGTGATAGGCGGAACACTGAATTTCCCAGCAGCCTGTGTTCCGCCTATCACGGACATCGTCTCATCCTCGTACTACGGACGAGGATGAGACGATGTCCGTGATAGGCGGAACACAGGCTGCTGGGAAATTCAGTGTTCCGCCTATCACAGGCGAAGGCGGAGGCGCGGCTTTTGAATTTTAGAATGGCCGCCGAGGCGCCGACGAAGAGCGGCGATCCTGGCAAGGCACGGGACGGAGGCAAGGCAAGGCACGGCACGGGACGGGACGGAGGCAAGGCACGACACGGGACGGAGGCAAGGAGGCAAGGCACGGCACGGGACGGAGGCAAGGAGGCAAGGCACGGCACGGGACGGAGGCAAGGAGGCAAGGCACGGGACGGAGGCTCGGGACACAGGCTCGGGACACAGGTAGGCTGGACACACACACACACACACACACACACACACACACACACACACACACACACACACACACACATGGACACACACACACAGGGATGGATGGATGGAGACACACACACACAGGGATGGATGGATACACACACACACAGGGATGGATGGATGGATGGATGGAGACACACACACACAGGGATGGATGGATGGAGACACACACACACAGGGATGGATGGATGGATGGATGGAGACACACACACACAGGGATGGATGGATGGATGGACACACACACACACAGGGATGGATGGATGGATGGACACACACACACACAGGGATGGACGGACACACAGGGATGGACGGACACACAGGGATGGACGGACACACACACAGGGATGGACAGGCATGTCTCACCCTCGGCTTATACACGAGTCAATAAGTTTGCCAGTTTTTTTGGGGGTAAATTGGGGGCCTCGGCTTATATTCGGGTCGGCCTATACTCGAGTATATACGGTATGTCTCAAAAAGGTAGGCCCAAGTGTGGGGCCTAAGGCCTGCACTGTCCGGCTGGAGGTGTTGTCCAGATGAAGTGAAGCCTAAATCTAGACTTGAGTACCAGGGAGAAAGTTTGTCTGTCAGAAAGTTTTCCAAGGAGCAAGGTGAATGCTTGAACCATGCAGAAAGTCTGGTTGCTCGTCCAGTGATTTAGGCCAGGTTTAGAGGTCCTTTTTCTGTAGGAACCTGCTTTCTAGGTAGAAGGTTTTGGAGTCTGTACCCCAAACCTCTCTGCCAAGTGTTTATTGACCTAAACAAACTGACTGCCTAACACACTGTGGTTTTACATTGTGGCACAGTGCATTTAGTTGTAACGGCGTCCTAAGATTAGGTAAAACTTGATTGTTTGCTTTTTTAAACAAGCCCACTTATGCTCTCATTTTCTTTTCTCCAGTTTATATGAATCCAAATCCATGCTAGAACGTTTTGTGTTTATATTATTATTATTTTTTTTCCAGTTATTTACTCTTTTACTCCATCAAAGCAACTTTAGTCTTCCTACGCCATGCAACTGAAAAACCTTCCTTTTACTGGTTTACTGCAAAACACTAGCACAGATTTCTAACTAGATGGTAAAAAAATTGAGAAATGAAAGCGTGTATGTCATTTAAAGTAATGATAAGAATCTGTACTGCACCAGTTCAGTAAAGGTCTGCTTTGCTTTTTCTTCTGCATCTTCTTAAGCCTCTGTGAAAGCGGCATGTATCATTAACTAACCTTCTCACGCTTGCAGGGCTGCCCAGTTTGCTAACACACCATTTTGCTGAATTTGTAATGACTAAAATCCCCTTCTGCATTTTTATATTATGGAATGAACATTTTTTTTTTGAAATTGCAGTCTTCAGCATATAACACGTGTATTTAGGTATAATGACATCCATCCTAGTTTACAATACAATCTGTTTGCATGAATGTGCATGAAAAATAGGACTTTTACAAATGCACTCAGGTATGTAAATCTCTGTTGAATTTGCTGCTGTTCTTAAACTATAGGTACATTACACGTTATTTATAGGAAGATTTATTTTTGCATATTTTGACATTTTATTGTTTGAAATTACCATTACAGTATTTTAGTTTTACCTCCTTCATTAGTTAAAAATCTTAAATTGTTTATTCCAAATAATAAATTGTTTAGTTTCACTGTATTTTCCTATAAAGTGGATCAGACATTTTTCTTCTCTTAATTGGAGAAATCCTTCTCTAAAATGAAAACGTAATAAGAATATATAGCAGCAAGCACACCATCAGATATAAATCGGTCACAACAGCTAATACACGATATGTGCATATACAATACAGTGGCAATTATAAATAACAAAGAAAACTAGTGAATTAAATTATATCAATAAATAGTCCAGTGACAGTGAAAAAAGTCCAATAAAGTGCCAAATGTGAATGGTGTGAAATCTTCAGAAAATGTCCAAATATTCATACACCAATGTGTACCTCCACAAAACACTAAATGACTCCTGCTTATCAGAACACTTTGATCCCCTATTACAGAGCAGTCTGTGAACCTGGAAGCAGCCTGCCCCTCTATTGGGACCAGCCTCGGTTCACGTATGTGCTCTTTTTAATGCTTTTTAAACTAGGTTATCTGGTTTAAATACTGTAAATGAAAAGCACTTTTTATCAGTTTTAGACTATTGTTTTTTCTTTTAACCACTTGAGATCCGCGCTATTGCCAAATGACGGCATTAGCGCGGATCTACTTTTCCGGGACTACGTCTATTGACGTCGTCCCGGTTACGAGCGACCTGCGCGCCCCCTGAGGGGCGCGCGCGGCGCGCTCTGTGATCGGCGAGTCCACGAGACTCGCCTGATCACCGATCCGTGCAAGGGGTCGATCCCGACCCCTTATCACGTGATCAGCTGTCAGCCAATGACAGCTGATCATGTGACAGAACGGAGCCGGTAATCGGCTATTATTCCTCCTCGCGCTGACAGCGCGAGGAGAGAAAAAAAAAGCCGATCACCGGCGGCCGTGATCGGGACATCAGTCCCGATCACGGCCAGCAATACAGCTGACCACCTGCCTCCTGCCAGTGCCCACCTGCCCACCGCAGTGCCATCCTGAATGAAAGTAAGTGCCCCCATCAGTGCCACCCAGCAGTGCCCATAGTGCCCACAGCGCCACCCACAGTGCCACCCACAGTGCCACCCACAATGCCACCCACAGTGCCATCCAGCAGTGCAACCAACAGTGCCACCCACAGTGCCCACAATCTTCCTTAAAGGTGCTGCACCCCAGTGCCGCCCATCAGTGCCCAGCAGTGCCGCCCATCAGTGCCCATCAGTGCCCAGCAGTGCCACCTATCAGAGCCACCTATCAGTGCCACCTATCAGTGCCCATCAGTCCCATCTATCAGTGGTACCTATCAGTGCCCATCCGTGCCACCCATCCATGCCACTTATCCGTGCCACCCATCCATGCCATCTTATCTGTGCCCATCTTTGCCCATCAGTGCCGCCTTATCTGTGCCGATCGGTGCCGCCTTATCTGTGCCTATTAGTGCCGCCTTAACTATGCCTATCAGTGCCCACCAGTGCAGCCTATCAGTGCCCACCAATGCAGCCTATCAGTGCCCACCAATGCAGCCCATCAGTGCCCACCAATGCAGCCATCAGTGCCGCCTAATCAGCGCACTTCAATGAAGGAGAAAAATGACCCGTTTGCAAAATTGTATAACAAACTATTAAAACATGATTTTTTTTTTTTTGCATCTTTTTTTGTTTGTTTAGCAAAAAATAAAACTCCGAGCTGTAACTAAATACCACCAAAAGAAAGCTCTATTTGTGGGAAAAAAATGATAAAAATTTAATTTGGGTACAGTGTTGTATGCCCGCGCAATTGTCATTCAAAGTGCATCAGCGCTGAAAGCTGAAAATTGGTCTGGGACTGAGGGGGGTTTAAGTGCCCAGTAAGCAAGTGGTTAAATTATGATACACTTTTGAACCAGAGGGTGATCTGTGAGTCCTGACCTGAAGTGGAGATTGTGGGTGGTTCTGTGGTGGAAGCCTGGCCACATAACAAGCTTGTTTAGACTGCTCTGTAATAGCGTGTCAAAGCATTCTGGACTTTATTTATTGATATAATTGAATTTACAGGTTTTCTTTCTTATATATAATTTGCACTATATTGTATATGCACAGCACTTTTGTATATTATTTTTCTTCTCTTACTGCCTTTTTTGCAGAGTAATTAGAGTTGTGAAATTAGTCAAAATATGGAGGAAAAAATATGGAAAATATGGGCACTCTGTACGTAATTAAAGCAGCATTATGTAAAATCTGGTCATCTTATTTCCATTCATTCTTGGGTAATGATGTTTAAAGTGGATACAAAACCCAATTCATGAAATTTGAGCTGGGCACATATATCAGTAGTGTTTTCTTATCTCTCTCCAAAGCCCTAAGTCATGTGCCTTTCTCCTGCTCCGTTCTTCTGTTATCAGCATGATAACTTCTGACGAGTTCTCTAACAACTGTGATAAAACCAGCCTGAATTTTGTTTCAGGGTGGGTGCTATAAATAGATTAGCAGAGAGCTAGTCTATTCACAGCACAGCTCTGCAAGTCTCTCCCTATGTAGAGAGGGGCTGTGTGCCTTTCCTCCAATCAGCTGTCTCCTAGTGTTTGGCAAGAATCCACACCCACAAGTAAATCAGGAAGAGAATAGTCTAACAGGATGTGCACTTTCTAAACAGTATATAAAGCTAAAGTCTGCAGATATACATGTAAAACTTATGTAGGGAGATTTGTTTCATCTCTCTGTATCATCTGAGGCTTTTCACTTCACTTGGTATACAATGCTATAACAAAGTATTTGCCCCCTTTCTGATTTTTTTGTATATTTGTTACACTTAAATGACAAACAAGTTTTATTACACAAAGATAACACGAGTAAATACAAAATGCAGTTTTTAAATGTTGGTTTCATTTATTAAGGCAAAAAGCTGTCCAAACCTGCCTGGCTTTATGTGAAAAGGTAATTGCCCCCTAAACCTAATAACTGGTTGTGCCACCCTTGGCAGCAACAGCTGCAATAAAGCATTTGCGATAACTGGCAATAAATCTTTCACATTTCTGTGAAGAAATTTTGACCCACTCTTTCTAGAATTGTTTTAATTCAGCCACATTTCAGCCAGGGTTTTCCAGCATGGACGGCCTGTGTAAGGTCAAGATACAGCATCTCAATTGGATGAAAGTACAGGCTTTGACTAGGCCACTCCAAAACCTAAACTTTGCTTTGTTTGAACCATTTGGAGGTGGACTTGCTGTTGTGTTTCGGATCAGTGTCCTGCTGCATAACCCAAGTGCACTTGAGCTTGAGGTCACGAACTGATGGCTGGACATTCTCCTTTAGGATTTTCTTGTAGAGCTCAGAATTCATGGTTCCATCAATTATTGTAAGTTGTCCAGGTCCTGAAGCTGCAAAATAGCCCCAGACCATCACGCTACAACCACCATGTCTGACTGTGGGTATGATGTTCTTGTTATGAAATGCTGTATTAGTTTTATTCCAGATTTAACGGGACGCACACCTTCCAATAAGTCAAATTTATGTCTCAGTCCACAGGATATTTTCCTAAAAGTCTTGGGGATAATCAAGATTTTTTTGGTAAATGTGAGATGAGCTTGTGTGTTCTTTTTGGTCAGCAGTGGCTTTGGCCTTGAAACTCTCCCATGGATGCCATTTTTGCACAGTCTCTTTCTTATTGTTGAATCATGAACACTGATCTTACCTGAGGCAAATGAGGCCTGCAGTTCTTTAGATGTTGTTCTGGGTTCTTTTATGACCTCCTGGATGAGTCGTTGTGCTCTTGGAGTAATTTTGGTTGGCCGGCCACTTCTAGTAAAGTTCACCATTGTTCTAAGTTTTCTCCATTTGTGGATAATGCCTCTCATCGTGATTCACTGGTGTCACAAAGCCTTATGCCGTGTACACGCGACTTTCTGGCAGAAAGGGTCAGACGGTCTTCCCGACCGAGTTCCGACTGACTTTTGACAGAGTTACGGCGGACTTCCAAATGAACAGACTTACCCACACACAAACAGACCAAAGCCCGTTCGTTTTGAACATGATGATGTACAACGGTTTTAGAAAAGGAAGTTCAATAGCCAGTAGCCAATAGATGCCCCTGCGTCGTATTTCGTCCATCATACCAGCATACAGACGAATGGTTTTCCCGATAGAAATTGATTTAGTCGGACAGATTTTAAACATGTTCTATTTCTAGGTCCATCAGAATTTTTGTAGAAAAAAGTCAGATGAAGCCCGCACACGATCGTAATATCTGACAGAATGATTCCGTCTGACCTTTTCTGCCAGAAAGTTTAGTCGTGTCTACGCCGCATGAGAAATGGCTTTGTAATCCTTACCAGACTGATACATGTCAATGACTTTGTTTCTCATCTGTTCTTGCATTTTTTTAGATCACTGCATGATGTGTTGCTTTTTGAGATATTTTAGCGTGCTTCACTTTGTCAGACAGCTTCTATTTAAGTGATTTTTTTTTGATTCAACAGGTCTAGCAGTAATCAGGCCTGGGTGTGGCAAGTGAAATTTAACTCAGCTTTCCAAAAAATTGTGGTTAATTACAGTTCATTAAAACTGCATCTTGGATTTACTCTGGTTATCTTTGTGTAATATTAAAATTTGTGTGATGATCTGAATCACTTAAGTAGGAGAAATATGCAAAAAAAGAAAAAAAAGGGAAGGGGTAAATACTTTTCCACAGCACTGAATGTGACGAATGACAGCCACTTTAATGGACAAATCTTTTTTTTTTTAACTCTTGCTAAATGGAAGAGCAGGATATTGTTTAAAGGAAACCTGTCCTGTGAGGGCAAAGATGCCATTCAAGCTCTTCTAAAAATGCTAATTGCTGTTCTGACCCAGAAGCCCTGAATTAAAGTGATTTTTTTTTTTTTAAACAAACAGGTTTACTGTATACTTACCTGCTCTGTGCAATGGATTTGCACAAAGCTACCCCAAACCTCCTCTACTTGAGTCACCCTCCTGGCTCCTCCTCTTCTCATTGTGCCACCATGCAAAAGCTGTTTCCTATTGTGGCACACTTGCTGGACATGATCCTGAGCAACGCTGCTTGAGTCCATAGACACATACAGTGTGGCTTAGCCCCACCTCCCACCCCCTCATTATAGGATTTGACTGACAGCAGCAGGAGCCAATGGCATTGCTACAGATGGGCACAGAGCTGAATCGAGTAAGGGCTTATGTAAGGATGAGGAGGGGGGCATATTTCTACATAAACATTTTTTACCTTAATGCAAGGAATACATTAAGTTAAAACATGTTTAGACTTTAGAACAGCTTCTCACAATAATACAATTTTTTCCTTTCTCAGACTTGTTTCGTTATGCCATACTGAGGAATAAGGAGTGGCAACACACAAATATCATTTTTTAACATTTTTCCACATGGGTGCATAAAGCATGTGCATTCCAGAAACATGAGGGTGAAATTGATATTTAACACATTTTCTCTACATTATATTGCCTTTAAAGGGTGAACTCAATAACATTTCTCCATTTTCCAACACAACTATTTATAGATAGATTTCACCAGTCTATCTTTGTACCATATGTTCACTGAAAATTTTGGCAAGAATTGACAGTACATTAAACCTGATGTAATCCATATACTATATGTTAACCAGTAATATGTCCAACGTATTCAGCTAGCATAAGGGGATAAAAAAAAGACACACACATTCCTTTATTCATCTTCAGTGTTCTGGAAGCTCTCTGTATGCCAGTATTTAAACACTAACTTCCAGTACTGAAGTTAGAGCTCAATGCACCCTGTTCCTGAGGAATTGGGGTGTCAGAGCTCCATCTTCACAGATCTCTTGGGTTGAAAATAATGGCATAAAGCTGCTATTTACCTATTTACAGTATGTCAGCTTACTGTAAATTGTAGACATTCAATCAGTTTATTTTTGACTACTTATGGCATCATTATTCTGAAACTTCCAATATGCCTTTTCCACTTCCTATCTGCATTCTCGGAAAGGACTTAAGCACACTATACAATCTAATTGCAAACTCTGTACAGTCGCCTTGAGAATTACCAAAACTTTGTAATTTGTGGACAAACCTATATAATCCATTTATTTGTATCAAATCAGGCATGGCCCTGCACAACATTGTTTATGGGGAATCTAAAGGAGATTGTATGGTCAGCTGAAGACTAAAATTAATCTTTGTGCAGGACAAGATGTCCTCTCAAAATATTTTTTTCCTAATATGATTATATGCTCAGTGGCTAGAAACTTGAAAACAGCTTTCATCCTCTCATCTCACACATCTCCAGCCCACATTTTCACTATTATCTAATTTTTCAAGCTTTTTGAAAAATGCACGTCTTTAAGCTAAGACTAAATAAACAAGTTTTCCTCTCCCCTATGCATACCTCATGGATTGTGTTCTTTCCAAACAAGCTCCAAAAGTTGGATGGTGAAGACCAGTGTTTCTCAACTCCAGTCCTCAAGGCACCCCAACAGGTCATGTTTTCAGGATTTCCCTCAGATGTAACGGCTGTGGTAATTACTAAGGCAATGAAAGTGATCAAATCACCTGTGCAAAATAATGGAGAGCCTGAAAACATGACCTGTTGGGGCGCCTTGAGGACTGGAGTTGAGAAACACTGGTCTTCACCATCCAACTTTTGGTGCTGTATACATTTGTATTGTTGCTTTGAACAATGACCTGTAGGTGTATTATGCCAACATAGTTACATAGTTAGTCAGTTAGTAATAAATGTACAATCCTATATATATTGTTCCAGAGGAAGGCAAAAAAAACACAATGAAGCATGATCCAATTTGCTCCAGCAGGAGAAAAAAATCCTTCCTGGTCCCCCAAGAGGCAATCGGATATACCTTTGATCCACTTTACCTATAAATATTAGTATCCAGTTATATTTTGTGTATCTAGGAAATAATCCAGACCTTTCTTATAACAATCTACTGAGCTGGTCAGAACCACCACTTGAGGGAGTCTATTCCACACTTACTGTGAAGAAGCCTTTGCGTATTTGGAGGTGAAACCTATTTTCCTCCAGATGTAAAGAGTGCCCCCTTGCCCTCTATGATGACCTTAAAGTGAATAACTCAACACCAACTTCATTATATGGACCATTTATGTATTTATACATGTCGATCATATCCCCTCTTAATCCCCTCTTCTTAAGAGAGAGTACCTTCAGTTTAGCTAATCGTTCCTCATAGCTGAGCTTCCCCATGCCTGTTATCAGTTTGGTTGCCCTTCTCTGCACTTTCTCCAATTCCCCGATATCCTTTTTATGAACTGGTGCCCAAAACCGAACTGCATATTTCAGATGAGGTCTTACTAATAATTTGTACGGGGCAAAATTATATTTCTCTCTCTGCAGTCCATGCTTCCCCTAATACAAAAGGATTTTGCTCACTTTGGAAACTGCAGCTTGGCATTGCATTCCATTATTAAGCTTATGATCTATCAGGGCACCCAGATCCTTCCCCACCATGGAATCTCCCTAGTATGTATGATGCATGCATGTTTCTAGCACTCTCAAGTGCACAGCTTTACATTTATCAACACTGAACCTCATTTGACACATAGTTGCCTGAGGTCAGCTTGTAAGTTGGAGACATCCTATAAGGATGTTATTCCCCTGCATAGCTTGGTGTCACCCACAAAGACTGAAATGGTACTTTTAATCCCAGAGCCTATATCGTTCATAAATATATTAAAAAGGGTCTTAAAACTGAAGCTTGTGGTACACCACTAATAACCTTGGACCATTCAGTGTATAAATCATTAACCACTACTCTCTGAATTCGGTCTTTTAGCCATTTTTCTGTTCATATACAAACAGATTTTTCTAAGCCTGTAGACACATTAGCCGTGTGTGAGGAACTGTGTCAAGCGTTTTTGCAAAATCCAGCACGACCACCGCCACCCCTCTGTCCAAAGTTTTACTTACCTGCTTATGAAAAGAAATCTGATTTATCTGACAACTTCTTTCTTTCATGAATCCATGCTGTCTGTTACTTAAAATATTTTTTTCCAGCTAGAGCTCATCTATGTGGACTTTTATTAACCCCCCTAGCGGTAATCCCGAGTCTGGCTCGGGTTGGGATTTTACTGACAGGAGCGGTAACCCTGAGCCAGACTCGGGATCGCATCGCTGGATGCAGGGAAGGACACACAGAGAAGTTACTTACCTTGTCCCCTGGATCCAGCGATGTCCTCCGCGCTGTGTGAGCGAGCTGTCCTCCACTCGATTCACAGTGCTGAGTGCCGCCGAGCTCCGTTCCCTGCAACGCTTCGGCGCATGGGAGCGGAGAACGGCGGCAAATTCAAAAAAGTTAAAACACACACAGCACTGTAATCTTACAGATTACAGAACTGTATTAAAAAATACACACCCCCTTTGTCCCTAGTGGTCTGTGCAATGCCCTGCATGCACTTTTATATTATAAATACTGTTTTTTCTGCCTGAAATTTGGAGATTGTAACCAAAGCAACCAAAAAGTGTCCCTTTTTCAGTGTTTTAGGATTTGATTACATTATTGAATAATTTTTATTATTTTTTATTATATTATAAACTTTAGCATACTCGGGATGTCTGCTAGACTCTGGTTTGAACAGATTTAAGAGGTTTATTCCCAAGAATTACTGCACTACAATATAAAACGCCAAATTTCCACGCAAAATAATTGTACCACTTTCAGCACCTAAATCCAGACTGAATCATACCGCCAGGGAGGTTAAACCCTCCATAGTTACTTTGTAAAGACTGTTATCCCTTTTTAAATATAGGCACTGCATTGGCCTTACGCCAATCCAGTGGTACTATGCCAGTCATTAACTACTTCAGCCCTGAAAGAATTTACCCCCACCCTGACCAGAGCACTTTTAGCGATTCGGCACTGTGTCGCTTTAACTGACAATTGTGCGGTAACAGTACCGTATATACTCGAGTATAGGCCGACCCGAATATAAGCCGAGGTCCCCAATTTACCCCCAAAAAACTGGAAAAAATTATTGACTCGTGTATAAGCCGAGGGTGAGACATGCCTGTCCATCCCTGTGTGTCGTCCATCCCTGTGTGTGTCCATGCATCCGTGTGTGTGTGTGTCCATGCATCCGTGTGTGTGTGTGTGTGTGTCCATGCATCCGTGTGTGTGTGTGTCCATGCATCCGTGTGTGTGTGTGTCCATCCATCCCTGTGTGTGTGCATGCATCCGTGTGTGTGTGTGTGTGTGTGTGTGTGTGTGTCCATGCATCCGTGTGTGTCCATCCATCCCTGTGTGTGCATGCATCCGTGTGTGTGTGTGTGTGTGTGTGTGTGTGTGTGTGTGTGTGTGTGTGTGTGTCCGTGCAGCCTACCTGTGTCCAGCCTGCCTGTGTCCGTCCAGCCTGTGTCCGTCCAGCCTGTGTCCGTCCCGGCCTGCGTCCCGTCCCGGCCTGCGTCCCGTCCCGGCCTGCGTCCCGTCCCGGCCTGCGTCCCGTCCCGGCCTGCGTCCCGGCCTGCGTCCCGGCCCGGCCTGCGTCCCGGCCCGTCCCGCAGCTCTTCGTCGGTGGCCATTCTAGGATTCAAAAGCCGCGCCTCCGTCGGTGATAGGCGGAACACTCAATTTCCCACTGACTGCTGGGAAATTGAGTGTTCCGCCTATCGGATGTCCGTGATAGGCGGAACACTCAATTTCCCAGCAGTCAGTGGTCCGCCTATCATGGACGTCCGCTCATCCTCATACTACGGACGAGGATGAGAGGACGTCCGTGATAGGCGGAACACAGACTGCTGGGAAATTCAGTGTTCCGCCTATCACAGGCGAAGGCGGAGACGGAGGCGCGGCCTTTGAATCCTAGAATGGCCGCTGTCTGTCTGCTCGACACGCTGATCGGGCAGACAGACAGCGATGACTCGAGTATAAGCCGAGGGGGGCACTTTCAGCCTCAAAAAAGAGGCTGAAAATCTCGGCTTATACTCGAGTATATACGGTAATTTTTTTTTTGCACTACAAACAAAAAAAGAGCGACAATTTTGAAAAAAAAGCACAATATTTTGTACTTTTTGCTATAATAAATATCCCGATTTTTTTTTTTTAAATACTCTTTTTTTCACAATAAGTGTATATTGATTGGTTTGCGCAAAAGTTATATCGTCTACAAAATAAAGGATATATTTATAACATTTCTATTATTTATTTATTTCTTTACTAGTAATTGGGGCGATCTGCAATTTTTATCATGACTATGACATTATGGTGGACACATGGGACAATTTTGACACATTTTTGGGACCATTGGCATTAATACAGCGATCAATACTATAAAAATGCATTGATTACTGTAAAAATTTCACTGGCAGTGAAGGGGTTAACACTAGGGGCTATCTAGGGGTTAACTGGGAGGTGATTCTAACTGAAGGGGGAGGGGATTGACTAGAGGAAGTGACAGATCGTAGTTCCTAGCTAATAGGAACACACAATCTGTCACTCCTGTCAGAACAGAACAAGGAAGTGTGTGTTTGCACACTCATCCCTGTTCTGTGTCTCTTGCTCACGATCGCTCATGGCCGACGGTCATTGTGACCGTCGGCCACAAGCATTGGCACCCTCGCTGTGCAGCCGGCAGGCGCCTGCTATCCTGACCCGCGAGCTGATGTATAGCTAAGATGGCTCATGCAGGGGAGCCATCCTGCCACAGTATAACTGCAGCAGCTGGTTGGGAAGCGGTTAAAGAGTTTCATTTAGAAACAATGGCTTTGAAATGACAGAGCTTAATTCTTTTAGAATCTGTAGTTGTATGCCATATGATCAGGTGCTTTATTCACCTTGATTCTGTCTAAATATGTCTGGACTGTATACATTTTGAGCCATAGTTCATTTGTGTCAATATCATCCCCATTATGGATATGAGCTCCTCCATGCTCCTTGGTATACACAGAGCTGAAGAAGGTATTCATTAAATTTGCCTTCTCTTTTTCCCTGTCACCCACTCTAGATTATTTTGAAAAGGGCCTACATGCCCAGACTTGACCTTTTTATTTAAATAATATATTTGAAGATTTTTTTGAGGTGTCCTGCTATCTTTTGCAAACTGACATTTGTTTCGAATTTTTGCATTCTTTATTTCCTTTTTACAGATTCTGTTACATTCTTTGGCACATTTAAACAATGATAGTGTTCCTTAATTTTTATATTTTTTAAAAGCTCTTTTCTTATTATTTATAGCTTTTTTTAACTTTGGACGTGAGCCACATAGGTTTTATTTTTAGCCTTTTAAACTTGTTGCCCATGGGAATATACTTTGCAGTGTGTTCACATAGTCACTGTAAAACACAGTAAAACAATGGTTTTAAATGCAGTATCTGTCCGAGATATTTGTATGTTTACTTGCATCCATTTTTTAAACTCAAAATAAATTTTTTCATCACCCTAACTGCACTCAGTGATTCTAAAGGATAAAAAAATAAAAAATGTCATACTTACCCTTCTGCTCCTCCCCTCTGCTTGCTATGGGGGAACTCGTGTAGATTCATGCGCAAGTCAAGCCCCACTCTCACTGGCGGTGATTGACAGCAGCAGGAGGCAATGACTCCCGCTGCTGCCTCGCTGATCAGTAAGGCCCCTTTGACACATGCGGACCATTTGTTTTTGGTAACACTGCGGTATTACCATACATCTGGAAGCTTGTGCAGGGTGGTTTCTTGTTGTCTCCTACCTAACTGAGATTTTGTTAATTATTTTTCTTTGGCTGGCTGGCTTCTATTACCTTGGCTACTTCTCAGCCTATGTGGGGGATTCTCTGTAGGAAGGGTGCTCATATATTTTATACCGCCTCCCTGCTTCAATTTTGGTATATATATTTTTGTACTTTGACCGCATATTCACTTGATGGCTTCCACTCGATATTTACCCCTACATGTTTCCTGATCCCTACAACATACATGCTGTGGTTCGCAGCACATTTTAGACTATATATGGTGTATTTTTTTTATACCTATACCTCTATACATTTTATACCTCTGTCTTTTGCAAGCTATTAGCTTTTAAAATATCTCAACAATGGATCTTGAAGAAGCCCTTGCTCTGGGTGAAACACGCTGATCCAGATTCATACACCTCTTGGGATTTATCCCTATGTGGAACTCTTGTACTCTATGTTAAAGAGGAATATACAATACGTTCTTCAGACGATGTTTACCTCTATTGCTTTTAAGGTTTTTTACAATGTATTGATTTTATATGGACCATTTGTGAGTAATTACCATTATCTGGGCACATAAAAAATCCCCATCTTCCATGAACCCCCTTAATGTTAGGATATTTATGGGAAAGGTTTTACTTCCCACATTGCAGCCACATTTTCCCATTGATCATCCATTTACATCCGTTTTTTTCGTTTTTCATGATGCATCGATGTCTATTTTTCATCTGTCAATGGATGGATGAAAAATGGACAAACGGTCCAAATGGACAAACAGTCCACATGTGTGAAAGGAGCCTAAGGAGAGAGATCCACTGCTCTCGTGCACACTTAAAGTGACACTAAACGATATGCTTGTTCTCCAGATAACTCATACACATCTACTACTTGATAGTCCTATAATCTACTCTCCATGAATGTGTTTCTTACTGTGTTTTTCTGCCTCCTTGTAATGTACTCTATGAGTTCTTCTTTCCCCCTCATGTCTGTTTTCTTGGAATAAGAAGTGCATGTTAGTTGCAGCCATGTGCACTGCTCTATGCAAATTAGAATTCTCATAGTTCACATAGTTCATAGCCTATCTTTGGAGCAAGCAATAGAGTGTAGCTATGTCCATACATGCAGTGGGACCATGGAGAATGAATGTGGCCACTCTCTAACAAGAAGTCGTATTTTAGCAAAAAAAAAAAAAAAAAAACGAGACCTAGAGGAGGCCAGGAGCAATAAAGGATACTTTTTTTAATTAAAGCGGGAGTCCCGCAATTTTTTTTTTTAAAGTCAGCAGCTACAAATACTGCAGCTGCTGACTTTTAAAATAAGGATACTGACCTGTGTCAGGGTCCAGCGATGTCGGCACCATGGCCGAACCATCCCTCGTTCCTCGCGTGCTGCCGCCGCCATCTTCGGTAAGGAAATCAGGAAATTAAGCCTTGCGGCTTCACTTCACGGTTCTCGACTGCGTGAGTCCCACAGCGCAATCTGAATGGTCCCTGCTGTCTCTGGGACTGTGTGTGTCCCAGCAGACAGCAAGGGAGGACTGGAAGAGGTGTAGACTCCCGTGGGAGTCTATGACCAGAAGTGGGTGCAAATACCTGTCTTAGACAGGTGTCTGCACCCCCCTCCCTCCTGAAAGGTGCCAAATGTGACACCGGAGGGGGGGAAGGTTAAATTGTTGTGTGAACCTACGCTTTAAGAATACATACATGAATATAATGTATTTTTTAAACCAGAGTTTATTGTCACTTTAAAGGTGAAGGCAGTATTTAGATGACTGTAGCATTGTGTATGGCATTACTGCTCAAATACAATATTATTTGCAAGCTTTTGTTTTTTAGGAGTTTACATATTGTGATCTTCAGGGACAGTAGCTAGTATTAAACAACTCGGAGATTTAGCGAAAGAATATACAATAATAATCCTGATATATTCTTCCAGCTATTGCCCCTCTTCTTATAGTGTTCATTGTACCAGTTTCTTTATTCCATCATCCGTGTTACATATTTCAACATTATTGGGTGTGCAAAAATATGATTACATTATTACCTGAAGCAACTTTCATACTCATAAAAACAGACTTGCCGAACCCATGTTTGTGAAATTCTGAAACAATCATTTCAGGTATTATCTCTAGAGTTTAAAGCAATAACTGATAACAAGATCACAAAATGTTTTTCAACAGATCAGATTACAGGTATTCTTACAATTAACTCTCAACTAAAAAAGTGAGATGATTCTAGTGAAGTTAAATACAGATGGCTTAAAGATATTTTTTTTATTTGATGTTAAGGTTATTTCCACAATATTCATTATAAAATAATTTACAGCAACATAAAAATAATGAATTCATGTGGCAATCAAAATCTGTGGTGAAACATGCGATTTTGTGGTGATTCCTGTCTTTTTCACTCTCCAGATTAAGGGTGAGATAAACCACCAATCAGGAGCCACATGTGAATCCGTTTTCAGTGAAGTGGAATCTCATGCCGTAGAAGCCTTGGATCTCCCTGGCTGTTTTCGAATGCGCAGTCACAGCTACCTCCGAGCCATCCAAGCTGGTTGCTCACAGGATGATGATTGCATATCTGTCTTCTCCATGTCTGGCCCATCAGGACAAACTCTTGCCAGCAGCATCCTTAAACCCAACACTTGTAAGTGTCTTGTGCATGCACTAATTGATGATGGTTATGATGATGTAAAACTGAAGTGCCATTTTGTTATTGCCTACATGCCACAGTCTGCTTGCGTGTCATTGTTTTGTTTCATTACAGATTGGTCAAGTGTTTCATTTTCATTCCTTATCTGCGTTTTTTTACCTAGTTATAATAAACTCACCCACTTTATCCTCTTCTATATGGCCCGTACATTTCATCAGATAATATATAAAGTTACTGTGCTAGCAACTGATATAGTACATCCGAAAAACCTAAAAGGAAAGTGGCCATGTTTCCTATAGCAACTACTCAAGCCACTAACTAGTAATGTTACAGCTCTGATGCGTTTTTCTGGGCAAGTAAATCGTTTTCATTTAAATAATGCTAGCAATCAATCTTATATAGCCCAATTTTGTTAAATTCTGTGTTTGATTTGTATGCCTCTGTTCTTTTGTTTAGTCTTATCTGTATATTTAGGCAATAGATTGCTGTTTTTCTGTCAAATAACTGTAATATAATTGCATAACCAAGCACCCACCACAACAGCTGATGGATTTATAATCTAGATCATCATACTAGTTCCATTCACCTGTAATGTCAAACGATAATTGTGAACTTGTATACCTGTCATAGCAGATAAGAGATACAGTATCTAGTCAAAGTGGATTATTTTAAAAGGTCATTAGCTGCCTTTCGTGAGCCTTTCGTGAGTGCTAGTTTCTACGGTGTATAAAGGAATGTGCTACTTGTCACTCTAGCAGAATGCATGGGCTACCTATAACTGCCTGTTAGCAAGAGATCTGTGTGCTGGTTTTCTCTTTGATCTTGGTTCTTTGTTTATGTCTGGTCTTGCAAGAACCATAGTGCCACTGATAAAAGTAGAGTCTATATTACCTTGGGGGAGAATAAAAACAAAACACTAAAGTGTATGTCTGGGCAAAGTAAAAAACACATTTAGTACACCTCCTGTAATACATGCACATTTCCACATTTTTTATCCCTTCTAAGACCTTGTAAGAACAGAAAATACTTGTTGGTTTGTTAGAAATGCACCCAGCCTCTAATTTCCTGTTGAATGCTGACAACACACAGTATTTTGGGGGACTGAGTGGTGTCAACCCTGCCCAGTTGTCTTTTGCTAAATTCTTTAATCATCCCCCCCCCATACTTTTCTGTACAGCATAAAGATTAATTATTGTGTAGCTGGAGGAGGGCTGCTTGAGATAACACAGGAAGTGTGCACAAGACACAGGACAGTTCTGAATTTCTGACAAAATCAACAGATATTTTTCCACTTATAAAGCAGATATACACAAAAGGATTTCAACATCACTCCATCCCATCCCCCTCTAGCTCATTGTGCAAGGTGTTTATTATGTCCTTACTGACTTTGAAGTCAGTTTTACTCTCCTGAGTCCTCCCATGCTAACACAGTTTCTGTCTGTGGGGACAGCTAGCTCAATGCTGCAAATTAACCCTTCCCAGCTGGCCTCCTTCACTTCTCTTGGCCTAATGTCAGATATGCTCTGGATCCTAAGAGGACCCCTCCACTGCCCAGGTCAATGAGAATTGTCCATGAAATTTAGGCAGTGACGAGGAAACCCTGAAGAAGGACCCCAGCATGAAGTAAACGGAGAAAAGAAAGACCCGGCGCTGGATGATCATTTGACTGGACCCTAATGTAATTGAAAACAAAGATTTGTGTTTTTTTTTCTGTTTATCCCAATGATCAGATAGAAGGGAGATAGTAGCGGTCGAATCCCAGAGTTGCAATTTAACTGTTAGTAAAAATATTTCTCATCATTGGAAAATTATATTGGCTAATCTTGACATCATTATTCTAAATGATGTGCATCACAGTTATTAATACCTTATCTATGTACCAGGTGATCTGTAGTTGCAACAAATAATGTATTTTGATTATTATGATTGTTGATTATTAAGGATATATGGTATTTTTGTAACACACATAAGAAGTGGCTTCAGTATCCATTTAATGCCATTATATCAATGCTCATATGATCTACAGTATACAACATATACACAGATAGACCTGGAAGTCTTCAAAGATGCAGTTGTTCTTACAGTATGTGTATATTAGGGCAACTGAATACTAACAACTATGTACAAAGCCATCCACAATATCACCCCCAGCTACATCACTAGCTTAGTCTCTAAATACCAACCTACTCCTTCTCTGTTAGTAAAAATATTTCTCATCGATGCAAAATTATATTGACTAATCTTGACATCATTATTCTAAATGATGTGCATCACAGTTATTAATACCTTATCTATGTACCAGGTAATCTGTAGTTGCAACAAATAATGTATTTTGATTATTATGATTGTTGATAATTAAGGATATATGGTATTTTTGTAACAAACATAAGAAGTGGCTTCAATATCCATTTAATGCCATTATATCAATGCTCATATGATCTACAGTATACAACATACTGTATACACAGATAGACCTGGAAGTCTTCAAAGACACAGTTCTTCTTACAGTATGTGTATATTAGGGTAACTGAATACTAACAACTATGTACAAAGCCATCCACAATTTCGCCCCCAGCTACATCACTAGCTTAGTCTCTAAATACCAACCTACTCGTTCTCTTCGTTCCTCTCAAGACCTCCTGCTCTCTAGCTCCCTCATCACCTCCTCCCATGCTCGCCTCCAAGACTTTTCCAAAGCCTCTCCAATCCTATGGAATGTCCTACCCCAATCTGTCTGCCTATCTCCTACTTTATTAGCTTTTAGATGATCCCTGAAAACCCTTCTCTTCAGAGAAGCCTATCCTACCCACACCTAACAACTGCATTTTCATTTTCTCTATCAGCTCATCCCCCACAGTTATTACCTTTTGTTTCAACTTGAACCTCCCTTCTAGATTGTAAGCTCTAACAAGCAGGGCCCTCTATTCCCTCCTGTATTGATTTGTATTGTAAGTGTACTGTCTGCCCTCATGTTGTAAAGCTCTGCACAAGCTGTTGGCGCTATATAAATCCTATATAATAATAACTGGGAGAGCCCCAACGTTCATTTAGATAAAAAGCAGTAATAGGCAACGTTTGCCTATTTATCCTCAAGCAACTTTCATTTAATGGAATAGACTTTTTAAAAGTTTGATATAACTGTGAAAAAAATATATAGGAGAAAAGGGACTTATGGTTTGATCCAGCAGTTCTCTTATATTATAGGAACACAGCTATTCTATGACAATGTCACAAGGGCTTACAAATACTGACTACCCGAAGCTGATGTTTGAACAGTCTCGGGTACACTTCCTCAGCCCCATGTAAAAATGCTCAAAAATGGTAAAAGGCCCCTGAATTTAGCCCCACCTCCAGCACCTTCAGTAATATTACTTAAATGTAAAGCCTCTATCTCTAGATCTTGCAGGGCTATTGAGAAGTGGACCGAGGCAGGGTGCTGTAATGCTTTTAGGAAGCTATGTTGCAACCTGCTGGCTCCTCCCACTAGCAATGATATGCCTGCATTGCATAGAGAAGCATGGACACCCAGTAATGACATCACTGGGTCTAAAACAAGGTATGTATTGAATACAGAAAAGGTTTTAATTTAAAAAAAAAATGGTAGCATGTTGATAAGGAGAGGAGAGAGGGTGGAACAAGTGAAAGGAAAAAAATAAGCACTTAAACCCTATCTGTTTGGGAAAGCTCCATGTCTCCCTGTAGCTTATCTTTATAGCTACTGCTCTAGTTGTAGCTCCTTAACTCGACATACCTCCACTGATTTTTTTTAATGGCATTTCTAAGGCTTGCTTGGGGTTTATAAATTGATAAATTCAGTTTGGACTTCATTTTGGAAATTACTTTTGAGGCTGAACAAAATTGTCATTACATAATTTCCTTGTCCTATGCAAATAATTTTTTAAAGAGGAAGTAAACCTTCTCTACAAAAAAAAACACACTGCAGGACAAAGGCATAATAAGCTAGTATACATAGTATGCATAGTATACTAGCTCATTATGAATTACTTACCTGAGATCGAAGCCCCTGAAGCGACCCTTGTTCACATTCTCGGTTGCCGCCATGATACCTGGAGTGACGTCCGGGTATCGCTGCTCCGGCGTTGTGACTAGGCGGAGCAGCAATCTGTTGCATGCATGCGCATGGGAGCCGTCAGTGACGGCATGATCGCCTCGACTAACGGCACGCTTCGTTGTCCACCTGTGTTTTAACGTTATTTAAGGAGAATAAGCGGATTGGCAGTTTAATAAGGTCTACTTTACTTCTGTTGCTCCTTTATAAGCATTACTCATATCACCAAAAACTCTGTTTAAACTTTGTTTGGCAGGAGCATTTTAGTTTTTTGAGAAAATTACAACTGCATTATTTAGACTGCTTTTACCATACTTCATCAGATCTATTCCGTACACTACCTTTTTGGAATTTGCTGCAGAATTAAACCCTTTGATAGTTTCCGTATATGTGGGTATAGCAAAAAAAAATATAATTTATGCAGAGACTATTAACTTCAAGTCAATCAGTTACACTGAATGAGTGGCACTATGTACAAGAGAGACCATTGAAGGCAGATCATGATTATCTCTAGTACTTGCAGAAGGTTCAGATAACTTTGACGGGCTTTGTTGTTTGTAGTGTCCTAAGGTCCTTGGGTGGGAGCATAATCCTGAATATCAGTGCACTTATTTTAATCGTTTATCTTAGTTTGATTTTAAAAATCTTCTGGTGGTGCACAGTTAAAGAAGACATCAAATAAACTAGTACATTTAAATCTATGCTTAGAACCAAAACTAACCAAACTACTTTTCTTATGGTCTAGCTCAATTTGTTTTCTTGATGGGATTCCTAACTTAATTTAAACTTTTTACATTACCTCACAGTTTTAGGGAGAACCTTGTATAGATTACCAGATATTGAAATTGATTACTTCTTGACCTACCACCCTAGGTCCAGTAAACAAACTCAGTGTATCAGGATCAGGCAGGAGCTGGAGCAGTTTCCAAATACTTATGTTCCTTCCTTGAATAGATTTTGAATGGCAACCTTATTCATGAATCATTGCAATTATCACCAGTCTGCATTGTATGTTGACTGCATCCTGAAGTTAAGAATGAAGCTGTACTAGCTGTGAACCTGGGCAATATTAAGAACATATTAGGCAAAAATCCTTTGTTAGATGCTTGAAATTGCCAATAAAAACAATATCTTCACAACGGCTTCATGATATGTTTGAGGATAGTAGGTCCCTTACCAAAGTTCTTAGGCGCCTCTAGTCTAGCAGGTCATGTTTAGTAATTTCCTTTAGATAAAATAGATGTCATAAATACCAAGCCTTTGACATTGATTTAAAACACCTCTGCAAAGTGAAGTAAATCCTGAAAACATGTGCTGTTGGGAGTACTTGTAGGTTGAGGTTGGAAAGCACTGCTCTGAATATATGATTTATTATGTACAAGAAACATCCATATTAGACCATTTTTTATTTCAAGTTTTAACCCTCGCCTCATTGGACTATATGCAGTGCTTGAGCAAATCATCCAAGTTGCCTAGAAATTTAGGAATAACTGCTCTATAAAGATACCCATTTATTGACCCGTTTATCTGATTCTCAACCTGTTTTCAAGATTCCAAAATTGTTCAAGACAAATGTCTGTATTTAGTGAACTGAAAAGGTTATGGGCCCAAAGGGAGATCTTGATTTCAGGAAGACTTTGTGTGCCCCTGTGTTGCTAAGGAAATTTCACCAATGCTCTTTACAAAAGAGAGAGGGAGCACTTTTAGAAACTTTGATCCTCCTTACATTTTGTGGTCAGTCTCTGTGTATATGCTTCTGCTTGACTCATTAGGTCATTGGCTTACTGTCTGCTCCAGAGGTCACGAAAACATTTCTACTCATGCACTGGAACAGTCTTTCACTGAACATGAAGCACACAAAAGTACAGTTTACACATTTCCTCCAATTCTGCACTCAGTCATAGCCATAGGTGTGCGCAACCAATGGCGGGTGTGGCCAAATTGTGTTTACAGTGGGAATGACCTAAAAGAGCATGGTTAAATAAAACAAAAGCCTTCCTGTACTCATAAAATATGCTTCCCTGGTGGAGCATGGGTACAGTGCAGTGTACCCACGGTATTTCGTGTTGGTTAGCTGCACTTAGCCATAGACTTCTATTTTTTTTCAGTAGTGCACTTTCTGAAGCCAAAAACTGAAAGTGTCATTTTGGTGCGCTCTCAGAAAGTGCATCAAAACTATGGGATAGGGGACATGGCCAAGATGGCACTGTGAGCGGCTTCTTCTTTAGTGAGCTCCGCTTCTAATATTTTCATCCGGATCCAGGACTGCCTCTCTCCCTCCATACTCAGCCCTCCAGAGCCTGGGGTTGGAGCCTGTTAGTCCTGCGGCCCAGCGGGAGAAGGTTGGCAGCGCTGCGCTCTCCCCGCCGTTCCGCGGCCTCCACAGTGATTTTGGCTTCAGCTGCGGCCTTTCCTAGTGGCCCCTGCCCGAGCGACGGAGCGCGGTACTCCCGGCGGATCGAAGTGAGACCCCCCGCGGTCTGTGGCCAAACACAGAGTGGAGCTGACCCCTCCCCGGAGGATGCCTGCGGCCCAGACACAGAATCCGGACCTCCGGCGGTGAGTAGGTCGTGACCGCTGCCCTTCCTGGCTGCCCCCGTCCGAGCGGCGGAGTGTGATGCTCCCGGCAGAACGGAGTGAGACCCCCCACGGCCTGTGGCCGAACACGGAGTGGAGCTGGCCCATCCCCGGTGGCTGCCTGCAGCCCAGACACAGAATCCGGACCTCCAGCGGTGAGTAGCAGCCTTTCCTGATGGCCTGCGGACTGACTGAGGAATCCGGCCTGTAGCTCCTCCCTGCACTGCGGTGAGGACCCCTCCATAGCCTGCTCATCATATAAGGAGGGGAGGGGGCCTGTCTTGGGGCGGTTGCTGACCCCCCCCCTAAGATATACAGGGCCCTTCTGGGAAAACAATTGGAAGGGCTCAGTTTCTGCCCCCCTGACGGCCCCTGTGGGGTGAGACAGGGCAAGAGACTTCTTTATGCCCCAGCTGTCCTGGAGGACCCCAGCCCCGGCCAACGGACCAAGGGCGGCCCTGGGCACGGAACCGTGCCCTTCTGCCCACACACACCACAACCGAGGCAGGGCGGGCCTCTCTTGACGACCCAAAGACACTCGGACTCTACAGCCGGGGCATCAGAGATTTGCCGTGGGGGGTTTGCCTGGGGGGCCCTTGATTGACACGGGTGTCTCTCCCGGATACTCTCTGACCCCACCTGACCTTGTCCTGCGCCACTCCACCTGAATGAGGCGCCGGAACTCAGGCAAAAATTTTTGTAAAGGGGGCAAGCTTCTGAATTTCCCGTCCCAGCCGGACCCCCCAGGCGGCCTTGGACCCCCAGGAGGAGACCCGCACCACACGGAGTGCCCATAGAGCCTCCCAGATGGCCCCCATGGATCCACCTGAGTCCCGACCTCCCTGGCTGGCGGAGGTCATGGCGGCCATCACCACCTGTCAAACCTTCCTAACGGCAAAAATAGAAGCCGTGCAGTTGGATATGGGTCTCATCAGACAGGATATAGACAAACGCAGATCCAGGATCGCTGAGACCGAGCAAAGGGTGAGCAATACTGAAGACACAGTGTTCGAACATGGAGCTGCACTTCACACCCTTCAAACAAAAGTTAAAGCCCTGGAATACAGAGCTGAAGTTGCAGAGAATAGGAACCGGCGCAATAATCTCCGCATTGTTGGCCTGCCAGAGGGGGCTGAGGGGAACAACCCCACCTGCTTCGTGGAGGGCATGCTGCGGGACCTCCTCCCCGATGCTCGTTTCTCGCCTCACTACGCGGTGGAAAGGGCACACCGCATACCACCTAAACCGGGGCCTCCTGGAGCCCCCCCCCCCCCCCGCGAACCTTCATTCTCCGCCTCCTTAATTTCAGAGACTGAGATGAAGTTCTCCACGCTTCTAGGATGATCTTCCCTGACTACTCGGTGGAGACTCAGAAGCTCAGGAAATCTTTTGACCACGTGAAAGCGGCTTTGAGAGCACGTAACATCCACTATGTGTTCTTTTTCCGGCCCGTCTAATGCCGCGTACACACGAGCGGATTGTATGGCGTACTTAGTCCGTCATACAATCCGACGGACAGTCCGTCGTACTTTCCACTGAACGGACTTGACCACACACGGATGCACAAACAGTCCGTCGAAAGCTTGCGCGATAACGTGTACAGCACGTACGACGGGACTAGAAATAGGAAGTCCAAGACACAGCAAAGCACACTTCCGCCGTGTAAATCCTTACTGGGCATGCGCCATTTTTAGTACGTCGAACTAGCATACTGACGACAGTACTGTACGCTGAAACGAAAGTACGACGGACAGAATTTCGAAAAAAACAAAATTCTTAGTACTCCGGACTGCACGCTGAAAAAGTCCGCTGAAGCCCACACACGAGCGGATTGTCCGCTGAAATGTGTTTCGACGGACTAAGTACGCCATACAATCCGCCCGTGTGTACGCGGCATAAGAGTCCAGGACGGAGAGACGACCCACTTCTTTAACACCCCCAGAGAGGCATCCGCCTGGATTGATTCGCTGCCGCCGGCCCGCTGATCGACCATACGCCCAGGGCTGGATGTCGTCTTACTTCTTCGGAATTGATCACAATCCATTCCACTGTTGGGATGCCCACATCCTTGGTTGCACCTGTTGTGCTCTGTTTGCACCGATGGTGGGCTCACCTCTAATGCTGGAAGCAACCTCCCCGGTGGCGGGAGTTCAAGTTGATACCCCTGACCTGAGATACGGTCAGGAGAATGCACTCCTCTTTGCCCTTTCCTGCCCCCTCCTGGAGCATGGGGGCTCATACCATATATACCTTTTTCCCCTTTTTGGATCATTTTTACTGATGGGACTAACTGCAGACTTTCTTTATCCTCCTAGAACCATGTCCCTTTCAGCTTCCTCCATAGAGCAGGCAGTTGTCTCGCGCTTAGTGAGCCGCTCAATTTGTTGCCTAACCTGCCTCTTGCACGGACCCCCTGTTGCATCCAGCAAGCTGATACACTTTGGGATGAATACCCTCCTCAGTTTAAGGGGGTTGGGATTATTCCCCTTACAGGGCCAGCGATTTTTGTTTCCCCTTTTAAACCTCTGTTTAGTTTTGTTATACTTGTTTACTAAAAATCTTGATATTTCATTGTTGCATTGTCCTCGGATATGTATTTCTCGGGTCCAGCGGTCCAATCCAGGAGTCGGGTTCCACAAGGATACTGATCCTTTTACTACCCCCAGAGTCCATGTCTACTCTTAACATCCTCTCCTGGGACACCAGGGGGTTGAACTCCCCGGTTAAGCAATCCCTGGTGTTCCAATTCCTTAAAAGTTATAACCCACATATATGCGTACTCAAGGAGACGCACCTCATCGGGAGTAGGCTTCTCTCCCTAAAAAAAAAACCCTGGGTGGGGTACCATTACCACTCCACCCACTCACCCAGTTTTGCCAGGGGTGTAAGTGTCCTAGTATTGAAGTCCCTCCTCTTTAGGCTCCTGGATCTGGCATTGGACCGGATGGCAGGTATGTCATTATTCATGTGACAATTTACTCAATGACCTGGACCATTGTGGGATTATACTTGCCCCCGCCAGCCTCATTGCTGGTGCTGAACCAAATCACTAGCAAGATGGCTGAGTTCGTCTCTGATAATGCTGTCATCCTGGGTGATTTTAATCTAGTTCCTGACCCAGACATGGGCAGACTGACTCCGGTGGGACACCACGGCCCTGGGCTGGCTGACTGGGCAGACACATATGGCCTGACGGATGTCTGGAGGTGTAGACACCCCATGTCTCGGGCATTTACATGTCATTCTGCCACCCATAAAACATTCTCGCGCATTGACTTGGTTTTTGCGCGAAGTCCAGTCCTCCCAAGGAGACATACAAATATTGCCCAGGGGAATATCGGCTCATGCACCTCTGCTCCTGACATTGGATCTTTCCCTGGGACCAGTGGTTAGATTATGGAGGCTAACCAGATTCTGGATTTCAGACACCGCTGTGGATGCTCACTTCAGGACTGAATTGAATAGCTATTGGGCGGAGAATGCAGGTTCGGCTGAGGCCATGGTAGTGTGGGATGCCTTTAAGGCTACCACGAGGGGGCACTATCAGACTATCATTGCCAAAATACACAGAACGTAGAGCAGAACTAAAAAGGGCTGAGGGGGAGGCAGTCTGTGCGGAGGCTCTCTTTGTCCGCACTCGGGACCCCCAACACTATCTGACACTGCAAACCCTGACTAGGGAGGCTGTCGATCTCTGCACCTATCTCACCCAGAAGAAAATGCTGACTCAGTCCCGACGGATTTTTGAGCAGGGGGAGAGGTCGGGGAGATTGCTGGCCTGGCTCTCCAGGGAACAGGCAGGGGGGCTGAGTATTTCACATATCAGTGACCAATCCGGTCAGTTGATTCACACCCCAGACGGGATTAATAACTGTTTTGCGGAATTTTATACATCTCTCTATGCCTCTAGGTCAGATTACATTAAGGAAGATCTGACGACCTACTTGGCTGACATAGATATACCAATCCTCACAGAAACGTACCGAAATAGGCTGGACGCCCCTATCATGGTTCTGATGATTCTCCAGGCGCTTAAATCCATGCAGGCGGGTAAGACGCCGGGACCGGATGGAATCCCGACGGAATTCTATAAGTACTACGCTACAGAGCTCTCTGACAGACTCCACCATCTATTCTCCGCGCCACTGTTAAATGTGGACGTGAAAATACTGGGCAAAATCCTGGCCAACAGACTAAGCTTAGTCATCATGGCCCTTGTCCATAGTGACCAAACAGGCTTTATGCCAGCAGAGGCACAGACATTAATATCAGACACTTTCTCACACACATAGATAGAGCGGACGGGGGGGAGGCGGGTGCAGTGGCCTCGCTCGACACGGAGAAGGCTTTCAACTCTGTCGAGTGGGGTTACCTATGGGAGGTGCTCTTGCGATTCGGATTTGGCCCAGGATTTACAAACTGGATCCGCATGCTGTACCACAGCCCCTCTGCTAGAATCCGTACCAATGGCTGCCTCTCCGGGCAGTTTCAGCTGGCACGGGGTACGAGACAGGGGTGCCCCCTCTCTCCAGCCTTATTTGCCCTCGCGATGGAGCCCCTGGCTATTTTGCTGAGAGCGGATCCTGGGATAAAGGGAATACAGGTAGGGCCAATCGAAGAAAAGCTTTCCTTGTATGCAGATGATGCTCTGCTTTATTTAGCGGACGCGTTGTCTTCTTTGTGGACAAAACAGTTGAAATTCAACTGCTCAAATTCCTTGCCATGTGAAAAAAATAAAAATAAACACAAAAAGCAGCTCCCTAGAGAAGTGACAAAGACACCTATAGAGTGATAACAATAATTAGGGGCGCTCTGCAAAAAAATATTTTCTAAACCACTAAATTACAATAACTGTGGCAAAAATGCTTAAGACAATATAATAATCACCAGAGTAAAAATATGCACATATATGATGACAATAAATACACTGAAGAAATAGTGAACATTGGTGAACCACCAAAAATAATTATAATAATTAGCAATGTAAAGTTCCAATAACGTGTCTCTACAAAAAATGAATTCTGCCGATCCAGAGTGTGGTAAACAGATATTAATCGTGATATAGCAACAAGTCGGGAAAAAGGCTTGCGACTCCCTCCACCATACACGCAGCACTACACCAGTTGTGAAGATGCAAGTCCAAACTGCTTACCAGATCCATTTGACCACTTTAATTAAAAAGTAAGTCAAATAACGATTGTACAGGATAATGCCTGCTCATATGGGTACTGATGCAAATGATAGTAGATGGTATGTCTGTCTTCACAGACTCAAAAGGCAAATGTGGAAAAATACAAAAAGATCCATAGCATAATACTGACTTTATTAAAAAAATAAGTAAAAAACAGACAGCCAAAATGCTCCTTACATGGTTATGTGCCTGACCTGGCACTGGGACTGCTCGCTCTGACCGAAAGACTCACTCTCCGAACCAAGGAAAAGGTCCTTCCGCATTCAATAATTGGCGTGCGTTCCAGGCCCTCTGGTTCGTCGGTCTGCAGGCCTGGAACGCACGCCAATTATCGAATGCGGAAGGACCTTTTCCTTGGTTCGGAGAGTGAGTCTTTCGGTCAGAGCGAGCAGTCCCAGTGCCAGGTCAGGCACATAACCATGTAAGGAGCCTTTTGGCTGTCTGTTTTTTACTTATTTTTTAATAAAGTCAGTATTATGCTATGGATCTTTTTGTATTTTTCCACATTTGCCTTTTGAGTCTGTGAAGAGAGACATACCATCTACTATCATTTGCATCAGTACCCATATGAGCAGGCATTATCCTGTACAAGTGTTATTTGACTTACTTTAATTAAAGTGGTCAAACGGATGTGGTAAGCAGTTTGGACTTGCATCTTCACAACTGGTGTAGTGCTGCGTGTATGGTGGAGGGAGTCGCAAGCCTTTTTCCCGACTTGTTGCTATATCACGATTAATATCTGTTTTCTACACTCTGGATCGCCATGAATTCATTTTTTGTAGACACGTCATTGGGACTTTACATTGCTAATTATGAAAATTATTTTTGGTGGTTCACCAATGTTCACTATTTCTTCAGTGTAATTATTGTCATCATATATGTGCATATTTTTACTTTACTGGTTTAGAAAATATTTTTTTGCAGAGCGCCCCTAATTATTGTTATCGCGTCGTCTTCTTTATACACTGCACTGGAACTGATTAATCGCTTCGGTCGATACTCAGGCATCCGCATCAATTGGGACAAATCGGTTCTTTTCCCGCTCCACTCCTCGACCCCTCGCATGCCTCACCCACAGCTTCAATGGGTGGAAAGCTTTACATACCTGGGGATTAAAGTCAGTTGTAGAGTTCAGAACTATCTGGACGACAATCTGCAGCCACTCATGACACAATTTGGGGCTTGGTGCGCGGCATGGCGATCCCTTCCTTTATCCCCAGTGGGCAGAGTCAATCTGCTAAAAATGATCTCCCCAAGTACCTGCACTTCTTTCGTAACAACCCCATACACATCCCCAGGACTTTTTTTTCCAGAGGCTGGAGAGTCTGTTGATACCCTTTGTCTGGGCTGGAAGACCCCTCAGGGTAGCCAAGCAGATACTATACCTCCCATTATCGGGGGAGGTGGCTTGTGCTCCGGAACTTTCGGATCTACTACTGGGTGGCCGTTTTGGTTACAATTCGGTGGTGGTTCTCCCAGCCCACACAGAACCCGGCAGTCACCCTGGAGGAGGCCATCCTTGGCTCCTTTGCAGCTCTGAGTAACCTACCATTTCGGGGGCTTAGGGCAAGCTCCTCCATGACGAGTTTGATGCGTACCGCGGTGAGGGTCTTGCAGTGGGCAAGGAAGAGGTACGGGAAGCCCAACCACATCTCCCCACACATGCCCCTATGGGGTAATCCCATGCTCCCTCACCTGAATAGTATCCCAGACCCTTCTCTGTGGGCGAAAAAAGGAATCATCACCTTAAAGCACATCGTTTATCAGGGTAGGCTAATGACTTTCCAGGAACTGAGACGTACATATGCACTCCGGATCTCTTTCCAGTTCAGATACTGGCAACTGAAACACGCCTTTGGGGCCCAATTTCCTGCCCCTTTGACTCTGGAATTGGACTCCATTGAACGTCTACTGACTTCCAGGGTAATGGGGAGACCCCTGTCGACCTTATATCTTTACCTCACGGTGGAACATGACACTAAATTGACCAAATCCCGGGAGAAAGGGAGATCAGACATTCCATCTCTAGGTGAGGAGGAATGGGAGGAGTGCCTGACTTCTTACATTCCATCAATGATAGCTGCGAAGGACAGGTTTATACAATTTAAATTCCTGCATAGGGCCTACTTCACCCCGCAGAGGCTGGTGCGTGTTTAACCCCAAAGGGACCCTAATTGTCAAAGATGTAAACAGGAGGTGGGCACTTTCTGGCACATGGTCTGGTCATGTCCCAAAATCCAGCCCTACTGGACGGAAGTGGTTTCCACGCTAAATAATGTGACCTGGTCGAACCTCCAGGTTGATCCTCAAACCCTACTATTGAGCCATTTGGCAGATGTTGAGGGGGACAGGTACTGCAAACTGTACCTTACCTTCGCATTGTATTATGCCAGACGTGAGATTTTATTGAGATGGAAACTTGAAGACCCCCCTACCCCTGCCTTATGAAGGAGATCGGTAAACCTGGTGCTCCCCATGTATAAATTGACCTATGAAAGTAGACAATGCCCAGGGAAGATTGATAAAATTTGGTCCTCCTGGATAGACGCATCTGCTGACCTTGGTTCCCCCTCCCCCTAACTTTGAGTCGGACCAGGGCGGTTGTGAATCTCCCCCTCCAGTTGACCGTCCTATTCTCTCTCTCCCAACCATTTCCACCCTGACCTCCCTGCCCCCCCCTACCCCCCTCCCACGGGCTCGTGCAAATGTCAAGTACCTGCATGATGACTATGAAGTTCTGCTGAGGGTGACCTGCATTTATGGTAGAGTGTAACGGCTACTTATGTTATCTGTACTGCTGGATCATTAATTTAAGAATGACTGCCGGATGAAGGCGGTTTCTCCCTTTTATAATTTTGTAATATCGGACTTACTGTACTTTGCAATGTAATGCTGATTTGTTTAAAAAAATCTTCTGTTAAAAAAAAAACAAAAAAAACTATGGGACAGAATAGAAGTCTATGGCAAAGCACAACTAACCCCTCACAAAAAAACGCATGTAGACTGGGCTTCACCCAAGGTGTGGGAAAACCACACCACATTAGTCTGAAAGCATCTTTACCTCACCTTACTATAAACATAACATTAGATTATCTTACCAGAAAGAAAAACTGCACAATTTTCTAATGATGCCTGCTGCATACCAGCCCTCTACAATATGATGGCATTACACCCAATCTGGATTTACTGCAAGCATATCACTTTGCCAGCCAGGGCTGCCAGCTACTGTGGGTGGCTTCATATTGGCAAATGCAGCCTGGCCATTGCCTGTGCCCCAAAAGTAAAGAAAAATCTCAATATATGATGGTATTGCCACTTGGGGCCAGCCCCCAGTAAAATGTCTTATTTTCTCTATGTGAGCAGTGTGTTTCAGGGCACAGTGGGCCCCCTTTCCCTTGCACATTTGATGTGCTGCAGAACTGCTGTTGTGGGTTTTCTTTTACCTATAAAATAAAGTTTGGTTACTAGACCACAAGCAAGAGGCGCACAGACACATGTAAACCTCAGCACAATCATTTTAAAAAAAAGGCTTTCGTTACATATAGATTTCCACACACTGAAAATAAACAGACAGCTAAAACACTTTGTCTGAGGCAGCTTAATCTCTTCAGCTCCGGGAGATTAACCCCCCTTCATAACCAGGTCATTTTTTGCTATACGGAGCTGTGTTAATTTAACTGACCATTGCGCAGTCATGTGGCGCTGCACCCAAATAAAGTTGATGTACTTTTTTTCCTACAAATAGAGCTTTCTTTTGGTGGTATTTGATCACCTCTGCGGTTTTTATTTTTTTCTCTATAAAAAAAACTATTTTTGAAAAAAATATATTTTTTTACATTCTGCTATAAAACACATCCAATAAAAAAAGTAAAAATCGAATTTCTTTATCAATTTAGGTCAATATATATTCTGCTACATGTTTTTGGTAAAACCAAATCCCAATAAGCATATATTGATTTGTTTGCGCAAAAGTTATAGCATCTACAAACTATGTTATATATTTATGGAATTCTTTTAAAACATTTTTTTTACTACAAATGGTGTCGATCAGCAATTTTTTTTAGTGGGACTGTAACATTGCGGTGGACAAATCTGACACTAAGTGACACTTTTTAGGGATCAGTGACACCAATACCGTGCAAAAAATGCACTGTCACTGTACTAATGACATTTGCATGGAAGGGTTTAACATAAGGGGTGATCAAAGGGTTAAATTTGGGAGTGCTTGCTAGCTGTGGGGGGGTGGGGGGTGGGTTTGACTGGGGAAAGACAGAGATCTGTGTTCCTGCCTAGCAGAAACACAAGATCTCCATCTTCCCCTCTGACAGAACGGCGATCTGCCTTGTTATATAGGCAGACTGCTGTTCTGTTTGCTTTGAGAAAGATTGAAGGAGTCCTAGTAGACATTGGGTCCACCAGACCTGCTGATTGGCCCCCGCTGTGTCGAATCACTGTGGGAGCAGGCTGCCGGCAGCCGACCACGTGCACACTCCCCGGATTTGTCAAACAAAATAATGTACAGTTGTGTGATTGATGGCCTGCCCCACTGCAGTTAATGTCTGAGGCGGTTCCAGAAGTGGTTAAAGATCTTCATTAAAATAGGGATTGGTTAGCAACCAGCTACTGTTGAAATAATGAACACTTTGGTGACAAGTATGTAATGTTCAATATAATGTATGAAGTGTAGGAGTCTATAAGGCACAGTGTACAAGGGTCATGAGTATGTTACACACAGAGTGCTCATGTCAGTGTTGAATTTAGGAATACAAAACACAGAATACAGGGGTCCAGGGTGTGTAAAGTGCTGTAGTCAGGGCTGGTTTAGGAGTACATAATACACAAAGAGCAGGGGGCAGGAATGTGTAATGCACAGAATGCAGGGGACAGGAGTATGTAATGCACAGAATGCAGGGTCCAGGATTACGTAATGCATAGAATGCAGGGGACAGGAGTATATAATGCATAGTAGAAGTCAGGAGTACAAAATAAAAAGAATTCAGGGACAAGAGTGTGTAATGCAAAAAATGCAGGGTCCAGGAGTATGTAATGCAAAGAATGCAGAGGTATGAGTGTGCAATGCACAAAATGCAGGGTCCAGGAGTATATATGGGGTCAGGAGTGTGTAATGCGTCATAGGAATCAAAAAGAGTGAGCAGTTGTATGGATCAGAAGCGTGCATAATTCCACCTGCAGGCAATTCTCTCCCTTCACTTTACCCTTTCTGCAAAAATCCCCACTCCCTCCCCTCCAAAAAATGACCAGCATGAAATGGAAAGGGGTTGGAAAGGGGGTTTCTTTAAGTAATACCCTTTTATAATCAACTGTCTGCTGGACACCTGTTTAATGAATAAATAGACTCGCCTGTAGTTGAATTCTTGTTGATTAGGATTTTGTTGTCTAAAATGTAGCTTTGCTCCTAAGACTTTCATTGATTTGAGTTCATTTTTGCAACATGGACTTGAATGAATGTGTTAGGAAAATGTTCCTAAAATTTTCTGTGTGTGCAAATTAACAAATCTTGGTTGCAACCAATGGTCAACATTTGTGGGAGCATTTAGTAGTGTAGCGTCCCATAGAAAATGTTGATTCTGAAAGGAAAGTAAAGGTTTTCTGACAAATCCGTTGGGGTGTACTCATTTATGCTGAACACTGTGTGTATGTATGTATGTGTGTGTATGTGTATATATATATATATATATATATATATATATATATATATACACACATACACAGCTGGTAAAAGAAGTATTGAAGTATTGAACATGTCACCATTTTCTAGGTAAATATATTTCTAAAGGTGCAATTGACATGCAATTTTCACCACATGTCGGTAACAAGCCATGCAATCCATATATACAAAGAAACCAAAACAAATAAGTTCAGAAATGAAGTTATGTGTAATAAAATGGAATGACACAGGGAAAAAGTATTGAACATGCTAACTGAAAGTTATTTAATACTTAATTTGTACAAAATCCTTTGTTGGTAATGACAGCTAAAGATGCCTCCTGTATGGAGAAACTAGTTGCATGCATTGCTCAGGTGTGATTTTGGCCCATTCTTCCTCACAAACAGTCTTTGAATCTTAAAGGTTCCATGAGCCTCTTCTATGAACACTGATCTTTGTTTTTTTTCCATAGATTTTCTATTGGATCCAAGTCAGGTGCTTGGCTGGGCCAATGTAGCAGCTTTATTTTCTTTCTCTGAAACCAGTTGAGAGTTTTTTTGGCTTTGTGTTTGGAATCATTGTCTTGCTGAAATGTCCACCCTCGTTTCATCTTCATTATCTCGGTAGATGGCAGCAGATTTTTACCAAGAATGTCTTGGTACATTTTTTCATTCATCCTTCCTTCAATCATATGAAGTTTGCCATTACTGTATGCTGAAAAACAGTCTCACACTATAATGTCCCCCCTTCTAAACTTCACTTTTGGTATGTTTTTTTGAGGTGATGTGCACTGCAGTGCCATTTGACTTCCAAACACAGTGTGTGTTATGGCATCCAAAGAGTTACATTTTGGTTCCTTCTCATCAGACTATATCCTCTCAGTATTTCACAGGCTTGTCTAAATGTTGTGCAGCAAACTTTAAATGAGGTTCAACATGCTTTTTCAGCAATGGAGTCTTATTTGGTGAGTGTGCATACAGGCCATGGCGGTTGAATGCATTACTTTTTGTTTTCTTTGAAACAATTGTACATGCTAAACCCAGGTCTTTCTGAAGCTCTCCACAAGTGGTGCTTGGCTCTTGGACAACTCTGCTGATAATTATTTTCACTGCTCTCTCATAAATCTTGGGAGGAGCACCTGGTCATGCCCAGTTTATGGTGAAATGATGTTCTTTCCACTTCCGAATTATGGCCCCAACAGTGCTCACTGGAACATTCAGAAGTTTAGAAATCCTTCCGTAACCAATGCCATCAGTGTGTTTGGTAACAATAAGGCTGTGAAGGTCTTGAGAGAGCTTTTTGTTTTTACCCATCATGAGATGTTACTTGTGTGACACCTTTTTATAGGCCATCAATTGAGACTGAACCAGCTGATATTATTTGCACTGACAAAGGGGCAGGATTGCGTTCTAATTACTGATAGATTTCAGCTGGTGTCTTGGCTTTCCATGCCTTTTTGCACCTCCCTTTCTTCATGTGTGTAATACTTTTTCCTTGTGTCATAGGATTTTACTACACATAACTTAATTTCTGAACTTATTTGTTTTAGATTCTTTGTATGTATGGCTTGCATGGGTTGTTACCGACATGTCATGAAAATGTCATGCCAACAACACCTTTAGAAATATATTTACCTAGAAAAATGGTGGCGTGTTCAATACTTATTGTACCCGCTGTATATGTGTGTGTGTGTGTGTGTGTGTGTGATGTCATAGAGGAGTAAATTAAATGTAGCAAATATAGAGGACAATGGAGAGTGTGCCTGGATCTCAATGGAGCCGGTTCACACATCTCCGGGGCGGACGTGGAGCGTATTGCACAGGGGTCCTGTACATCTTGTGAGATGCATCCATATTAGGTGTGCACCCAGCCTAAAACCAAATTTTTTATGTATTCTCCTAGATACAGTTTAGTTAAAGGGAACCTGTACTGCCCATGTATGGCAAATTCAAAAATAACTTAGTAGACCAGCCTCTGCTGATTATGCTTACATTCTGTTTGTGTTTTGTGTTTCCATTCACCTGCTGGAGCCATGTAATAAAAGGGCCAGTGGATGCTCCTAGTCAGCTTGTTTGGAGCATATGCAGGGCTAAAGATTTTTTCCCCCTGCCCTATTAAACATCACTGAGGATGGTAATTAGCTGCTGGCATCTAGTATAGTGGGGGGAAGGCAAAGTACTAAATATTTACATTCACTCAGATGGGTGTTCTAGGTGACTGTGCAATTAATGAAGGGTGAGTATAATTATGAATTAAGTATAATTATGAAGTTGATATGTTACGTTGTCCTTAATTTACAAAGTTCAGATTCCCATTTAGATAAGAAAATGCTCGAAGAAAACCTGACACACTACAAAATGTATTTAGGTAAGACAAGCCCGTGACATACCACACCACCAATTGCCTGCATATACTGTACCTAATTCCTAGCTAAACATGTTTTGTGTGCCCAAGTAACTAAACTGCATGAAGTCCTTGACCTCAGCTTGAAGTCAGAGTTTTGACACACCCCATATGGATCTATCAATGCAGTATGGGTGCCTCAGCAGCCCCTAGAAAAGTCAACCTTTGTATGATGCCTTCTCTTATTGGCTTGAATTCGTTAAATAATTTTATAGCATGGAAGGTTGACTTTAAAGCACATCTTGTAATACAATTCAAAGTCCACTTATAATTGTCTAGGCCTTGTCCCCTGTAAAATCTTTCTGAAGATAGTATGTACAAAATTTACCTGTTAACAAAAAAGTTACATTTTATACTTAGATTACTCTTGTCTTCCACACTGCTGGGAATTACATCACAGAACAGGCCAAATCTCTATAAAAAACATTCCATAAGAGTGTCTTCTCATGAGATATGGATTTCTCTGTTTTAAGTCACTCTTGTCTAGGTGCTGTAGGTGGTAAGGTATTATATAATATAACTTTTTTGTACAGGTACCCTTTGGACATACTATCTTCAGGCAATTTTTACAGGGGGAGGAGCCCAGACCTTATAAAATGTATCCTGCATTTTACTGCAAAGTCCGCTTTAATATTTTTTACAAACAGACTATAAAAGTTCATACTAATAGAAATTACACATAATTGAAGTAATATTACTAGTTATAGCATTGAGAAGAGACATCATTGAGATATCAAAAACCAGAAGTGACGTAATTGCGGAAGTGACGTAAAAGCTTCGCAATTACGTCACTTCCGGTTTTTGATATCTCAGTCTGTGGAAAGCACACTGTCCCAGACCTATGGATGTTTTTACCCTTACTGTGCACGTTTTTATAAGTGGAACTGCTTGATTGATTGAATAAAACTCACTTATCAGATTTAGGCTATGCGTGTCAATCTTTCCCATCCATCCATAGGTGAGACATACCTTCCAATATAACACTCTGTGTAGGAGGCATTTGGCATGTCTCATTTGGCACCCAGACCAAAGGCTACTCTGCTTACATGTGATCTACCCTCTGCGGGGGTACTGCTTTCCAGTGGGTGTGGAACTGAGGGGCGCACGAGGGGAACTCAATTTTTTGCACAGAAGTTATTGATTTTTTTGCATGAGTCACTTTGGAAATCACTATATATATATATATATATATATATATATATATATATATATATATATATATATATATATATATATATATAAAATATTATTTGTTATTTTTTTGCTAGTCTTTGTGGTCATTTGGATTATTTGCACCAGCACTTTATATATGTTTTTTACTTTATGAATTCATCTGTTGAACTCAATTGATGGTCACCATTGTATTTTTTGCACATATTAGCACATTGTACTTTTAATAGCACTTTGTATGAATTTGCCTAGGTTCACATTGGAGCGATCTATCATGCAATTTGAGAGATCAAGTTGCATGACAAGTCGCAGCCTATTGGAGGCAATGGCACTGTTCCAATCAACGTGACACTGATCTTGCGGTACAGCACCAATTTGCAAAAGTAGTTCCTGCACTACTTTTGCCGATTTCAGGAGCGACTTCAATAGACGTGTGCATGAAGACACACAGATGTCTATCAAGTAGCAGCTGAAATCAGGCTGACCTTGCTACTTTGAAATCGCGCTACTTCAAGTGAATTAGCATGATTTCAAAGTAGCACCAATGTGAACCAGGGCTCACACTTGATTACATCTGTACTCAGGTTTATGCTTATGAGCAACCATTAATATTCTGATTTGACACATCAAAGATTTTTTCTAGTTTTAGTTATATTCTATATCTTTCCTTTAGTAGCGCAAGGAAGGAAGCAAAATGTATTCAGCAAGAACACAACACCCTAACTATATGCAAAATATTTATATTTTCTATGATCAATATAGTACAGACTGATCTTGAAATAAAATATAATTGTGTATGTGGCATGTTCACATCATTCAGTAAATGTTCTGTAGGTTATGTGTGTTGAAAAGTTTTTCTTGTTCTTTCTGTTGTACAACTACCATGCAAAAATTCTTGTGTATGTTTAAAGGTTGTCTGCTATGAGTACAAATATTTGGGTTGTTGATTTGTATATCTTGGCTTCAAATGAAATAATGATATAGAGTTTTTAGTTAGTTGGAATCATTTTGATTATGGCAGTACATTTGATTATGTGGATTTGACTATAGAAAAGACACACGCTTGGTGATGTGTCAGTATGTTGCAAAAATGTTTTATTGTACTTAAAGTGAATCTATGGCCAGACTATGCACACTAAAGTGCTTATATATTCCAAGCAAGCAATAGAAACACTTTAAACAAGCCCCTATTCACCTCCGTAGCGATAGGCATTGCAGAGAAAATCATCCTAAGGTTAATAACAGAAATCTCATCTTCTTTCCACTTTACTTCCTAGATAGAGAGCAGAGTCTTGGCATTCTAATGTAAACACACAGCATGCGCACTAAACTGTTAGACACCAACATTAGAGTCTTTGTGACCTTTGAGTAATTTTACTGCTTGTTAAAAATATGTATTTGCGTATGTGTTCATAGTATGGGCACAGATGCACTTTAACTTGTTGTAATTGTTAATAGAAGTGGACCCACCGACAGATGTGTGTGGTTACAGTGACTTTTTATTCAGCTCCCTATTTTGGTAGAACACAGTGTAGCATGCATGGAATTGCTTGTTTACAAAAACAGAAAATGATAATTAAATAGGTTAATTTTTTTAACTTTTTATCCATTTATTTTTTACAATACAGAACATTCAATGGCACAACCAGCACCGACATACATCTCACCCTCCAGCACTTATATTTGAGGCCCTTTGCTTGCAAAATGTACATTCAAATGTTAACCGGTTTCGCTGGGACCTTGCTTGCCAAACTTCATCAACATATTTTATATTTAGAGTGCTAAGAGACATCTAAAATGTTATTGTTAATTGGCAATTTTAGAAAAGATTTTGTATATACCTTATGAACATCTTGCTAAATATGGTTATCAACTGACTTCATGTGATTCAGGGACCATGTTCATGGTTGAGATATGAATCAGTACTATGTAAATGTATTTTCAAGAGCAGGTTTTAAATTCCTGCTTGAACAAAACCAGCAGATTTCTTAGTAAGTGATTTAAGAATTATTTTAAATCACATTAGGTGTAGTAGTGTGTTGGAATGTTGTATCATGACTGAAATGGTCAAAGTTTTTGGAAAATGTTTAGCTTTGGGTTTATGAGTGTTATTCTTGAAACTTTATTAACACAACTTGTAAAACACAAACACTGTCAATGCCACTTGCCTCTGCCTCCTATTAGCTTTAGATATCTCACGGCTGTTTCATACTAAATATCGCCTACATTTACAGGAATCAATAAGTAATCAACTTGAGAAGCAAGTTTGTAATTAATTCTCCAGCTGATCTTTTGCCCCTGCTTCAAAATTGCCCGTTTTATTAACTGTGAAAAAATATGGCTTAAAACTTCAACCAAATTAACCTGTACCCCTTCCCTCAAAAAAAATGTAAAACAAATACTAATCCCCTTTCAAAAAATATCAAGAGTGCCCCAGCTGTGAACACAGATCCAGCGGCCTCGGCTATGCATGACGTACCAAGAGTCTCAACACAGGACAGTGGGTGCCTGGACCTTCGGCAAGATTTAAAGAGAAGCTACCCCATCAGGGCTGCCAGGAGGTGCCACCCTGCTCTTAACCCCCCATCCCAGTAAGAGGGAAGGGTCCTCCTTTCTTGCATGTTGTGCAGGATGGTGGGTAAGCTGGAAGGCATCAAAGCTGATCCAGGTAAGCTCAACAGACTTCAATATAATGCATTGTACTGAGGGACATATCTTTAGAAAGGTAGGGAAAAATAGTGTATCAGCTGGAAATCCCCGGTCCCAATGAGGATGTAAATTATTTAGCAGTATATGTACCTGGAACAAATTTATTCTTGGCTTCAGAAAAATGCAAGAAGTCATGCTGTATTTTATAAATTTGTTAACAATACCTATACAAACTTGATATCAGAAAACACAGTAATATGGCTGTTATATAGTACTGCCCTAAGATATTCTTTCTTCCTGCATCAAAAGCAGAACCCCTTTAGGACACCAGCCATCCCATCTGACACTGCGTCTCCAGGCAACCCTCTTCTTTAGCTTCTGCTGAAGGTCCTGCACCCTAAAATCTATAGCCGAGGCCCAAACTCCTTTTTTACTTCATTTCTGGATTCTGTAGGCAACAGCAGGGGCTAAAGGCAGAGCAGTTCAGGCGCTGGCATGGGGAAAAAGTCTGCAGCAAACCCACACCACCAACATGCCCACCAAAAGTATAAATTTAGCATACACATTGCAGAACATGAGGAAGGTCATTTATGAGTGTCTTGAATTGTCTCTTTAATTGTATGCAGTATGCTAAATGAAAATAATTAGGAAGTGTAACTATTGCTATAGGCACGTGAAACAATTTTGCACTTCAAATAAATACATTTGCACTTTTTTGAGTACTTAGAAATTAAAAGTACATTTGCTGCAGACTTATTTCCTATACAAGATGGTTTTATTTTTCCTTGTTCTCTTCAAATACAAAGACTTATTTTAAAATTTACCCAACATCAAGCATTTAGCACCCATAATTGAATGTTAGGATGGAAACATCAATCATAATAATTATGTAGGAAGGGTATGTTAAGAAGGAATTAGGGAAAGTGCAGGATAGTAAGAAACTTTATTATATAGTTATGTTAGATCTTTGTATAAATTATTCTTAAATTCTTTTTCTTTATTCTACAGCATCTTCATTACCAAATCAAAGGTCTCCCATGAGGTCTGCACTTTCACCACCACAGAGAAGTGGTACATTGGTCACCTATAGCACTACTTCAGTAGAAGGGGATACAGAAGACCAAGAGTTGGAAAACCGAAGGTGCCAAGGAATGATTATGAATCCTTACCTAGAGCACTGGTCCCCAACAAAAGAGGAAGTCCGTGTATCACTCACTGTGGGTAGACAAATCAAGCAGTCCTTCAGGCGTGTGTCTCCTGGACCCCTAGCCTCCTCCACAGAGGATCCTCTTTGTTATCTTTCTGCACATACAGGCTGGGGTGATGAAAGTGATTCAGATATTCCACCATCTGACAGGGTTCCTGAATCAGCAGAGTCTACACAATCTGAGAGGGATGGAGGTAGTCAACAAACAGAGATTGGCTCCTTGACTGGTGGAATGGTGTGGCCACTGATGCAGGACCATAGAAAAGATAACAATGGGGATGATGATCATCAATTGGCATCGTCTCAACGCAGTGAACATAGTTGTAATGAATCTCTTCTCTCTTCTGAGTACCCTGAGGGTGATCAGGCCTCCAGTGCTACAATGCCAAGAAGACTTGGAAGGCCTCGAGCAAAAGATGATAGAAGAGCTCGTTGGAGAGCTAGTCTTCATCGCCTATTGCAGCTGGAGAAACTAAGAGACCAACTCTACCGTCAAGAGCTGGCCTTGAAAGAAGAAGAGATGACTCGCCAAAGGGAAGAACGTGCAAGAGATAGAGAGCTTCACCGGCAGCTACTTGGTGTGCTTGGTGATATTCGAGATGAACTCAGAAAAAGGAGACAGGAAAGAGCAATTGCTCAAGAAGGTCAGGCTACTGAAGGCAGAGGCACGTCATGCAGTGGTAGCACCACTACTGGCCGAAGGGCTCGTGGAGGACTAACACGTCCAAGAGGATCACGCATTTCTTCTGTATCAGCCACTTTGCCCTGTTCTTTTGCTCAGTTCTTTCTGCAGGATCCAAGAACTGGGTCTTCTATGCCAAGCACTATCGCCAGGGGCAGCAGTGAGAACCCCACCTGGGCAGGGAGCCGTCTCATTGGCCCCTTACGCAGGAGGGGACAACCTCGCGGTCGTCCTCGAATCCACCCCAAACCAGTAATGGGGGATACCCATGGATAATGAAGAACTGGCCTTTTTCATGTTTTACAACAATAAAGGAAGTGTTGAAGAAAGTTGTGTCTTTTTCTTTGCTATAAAAGTAAATGGAATACAACTGTTTAAGAAATAAATGAAAAATAACATAGTATACACATAGTATACGACAGTTTATGCAGTAGTCAAAATATTATTGTGAAAAAAACTGAAATATATGCTTTAAAAATATTGCATGTTATGCTCATCTTTTTATAGTTGAGAACGTTCAGTACATGCAATAGTTTTATATAATGCTTTTCCAACTTGGGATTCTTATGCACTGTAACTAGTGCACTACAATGTTGCCATATTATTGTGCTATTCAGTATATTATCCCTTCATTCGTAATAGAAAAGTTTACAACAATGACAGCTTTCTGTCTGAAGATTTTTAAATGTGTTTTTTTTTCACAGTGCACAGATAAATTACATATTTTCTTGAAGATACCATTATTTATCACTGAAGTTTTGGATGCTGCAGGCATGAAAAGAACAATACAACTTCTATGAAAGTTATGAAGAGCTCCGTGATGTTATAGTTTAGATACAAGTTCCGCTGTTCCAGCGGTTGATGAGGGTGTTCTGATTGCAATCCTTTGTTTAAATATTACCAGTCCCACATACATTATTCCCTATCCTCCAAGCCCTAATAAAGGGGACAAAGCTTAACCCCTTTAACCGCTTCCATACTGGGCCAATTCTGGCATTCCTCCCCTACATGTTAAAATCATTATTTTGCTAGTTACTTAGAACCCCAAATATTTTATATATATATATACATATATATATATATATATATATATATTATTTTTTTTTTTTTTTTGTGGAGACCCTAGGGAATAACATGGCAGTCATTGCAATTTTTTATGTCACACGATATTTGTGCAGCAATTTTTCAAACAGGATTTTTTGGGGAAAAAAACACTTTAACCGCTTGCCGACCGCTGCCTGTATATATACGTCGGCAGAATGGCACGGCTGAGCAAAGTTACATACCTGTATGTTACTTTGAATTTCCTGCTGTGCGCGCGCACCTGCCACGATTTCCGTGATCGTACCCGCGGGACCCGTGGACTCGATGTCCATGGGGATACCTGCGATCTGTCACGGAGCTGAAGAACGGGGAGATGCTGATGTAAACCCAGCATCTCCCCGTTCTGCCTAGTGACAGGACACTGATCGTCTGCTCCCTGTCATCGGGAGCAGCGATCAGTGTCGTGTCACTGCTAGCCCTCCCCCAGACAGTTAGAAACACACCCCAGGACACACTTAACCCCTCCCCGCTCCCCTAGTGGTTAACCCCTTCACTGACAATGAAATTTTTACAGTAATCAATGCAATTTTATAGCATTGAGCTCTGTATTAATGCCAATGGTCCCATAAATGTGTCAAAATTGTCCAATGTGTCCACCATAATGTCACAGTCACGATAAAAATCGCTGATCGCCATTACTAGTAAAAAAATGAACAAAAATACCATAATTCTATCCCCTATTTTGTAGATGCTATAACCTTTGCGCAAACCAATTAATAAACGCTTATTGTGATTTTTTTTTTTGATTTTTTTTTACCAGAAAGATGTTGAATATGTATCGGCCTAAACTGAGGAAAAAATGTTTTTTTATATATTTCTTGGGGATATTTATTATAGCAAAAAGTAAAAAATGCATTTTTTTCCAAATTTACACTCTTTTTTTGTTTATAGTGTAAAAAATAAAAACCACAGAGGTAATCAAATACCACCAAAAGAAATCTCTATTTGTAGGAAAAAAGGTACATCAATTTTATTTGGGTACAACATCGCACGACCGCGCAATTGTCAGTTAAAGCGACGCAGTGCCAAATCGCAAAAAGTGCTCTGGTCAGGAAGGGGTAAATCCTTCGGGGCTAAAGTGGTTAAATAAAAAAATAAAAAATAAACACTAAAGTTAGCCCTATTTTTTATATAATGTGAAAGATGATGATAAGCCAAGTAAATAAATACTCTATCATAGAATGGCTCCAAACTTCGATACTTAGAAATCTCCATGGACTATGGTTTAACAATTTTTACAGGTTACCATTTTAGAGTTACAGAGGAGGTCTTGTGCTAGAATTATTGCTCTCACTCATGCTGATACCTCACATGTGTGGTATAAATGTTGTTTACATAAGAGGGCACCAACTACTTATGCGTTCGCTTGTGTGTGTGGGACGGGAACACTTTAAAAAAGAAATGTATTGTTATTTTATGTACTTTTTTTTTACACTTTTCCCTTTAAATTTTTGATCACTTTTATTCCTATTACAAGGAAAGTAAATATCACTTGTAATAGGAATAGGGTATAACAGCGAGATCTGGGGTCTATAAGTCCACAAATCTCTCCTCTAGGCTGGAAAGCCTGAGATGAAAAAACAAAAAACGATCTCCACTTCCCAGCCAAAAAAAGTCAGTGTTTACATCTGCCGGAGCCGGAAATTATGTCTTAACATTGTGCCTGGCCTACGAAGGTCATGAGAGATGGCCGGGACAATCTGGTGCTTGGTCAGCTCTATGGTAAATGGCCGCCACCGGCTGGTTCAATCTCTGGCTCACTGATCCCATGGGCAAGCTGGTAAAAGCACTGGAGGGTTGTGGGAGGATAGGGGGACGTGCCAGCCTGAAAAAATAATCAAACGGCTGAACAGCTGCTATGATTGTTTTTACTTTGCCAGCAGAAAAAAATATATCTGAATGATGCCTGCTGCAGGCATCATTCAGAAATCTCCACTTCAAGTTCAGGATGTGGTATGATGGCCTACAGTATGGAAGTAGTTAAAGTGGTTGTAAACACTTGTTTACAACTTTATGTTACAGGTAAGCCTATATTAAGGCTTACCTGAAGCCAACAAGGATATCTCCTAAACCTGCACGGTTTAGGAGATATCCCTATATTTGCATGTGCTGATGTCATGCGGCACATGCACACTTAAGACAACTGAAGCAATGGCGCTATATGCTGTTGCTTTAGTTGTACTGTGCCATTTCCGCACGCATGTGCATAATGACATCATCGCGGCTCCAGCTAATCACAGCGACGGAGGCGCGATACCCGGAAGTCACTCCGGACAACATATCTGCGGTCGGGGGGGAGACGTGGACCGATGCGGGGGCTTTGATCTGAGGTAAGTGATACATAATTAGCTAGTATGCTATGCATACTAGCTAATTATGCCTTTCTCTTGCAGGTTTTTTTGTTTTTCAGTTTTTTGCTGCGGGTTTACTTCCTCTTTAATGTGTTGCCTGTATGTACAGTTCTTGGAGTTTACATTGGAATATATTTTTACCTGGGCTAAAACATCATGGTATGGCTTTTCGATTCTACATTCCTTCTTTCCAGTCACATCCCAATGTGCTCTTGTAAGCCCTTTGGGGTGTAGAAGCTGCCAGCCCAACACCCAGCTACCATACATATATACTACCCACAACTCATTGGGTGGGCTTTAGAAAAGCCTCAGGGATCCAACACCATCGATCTACACTACCTAAAGTGTTACTAAACCCACAATAGTAGAATCAGTCTGTATATGCAGTAAAACATGCTTGTTATACTCACTGGGGAACCTAAGGAGTGAATCCTCCACATTGTGTAAAAATGCTGATTAATCATGTCTTCTCTGATCCTCCCCTTTTACTGTCCCAATTCCATCTGCTGATAATACAGAGCCCTAGGAGGCACTCTGCACATGCTCAGTTTGGTGTGTATTTCTAGAGAGTTTTTTTTGGGGGGGTGCATGTGATCAGCAGAGGGCCAATCAGCACTGTCCAGACAGAGGGTCAGGGGTCCTGCAGCTTCAAAGGACAGTAAGGGGAGAATGAAAACTCCTCCTACAAGCTTTAACCAGACACGGATAGAAGTCACAAAGACTATTATATACTGCTGATGAGAAAAGGTCTTTAGTAGTTTATATTAACTAAAATAATTTCCATGTTCTGTGCACTGTGGGAGACTAGATATAGTGAATGCAGGCTCCTGGGTTTAGTAACACTTTAAATGGACAGTACCTAAATTGCCCACAGTATTTCATTTGTAGCATACTATGTGCAAATGAATAACAAGTGAAATTTAACTATACTTGAGGGAAGACAGTATACAACAGCAATGCTGTCATAAATGAAATAAAGTTTCATTAACTTGACCATACTAATTCACTGGCTAAAGGCCTCTGAACAATGAGCTGCTAATTAAAGCCATATGCTAGAAAAAAGATGAAGAGAATCAATAGGCATTGTGAGAAGGAAATGAGCTGGGCTAATCTGAATACTTTGACCTTTCAGAATGTTAGAAACTAGCAGATTAGCATACAGCTGTGTATCAGTCCTCCGATCCATATCCCCAGTGTCTGCAAGCCCATTCATATACTGGCTGTGACCATTGCAAGCAGATGGCATTTACAATTATCTGTGGCATCCCCAATACCCTTCAAAAATATGTAGGTCTTTGTAAATCTCCTACATGGTGTAATTCATGTTAGAGAACTAGTCTGCGTGTTATTAAAATAAGAGGGTTTTAACAACTTGCGTGCCAACTGTGTTACCAAAAACTGTGGAAAAAACTGTTTCTTTAAGTTCTGTTAAAATGTCAGGTTAGCACAAGCACCCCAAAATGATAGAATTTTTGAAAAATAGACACATCAAGGATCTAATTTTTGCCACAATTTTTTTTGTCCTTGAGACACAGCTGATCACAGATCATGGTAAAGAGCCAATCATAGCGGCTCTTTACCACATGACCAGCTGTGTCCAATTACAGCTGATCACAGTGTAAACAGGATTTGCTGGTTATCAACATTCCTCTCCACATGCTCACGGCGAGTTAGAAGAGGAGCGCCGATAACTGGCAAATCCACACAGTGCCCTGATGATCAGTGCAGCCCCAACAGTGCCCATCAGTGCTGCCAATCAGTGCCTACCAGTGCTGCCAGTTAGTGCCCATCAATACTGTCTGCCAGTGCCTATCAGTGCAGCCTCATCAGTGCCTCCTCATCAGTGCCCATTAGTGCCACCTCATCAGTGCCTATCCGTGCAGCCTATCTGTGCCCATCAGTGCAGCCTCATAACATAACAGCCTATCTGTACCCAGCAGTGATCAAATACAACCAAAATAAAGCTCTATATGTCTCAAAAAAATGATAAAAATTGTGTTTGTGCTGCATGCCTGCACAATTGTCATTTAAAATGTTGCAGCACTGAAAGCTGAAAATTGGCCTGGGCAGGAAGGGGGTAAACAGTGCCCAGTAGGCAAGTGGTTAATATACAGGTAATATAAAAAGGTGAGCTAAAGCCTTTATTAGTAGGAGAGAAGGGTTAAAGTGTAATTAAACCCACATTATAAAAAAAAGTATCAATAAATGCTGTATTATATGCTGTTCATATTCACTCAGTCACAATGGGACTCGTTTTCTGTATTTCTTGCTGTTCACTATCTTCTCCTTCTGCCCAAGTCCCCAATTCAGCTAGGGATTTTGCAGAGCAGTGTTGGCAGCTCTGCACCTGCTCAGTTTTCAGTGAGTTTCTATGCTGAGCATTTCCTCCCTATCACATCTGAGCAGCCCATGTGACTATAGAGTCACACATGTGGGCATATACACTGTGGTAAATGACAGCCCACCCCCTCCCTCCTCCTCCTCCTCCTCCTCCTCCTCCATGCCCACTAACCAGTTAAACACAATGAAGGTGGGATGTTACATATTAATTGATAGAGGCTTCACTTCCCTGTTATTCTAGGACACAGGCTGGAGGGGAGTGTCACAGCCTATAACTTGTAGAAATCTGTCCACACCATGTTATTGTCAAAAAATAATAAAAATGTGATTTCAAATATATATTTGTATTACAATTTACAACAGTTTATTAGTATTATTTATTTCTTTTTATGCTGTATGCCAAAGGCTGTTTTTTTTTTATGTGACCAGTAGCAGAGGACTAGCAGCTCCTCCTGCTTATGTTTCCCTGCAGACAGTCTGGGAAAGAGTTGAGTCATGTGACAGCTGTATATCTGTTAGGGAAAATCGGCTTAGATTTTTTTGAATGAAAATAATTAGAGTGCCATCATCCACATACAGAAAGAGAAGGGGCAATGTAACTAAAGTTTGTGTGTGTGTTTAGTTTCACTTTAAAATGATCTCTGCTGCTGCTTCTGTGATCTGTATTTATGTTAGAAATTAATGAATTACTAATAAAAGTTCCTGTTTATCCCATTGCACCATTGTAAGAAGAAGGGGAGGGCTCTTAGATGTAAGTCTTTGTACATCTGAGAACATCGTGATTGGCTGTTTTTTTTACCAATCACAGCCATCAGGAGATGCAGAGCCATACGAATCAGCTCTGCACAAGGTGGCTTTATATAGAGCTGTCCAAGGACAGCTCAGTTCACCAGCATTAGTGGGAGCACTTACCACCAAATGGCTTTTTCTGGAGTGACATTTTTAAATACATCCACTTCCTCTCTGTTTTTTTTTTCCTACGCTGGTAAGGAGGTGGTTAAAGAAGTTTTTTTTTTTATCAGTGTTCTCTTGAAAGTCATTAACTAATAGAAAGATTATCTGGTCTGGAATATTTGGAAAAATTTGAAGTTGATTTCTCCATAAAATTTGAATAAAGTAGGTTTAAACCCTAAGGACAGATTCACACCTTTGCATTTAATGTATGACTTTTACCACATGTCAATACATTTCCACACGTTAATCATTGATTTAAAAAGTGTTAGTACTTGCATTTCCTCAGCAGAGACTAGCTGAGGTTCAGTCTATCTGTGGGCAGGCTGGTTGTACTGAAGTTGATCCATCGAGTGACTTCAGTACAACCAGCCTCAAGGTGGCTACAGCTGCCAGCAGTGATCGTTGTGGGAAAGGCTCTCTACAACCCCCCTCGCACCAGCAGAACACAATAGCAGTGCAGTAGGGATTCTCCCATCAACACTGACTGTGTTGATGGGGTAATCAAGTGATTTTCTTTCCTTCCACTAACTGTATCAACTATGGCTTGACTAAGTGTTATTTTAGCTATTTAAGGACCACCCCACACAAATATACTGCAGCAGGACGGCCCTCCTGCATAAAAACGCACAGGGTTCTGTGGTGTGCATGCTGCTGGCAATCAGCTCCCACTGTGATTGGACATAGTGGGAGCCAATCAGCGGGTCCAGTGGATGCAATGTCCCCTGGGACCCGACGTTTGTTGACAGGAGAGGCAGAACGGTGGTCTGTAAGAGAGGAAAATGGAGATCTTGTGTTTTTGCTAAGCTGTGTTCATCCAGTTAAGCTGTCCCTCACAGTTAGAAAGCACTCCCTAGGAGCACACTTAACCCTTTGATCGCCCCTGATGTTAACCTCTTCCCTGCCAGTGTCATTAGTACAGTGAGTGCATTTTTGTAGCACTGATCACTGTATTAGCATCACTGGTCCCCAAAAAGTGTCATTTAGTGTCCGATTTGTCTGCCGCAATGTCGCATTCTCTCTAAAAATCACTGATCCCCGCCATTACTAGTAAAAAAATTAAAAATAAAATTCCATAAATCTATCCCATAGTTTGTAGACGTTATAACTTTTGCACAAACCAAAAAATTTTCTTTACCAAAATTATGTAGCAAAATACATATTGGTCTTAACTGATGAATACATTAGATTTTTTCTATTTTTTTTTACAGCAGAAAGTAAAAAATATTGTTTTCTTTTCAAAATTGTCAGTCTTTTTTGTTTATAGCCCAAAAAATAAAAACTGCAGAGGTGATCAAATATCACCAAAAGAAAGCTCTATTTGTGGGAAAAAAAGGACATGAATTGTATTTGGATATAGCATTACACGACTGCGCAGTTGTCAGTTAAAGTAGCATTGTATCATAAAAATGGCCTGTCATGAAGGGGGTAAATCTTCCGGGGCTTAAGTGGTTAATGAAAGCTGCAGATTTAAAAAGATTTAAAATAACTTTTATAATTTAACTGTTAAATCCTAAATGATCTTTTAGAGATTGGGCTTAGGTCATCTTCAAAAGTGAATTCAAGGCAGATCTAGAAATAGATACTGTATTTTTTCCAGTTTTACATTCATTGAACATCATTGATTTTTTAAATATAGCCAATGTAAATAGCGGCATTCTCCTGTTATATTAGCGTTTATAATTTCCTGCACAACAGCACAGACTGGAAGAGATAGGGTCAATCAGTTCAACATTGTGAACTCGCTTACAGGAGGAATGAGTATAGAGATGACTTTATAAGTGTGTTGCATTTCCTTCAGCAAAGGTTGTGTTGAACTAAAGTTAGCAAGCGATGACAGGCAGAATTTTTTTGTTATGACATAAGAGACTACATTTGTCTCTTCTACGATAGATGTTTCTATCTGCCTGTCAGCACTTTTTTGTGCAAGTGTACACTGAGCCGTGCACGCACACAGCTCAGTGTACTGTCTCGGTATGATTCTTTGCCAGGAAAAAGGAACTCCTAATCCCATATGTGGGAGTTACGTCATCGCAGCCAGGCCAATCAAAATGGCCGAAGACTCCAAACCTAGAAGTCTGGGTGAAAATGGAAGTGCCAGCAATGTAGGGTAGCATGTACATCACAGCACTGAAGGGGATTTCTTTGCTAGGTAAATGTGCCATGAGGTCCAACTGTGTTGTGTATAGTTGCACCTTATGGCAAAAAGCTTCTGAGGGCCCAAAATGTTTTATTTTTTTCTGGTGGTTTAATTCTGCTTTAACCAGAGATGTAACTTGTAGACAGCTAGAGGTGTCAGTGGCCTTCAGTCTCTCCATACCACCTGAATGCTGTTGACAAATCTCTGGAACATCCTAATCAAAGCTTATCAACCTTTATAATGAGCTGTTTCACTGGTCAAAATAAATGTGTGGAGGGGGCAGGCAAGAACTAATGCCGCGTACACACGATTGGACTTTCCGGCAGAAAAGGTCCGATGGAATCATTTCATTGGATATTCCGATCGTGTGTGGGCTTCACCTGACTTTTTTTTTTCCAAAATTCTGACGGACCTAGAAATTGAACATGTTTTAAATCTTTCTGACGGAATCAATTCCTATCGGGAAAACCGTTCGTCTGTATGCTATTCTGACAGACCAAAAAATGACTCAAGAGCAGCTATTGGCTACTGGCTATTTACCTTCTTTTTTCTAGTCCCGTTGTACGTGTTGTACGTCACCGTGTTCTAAACGATCGGACTTTGGTGTGATTGTGTGTAGGCAAGTCCATTTAGTCACGTGTACGCGGCATAAGGAAGTAACAAAGCTTTGCCCTATCAGATTGTGAGGACCGAAATCTGCTGTGGTACGCGCAGGTACCTCTAGGTACTTGTACTGAATACCTGTCAGCACCTTTTTTGTTAAAATGACAGTGTCACTTTGACTTCAATAGAGGTCAGGTAAGTAGCTATGCTGTCTGACTTGGATGTGTGGATTACCTGTCTGACTAAACAATATTGCAAATATTGTAGCAATTAAGATCGATCACTTATATGCCAACTGTGCAATTAGTTGTTTGCCTAGAGTGGAGCTTTAAAACGTTTTGTACCTGCTGATTTGAAGTGCACAGTAAATGCTGTATTTATGTAACTTTGCAAAGTCTGCATCTTCTGTGCACTGTATTTATCACGTTAACACGTCTTTTGGGGACAATAACATCTGCTGCCTCAGGTCTCAGAAGAGAAATTTCACCCTGAATTGGGCAACCATGAATGATTAAACCTTCTATTAGCACTGTAATGTAAAACCGACATTATGCGATTTTGGAAGAAATAATTCTTCATTTATTTCCAAAAAATGAATCCCTTATTCCTTTCTAATCATTTCTACATCTGTGCCACCTAAGTTAAAGAAAAATGTCTTTAGAAAATGTTCTAATAATTGACCCGGATGAGCTGTAGTGTTTTGATGCTCTATCCAGCTCTTACCCAAATTGCTTGCTGTGTCTTGGGACACTGGATCACGTTATAAATCAGTGTATGAACTTTCTGGACTAGATAATTCATTCCTTTGTTTGTGTCCACTCAGCATTTGGGGCCCACAGCACAATTATAAAGTGCAGACAAGAAATACAATAAGCAATGAAACCACTGCAGTTATTTCTATACCATATGCTCTGCCTGTAAGCTGATGCTGAAGCTAATCTCATTAAGGATTTGATACAGGCAAACTTTAACTATGACACATATGTACAAGAGTTTCTCAGCTTTATTATGCCACATACCTGTTTATAAAATTAATTTTACCAAGTACCATCTGGTGCATTTTATCTACAATAAACGGTATGCATATTTATTGCAAGAAACCCCTATTATACATGTATACAAGTGCATTTATGCCTTTACATGATCTAGTGATGCCTGTTTTGCAAGGAATTATTAATCGTGAAAATTTCAGTTACACCCTGGACTACTTACCAAGAATAGCCTTTAATCTGTGTTAATGTACTCCTGGGTACATATGCACCATTGGTTAAGAAACTGCTTTAAATAATATAATGTTAAGTCAAATTAAAATATGCATTTGAATAAAGTTTGCAATCACTTGAAAATCACCTGTTTTGGAATGAACATGGTCAGTGTATTGTTGAAAACATTTTTGTTATTAACCTCAAGTTAGAGATCAGGATGTATAGTCATGCCCACAAAATATTGGCACCCCTGCATTTCTGTCAAATAGTGCACCACTTCTCCCAGAAAATTGTTGCAATTACAAATGTTTAGGTATTCTCATGTTTATTGCTTTTGTTTGTATTAGTATGACACAAAAAAAAGTAGAGAAACAAAAAGTCATATCTGACACATTCCACGCAAAACTCCAAAAATGGACTGGACAAAATTTTTGCCACCTCTATTTAATATTTGGTAGCATACGCTTTGGAAAAAATAACTGAAATGAATTGCTTCCTGTAACCATCAATGAGTTTCTTGCACCTCTCTACTGGAAATATGGATCACTCTTCTTTTGCCAACTGCTCCAGGTCTCTTAGATTGGAAGGGTTCCTTTTCCCAACTGCTGTTTTGAGATCTCTCCACAGGTGCTCTATTGGATTTAGATCTGGACTTATTGCTGACCAGTTCAGTATTCTCCAGCACTTTATCTTAAACCATTGCAGGGTACTTTTTGACATGCGCTTTGGGTCAATGTCCTGCTGTAAGACCCATGACCTCTGACTGAGAACCAACTTTTTGACACTGGGCCCTACATTGCATCCCAGGATTCTTTGGTAGTCTTCAGATTTCATAATGTCATGCACACTGTCAAGATATGCAGCACCTGAAGCAGCAAAGTAACCCCAAAACATCAGTCAACCTCCGCCATGTTTGACTGTAGGGACTGTATTCTTTTCTATAAAAGCCTAATTTCTATTTCTGAAAACAGTAGAATGATGGGCTTCACCAAATACAGTGCCTTTAAAAATAATTCATACCCTTTAAAAATGTCCATATTTTGTCATGTTACAACCAAAAATGTAAATGTATTTTATTTGGATTTTATGTGATAGCCCAACACAAAGTGGCACATAATTGTGAAATGGAAGGAAAATGATAAATGGGTTTCAATATTTTTTACAAATAAATATGTGAAAAGTGAGGGGTGCATTTGTATTCAGCCCCCAATGCCTTCCTAATAAGATTGGTCAGAAATCCGCATTATTTTCTAGTCTTTGATGGAATGACTTTTACTTTACTTTTTTAGTCTTTGATGGAATGAGAGGATGAAAAACAAGATATTTTCAGCTCATCCAAACCAAGCATTTAAAATGTTTACAGCATAGCTTCTTAAACTACTGCTTACATTCACATATTCACATGGTGTATTTTTATGCAGGGATACATTTTTTTTACGTTTTTATACAGTACTTGGCAAAGTAAATTGTACATTTATGAAACTGTAAAAATGTAGATGACCAAGGTAGTATTTTCCTATTACAGAGCATGGTATGGCACCAAACTTCGGTACTTAAAAATATCTATAGGTTACGTTTGCAAATCTTTACGGGTTACCAGTTTAGAGTTACAGTTGAAAGCTACTGCTAGAATTATTGCTCTCACTCTGCCGTTTGCGGCTATATCTCACATGTGTGGTGTATATGCTGTTTACATTTGGGGGCTTAACCTACGTATGTGTTCAATTTGCGTGCGAGCACAAGGGGACGAGGGCACTTTTTTACACTGTCTCTTTTATTGTTGTTGTTTTTTTTTTTTACTATTACAAGAAATGTAAAAATCCCTTGTAATAGGAATAGGGTGTGACAGGTCCTCTTTATGGAGATATCTCCTCTACCTTGGAAAGCATGAGATAAAAGAACATTGATCTCTGCTTTCCAGATAAAAAATACTGTCAGTGTTTACATCTGCCAGACCTAAAGTGATGTCATGTCTTTGCTTCCAGCCTCCCAGGGTCATAGAGAAGACAGCTTTATGGTAATCTGTTGCCATATTGGTACTCCAACCTCCCGATCACATGGCAGAGCCCAGGGAGGCCCATCTCACTGCCTGTAAAGCCATTCAGCAGCTGAAAAGCCACTAGGATGGTTTTTACATGTGAGGGAATCGCCACCCGCAAACAAAGATATCTGAATGATGCCTATAGCTACAGGACTGATTCAGTTATCACCACTTCAACCTGAAGACGTCATATGACATCCTATGGGTGGGAAATAGTTAAAGTAAACTTTGCATTACATGAAAGATTTGCTTTAAATTGTGCCCATCTTTTGCATCGGCATGCACTTCTTTTTTCACCCTGAAATTAGTCTCCCTGGTTGATACCTCTGTTGGCATGATGCTATGTTTCCATGTTACCCTTCTGATACAATTCTACTACTGTGATGATATATTAATTTATTGATGCTATGTCAACAGAGTGACCCTATGTTTCCATAGTGATGAAATATTGCCAGGAGGAAAGCATACATGCCAAGTTACCCTAGTAACAAGGTGCAGCCATTTATGCCTTGTTACTATAGTGTGTCCTTGCTACAATATTAATATAATACAGCTATGCATACTCATATGATGTATGTTGGAGTGAGGCACATTATAAGATGACACAGTACAAGAGTAAAATCAAAGTCCAACTGACATACATATGCCACCTGATTTTTAAGTCTTTTTCATATTTTATCTCCAATTTCCTGTTACAGCCATTGTGCAGATTACTGTGTAGCCCAACAGGCTCCACAGGAAAGGTGGCCACAGCAGACTGATGAAAAAATACCATATGATGTACGGATTCCCCCATCCACACAAGTGAGGTGGGTGGAGAAATCCTTCCCTCTGTGCTCTATTAACTCTGACAGTGGGGACTGCTCCCTTGTCAGAATACACTGATCAAATGAACATTTTCAAACATTCCCTTTTTAGAAAAGCCGAATCATTAGATCGACTTCTCTTGAGCGGGAATGGTCATTGATAGATCAAAATTTGGCCTGTCCTTGTTGAACTGCTGATTTTTGATCCATCTACCGCTAGATTTACACTCTCTGCTTTTAGTAATCCTGGTCTGCCATGTCCTGAGATATACACACTATTGGCCTCACGCTGTGCAAAGAGGTTTCAGCTTACAGAACAACAATCTAAGCATCAGCAGATTGACAGGAACCACCACCACACACAGCCTCCAGTATGTGTACATAAACACAGTTTTAGCTTTTACAATTCTGACCTTTGAAAAATGTCTGTATCACACCTTGCCACACAGAGACAGGAATGTAACATAGTTTACACCAGGGCTCAAAATTTTAAGTCCTGAGCTACTAGCCAGGTCTTAGCCCTGGTACACACGGTCGGACATTTCGACAACCAAATCCATCGGATTTTGTTCGACGGATTTTGTCCGATGACACAGTCAGACAAAGTTGTCAGAAAATCCGATCGTACTTAACGTGATGGCGTTATTTCGTTAGGACAGGACTACGCTAGTAGCCAATAGCTTTGGTCTAGGAATTTGATCTGACCATGCATGGCACTTTGTCCGATTGTAATTCTCTACACATGATCGGACAAAGTCCGATCGGAGCATGTTGTCAGAAAATTTTATACACAAGTTGGAAAACTTGGTCCGTCGGATACTCCGATGGAAACAGTCCGATGGAGCCCACACACTGTCAGATTATCCGACAACACGGTCCTATCGGACATTGTCCATCGGAATATCCAACCGCGTGTACAAGGGCTTAAGAGTTACCACCAGTTGATCCACCCAACCCCTACCATGTCCCGCCCCTAATTCCACCCCTAAACACACCCTCGTAAATTTTCTTGTAAAATTATACTGTTAAATGTTTTATGCAGGATTAAGTTCCAAAAATAAATATTAGCAACAACAACTTTAACAATATTAACATAAAGCAAATATCATTGATCTGATTGTGATAAATAAAATAAGGATAAAATATGATTGGGTACTATAGGCACTGTACATTTCATTACTGCCTTAAAGAGGAAGTAAACCCTGATGGGTTTACTTCCTCTTTCATTCCCTGCAAAGGCAAAGCATAATGGACTACTATGCATCGCATAGTAGCCCATTATGTGTCACTTACCTGACACAGGAGCCAGCGATGTCACCGCTGTCCCCTGTAGTCCGGCACATCCATCTTTTCGGTGGGGTCTCGCAGCTCCGCCGCTCCCATTCGGCGGAGCCGCAATGACGTCACTCCCGCGCATGTGCGCGGGAGCCGACACGCGCGGCAGCTCCATTGTTGGAAATGCCACGCTCAGTGCGCCTCAGAAATGCCTGCGCGCCGCTGTCTACGGCGCATGCACCATAGACAGCGGTGCCTGTCTTCGGGCAAATATCTCCTAAACCGTATAGGTTCAGGAGATATTTCTTGGACCTACAGGTAAGCCTTAATCTAGGGTTTACAACCACTTTAAGTAAATATTTTTAATGCTATATTAAATATAGCATTATTTTTTATGTAATACGAAGTCCCGCCTGTTGGACCAGGTCCTATGATAGACATCACATGTCCCAACATTGGACCGGTGTTCAGTCTATCATAGGAGCCAGTCCAGGAGGCGGGACTTCATATTACAGAGGTTGCCGAGTAAATGGGAGATTCACGCTCTGTGTAATAAAATCTCCATACATGGGTGAGGCTGCAGATGGACACTGATCAGGCTGCATTGATGGACAATGGTCAGGTTGCAGATGGGCACTGATCAGGCTGCATTGATGGGCAATGGTGAGGCTGCAGATGGGCACTGATAAGGCTGCATTGATGGGCAATGGTGAGGCTGCAGATGGACACTGATCAGGCTGCAATGGTGAAACTGCAGATGGGCACTGATCAGGCTGCATTGATTGGCAATGGTGAGGCTGCAGATGGGCACTGATTAGGCTGCATTGATGGGTGATGGTAAGGCTGCAGATGGGCACTGATCAGCCTGCATTAATGGGAACTGATCAGGCTGCATTGATGGGCAATGGTGAGGCTGCAGGTGGGCACTGATAATTCTGCATTGATGGGCATGGACCCCTATTTTGCTTCAAAATTCTTTCTTTAAAATGTAAGGTTTTTTTTCCTGAAAAGTCGCTATTAAAATTAAGGTGCGTTTTATACGCCTGTGCATGTTATACGACAATACATATGGTATATTCTGATAATCTTAGGCCAAAGAGCATTTGAGACTTGTTAAAAGATACAGTGGGCTCCATTCACTAAAGCAGATCGCATGCAGTATTTAGTTGTCCAGATACATTTTCCCTAAATATCGCATGCGATCCTGAATTTGGCAAATCATTATACAGTTTTGCGGTATTTACCACCTAAATATGGAAATCATTGGGGTTGATTTAATTAATGTATAACTAAAGGAAAAAACTTTTTTTAGTTTTGGATAAAGTGGAGGTGAATTAGAACACCTATCAGGTTTTCATTATCTGTGCCCCTATTAGGAAGATTGACCCTATTTGTCCTGTTTACAATTATCATTTAAAGTGAGAGTTAAAGAAAATCACACATTTTGGGTTGTCCCCAGAAAAGTAATAGAGGGAAAATCTTCCAATAGGGACACAGATGGCAAAACATTTTGGAAGAAAACTGACAGTGGTTATAACCCTCCCCTACTCTATCCAAAATGAAAAAAAAAAGTTTTGCTTATAGTTTTACTTTAAGGCAAATAGACTGTGCAATTTGCAAGTTTCTCCAAAGCTTAGTAAAGAGGTAAAGCTCACTTTACAAAGAATACCCAATCACATGCAAGGAAAAAAAAAACAGCATTTTTGCTTACACATGATTGGCTAACGGAAGTCAGCAGAGCTACAATTATTATTATTATTATTATTCAGGATTTATATAGCGCCAACAGTTTGCGCATCGCTTTACAATATGCGATTCATTTACTAAGCTCTTGCAAAGTGCTCAGTCTATGTGGCTTTATTAAATTCACCCATTACATGTAGTAAAATACACTTATTTTCTCCTGTCATTTTGCCAGAATTTTTGAGACTTTTTTGTGTATATACAAGCACATACAATATTTCACAAACATAGAACACCCCTAACATTTTTGTAAATATTTAATTTTATTGTTTCATGTGACAACACTGAAGAAATGACACTTTGCTGCAATGAAAAAGTAGTGAGTGTACAGCTTGTATAACAGTGTATATTTGCTGTCCCCTCAAAATAACTCAACACACAGCCATTAATGTCTAAACCTCTGGCAACAAAAGTGAGTACAACCCCTAAGTGAATATGTTCACATTGTGCCCAAAGTGTCAATATTTTGTGTGGCCACTATTATTTAGCAACACTGCCTTAACCCTCTTGGACATACAGGTCACCAGAGCTTCACAGGTTGCCCCTGGAGTCCCCTTCCACTCCTCCATGATGATATCATGGAGCTGGTGGATGTTAGAGACCTTGCGCTCCTCCACCTTCCATTTGAGGATGCCTGCTTGGCCAGTCCACCTTTACCCTCAGCTTCTTTAGCAAGGCAGTGGTCATCTTGGAGGTGTTTTTGGGGTCATTATCATGTTGCAGCCCATTCTCCTAAGGTTCCCTTAATGAACTATAGCTCCCCAGTGTTGGAAGCACTCATGCAGCCCCAGACCATGACACTCCCACCACCATACTTGACTGTAGGCAAGACACACTTGTCTTTGTACTCCTCATCTGGTTGCCACACACATTTGACACCATCTGAATCAAATAAGTTTACTTTGGTCTCATCAGACCATGGGACCATGGTTCCAATAAGTTCCATGTCCTTAGTCTGCTTGTCTTCAGCAGACTGTTTGCAGGCTTTCTTGTGCATCATATTTAGAAGAAGCTTCCTTCGGGGACAACAGCCATGCAGACCAATTTGATGCAATGTGCAGCGTATGGTCCGAGCACTGACAGGTGGACCCCCCCACCCCTGCAATGCTGGCAGCACTCATACGTTTATTTACCAAAGACAACCTCTGGATATGACGCTGAGCATGTGCACTTAACTTCTTTGGTTGAACATGGCGAGGCCTGTTCGGAGTGTAACTTGTGCTGTTAAACTGCTGTATGGTTTTGGCCACCCTGCTGCAGCTCGGTTTCAGGGTCTTTGTAATCTTCTTATAGCCTAGGCCATCTTTATGTAGAGCAACAATTCTTTTTTTCAGATCCTGAGAGAGTTCTTTGCCATGAGATTCCATGTTGAACCTCCAGTGACCAGTATGAGAGAGCGAGAGCAAGAACACCAAATTTAACACACCTGCTCCCAATTCAGACCTGAGACCTCGTAACACTAATGAGACACATAACACCAGGGAGAGAAAATGGCTTATTGGGCTTAATTTGGCAATTTTCACTTAAGTGTGTACTCACTTTTGTTGCCAGTGGTTAAGATATTAATGGCTGCGTGTTGAGTAATTTTGAAGGGACAGCAAATTTACACTGTTATACAAGCTGTACACTCACTACTTTACAATGTAGCAAAGTGTAATTTCTTCAGTGTTGTCACATGAAACAAAATGATAAAATATTTACAAAAATGTGAGGAGTGTACTCACTTTTATGAGATACTGTTTATATGTCATTTGCTGCAAAAAAACTCAATCACTCCAAACATAATACGATGTACATGCATATCACAATAGTTGAATACCTTGTTAGAACGTATGCATTTGTCCCATTGGGGATATGTACCTTCACTTCCTGTCCCATTGCCAAAATGGGAAGTGAGAGGAAATCCCTGCCAACTAAGGGAATTCCTTGGGTCTCCCAGGTCACCAGAACATGTGTCCCTGTTGAAAAATTTCCCCTCTATTACTTTTATGGAGACAACCCAACATTTGTGATTTTCAGTTAATTTCACTTTCAATGATAATGGCAAATAGGACAATCAGAGAGGGTGAATCTCCCTATTAGGGCACAGACAACAATAAAAACCTAATTGGGTGTTCTAATACCTTTTCACCCTATCTAAAACAAACAAAAAAAATGTTTTTCCTTTAGTTATACTTAAAGTAAATACAAAATATCTTTATAAATGTAAAATATTTAAAGAGAACCGTGTAAAATATATGTCACATCCATATTTAAATACTCTTCTTCCACCAATAAAAAATACAACGCTATGTCTTTTATTGGTGGAAAAAGGGTATTTATACATGTGTGTGATTTCTGACACTATTTTCATTCAATATATTATTTGACATTTCTAAAGATATTTTGTATTTACTTAAAGCGGGAGTCTGCCGGGAGTCCGCCATTTTTTTTTTTTTAAAAGCCAGCAGCTACAAATACTGTAGCTGCTGACTTTTTAAATAGTGACACTTACCCGCCCAGCGCACCCGTGATGTCGGCACCCGAAGCCAATCGTCTCTCGGGTGCTGCCGCTGCCATCTTGGGTATGGAAATCAGGAAGTGGAGCCTTTCGGCTTCATTTCCCGGTTCCCTACTGCGCATGCGCGAGTCGCGCTGCGCAATAAGGATGGTCCCCGCTGTCTCTGGGATCCGTGTGTTTCCCAGCAGGCAATGGGGGACTTTCGGAAAGGGGCGTAGATTCTGCAGAAAGGGGCCTACCTTCTGCAGAATCTACGCCGGAAGTGGGTGCAGATACCTGTACTGTACAGGTACCTGCACCCCCCTCCCCCCTGAAAGGTGCCAATTGTGGCGCCGGAGGGGGGAGGATTCCAATGAGCGGAAGGTCCACTTTAGGGTGGACCTCCGCTTTAATTGAACTTTGTTGTTTTCGATACACCACGTTTGTCCCATGAAAGCAGCTTCCCTTTGATTGGTGTTCTAGTCACCTTTTTTCTTTTGGATTGTTACATATGCTGCATAGTAAGTAAGTTGACGCATTTCTACAGTTTAAACCATTTTACCTCTTTATTGGCAAAGAAAAATAAAAAAAAATAACAATGATTCTAATTCTTCTCCACTGTATCCATCCCACTGGATAGCACAAGAGATAAAATACCGCATAGTTCCATGAGATAAATACCACACCTTTCGGAAGCGTTTTTTGTAAATGCCAAGAAAAGTTGCAAAACGCAGTATTTTACTGCATTTCTTAATGCAGTGTACACCGGAAGGTGTCTATATCACTATGGTTTGCCTGGCAGATATAATATGATATTCTATGGTCTATTGTAAATGTTTTCTTCTGGCTCTCTGAATGTCCCTGAGCAGTGTATTATTCTCTTATTAATCTTTTGCAGTCTGTGTTCTACTGTGCAGGGTCCTGAGAGTTCAGATCCACATTACCATTAACAAAGCTTTGCTATACTTTATATCTCTTGTCAGGTAAGGCAGCTCACACAATTGTGTTTCAACTGTGAATAGCTGTTTGCCTACAGTTCCACTTAAATGAACATAACGAATTTCAAACATTGCAAGACAGATCTCATCCGGCCAAGTTCACCTTTCTAATTTCTGTTAACCAGAGTCCACCTCTGGGTAAAGTATGGCTTAAAGCAAATGTAAATGATTGCATTGGCTTAAATAAAACATAAAGTTTACACGTCAACATGTGGATGTGAAAATAAAATTAATTTTTACTGTCTTAAATCTACAGTCTTCATTAACATAATACATAGTAATCTTGACCTAAAGGTCTTTCTGTTCTAGGGTAACAATGCTCAGCCTCTCATTGGTTGTACTGTGTTGTTACCCTGTCATACAAGATTCTGATGTAGATTACCAGTGGCTGTTACAACATACACTATATTACCAAAAGTATTGGGACACCTGCCTTTACACGCATATGAACTTTAATGGCAATAGCAATATACAGCATGGAGGTGAGGTGAGAATAGATCTCTCTTACAATTCAAAAAGTAGTCCTTTCCTATCCATAAATCATTTCAATTCCAAATCCCTTGTCCTGACAGGAAGTGAGATTAAATCTCACCAGTAGGGACACAGACAATAATAAAACCTGGTAGAGGTGCTAACTTTGTCTACCCAAAACAAAATGCATGTTTTTTGCTTGACTGAAGCCAGGCTTTAAATTCAGGCCAAAGTATCAGTGCCTGTGCAAAGGGATCCATTACACCCACTGATACACTCTTTGGCGACCCTCCCCTGCTACTCTTTTACTCTTTTCACCTGCTTCAGCTTGCAAAAATGAATAGTGCTTTCAGCTATGGGGGGAATTTGACCTTCTCCTATGTTACATTGTTTGGGTATAGGAGCCAATCACAAGGCATGGGCATTGCCACATGAGTGAAAAAGTGACTTCACAACTCCACCTATTGTCTGACACCAGCCGTCACTGGGGATTTTAGTATTGGATGCAACAGTAAAAAGGATGGCAAGAGAGCAATGGGAAGGTCGACCTAAATGGGTTGGGTGGGGGCTCTTTGTCAAGACACCATCACTTTGCCAGAATTAGTACAAACTTGTTTTTCTTACTAGAAATGCAGTGACCTGAACTGAAAGCACAAACAACGTTACCTTTCTTTTCTAAACTACTAATCACCCTTCACCTGTAATGGAGAAGAGAAGACATTTTTGAAGTCCAGCCTAGCTGACAACCATGGTCCCCTCTCTTGGAGTGAATGCAGCCACGCAAGGGCAAGCATTATATTATTGAGAGGAAACCACATGAAAAAAAAAATGAAAAAGTACAAACTTTATAAAGAAAAAAGAAACTGAACCTTTAGAGATATTGTATTTTTTTCAGTGTGTTTTTGATCATGAAAAAAGGTTTACATTTGAAGAAAAGTACAGCACTAGAGCAGTCAGATTGAAGGTCCTTTTTCTTGGTATTTTTAACAAGCTGTGCTCAGTGACGCAGCTGCTTTGCTCAAATTGCCTTTTTATTCTGTTTGCTATATTACTACGAACCAGTTCACCTTTGTACCTTCCTTGGTAAAAGGAAGATATATAAATAAAAGGGGTGTAATTACAAACATCTGCCTTTCAACTTGGTTAGCAAAAACCATATATTATCTGTTGCCTAGGACAGCAAAGATAAAATAGCATTTTTTTACTTTCATTCACACAATTGATGATCACCCTATTTTAAAACTGTCAAATTACATTTGATTATACAGTCGTATAAAGGTACAGTAATTGGCAGGATTAACGTAAAGCTGAACTTTATCCTCCAATAAACAGCATTTAATCCAGTTCAGTGTTCACTTGAAATAAATACGTGTGTAAATACAGTTAACCGTGTACCCTTGGTCTGACCTGTTGTTTCCTGTAATTCACGGCACAGCAGAAATGTGAGAAAGGTACTATCAGGGGTCTGAACAAATCAGACCTTTTTTCTGTGCATAAAACTGTTAGCCTTACACTGGGAATATGTTTACTGTGGTAGAGCACAAGAATGATCTAACAAGTGTGATTATGTTCCTTCAATGTCTAATCAGTAGTCTGGACCATCTTTGACCAAGCTGCACTGTTTAACTGCATCTGTGTTCAAGATTTTACTATGCTGTCTGGCAGGAATGTCTGAATCCCAAGCCTGGCTTAAAAGATTTTCAATTTTTTTGATACATTTTATATATGTAGCTATGAATTTAGCACTTTGCTGGAGGTCAGCCTTGAAGAAAAAGGGTCCCCTAATAATATCTTGTGGGACTGCTTTCTAATTCAGTCCTACTAGTTTGGAATCTGAAAGCTGATTACACACATCTTGATGTATACCTTTTACTCAAAACATAAAGTTCTAGTCCTGCACCAGATATCCCCCCTTCCTCCCTCCATACAGGAATGAATACATGAGATAAACTTAACCTTCTATACTTATATATGGAATAGGTCAGACACTATCTCAGCAGTTACACAACAAAACCTCCATGGAGAAACTTCAAACTCCCAAAATCTTATAAAGAAATAAAACAAACCAGAATTTAGAGCCTCCTTACTTTTTTATTTTCTTCTAGGAGAGATAATCTCATGCCCCCAAAGTGTTTCCTTTTGCTCCTATGGTTGAAGATCTCAAGACCTCGTTAAACAAAGAATCCTCTTTTGCATCCCAACCAACCCCTCATTGCCGCTCTACTTTCTACTCTCATTCCACCTCCTCATTCTGTCCTGCTTCTTTCCCTCTCTTAAGGCCCATACACACGATCAGACTTTTTGACAACAAACATGCAAATTAGCTGTTTTGGAGCAACATCCGACCGTGTGTACGCTCCATCGGACAAACTTTTTTGGTTTTCATCGGACTTTTGTTGGCTGTGCGAACGGACAAACTTTCTGGCAACAAAAGTCCGATGGAGCAAAGTCTGATCGTGTGTACAGAAAACCATAGGACTTTTGTACAAAGTACAAACAGGCATGCTCAGAACCAATGCAAAAGATCAGACAACAATACAGAAGTTGACCAAAGGTGGCAGTAAAGAGCAGAAAAACCATGTGATTTGGTGAAAGTTGGCTGAAAAAGTCCTGCTGTGTGTATGCAATACAAGTTCAGGGCCGACGCCCTTTGTACAAAAATCCAAGGGAAAGTTTGTACAAAGTCCTATCGTGTGTATGAGGCTTTACCCTAATTCTCATCTTTCATTCCCATTTTTTTTTAAGCCCTCTGTCTTCCCTCCTTTTTCTGGGTTTTACCAGTATGCCAGTTATAGGGCTCCTCCCACTCTGATCAAAGTTTACATTTTTAACCAAATTTTTATTCTCTCTTTTAATTTCTTTTTGCTTCGACACACCCTAATTGACCATCAACATCACAGGATCATACTTTCCACAATAGCTAACACCCACCTCTCTGGGCTGACCTGATAAAGCAGTTATGCAAAAGCTCTCTTGGTCCTGCATCACTATAGCTTTAAAATTTGTAACATTCATGAGTCCATCTCTTTCCTAAAACACCTAAAGGGTTAGCAATGATGGATGAGACTAAAGGCCCATACACACGATAAGACTTTTTGACAACAAACAAGCAAATTAGCTGTTTTGGAGAAACATCCTAGCGTATGTACGCTCCATCGGACAAACTTTTTCATTTTTCATCAGACTTTTGTTGGCTGTGCAAACGGACAAACTTTCTGGCAACAAAAGTCAGATGGAGCAAAGTCTGATCGTGTGTACAGAAAACCATAGGGCTTTTGTACAAAGTACAAACACGCATGCTCAGAACCAATGCAAAAGATCAGACAAAAATACAGAAGCTGACCAAAGGTGGCGGTAAAGAGCAGAAAAACCACATGATTTGGTGAAAGTTGGTTTAAAAAGTCCTGCTGTGTGTATGCAATAAAAGTTCTCGGCCGACGCCCTATGTACAAAAATCCACAGGAAAGTTTGTACAAAGTCCGATCATGTGTATGAGGCTTAAAGTGGTTGTAAACGCTTACAAACCACTTTGACCTACAGATAAGCCTAGATTAGACAGCGGCGTGCTGGCGCACTGGGTGAGCCGCAGATCGCAGTGATATGCCGCGAGTGTCAGCTCCCGTGCGCCTGCGCGGGAGTGACGTCATCGCTGCTCCGGCGAATCACAGTGCCGGAGCAGTGAGACCCACCAAGAAGATGGACGCTCGGAACTACAGGGGACAGCGGTGACATCGCTGGCTCCTGTGTCAGGTAAGTGACAGATAATGGACTACTATGCGATGCATAGTAGTCCATTATGCTTTACCTTTGCAGGGAATCAAAGAGGAAGTAAACCCATCAGGGTTTACTTCCTCTTTAAGGAAGAAAAGGTATTTTTAGGCAACAAACACGAACGTAGTGACGTTTCAACGTACTGACGACACTTCAAAAGAGGACGTTCAATTTCTCCAGCGCCACCTTTGGTCAACTTCTGTATTGTTGTCTGATCTTTTGCATTGGTTCTGAGCATTCGTGCTTGTACCTTGTGCAAAAGTCCGATGGGTTTGCGTACACATGATCAGACTTTGCTCCATCGGACTTATGTTGTCAAAAAGCTTGTCCGTTCGCACAGCCAACAAAAGTCCGATTAAAACTGAAAAAGTTTGTCCAATGGAGCGTACACACGGTCGGATGTTGCTCCAAAACAGCTAATTTGCATGTTTGTTGTCAAAAAGTCTGATCGTGTGTACGGGCCTTAAGACAACCCAACATTTAATGAGGCATTGGGGGTTATTTACTAAAGGCAAATCCACTTTGCACTAGAAGTGCACTTGAAAGTGCACTTGGAAGTGCAGTCGCTGTAGATCTGAGGGGGCATGCAAGTTAAATAAAAAACAGCATTTGAACTTGCATATGATTGGATGATAAAATCAATAGTGCTTCACCTCATTTCAGATCTTCCCCTCAGATCTACAGTGACTGCACTTCCACGTGCACTTGCAGTGCACTTGTAGAGAAAAGTGGATTTGCCTTTAGTAAATAACCCCCATTACGTTATGCTTTCTACTATATATAGATGCATATGTTTTTGCTCCCTGTTGCATTTTAATATTGTTTTACTTGCAGTATATGACTATTTTAATTATCTACTACACATCCTTTAAAAAAATTGAAATAAAAAATTGTAGAATTTGTACATCTGAGCTGGAAGACTTGAATTTGTAAGTGCCGGTATGCATTAGGCTGTTAAAGTTAATATACACTATATTGTCAAAGGCATTGGTTCATGGGTATTTACATACCCATGAACTTCAATGGCATCACGGTCTTAGTCTGTAGGGTTCAATATTGAGTTGGCCCACCCTTTGCAGCTATAACAGCTTCAACTCATCTGGGAAGTCTGTCCACAAAGTTTGGGAGTGTGTCTATGAGAATGTTTGGCCATTCTTTCATAAGCACATTTGTGAGGTCAGGCACTGATATTGGACGAGAAGGCCTGGCTCGCAGTCTCCGCACTAATTCATCACAAAGGCATTCTGTCGCGTTGAGATCAGGACTCTGTGCAAGCCAGTCAAGTTCCTCCCCCCAAACTCACTCATCCATGTCTTTATGGACCTTGATTTGTGCCTTGTGGGCTGCTTTCCCAGAAGAGTTGAAGCTGCAAAGGGTTTGGCCAACTCGATATTGAACCCTACAGACTAAAACTGGGATATCATTAAGGTTCATGCCCGTATAAAGGCAGATGTCCCAATAATTTTGACAAAATCATGTATATTGTCATTGCCTCATGGCCAACAGGCATAAAAAGTGGAGGAATCCTTCTTGAAATGGGATAAAACACTTGCAAGGTCTTAGTAGTCTTTTTTTTTTTTTTATTCCCTTGTAAGTATTCACTTGTGTCATTGTCATAGTTATAAAGCCATGGTTAATGAATTCAAAATTCTTAACGAGAATATATTTGGAATGATGGTCAGACACAACATTGTAAGAACAGTCAAAAGTATAAACAAGCAAAAAAGGAATGCTGTTGCAGGTAAGTTTTTTGCAATCGTACTTAAAGAGGAATTAAAGCCCAAACTTTTATTTTCATTTTGAATAGTGTAAAGGAGGGTTAAAAAACCCTGTCATTTTTTTCTTTTTTTTTCACCAGTTTGTCTGTCTGTCTGTCTTATTGATGGATTTCCCTTCACTTTCAGTCCCATAGCTACAACTGGAAGTGAGAGGAAAACTCTTCAAAGTGAGGGAAATCCCTGGTAATCCTCATTGGAAGGTTTCCCCTCTATTTTTGTTCTGGTGACCGCTCAAAATTTTGGGTTTTCTTTGACTCTCCCGAATTTCACTAGGACCAAAAAAACCTGACCTTCCCTAATGAGGCCACAGACAGCATTAAAGATGTTCTAATGCCACGTACACACGACCAGACTTTTCGACATCAAAGGTCCGACGGAACGATTTTGGCGGACCATTCGATCGTGTGTGGGCTGCAGCGGACTTTTGATTTGCAAAAATGCAACAGACTTTAGAAATGGAACATGTTTCAAATTTTTTCGCCGGAACTCCGCCGAACCCAGTTCCTACCGAGAAATCCGCTCGTGTGTATGCTAGTCTGACGGACAAAAACCGACGCGAGGGCAGCTATTGGCTACTGGCTATGAACTTCCTTATTCTAGTCCGGTCGTACGTCATCACGTTTGAATCCGTCGGACTTTGGTGTGATTGTGTGTGGCCAAGTCCGTTCATTCGGAAAGTCCGTAAGAACTCTGCCGAAAGTCTGTCAGACCTAGTCCCTCGAAAAGTCTGGTCGTGTGTATGTGGCATAAACCCTCTCCACTGTACCAAAACTAAAACAAACATCTTTCTGTTTCTATATTTTGAAGGAAACCTAATGGGAAAAAATAGAGGTTGCCATTTCCGGCTGTTCCTGATCAGTGACCTAGAATGCACTGAAGCCAGTGGCTTGGCATTAAGCCAAACAACTAGCATTTTCAGAAAAAGGTTATTGTTACAAAGAAATGTGTGCTAGGAAAACTGTGTCAGCTGATATTGTTTTCAGCTGTAGGTTATCTTTATATAATGCTGAGCCAATGGCTTCAGTGCTTTATGAGTTACTGACTAGTTCTAAATTCTAAATTCACTTGATGTATGCTTAACAGGGTCAATGATATGGAAGGACATAGAATTCAGAGACATTTGGGTTAAAATGCTACCTACAGGAGAATTTTTACACATGTGAAAAAAAAAGAGACAGTGACTGGTCTGCTATATTCTCCCAGTTGCCTCAGTTTTGCTGGTGTCCCAGGAGGATAGATGTCTTTTCTACACTGGGAAATTTTTTAAAATGTTACTAGCAACTTTTTCTCTTCTCTCTTTTTTTGTTCAAGATAATTTTTTTTTCAGTCAAGACTTCATCTACCTGCTGCTTGAGCTGGTCTCCTATGAAATTATCTGCCTAGTAGCTAATACACTGTTAGTGTATTCTCAGAAGACATACAATTCGGACAAATTTTGGGTTATTCGGAGATTTGGATGTATCCGAATCTCTGAATGAAACAGTAAGGAATAGCAACAAATTTAGTTAAAATTTATTTTTGTTTATTCATTTTCTAACAAATTCCAACTTTTCAGAATTAGAACTCAGATCACTTTAAAAACGATTGGTGTGACCCAGTCTTAGAAGACTTATTAAAGAGTAGGCTGTGTGTTTTCTGAGGTAAGTACTTCATACATCACACTGGTGGGTGTCATTATTACACCCTTTTCTTCTGTTGATCAAAAGTACTGATCTACCCTAGCAAAATAAGCCTAGGCCTCAATCTGAGAAGAATCATCCCTCTCCAGAGACAAAGAAGAGTTATTTGTAGGTTTCAGTCTCTAAGGCCAAACCTAAACTGGGAGTTCAATTTCAATGCAAACCCTGGGCTCCAAACATCTCCCAAACATGCTTTCATTGTTGTGGGGAACCCCCAATTTTCAAAGTGGGAATAATTTGTTAACTTTCATGGACATTTAGACAGACAGCATCTCAGATGTTTGGGTAAGGGAGGTGATTTCAAAGGGCTACAAATAATTGTTCTGCTCCCAACCCCACCTTGCTTCTGGTGTCATCGACCTTCCGGTGTCGCTACTCAGATTAGCATACCTTCATGCAGGCCTTGTGGGTCTTCTAGATCATAGAGTTATCACCCTAGTTTCTGTTTCAGAAAGATTTCAAAGAATTTATGCCAACCTTTTCACAGTTCCAACACCAAGAGGGGCATATGCCCTCTCATGGACCTCAAGGTCCTGAATGTCTTCATACAACTCCAAAAGTTTCATATTAAATTCACCAGGACTGGGATAGCCTACATTCATTAGGGAGACTTTCTGGCTTCTGTAGGAATCAAGGATGCACACTTGAATGCCGCTTTTATTTCAGAACAACATCATTTTGCAAATTTTGCTGACATTCCAACCTGATCAGACTCCAGACAGATGCTCAGTGGGCTCTTCCAGATCAACCAGATTAGTCCCCCGATATTAAAATTTTGAAAATTCACTTCTCAAAAAATATACCATTGGAAGACATATTTTGTTTGGTGTGAGCAAGGAAACGTTCATGCCAAAATATACTCCTTAGGATAAATTTTGACATTTTTAAAATCAGGCCTGAATATCCATTGGCCCAGTAGTATTAAGGGTCAGATCTCAGCACTTGCAGTCTTGTTCCATAGACTGTTACCTGCTTTTTCTTTGATTAGGACCTTCATGTAGGTGTTTCTTATGTAGCTCCCCATCCTGTGTGCCCACCTGTGTCTCTATGGGATTTTAATTGAACTCTCCTGCCACTTCAAAACCTCCCTTTGAAACTATCAGGGATATTCCCCTTTCAGTACTCGCCCATATGATTGTGTTGCTTGTTGCCATAACCTCTATGAGATGTGTGTCTAGACTGGTGGTTTGGTCTTATAAAGAACCTTTTCTGGTCTTACACAATAAAAAGGTTGTATTAAAGCAAAGAGTCTTCTTCTGGTTTGGTTTCAGCCTTCAACCTTAACATTGTGCTCCTGTTCCTCTGTTCCCCAGTACATCAGATAAACATTTTCCTTTACTATCTGGATATAGTTTGGACTGTGTGTGGACCTACATTGTAGCCACTGCCTACATGAGAAAACAGGATTTTCGTAATTACCCTATTATTTCTTAAAACTCCTTTCTTCAGGTTAATTTAGGAACACTGGTCCCATCCCTTTTTTATGGTCTTTCACTGGACACTGCTTTGTTACATAAGTGAGGCATGCTGGGAATGGGAGGAGTTATGCAGGCTGGTCACTTTTTTTTGTCCGTGTCCAAATCTTTCCTTACAGTAGATTGCAGTATAATCCTAATGTCTTTGAATCCTGTGTCTGCCAATGAACTTGAAAAAAAAGGATTTATTGGTAAGTACAAACATTCTGTTTTTCTTTGTACATCTCTCCCTTAAAAGTAATCCTTATCGATCATATCCTCTGCTTATTACATGGATATTGCCCATAAAATAGTTTACAATGTGCGCTATACTTATATCACTGTATTAAAATGAAAAAACAACAGCAATGGCACGAACTGTTATGCTGCTGGGCTGATTTTTATTGCTTTTGATCATAAAAGCATTCTTGAGAAAAGTGTTACCAAGGGTATTTTATCAAGCTGCACTAGCTCCTTTCTATTCTTTTCCCCTACACAGGCATTATTTGGTTACAATCTGAAAATTCAGTATTTGCAACTATTACCAAGGCTGCATTAACACCTGAGCAATGCGGGAGAGTCAAGTTTTTCAGGGTTTTTTGTGCATTTTTGGCATGAGGCTGGATTGGGCTGCCCTACCCTCCAGAAACGCAACAACGTAGCTTCTGTACCATCCCTTTTTTTTTTTTTATCCAATTTTGGCACGTTTTTGAATAGCACATTTTTGCACATTTTTAGCAATTTTGTCACGTGACAAAATGCCTATTACTTTAGTACGTTTGGGGTGCATTAAAATGAATGACACCCAAATATTTGTTTTTAGAGTCTTATGTAAACACAAACAGAAACAAGCAATTCCACACGTGTTTCCAATACACTCAGATGTGAACAGGGTAGAGGGATGAAAAACAAAATTAGTATAAACAATTTCGGGACCACCCTAAAAAGCTATGCTACAGATGTGGGCATACTCACAAGCCCCATGGGGGTGTTTAAAGGAAAAAAATACATTGTACAGTTTTGAGATGGTGTAGATGAATTGGTGGTCAAGATGCTGGTATATATGCATTGGTGGGAAGAATGTTCCCTTACAGATAGGTAAAATGATCCTTAATATCAGTGGTTACTTATCTGAGAGGCTAACAATCCCCCTAGTCACCATACAACTGATATATTTTGTACCTGTCAATTTCTTGTGTGTCACAGTGTGAGTTAATAAAAACCCTACTGTGTTTTTTTTAAAGCTTCTTAATCCAATAACTAAGCTAACATATCTTTGTGCCTGCATATTTTAAAAAGCGCAGTTAAAGTTTGATAATGTTGACATGCTGTTATTTTATTTTGCTGCAGCCTTCAGTTACCGTAAAGCCCCACCACCCATCCCACCAAGGCTCCTTTCCAAGCCTCTCATCTCGGTTACAGCCCAAAGTAGCACAGAATCAACACATGAAACCTTTCTGCACAATGAGCCAACACGATTACCTTGGTCCAAAGATGGCAAGGTCCATTGCAATTCTAGTGAAAGTCTAGAGGGAACTAAGGCCAGAAATTTGTCTTTGGACTTGGCAACTGTCCAACAGCGAACTTCACCCAAACCTTCCACTGTGATTAGCAAAGCCCTACCACTGGTAAAGAGGGAGGAGCTTAAGAGTGTCGCAAGGCAGAGAAAATGGCGTCCGTCCATTGGTGTACAGGTATGAATTTAAGATCCTCTTCTTTCACTTTAGTAATGTATCTTTGTGAATAAAATTTTATTAATATTTGTAATTTATTTTTTATTACCAGGGTTTGCTTAAAGTGTTTGTTAAGTGATTTTTTTCCTATTCTAGTTCTGTCTGTTATATAACAGTAAGCTCTGCAGTGAATGCCATTTATAAAAATTTGCTGTATAATACCTTATTTCAAAGCGCCATTTGGTTCTCAGGTGACTGCCCGCTGGTCTCCTCTCCCAATGTGATAGCTGCAGGGGAAGGTGCTGGAAAACCCCCGCTGATGCCAGCTGAGACGTGGAGAGAAGGAGTCACGTGAAATAAGCCATTATACAGCATATTTTTATAAATGACACCCACTGCGGAGCTTACTGTTATATAACAGAGGGAACCTTAGAAGGAAAACACTGTTATTTTTAGAGAAAGAGGGAAGGATCAGGGAGCTGACAGGCAGAGAGGGAGGGGGGAGGAGGACACAGGAGAGCAGGGCTGCGGATGATGGAGGCATGTAAACTGACCATGGTGTCAGCTATGATACACTGTGGTCAGTTTACATAGGGGAGGGCAGAAATTGCCAGGATCAGACAGTTTTTTTAGGTGTTACAGGGTGCACAAGCTGTATACCATGCTATAAAGGAGCAGGATCCAATTCCTTTTTTGGGGGGGTTAACAAATGCTTTAAGCCAAATAAAAGAAAATCAGTATTATTTAAATATATATAAAAACACAAAAAAAAACCCTGAAACTCCAGAATTACTCCTTAAATTGTGCTTATATGTTGCTTATCTATTGTACTATGCAATGTACATATATGACTGTTGCTTGGAATATCCACGTGTGCAATTCCCATACCATGCATGATTGATAATTAACTGTTGATTGTAGATGCTCTAATACACAGTACTTTAAACTTGTCTACTTTTTTGGTGCTTGATTCTCCCCTCCTTTTGCCTTTAAAGAATCAGTGATCTTTTACTTTACCATCTTGACATCTCCAAAATGTGCCCCTTTTTAACTAGGGAAACCACCAAGCTACTCATTCAATTGCTTGTCACTCCCTTCTTATAAGCCTACCTCTCCAAAGGCTATCCCTTCTCCAGTCTATCATAAATGCTGCTGCCAAACTCATCTACCTTACCAAATGCTCATTGTTTGCCACCCCTCACTGCCAATCCCTCCACTGGCTTCTGATTGCCCAGCAAATTCAATTTAAAATACTCACAACATACAAAGCTATCCACAACGCTGCTTCAAGCTACATCATCAATCGTGTCTCCAAATATCACCCAAACCATCTTCTCTGCTCTTTCCAACACCTTCTGCTCTCTAGCTCTCTAGTCTCTTCCTCCCATGCTCGTTTCCAGGACTTATCCAGAGCCTCTTCCATCCTTTGTAACTCTCTACCTCAATCTGTCTGGCTATCTCCTACTCTGGCCACCTTTAGGCAATCCCTGAAAACTCATCATACTCAAACCTCTTGGATTGTAAACTGTAGGCACTATATAAATCCTTTGTTATAATAATAATAATAATTATTATTATTATATGTGAAATTAAGTTTGCTTTACTGGGAAAGTGTTGTTTTAAAACTCTGGGACATATTTATACAGCAGTGAATGTGACATTTACCAAGTATTCCCTGCAGGTGAATTAATCACAGTCATTTAAAATACATGCACCAGGAAGATATACCTACAGTGAATTTTTGACTGCTACATTCGATGCTTGTAAATAAACACATTTAATGGCAAATTTGCATTGCTCCCTTCATATAATTTGTAGGTGATCTATTCCTTTTAAAAATCCTTGGCACTAGAAATTGAGAAAGGAAGATACCATCTGTTTATGTCAAGAGATGCCCAATTATAACTGAGCCAATGACAATGACTTCAATGACATTTTAATAAAGATGTTTTTCTTATGTACATGGCAATAAAGAAAACTACTTTTTTTTTTGCGAAATAAAACAATTTTTTTTTTCATAAAACCTGTTCTGGTGACTCCCATAACTCTCCTATCCATGAAGGGTGCACCTCAGACCTGCTAGCATGATATATATAGAGAGAAGAGTTTTTTAATTGTGGGGCGTGTTACAGTTGTGATTAGCAGCTGCGAGCTGAGGGTTACTTATAAATGTGCCTAGGTGTGGGAGTCCTTTAGGTGGACTTTTTGAATAGTAGCAAGGTATGTTTAGTAATAGGTTTTACAGAGGCTTAATGTTTAGCACCTATGCCTTGCAGCACTAGGGCCTTGGTTTTAATCTCAGCCAGGACACTGCATCCAGCTTGCATGTTCTCCCTGTGTTTGCATGTTTTTTCTCCAGGTACTCCAGTTTCCTCCAATGCTCTAAAGCAGGGGTATGGAAATAAAATTCACAAAGGTCTGGTCAGAGACGATCCCTGGGTCAGAGATACCTGGGTGCAGAAATATTTCTGGCGCCCCCCCATGAGCATGGTCATCTTACTAACCCCTACCATTTACAAATGTTTCTATGGCACAAAACCTGAGGATAATGTTCAACAGCTTATCACCGATAATTCTAAACTTTTGAGTTTACAGTTGTTTCAGTAAGTCTAAACTGCAAGCATGCCAACCACATCCTGAATTTTACGAGCATTAAATAATCACGGCTAACCATTACCTGTCATCAGATGTAGCCTGACCCTTGCCACCATTACCTGTCACCAGATGTAACGTGCCACCGTCGCCTGCTGCAAGGTGCAGCCTGTCACTTGCCACCATTGCCTATCACCAGATGCAGCCTGTCACCTGTCACTTGCCACCGTTGCCTGCCACAAGATGCAGCATGTTACTTGCTAAAACAACAAATTCTCCTACGCTCTGGTTTCTTGGTCTTTGAAATGTGATATAGACAGTTTGAAATGGCATGTTACTTGCTACCATTGCCTGCCACTTGCCACCATTGTGTGCCACAATTTATAGCGTCTCACTTGCCACCATTGCCTGCCACAAGATGCAGCATGTCACTTGCCAATATTACCTGTCACTTGCCACCATTTCCTGTCATCGGATGCAGCATGTTACTCATAGCCTGGCTCTCTCTCCATCCCCTTCAGCTGGGCATGTTGGGGGCTGCAGTTTCCCCCTATGATTGCAATGAGCCTCCCAGGCCTCGGGACTACATGTACCATGATCCTCATTTCTCCTTCTTTTTGTTTGCATTTTTTTCCCTGGCCAATGGGAGGAAAAGGGGGGGGGGGCATAGCACCGGCTGTCCTGGCAAGTGCTTCTTAGGAGAACAGCAACATGAGGAGGAGGGGGGAGAAGAACTTGCAGCTGCTCTCTCTGCTCTCTCCACACACAGAGACACAGCCGCTCCGATCTCATGCTGTTCTGCTGCCCTCTGATAGAAGGGGGAATGGGCAGGAAACAGAGCTCTCTTCTGATAGCAGCGCCTCGAGCGGCGGGGGAGGAGGGAGGCAGCGCAGTTTCTTCTCCCCAGACCCACTCCTATCATTTGCCGGCGGGGAGAGAAAGCAGTAGGGGGATCCGAGGCACCTGAGCTTCAGCACCCCCCCCCCCCCCCATGTCCCTGGGTCAGGTCAGTAAAACTTTCTTCCAGCATGGGTCTGAGTCTCATATTTGTGCTACAACCCAAATCTTTAATATCACAGCCCCTCCCCACCTGTACATTTAAGTTCCCCCTTTACATCACAGCACCCTCCCCTCTTTATATCACAGCCCTTTTCACATCACAGACTCCCCTTTATGCCCCAGTGTCCCCTTTTTACACTACAAAACATCCTTTTTACATCACAGTGCTCTTCTTTATATAACGCCCCCCCCCACCCCTTTACAATACAGCCCCCTTTTACATTACATAACTCCTTTTACAACACAGCGCCCCCTTCACATCACAGTACTCCCATTTACAATACCGTCTCCCTTTACATCACAGCACCTCTTTACAATACAGGCCCCCTTTATATTACAGGCCCCTTTACATCACAGCATCCCCCCCCCCCTTGCATCACAGCATCTCCTTTACATTACAGCACTCCCTTTACAATACAGCCTCCTTTACATAACACTGTCTCCTATCCTTCGGTCTCCATTCACATCACAGACCCCCCTCCTTTACATCTGTATCATCAGCCCCCACCTCACATTACAGCCCCCCTCTTTATGTGTCAGTTCCCATCACATAACAGCCCTCACTTTACATCACAGTCCCCCTTTCTTGTACCCTAGTCCCCTTCACAGTCCTCCATTTCCTTCCATATCAGCCCCATTCACAGTCCCCCCTTCCTTGCACCTCAGTCCCCTTCACATCCTTGCCCCCCTTTTCTTGCATCCAAGTCCCCTTCACAGAAAAATGTAAAATTAACAGAATATTTTATTGCTACATAGTTAAAACATGATCATTTTAGAAAAACACACAAAGTTAAAATATGCAAGTCCATGATGTAGTCACACTGATAACTTAGGTAAATGCTCGTATTGTGGTGTCTGTTCCCTACATGTTTCGCCAATATTGGCTTCCTCAGTGGACTTGAAGAATATTTATGTTTTAAGTACTATAAAAAAGTGAAAGAAAAACAATGTAATATTCATTAACATATATAATATTCAAGTACAGTAGCTAATTGGAATCTATAACAAATAGCATTCAGTCTGTCACACACATCCCCCGCTTGCCAAAGCAATCACCAAACAAACTCCCACCTGTCCACCAACAATGAAAAACTGGAGAAAACTCTCTCCACTTTATGTACATAAGTAACATTCCTTCATCACTTTGAAATCCATTTGTGAAACATACCATTCAGTATCAGCCATTATTCAGAATAAGACAGTTTAAACTCAACAAAAATGATTGTTTTATGTGCAATTTTATACATTTTTTATTTTCCCTTATGTACGGATTGTTCATACATTACATCAGGGGTCTCCAAACTTTTTAAAGAAAGGGCCAGTTTACTGTCCTTTAGGCTTTAGGAGGCCAGAATGTGGAGTAAATACTGCCCCATCAATGGTTTTAGCAGGAGGAATAGTGCCCCATCATTGATCTTAGCAGAAGGAATAGTGCCCTATCGATGGTGACAGTGGGAGGAAGAGTGGCCCATTAATGGTATCAGTGAGAGGAATGGTGCCTTATCATTGGTGTCAGTTGGAGAAATAGTTTCCCCAATGGCAGGATAGAAGCAAGCAAAGGGCCACATCTGTCCCTTGGGCTGCAGCTTGGAGGCCACTGCATTACATAATTATTGGGTCAATTTTCTTTAATGGACATTTACTCTGGACTCTGCCAATAAAAGGAGCTTATAATATACCAGCCATTCATGTGCTGTACTGATCATTTATGTAGTCATAATTACATCCTTAATATCCTTAATATATAAACCTTTTCACTGTCATACACATTGCCCAAATTTACAGTACGTATCTTTTTGATTTACACTGAATGTGCTGGTTGGATACAGGCACAGTTTGGCTCTCAATTTTACACTCAGGTCCTTCAATTTTTTCCATCGAAGAAGTGGAGTGGTGCCAAGAGGGTCACCCACTGATGGAGTTTGGGCTGGTTCATTTTGATCCGGCAGAAATTTGCTCAGTGTATGTGCCAGCTTAATGGAAGTTTATGACAGACCGCTCAATGGAAGTTTATTACAGTCATTTATGACTGGTCTCATTAACATGCTTGTGCAGATCCTGGCTAAGATGTTTATGCATTCCTCTCAAGCTGATCTGCTTTCTATCAGTGAGGTTGATTTACTAAATGTAAATAGGCTGTTCACTTTGAAAGGAAATTTTCATTTAGCAAGGGAATTATCCCTTAACTTAGTGAATGAGGTGCTTCCATAATCTAAACATGTGCAAAGAAAAAGTCCTGTTTTTTATGTCCTTGCACATCATTGGGAATTCTTTGTCAAGTGAATTTCGACCATGTTCACTAAACAAAAGGAAAATTCCCTTGCAATATAAACAGCATGTTTGCCTTTAGTAAATCAACCTCAATGTCCTCCAAAAGGCTGCAGTCCTATCCATAGGCATACCCCAAAAAATTATTAATATTGCTGTAAGAAATTATATAACATTCAAATTAAGATAAATTGAACGCTAACTTAAACCTGTCAAAAACCTGGACAATGCAAGGTGAGCAGGTGATAAAAAAGAGGTTAGTTTCAAAATGATTAGTAGATCCATAGATTTATACAGCTGAGTGTATATTTTCATCTTGATTTTTTCTTTAAAAATCTTTATATGGTCTTCTATATAACCATCAGGGATGTTATATAGAAATGTGAAATGTGTCCATATACATTGTTCTTTGTAAAAGTAACCCCCACCTAAACATTTTTTCCTCATGTGCTCCGTTTGATTGCCCAGGTTTGTTTTAAAACAATGTTTTATGATACCGAAAATATGTGAATGATCCTCAGTTAATTCCTATTTTAGTAGGAAAAAGAATGAATGCTTCATTACATGTTTCCTTTATCCCAAAGATGAACAAACTGGGGAGAAATACTGTATGAAGGCCATTCCAGGTATAATCATGTATTGGCATACCCACCCTAAGGAAGCATAGAGCGACATCCATAAATACATTTTATGAATATTTTACCTACAGAAATGTTCATGAAATGTTTAAAAATCTACAATCTAAACTTTCTCTCATTGTACATGTAATGTACTAAACATGTAAAAACCTAATAAGGGTCTCATTAAAGTGAATCTGTAACAAGGCTTTACATCATAAAGTGGCAACAGGTTGCAAATGCAGTCACCCAGAGGTGCTTGCATATACAGTATCTCACAAAGTGAGTACACCCCTCACATTTTTGTAAATATTTTATTATATCTTTTCATATGACAATGCTGAAGAAATGATACTTTGCTACAATGTAAAGTAGTGAGTGTACAGCTTGTATAACAGTGTAAATTTGCTGTCCCCTCAAAATAGCTCACTATGCAGCCATTAATGTCTAAACTGCTGGCAACAAAATTGAGTACACCCCTACGTGAAAATGTCCAAATTGGGCCCAAAGTGCCAATATTTTGAATATTTTGTGTGGCAACCAATATTTTCTAGCACTGCCTTAACCCTCTTGGGCATGGAGTTCACCAGAGCTTCACAGGTTGCCACTGGAGTCATAGTCCATGCCTCCGTGCTGACATCACAGGGCTGGTGGATGTTAGAGACCTTGTGTTTGAGGATGCCCCACAGATGGTCAATAAGGTTTAAGTCTAGAAACAGTCCATCACCTTTACCTTCAGCTTCTTTAGCAAGGCAGTTGTCGTTCTGGAGGTGTGTTTGGGGTCATTATCATGTTGGAATACTGCCCTGCGGCCCAGTCTCCGAAGGGAGGGTATCATGCTCTGCTTCAGTATGTCACAGTACATGTTGACATTCATGGTTCCCTCAATGAACTGTAGCTCCCCACTTCCGGCGGCACTCATGCAGCCCCAGACCATGACACTCCCACCACCATGCTTAACTGTAGGCAAGACACACTTGTCTTTGTACTCCTCACCTGGTTGCCGCCACACACGCTTGACACCATCTGAACCAAATACGTTTATCTTGGTCTCATCAGACCACAGGACATAGTTCCAGTAATCCATGTCCTTAGTATGCTTGTCTTCAGCAAAGTGTTTGCAGGCTTTCTTGTGCATCATCTTTAGAAGAGGCTTTCTTCTTGAACAATAGCCATGCAGACCAATTTGATGCAATGTGCGGCGTATGGTCTGAGCACTGACAGGCTGACCCCCCACCCCTTCAACCCCTGCAGAAATTCTGGCAGCACTCATATGTCTATTTCCCAAAGACAACCTCTAGATATGACACTGAGCCTGTGCACTCAACGTCTTTGGTCGACCATGGCGAGGCCTGTTCTGAGTGAAAAAAAAAAACTGTCCTGTTAAATCTCTGTATGGTCTTGGCCACTGTGCTGTAGCTCAGTTTCAGGGTCTTGGCAATCTTCTTGTAGCCTAGGCCATCTTTATGTAGAGCAACAATTATTTTTTTCAGATCCTCAGAGAGTTCTTTGTGATGAGGTGCCATATTGAACTTTCAGTGACCAGTATGAGTGAGAGCAATAACACTACATTTAACACTCCTGCTCCCCATTCACACCTGAGACCTTGTAACACTAATGAGTCACGTGACACCAGGGAGGGAAATGGCTGACTGGGCCCAATTTGGACATTTTCACTTAGGGATGAACTCACTTTTTTTTTGCCAGCAATTTAGACATTAACCCCGCCCCCCCGGCAGTATTCCCACTGTGTACGGGGCTGGATCTTCTGCATATTCCGTCCGTTGCACTGTGCACCCTGGCTTCTGTTCTCTGCGAGCGTCGCGGCGAACCAGCAGCAAATTCAAAAAGTATAAACACAAACACACTGATAAATTTTGTGAAAAACAGTGTAGCGCTTATTTGTTTTTACCACATTACAATGTGACCAATGTAATCAGTGCATACATTAGACTGTGCAAACAAATAAATACATTTAAACACTCTTTGCTGTATATGACAATTAAAGCTAGAATGTCCAAACAAATATATGAAAAAATATATATCAAAAATAGGAAAACAACGTGAAAACAAGTGAAAAGTTCTCCAAATTTTCCAAATTTTCTGTGTATGATACGATGAAGTGAAAACAGTCCTACACCTTCTCCAAGGAATGATCGCACAATCACCGCGTGAACCCTCCACCACATAAAATGGGGGCTTACCAGATTTAATGGATCCTACTCAAAATTATATTTGGAGGATCATATATGCTTGTAGATATACATAGGCTTTTTCGGTGTTGTCCTTTTCTGGAAGACTTTCAAGTGTGGCTATTTCCTCTACAGTATGTCTCCATCCACATAAATCATCATAGGTAATGGGATAGATATAAAAGAAGAAAGCAGGGACCACAATAGTGTAACTCCGTTTTTCGTTTCAAGTAATTTAATAAAAAATTATCAAACTCACGTGTACAAAGAACATAAGCGCTTTTTCAATAAAATCTCAGGCTACAAACACACTGATACTTTGTAATCCTATTGGATTACATTACTAAATAAAATAAAATTGAGCTTAGTTTGCCCCCAGTGCTTTATCCAGTGCCCTTGCCTGCAGTTTTACTGTACTTTGTGTCTGGAAATTGCAGAGCAACCATGGCATCAAAAAAGCGCATCTCTACGTCAAAAGTGGCATATGACCTGTTGGAAAACAGCAAGCGACAGCGATACAGAATCGCTTGCAGAATTGAGTGATAGCGATTTGTGGGAAAGTTCGTCATCAAGCATGGAAAGCGATTTCAACGATGATCCTGCGACTGTGCCCAGTGATGAGCGAACTTGGTGCTCAGTTGACTGCGGTACGTAGCATGCAGCGCTCCCAAGATTCCCATTTACTGGAACACCTCGTATCAAAATGGATGTGGAAGATGACAACCCATTGGCATACCTCCAACTCTTTTTGACCGATGAGGTTATAGAAAAAATTGTTACGGAGACAAATCGGTGCCAGGAACAACAAGCTGCTATGCATCAGAGGTATGCAAGGAGCAGAAAGTGACCAAGGAGGACATCTGGAAGTTTCTGGGCCTCATAATTCTTCAGGGAGTGGTGGGAATACTCCTGCAGAAGTGGTATTAGACAACCAACAAATTATTTGCCACTCCTTTTTTTGGCACCGTCATGTCGGAGTACACATTTTCTCTATTATGAAATATTTGCACTTTGAAAATAATTAAGAATTTGATGAGACTTCTCATCCAGCACCAAAACTCAAAAAGATTTGGGGGGTATATCAAATTATTCAGAAAAATTTCCAACAGACCTATGTACCCGATAAAGACATCAGTATTGACGAAAGTCTAATGGCCTACAAAGGAAGACTCAGCTGGATACAGTATATTGCGTCTAAGAGAGCACGATTTTTGGCATAAAATCATTCATGCTCTATGAATCCAGCACTGGTTACATATGGAATTTGATCCTTTACACCAGGAAAGGAACCAAGTTCAACGAAAGATTTAGTAATTATAGAATGGCAACCACTTCCGTTCTTACTTTGATTGAACCATTGCTGAATCAGGGCTACTGTCTAACCACAGATAATTTTTACACTTCTCCAGTATTCTATTGCCACGTACACAGGATCAGACTATCAGGCGGACTTAGTCTGGCGGACTTCCGCTGGACAAACCGCCGTAAAGTCCACCGGACTGTCCGAATGAGTGGACCTGCCCACACACGGGACTTTTCCGGCGGACTAGGTCTGCCGGACTATCCGCCATATAGTCCGCTGGACTATCCGCCGTACTTTTGAAATGAATGAACTTGCCCACACACACGGAGGAAAGTCCGTTCATTTTGAACACAGCTCCAGGCGAGAAGACCCCCAAGATGGAAGAAGACCCCCGGAGCTGTGCAATAAATAATTTTTAACCCTTGTGTGTTGTGTTTTATTTAAATTTTTTTCACAGGTGAATGGGTAGGGGTACATTGTCATTGACTTCCTTTCGCTAGTCCTGGATACCTGGAGGCGCGCTCAAAATGAACGGACTTTTCTCAGTGCGCAGGAAAGTCCGTTCATTTCAAAAGTACGGCGGACTAGCACACACACGGCCGTATTGTCCGCCGGACTTTTGGGTAAAAAAAGTCCGCCGGAGCCCACACACTAGTGGATTGTCCGGTGGACTCAAGTCCGCCTGACTTTTCCGCCGGATAGTTTCAGGTGTTATTCCTAAGAATTACAGGCCTACAATATAAAACGCCAAATTTCCATGCAAAATAATGGTACCGCTTTCAGCACCTAAAATCTGAAATTATCATACCGCCAGGGAAGTTAATGGCAATGTTTTTTTTTGTTATTTTGAGGGGACAGCAAATTTACACTGTTATACAAGCTTTACATTCACTACTTTACATTATAGAAACGTGCAATTTCTTCAGTGTTGTCACATGAAAAGATATAATAAAATATTTACAAAATTGAGAGAGGTGTACTCACTTTTGTGAGATACTGTACCTTTAGCAGTCTTTAAATCTACAAGGAAATTTGAAAATGACCCTTGTAGTGGGACATGCCCCACACTTTAAGGATTAAATGCTTGATTTTGTGTCATGGATCCACAATAATGTTTGTCTGTCAGCTTACCTCTCTATGTTTTCAGCTTGAGAGACCAGCCGCCCTTCATGCTCAAGTAATCTCTCCTCAAAGCATGGCTCCACCCCATACCCTATCAGGGAACTCTATATTAACCTGTTCACTGCAAGCCAGCCCTGCTGATCAATATTGTGTGTTTGGCTTCCGTGTGCTCCTTGCTGTGTGTTCTACGTCTGATTCTAGTTACCGATCTTGGCTTGTTTGTCTGCTTCATATCCCGACCTTGGCGTGTTCCTTGACTATCCTTACCTGCTTGTTGCCCTGACCTTTGCTATCTCCTGACTATCCTTTGCTGTCACAGCCTGCTGCTTCCACTCTACCTTCCTGTTCTCTACCGTGAGCGTGAGCTTGGAGGCCCTGGGGGTTGCGACCTGAAGCCGGACTGCAACTAAATCCATCCCCATCACTAGGGGCCTCTGATGAACACCTGCTGGCTCTTAGATTCTGCGCCCTGAGAAATATCATGGTCTAGCACTGCCAGTGTGATCCGTGTTGGTGCTCCAGAATACCTGCTCTCCTGAATCACCTAGAGCTCCATCCACAGCAGTCAGATGTAGGGTCCACCACTTTGCGGTGCACTCCTGACCCCAACAGGGTACATCTGTCACCTTGACTCTGACTTGAGACCTGAGACCAAGGAATCGAATCAGACTCTTCCTCCAGGATCTGGCTTCCCGTTTCGAGCAGCTTCAGGCCTCTTTGGGAACCCAGAGTCAAGAACCTAAATTACAATCGGCAGCTGTACCTATTCTGGTCGCAGTCACAGCCACACATTCATTCACTACAATTGGCAGCTCTGTCCAGTTTTTCTGGGGACTCCAAGGCCTGCAGGGGGTTCCTCAGCCAATGCACCATTCATTTTGAACTCCAGCCTCAAAACTTCCCGTCTGATTGGGCAAAGGTAGCCTCCTCTCCTGTGAACTTTAGCCTGGGCTGATCCCCTGTGGGAAAAGAATGATCCTGTGGTTTCCAGCCTGTCTGACTTCTTGAAGCTCTTTCGAAACATCTTCGAGGAACCAGCTCAGGTTTCTTCAGTGGCCAGTGCCCTTTTATATGTTCGCCAAGAATCTTCTTCAGTGGGACAATATGCTCTTCAGTTTCGTACCCTCACAGCTGAATTGAGACTCAGAATCAGCTGAGGTGCTTCCTCCTCACAGTTCCTTTGACTGTGCTATTAACCTTGTTCTTGGAGCAACTCTGCCTAGGGGTCGTACCTATGCCCTGTCCATGTCAGAGTATGTTGCTGAGAATCTAGAGAGAGGTTTCCTCATCACCTGCAGGAGCAGGGTTCTTTTTCGTTGTCAAAATGGATGGAACCTTGAGACCCTGCACTGACTATCAAAGTTTAAACGCAGTGACCATAATAAATTGATACCCCTTACCCTTAATATCTGAGCTATTCGACAGGTCGAAAGGTGCCTCAATTTTTACCAAGTTTGATCTCAGAGGTGCATACAATCTGATTCGGATATGGGAAGGTGATGAATGGAAAACTGCATTTAACACTAGAGATGGGCATTACGAATACTTGGTTATGCCTTTTGGTTTGTGTAATGCCCCAGCTGTGTTCCAAAACATTGTCAATGAAATCTTCAGGGATCTGCTGTATCAGTTTGTTCTCATCTTTTCAGAAAATCTGCTTACCCACAGAAACCATGTCCGCACTGTACTTCAGTGCCTTAGAGAATAATCTGTATGCCAAGCTGGAGAAATGTTCCTTTGAATATTCTGATAAGAAAAAGAGGGCTTCCACTGTGTCAGCAATAGCAGTGTGGTGGTCCCATCCCTATATATAGACCAAGAACTTTGACAGAGCACCAACGCATGCAAAGCAACTATAAAATATAGTGTTTATTGATACAAAAAATGTTAAAACAGACAACTAACATCTGAGCAATATACAATACAATACAATTAGAACATTTCAACAACACTTGTGCTCTTATGGGGATAGGATAACCCAAAACCCGATGCGTTTCCAGTTTTGCTTGAAAAACTTTCATCAGGGGTGGAGAGTAAGGTGAGATACAGTGTAATAACAGCTCACGATGGAGCCAATCCTCAATGAGATATAAATGTATCAGATGCAGCTGGACCCCAGAACAAGGTCCCTAGTGACTGACGCCCCAGAGACTGGTAAGCCCCTCTAAAAAGTATGCAGGCTGGTGTGGAAATTAAGTTAAAGATCCACTGCCTCCCTGAAAATGTAGGGGGTTGAATAAAGCTACCACCAACGAGAATACGAGCCATAAATGTGGCCCCCAGGAGGCTCCCTGTTTATTTGGATCCCTTGTTGGAAATACCAGGAAGGAGCTCCTGTGAAGCGTCACATCTAGATCTGATGCAGGCCCTGTATCAATAAACACTATATTTTATAGTTGCTTTCCATGTGTTGGTGGTCTGCCAGTGTTCTGAGGTTTTGTTTCTGGGATGCTTTGCCTCGAGTTTAGGTCTCCATATGGATCCTGGAAAGGTCTTGGCCATTGACCAACTGGCCTCTTCTTGCTAGCCTCAAGGCCACACAGCGCTTTCTTGGGTTCACAAATTATTATAGGCAGTTCATTAGGAATTACTCTTCCATTGGTGCTCCTATTATCGACTTGACCAAGAAGGGTGCAAATGCCAAGGACTGGCCCCCTGAAGCTGTCTCTGCATTTCATGATCTGAAACAGGCATTTGTCTCTGGACCTCTCTTGAGGAGACCTAATCCTGGGGATCCATTTTTTATTGAAGCGGATGCTTCTTCAATGGGGATGGGAGCTGTGCTTCCTCATTCCTTTGAGAAGAGATGTAAACCATGAGTTCTTCTCCAAAAACAATTCTCAGTCAGAGAAAAATGATGTTATTGGTGATCGGGAACTTCTTGCATTTAAATTGGCGTTAGAGGAGTGACGTCATCTCTTCAAGGGTTCCCCCCACTCCACAACAATTTTTACTAATCATAAGAAGCTACAGAATTTACAGAATGCTAAACATCTGAATCATAGACAGGCCAAGCGGATTCTTTTCTTTTCTCGTTTTAATTTCTCGATTACATACAAACCTGGTCCCTGCAATGGTCGAGCTGATGCATTCTCTAGGTCATTTGACACTTTGAACGAGGAGTCCACCCCTGAACCTGAGCCAATCTTTTCAATATTCATGCTTTGTTGCCCATTCTACCACGCTGGAGTAAAAAATTCCTACTAGCAAGACCTTCGTCCCCACTGAACTAAGAGCTAAAACCCTCTGTTGGAGACAGGATTCCAAGGTGGCAGGTCATGCTGGGTTCCTCCGATTTTTCCTGCTCATCAGTCACCACTAATGGTGGCCTAATCTCTGCTCAGATATCAAAGACTATGTTAAGTCGTCATGTCTGTGTTCAGTCTAAATCCTCCACACAAGCCCCTGCTGGTCTTCTCATGCCCTTGCTCATTCCTAAGGAGCCCTGGTCTCACATTGCCATGGATTTTATCACTAATCTCCCACTGTCTGAGAATAATATGGGTGATAATCAATCGGTTCTCTGTGATGGCTCATTTTATTCCTCTTCCTGGTCTCCCTTCTGCCCCTGCTTTGGTTCCCATTTTTGTTCGAGAAATTTTTGGCTCCATAGGGTTCCTTTTCATATTGTTTCCAACAGGGGTGTTCAATTTACGTCTCGTTTTCAGAGAGCTTTTTGCAAATCTCTCAATATTGTCTGGGATTATTCCTCTTCTTACCACCCTCAATCCAATAGACAGACTGAGAGGGTTAATCAGGAGTTAGGGGTCTTTCTCTGCACCTTAGTCTCTGCTCATCATAAAAATTGGTCAACTCTACTCCCGTGGCAGAATTCTCTCTCAACAATCATGCAATGCCACTTCTCAGAAGACACCCTTTTTCACAGTTTATGGAAAACACCCTCAACTCCCTCTTCCCATAAACCTGTTCTCCAGACATTCCAGCTTTGGCTACGGCTCAAGAGTCTTTCAATTACATTTGGGGTGACGTTCATGATTTCCTTTGGGCAGCGGCTGACAGCTTATCTATAGCCAGGGGACAAAGTTTGGCTCTCTACCAGGAACTTTAAGCTTCGACTTCGTTCTCGGAATTTGGCCCCAAGATTCATTGATCCATACCATACCATACCATCTGTTTCAAACTTCAGATTCCTAAAAGCCTCAAAATCTCTAACTCCTTCCATGTTGCCCTTCTGAAGCCTTTAGTCCTCAATAAGTTCTCTTGTCCTCTCCCTACCGTGGCCCCAGTTTCTGAGGATAATCAGGAGTATGAGGTTAGTCAAGTTCTGGATTCTCGGCTCTGTAGAGGCATTCTTTAGTACCTTGTGCATTGGAAAGTGTTTGGTCCTGAGGAGAGGTCTTGAATCACTGCATCTGAGGTATTTGTGCCTCATCTGTTGAAGAGGTTTCATCTAAGGTTTTCCTCTAGGCCTGGGCCCAGATGGGGGAGGGAGAGGCCTCATAAGAAGTGGGTACTGTCATGGATCCACAGTAATGTTTATCTGTCAGCTAACCTCTCTATGTGTTCAGCTTTAGAGACCAGCCTCCCTTCACCTGGCTGCTTGGATTCAGTTGTTTGAAATAATTTTTTCTCAAAAACAATATTTTGACGCAGAAAAGAAAGGAAAGAAATGTTTAATCTATTTGAATACAGTTTAATTTTCTTTCAGGATTGGTTATTCCTTTTTTGTGGAAATGTTAAAATATAATGTTTTTTCATTGCACCTTGTAACCTTTTTTTCTCCCTATCTGACATACCCAATCAATATCTCAATGGTAATTTTTTTTGTTTTCTTGCTGCTTTGTTCTTCTTCATAGACTGTATTGCTTTTTCAAATTCTCTCATTGTTGATGGAATTGCACACCCCCTTACTCTTTATTTCATCTGTTCTCTAATATTATCTGCATATTCTTTACAGTATTAATATATATTTTTTTATTTCAGCCCTTGTCGAAAAGTTCTTTAAAATGTTTCTTCCAATGCTGTATTTGTCCATCATCTCCCATCAGCAGCCTACTCTTCTTTTAATTTATTACTTTTTCACAGAATCTTTTATTAATCTTTTATTGCTTCTTTGAATGCCACTGATGCATCATCTTCTTTTAATTTTCCACATCATATCCTAATATTTGCCTGCTTTTCTTCATCTAATTACTGCTATTTGTGGTCTGTGCCATGTAGTGATCTGAATCTCAATCTGCTCCCCTACAACTGTGCACATCCTGGATTCGTGACTTTTATTTGCAGTCTGTCATCATAGGATCTGTCTTTCTTGTCACCCTGACGTGATCCTTTTGTCTTTTTGTGTAAAGTTTCCTGGGGGAAAATGGTGCTGCTAATTATAAGCTACAATTGATTGGGAAATCAATGGCTTTGTCATCATTAATATTATGTCTGTGAATGTTCTCAGTTATCCAGGTCATTGTATAGCAAGTATTAGTAGTTAGTCACATTCAGCTGGACTTGTAATGTTTTAAGAGGGTTCACTACTAATCCAAGCAGCTTCTCCTGTTCTACTTAGTGTTGAACCCCATGCTGGGGTTCCTGACACAATATAAGAGAAAGATCAGGGCTCACAGATTTCAGGTAACAAAATGGTATATTCACCAGATATATAAACAAATTGGCAACTCACAATCTTTTGCAAAGGGATGACTCATCTTAGACCAGAAGAAGGCAGACAATAGCAGCCTCCACACCATGGCCAGTGGAGGGGCTGGAGTACAGTTGTTGTTGGTGGCTGTCAGTTCTTCTGACAGGACATAATCTGAACATATCAGGTGAAATGGCAATCACTGTCTCCTTAAAAACAATGAATATATCTTTGAACCGCATCACCTAGCCCCAATTCTCCCAGAGGTGCGATCAGGATACAGAGGTGGCCACTTCCCCTGACATCCTTGGAGTGAGTCCTGTTGGATGAACTTACAGACACCAACAACTATACTCTAGCACCACCACTGGCCTTGGCATGCAGGCTATCACCAAAGTGTATTTTTCTGGTTTCAAATACGTTATTCCTTTGCAAAAGATTGTAAGTAGCTAATTTGTTTTTCATGTCTAATAAATGTATAATCTCATTGTTCTAGTATATGGATACCCTCTATTCTCTGAAGCTGCTGGATTTATTGCACCTCCACATTTCCAGTGGATCGGTGACCCTTGTGCATATACCAGCTGCCAATCTATAATTATTACTCACTGAGGACACAGTTTAAATAGTACTGTGCGCTTTCACAATTATTTTCATTTATGTTCCTGACACTCATTAGAACTGATGAAGTATGTACATCTGAATATGACTACTACTATCTATATCATTAATAATATTCTCTTCATGCAGGCTTTTCTTACAGTTGCATTCTTAAATTTTTCCTGTTATTGCATCCCTATCTCCCAATCTCCCACTACTATCATGCTTTGACTTTCCTGCATTTGCAGCTTCCAATGTGTTGTAAAAATCATCCTTCACTTTCCCTCCATATGTTCTTGTTAGGCATATAAATGCAAGTATAGGAATATTCCTTATCCATCCATTTAGATGTAATATGCATATTCTTTTATCTGCCAGCACAAAGTCCAGCACAGCCAGTTTCTATATAGTATGCAGCAGGAAGCCTGTCTCTAATTCCTTGCTATTACCACCACTGTATTGTATTCTATAATCACCTGTTTGGAATTGTCCATTCCCCTCCCACTTTATGTCTTGTAGAATTGTTATTATGAGTTTATATTCCTTTACTTTTACTTGTGCAAGACTTTCAGTTCTGAATTCAGTACATTTCATTTTCTCAAATATAAATTGTTGAAAACTAATTTCTGTGCATTAGTCATCATCCTTATTCTAACTGAATCGGAGAATTGGTGCTTTGCAACATTATATTATTTTCTTTTTACAGCTTTAAACCCATCACTAGCAGTTCTGTGTGACCAACAGTTTTCTGTCAAAGTTTTCTCCCTCTTTGGTGTTGGCTTCCTATCAGTTTTGTGCATAGTTGCTTATTATTAGAGATGGACGAACGGTTCAGTCTGAGCATACGTTTGGGCCGAACTTAGGTTGTTCGGATGTTCGGCGAACAACGAACATTATGCGATGTTCACAGCAAATTCGAAAGCCGTGGAACCCCGTTAAAGTCTATGGGTCACTAAGATGAAAAACCAAAAGTGCTAATTTTAAAGGCTTATATGCAAGTTATTCTCATAAAAAGTGTTTGGGGACATGGGTCCTGCTCCAGGGGATATGTATCAATGCAAAAAAAAGTTTTAAAAATTGATGTTTTTTCAGAAGCAGTGATTTTAATAATGCTTAAAGTGAAACAATAAAAATGAAATATTCATTTAAATACCATGCTTGGGCGGTGTCTTTAGTATGCCTGTAAAGTGGCACAGTTTTCCTGTGTTTAGAACAGTACCACAGCAAAATGAAATTTCTAAAGAAAAAAAAGTAATTTAAAACTGGGTCTGGTATGAATATTAAGGGGAACCCTGCGCCAAATAAAAAAAAAAATGGCGTAAGGGTCCCCCCAAAATTCATACCAGACCCTTATCTGAGCACACAACCTGGCAGGCCACAGGAAAAGAGGGGGGAATGAGAGAGCACCCCCCTCCTGAACCAAACCAGGCCACATGCCCTCAACATGGGGAGGTCGCTTTGGAGAAAGACCCAAAGGACCTTGTCCCCATGTTGATTGGCGCAAGGGCCTCATCCCCACAACCCTTGCCCAGGGGGTCTGTGGGCAAGGGGGCTTATTGCAATATGGAAGCCCCCCTTTAACAAGGGGACCCCCAGATCTCGGCCTTCCTCCTATGTGAATTGATAACAGGTACATTGTACCCCTACAATTTCACAAAAAAAGTATTTTATTAAAGAAAAAAAATCCCCCATGCAATTTTGGTTCAGGGTTCCCCTTAACCACTTTCAGACCGGACCATTTTGCTGGTAAATGACCAGAGGTCTTTTTACACTTTGGCACTGCGCTGCTTTAACTGGTAATTGCGCGGTCATGCAATGTTGTACCCAAACAAAATTTGCGTCCTTTTCTTCCCACAAATAGAGCTTTCTTTTGATGGTATTTGATTGCCTCTGCGATTTTTATTTTTTGCGATATAAACGTAAAAAGACCGCAAATTTTGAAAAAAAATGATATTTTCTACTTTTTGTTATTAGAAAAATCCAATAAACTCAATTTTAGTCATACATTTAGGCCAAAATGTATTCAGCCACATGTCTTTGGTAAAAAAAAAGTCAATAATTGTATATTTATTGGTTTGCGCAAAAGTTGTCACATCTACAAACTAAGGTACGTTTTCTGGAATTTACGCAGCTTTTAGTTTACGACTGCCTATCTCATTTCTTGAGGTGCTAAAATGGCAGGGCAGTACAAAACCCCCCCAAATGACCCCATTTTGGAAAGTAGACCCCCTAAGGAAATTGATAAGAGGCATGTTGAGCCCATTGAATATTTTATTTTTTTGCCTCAAGCGATTGAATAATGACAAAAAAAAAAATTTTTTTTTTTTTTTACACAAAGTTGTCACTAAATGATATATTGCTCACACATGCTATGGGCGTATGTGAAATGACACCCCAAAATAAATTCTGCTGCTTCTCCTGAGTATGGGGATACCACATATGTGGGACTTTTTGGGAGCCTAGCCGCGTACGGGGCCCCGAAAACCAAGCACCGCCTTCAGGCTTTCTAAGGGCGTAAATTTTTGAGTTCACTTCTCACTACCTATTACAGTTTTGAAGGCCATAAAATGCCAAGATGGCACAAAACCCCCACAAATGACCCCATTTTAGAAAGTAGACACCCCAAGCTATTTGCTGAGAGGCATGTTGAGTTCATGGAATATTTTATATTTTGCCACAAGTTGCGGGGAAATTACAAACTTTTTTTTTTTTTTTTTTTTTTAACAAAGTTGTCACTAAATGATATATTGCTCATGCATGCCATGGGCTAATGTGAAATGACACCCCAAAATAAATTCTGCTGCTTCTCCTGAGTACGGGGATACCACATATGTGGGACTTTTTGGGAGCCTAGCCGCGTACGGGGCCCCGAAAACCAAGCACCGCCTTCAGGCTTTCTAAGGGCGTAAATTTTTGAGTTCACTTCTCACTACCTATTACAGTTTTGAAGGCCATAAAATGCCAAGATGGCACAAAACCCCCACAAATGACCCCATTTTAGAAAGTAGACACCCCAAGCTATTTGCTGAGAGGCATGTTGAGTCCATGGAATATTTTATATTTTGCCACAAGTTGCGGGAAAATTACAAACTTTTTTTTTTTTTTTTTTTTTTTCACAAAGTTGTCACTAAATGATATATTGCTCACGCATGCCATGGGCATATGTGAAATGACACCCCAAAATAAATTCTGCTGCTTCTCCTGAGTACGGGGATACCACATATGTGGGACTTTTTGGGAGCCTAGCCGCGTACGGGGCCCCGAAAACCAAGCACCGCCATCAGGCTTTCTAAGGGCGTTACAGTTTTGAAGGCCATAAAATGCCAAGATGGCACAAACCCCCCCCAAATGACCCCATTTTGGAAAGTAGACACCCCTAAATTTAGGGGTACACTAGTGAGACTAGGTAATAAATGGCGGTTGCCCTGAAACTATAAAAAAATAACTAACCAACCAGCGTCACCTGTAACAGTTATATGGTGATCACTGGTGAAAGGGTTAACTAGGGGGCAATTAGGGGACTTTATGCGGTAGTATATGGGAGTCCCTGGCGCTATAAAAAGCTGCAGCGAACCTAAATACCTACCTGCCTAACTAGCGTCACCTGTGACACTAATACAGCGATCAGAAAAACGATCGCTTATTAGGCTGGGTTCACACTGGAGCGATGCGGGAACGCCACGAATGCGCGGCGGGTTCCCGCATCGCATGCCTCCCGGCGGCAGTTCACACTGCCCTATGCGAACTGCTGGGAGTGTCAGTGAAATGTTACTGACACCCCCAGATCAGTTCGCATATCGCAGTGCGATCTGCAAACTCGGATCGCATGGTGTGAACACCCATGCGATCCGATTCTGCTGCGGGCCAAAAAAAGGGTCCCGTGCGAATTTGCGGCGGGTGCGGCGGGTGCGGCGAATGGCTGAACTCGAATCGCACAGAGATCGGATGTGATTTGCACTGCAGTGCGGTGCGAATCACATCCGTTCTCATAAACCGCTGCAATGTGAAGCCAGCCTTAGTGACACTGGCGACGGGGGGTGATCACGGGGTTAAACCTTTATTGGGGGGGTTAGGGGGGTACCTTAGAACTAAAGGGGGCTAACCCTAACTGCCCTAACAGTTATTAGTCACAAATGACACCCGCCGGGTGATCAGGGGGTTAAACCTTTATTAGGTAATAAATGGCGGGTGCCCTGAAACTATAAAAAAATAACTAACCAACCAGCGTCACCTGTAACAGTTATATGGTGATCACTGGTGAAAGGGTTAACTAGGGGGCAATCAGGGGGCTTTATGCGGTAGTATATGGGGGTCCCTGGCGCTATAAAAAGCTGCGGCGAACCTAAATACCTACCTGCCTAACTAGCGTCACCTGTGACACTAATACGGCGATCAGAAAAATGATCGCTTATTAGGCTGGGTTCACACTGGAGCGATGCGGAAACGCCGCGAATCCGCGGCGGGTTCCCGCATCGCATGCCTCCCGGCGGCAGTTCACACTGCCCTATGCGAACTGCTGGGAGTGTCAGTGAAATGTTACTGACACCCCCAGATCAGTTCGCATATCGCAGTGCGATCTGCAAACTCGGATCGCATGGTGTGAACACCCATGCGATCCGATTCTGCTGCGGGCCAAAAAAAGGGTCCCGTGCGAATTTGCGGCGGGTGCAGCGGGTGTGGCGGGTGCGGCGGGTGCGGCGAATGGCTGAACTCGAATCGCACAGAGATCGGATGTGATTTGCACTGCAGTGCGGTGCGAATCACATTCGTTCTCATAAACCGCTGCAATGTGAACCCAGCCTTAGTGACACTGGCGACGGGGGGTGATCACGGGGTTAAACCTTTATTGGGGGGGTTAGGGGGGTACATTAGAACTAAAGGGGGCTAACACTAACTGCCCTAACAGTTATTACAGTCACAAATGACACCAATGCAAAAAAAAAAAAAAAAAATGACATTGGTGTCACTGTGACTGGGGGGCAGGGGTAATTGGGGGGGTGATCGGGGGGTAAAGGGGGGGTGTGAGTGTGCCTGGCATGTTCTACTGTGTGTGTAGAGTGTTGGTGCAACTCACCGATCCGCTCTCCTCCGTGTCGGAACGAAAAATACCGACACGGAGGAGAGAATACATCACTTCCTCTCCTGTGTTTACATTACAGGAGAGGAAGTGATGTCACCGGGGATTTCTATTCGTCGGGAGCGATCGCGAGGGGGTGGCCATGAATGAATGGCCGCCCCCTCGTCCCGGATCGCTCCCGGACGAAAACCGACCGCCGCAGGCACCGGGCGGGGGCCCGATCGGGCCCCCGACCCGCGGGAGGCAAGGGACGTACATGTATGTCCTTATGCCTGCCCGTGCCATTCTACCGACGTACATCGGCATGCGGCGGTCGGCAACTGGTTAATATTCATACCAGACCCAAAGGGCCTGGTAATGGACTGGGGGGGAACCCATGCCATTTTTTTTTCAATGAGTTTTATCTATTTTGTCAAGACCCGACAATTCATAACAGCCGCGATCAGTTTTAAATAAATTTTTTTCTTTTAGAAATGTCATTTTGCTGTAGTACTTTACAGGCATACCATAGACACCCCCCCAGGTACGAAATTTAAAGGAATATTTCATTTTTATGGTTTCACTTTAAGCATTATTAAAATCACTGCTTCTGAAAAACTTCAGTTTTTAAAACTTTTTTTTTGCATTGATACATATCCCCTGGGGCAGATCCTGGGTTCCCAAACACTTTTTATGACAATAACTTGCATATAAGCCTTTAAAATGAGCACATTTGATTTTTAATGTTTGTGTCCCATAGACTTTAACGGTGTTCGTCCGAATTTTTTGCCTGTTCGCAAGTTCTGGTGCGAACCGAATCAGGGGGTGTTCGGCTCATCCTTAGTTATAATGACTAATAATAGGTACATTGGAAAAGTCTTTTAATGCATGGTTTTGGGGTGCATGGTGGACCTATAAGTAACTACAATAAATTTCTCTTCTAATGTGAAAAATCAGTTCGCTGTTATGTTTCTCAAAGTTGTTAGATATTTCTGTACGAAAATATTGTGCAAGGAGTGGTTGGTTTAGAGTAAATTACTTTATGACAGAAAATTCTGTATTTCATAAAATGTATATGCAATTGATGAATGACTCAATGGCTTTCAATTTCTGCAGGTTGAGACCATCTCAGACTCAGACACAGAAGGAAAGAGCAGGAGAGAGTTTCATTCTATAGGGGTACAAGTGGAAGATGACCGAAGGTACCTATATTTCTATTTTCCCAAGGCAGTTCATTTTTACCTGTACAATTATTAATATTAATCCTAATGTGCTACAGGAGATGGAGTTACATTGAAAAAGCAGAAAAGTTACATTGGAAGTGTCATATGGTTTCTAGATGCACATCACCTCAAAGACCATATGATGCCTCTTACTGTTGTATCTGTTATACCCCATGCATGTTATAATTTGACATATTTCTGCTAAGAAATAGCTTAACCACTTGCCGACCGCCGACCGCCGCACGACGATGTACGTCGACAGAATGGCACGGGCAGGCATATGGGCGTACATGTACGTCCCTGCCTTCCTGCGGGTGGGGGGCCCGATCGGGCCCCCCCCCCCGGTGCCAGCGGCGGTCGGTTTTCGTTCAGAAGCGATCCGGGATGAGGGGGCGGCCATTCATTCATGGCCACCCCCTCTCGATCGCTCCTGACAAATGGAAGTGAGGCGTGACATCACTTCCTCTCCTGAAATGTAAACACAGGAGAGGAAGTGATGTAATCTCTCCTCCGTGTCGGTATGTTTCTTTCCGGCACCGAGGAGAGAGGATCGGTGAGTTGCACCAACACGACACTTCACAGTAGAACATGCCAGGCACACTCACACCCCCCCTTCACCCCCCGATCACCCCCCCAATCACCCCTGCCCCCCCAGTCACAGTGACACCAATAGCATTTTTTTTTTTTTTTGCATTGGTGTCATTTGTGACTGTAATAACTGTTAGGATTAGCCCCCTTTAGCTCTAGGGTACCCCCCTAACCCCCCCAATAAAGGTTTAACCCCGTGATCACCCCCCGTCGCCAGTGTCACTAAGGCTGGGTTCACATTGCAGCGGTTTATGAGAACGGATGTGATTCGCACCGCACTGCAGTGCAAATCACATCCGATCTCTGTGCGATTCGAGTTCAGCCATACTGAATTCGCGCCGCACCCGCCGCAAATTCGCACGGGACCCTTTTTTTGGTTCGCAGCAGAATCGGATCGCATGGGTGTTCACACCATGCGATCCGAGTTTGCAGATCGCACTGCGATATGCGAACTGATCTGGGGGTGTCATTAACATTTCACTGACACTCCCAGCAGTTTGCATAGGGCAGTGTGAACTGCCGCCGGGAGGCATGCGATGCGGGAACCCGCCGCGGATTCGTGGCGTTCCCGCATCGCTCCAGTGTGAACCCAGCCTAATAAGCAATCGTTTTTCTGATCGCTGTATTAGTGTGAAAGGTGACGCTAGTTAGGCAGGTAGGTATTTAGGTTCGCCGCAGCTTTTTATAGCGCCAGGGACCCCCATATACTACCGCATAAAGCCCCCTGATTGCCCCCTAGTTAACCCTTTCACCAGTGATCACCATATAACTGTTACAGGTGACGCTGGTTGGTTAGTTATTTTTTTATAGTTTCAGGGCACCCGCCATTTATTACCTAATAAAGGTTTAACCCCCTGATCAGCCGGCGGGTGTCATTTGTGACTGTAATAACTGTTAGGGCAGTTAGGGTTAGCCCCCTTTAGTTCTAAGGTACCCCCCTAACCCCCCCAATAAAGGTTTAACCCCGTGATCACCCCCCGTCGCCAGTGTCACTAAGGCTGGGTTCACATTGCAGCGGTTTATGAGAACGGATGTGATTCGCACCGCACTGCAGTGCAAATCACATCCGATCTCTGTGCGATTCGAGTTCAGCCATACAGATAGTATGGCTGAATTCGCGTCGCACCCGTCACACCCGCCGCACCTGCCGCAAACTCGCACAGGACCCTTTTTTTGGTCCGCAGCAGAATCGGATCGCATGGGTGTTCACACCATGCGATCCGAGTTTGCAGATCGCACTGCGATATGCGAACTGATCTGGGGGTGTCATTAACATTTCACTGACACTTCCAGCAGTTCGCATAGGGCAGTGTGAACTGCCGCCGTGAGGCATGCGATGTGGGAACCCGCCGCGGATTCGTGGCGTTCCCGCATCGCTCCAGTGTGAACCCAGCCTAATAAGCGATCGTTTTTCTGATCGCTGTATTAGTGTCACAGGTGACGCTAGTTAGGCAGGTAGGTATTTAGGTTCGCCGCAGCTTTTTATAGCGCCAGGGACCCCCATATACCACCGCATAAAGCCCCCTGATTGCCCCCTAGTTAACCCTTTCACCAGTGATCACCATATAACTGTTACAGGTGACGCTGGTTGGTTAGTTATTTTTTTATAGTTTCAGGGCACCCGCTATTTATTACCTAGTCTCACTAGTGTACCCCTAAATTTAGGGGTGTCTACTTTCCAAAATGGGGTCATTTGGGGGGGGGGGGTTTGTGCCATCTTGGCATTTTATGGCCTTCAAAACTGTAACGCCCTTAGAAAGCCCGAAGGCGGTGCTTGGTTTTCGGGGCCCCGTACGCGGCTAGGCTCCCAAAAAGTCCCACATATGTGGTATCCCCGTACTCAGGAGAAGCAGCAGAATTTATTTTGGGGTGTCATTTCACATATGCCCATGGCATGCGTGAGCAATATATCATTTAGTGACAACTTTGTGAAAAAAATAAATAAAAAAAAAAAGTTTGTAAATTTCCCGCAACTTGTGGCAAAATATAAAATATTCCATGGACTCAACATGCCTCTCAGCAAATAGCTTGGGGTGTCTACTTTCTAAAATGGGGTCATTTGTGGGGGTTTTGTGCCATCTTGGCATTTTATGGCCTTCAAAACTGTAATAGGTAGTGAGAAGTGAAATCAAAAATTTACGCCCTTAGAAAGCCTGAAGGCGGTGCTTGGTTTTCGGGGCCCCGTACGCGGCTAGGCTCCCAAAAAGTCCCACATATGTGGTATCCCCGTACTCAGGAGAAGCAGCAGAATTTATTTTGGGGTGTCATTTCACATATGCCCATAGCATGTGTGAGCAATATATCATTTAGTGACAACTTTGTGTAAAAAAAAAAAAAAAAAATGTTTTTGTCATTATTCAATCGCTTGAGGCAAAAAAATAAAATATTCAATGGGCTCAACATGCCACTTATCAATTTCCTTAGGGGGTCTACTTTCCAAAATGGGGTCATTTGGGTTGGTTTTGTACTGCCCTGCCATTTTAGCACCTCAAGAAATGAGATAGGCAGTCGTAAACTAAAAGCTGCGTAAATTCCAGAAAATGTACCTTAGTTTGTAGATGTGACAACTTTTGCGCAAACCAATAAATATACAGTTATTGACTTTTTTTTACCAAAGACATGTGGCTGAATACATTTTGCCCTAAATGTATGACTAAAATTGAGTTTATTGGATTTTTCTAATAACAAAAAGTAGAAAATATCATTTTTTTTCAAAATTTGCGGTCTTTTTACGTTTATATCGCAAAAAATAAAAATCGCAGAGGCAATCAAATACCATCAAAAGAAAGCTCTATTTGTGGGAAGAAAAGGACGCACATTTTGTTTGGGTACAACATTGCATGACCGCGCAATTACCAGTTAAAGCAGCGCAGTGCCAAATTGTAAAAAGACCTCTGGTCATTGACCAGCAAAATGGTCCGGTCTGAAAGTGGTTAAGATACATTATTGAAAATTGTGCCTGTCCTCACACTGAAGTACTCTATGCTGGAATAACTGAAGAAGAGCCACATCCATCAGTGTACTCTGAGAGCCTTGTAGTGCAGAAATCTGTGACATTACAAAATGCACTAGGTTTGTTTCTAGTGCCCACTGAACTGTGCAGTCATATTTAAACCCCCTGCACATTTGCTTGTAACAGGAAAGTGGAGTTCAGACTTAAAAATGGAGGTTGTTTAGTAAATAGTCAGCATACCTATTTCTTCGACAGTTGTGTTTTAAGTTTATTCCCTGTAACTCTCGGTTTTTCTACTTCCTTTATCTTCTCAGAATATTACTGGTAGCAACAACTATTTTACCACAACTGACTCTACGAACTCTGCTATAATAAGTTTATAACATTTATAAACATTGGCGATGGGGCTTCTTAAAGCGGTAGTAAACCCGCAAATTTTTTTTTTTAAACCTGCAAAGCAAAAGGCATAATGAGCTAGTATGCACCGCATACTAGCTCATTATGAAATACTTACCTTAGAATGAGGCACCGACATCTGGCCCGATCCACGCCGAGGGAGCTGACATGCTCCCTCGGCGTCTCTTCCGGGTATCACGGCTCCGGCGCTGTGAGTGGCCGGAGCCGCGATATCGTCACTCCCGCGCATGCGCGCGGGAGATTTCAGTCCGGCCGGACGAGCGCTGCCGGATTTTCACGGCGAGAACCCCCTTGTGCGCATGCGCCGCTGCAGTCAGCGGTGCATACCGAGGGGAATATCTCCTAAACCGTACAGGTTTAGGAGATATTTTTTTACCTACAGGTAAGCCTTATTATAGGCTTTCCTGTAGGTAAAAGTTAAAAAATTGACCATACAACCACTTTAAGTTGATGTGACTTAAATATGACACAATAATTTACGGAACATTCATGTGAAAAGTTGTGCACTGCAGAGCTGTGCACTGCAACACTGGCGTTGTCATGTGTGTTCACATATGTTGTGCTGCGGTGCATTGAACATTCAAAATGACTGGATGAAATGCATCACAACACATTAAAAAGGGAGCAGGTTGCATTTCCTCATAGTACAGTGTAATGTACAGAACACCGGGTGTGCTATTTCGCTGCGGTGTGTTGCAATGCACGTGCATTTGTAAGGTTCATTACATTACCACAACGTAAGGTGTGGTAATGGCATTTGTAAGGTTCAGTAAATTACCACAACACAATGGTGTGAATAGGCCCTTTACATTTTTTGACTGAAAGGAAAGGGCATACTGTGCATAAAGTGCGCTTTAAATAGGAATGCTGGCACACATTCAATAGAAGAGTCTTGGCTGTCCCAAACATGTAATGTATTTCCACTACTGTGTTGTTTTTTATATACTACTATTATTTTGCTTTCGGAAATTTGCAGTTTTCTTCAAATTTGCTCACATGTAGAGCATTCAGAGATTCAGCTTAACTGGTTGACTGACAGAGTGTGTGGCGAGGAGAGCCTATCAGCGACATCGCCACAGAGGGAGGAGCGTGTAGGAATGTAATCAGTGCACTGATCAGCAGGGCCCTGATTACAGTATAGTAAAACAGTGTCGCCATACAGTGCCCACCAATGCCAGCAATCAGTGCCCACAAGTGCCACCAATCAATTCCCATTAGCGATGCCAGTCAGTGCTGGCAATCAGTGCTGCCTATCAGTGCTGCCCATCAATGCCCATCACTGCTGTCGATCAATGCCCATCAGTGTTGACCATCAGTGCCACCCATCAATGCCCTTCAGTGCCCATCAGTATGCCTATCCATGCCCCCTATCAATGCCCACCAGTGCCTCCTATCAGTGCCCACCAGTGCTGCATATTAGTGCCCATCAGTGCCACCAATAAGTGCCCACCAGGGGCACATATCTGTGCTCATTAGTGCCACATATCAGTGCCACCTCCTCAGTGCCCATAAGTGCCACCTCTTCAGTGTCCACCAGTTCAGCCTATCAGTGCCCATCAGTGCCACCTCATCAGCGCACATCAGTGAAGGCGAAAAATTACTTAGTTACAAAATTTACTGACAGAATAAAAGTAAAAAACATTTTTTTTCAACATTTTGGGTCTTTTTTTTGTAAAAAAACAAAACAAAAAAACCCCAGCAATGATTAAATACCACCAAAAGAAAGCTCTATTTGTGTGAAGAAAATGATTAAAAAAAATTGTTTGGGTACAGTGTAGCAGGACTGTACAATTGTAATTCAAAGTGCGACAGCGCTGAAAGCTGAAAAATGGCTTGGGCAGGAAGGGGGTGTAAGTGCCTGGTAGGCAAGTGGTTAAATATTTAAAATATCAATTTAATGAGTTTGCCAAGTCTTTGGTTTCATGCAGTCTGAGGCATCAGAGTTATTGGCTCACATAAATTAATCCTGACAACCCTTCATAATTTTGATGGTGGTGAGAACTGCTGAGCTGTAAATGCAGCAATCTTTTCTGGTCCCTAAGAAGGGCATTTAAAGACGTAACATAACCAATCAAATGGTCAGAGGGGGGTGATGAAAGGGTGTTTTATTATGCTCCAACAGACTCTACCTCAATGCCAACTAGTCTACAGTTATAAATATTTCCATCTGACCATGTTTCCCAATCTACCATCCAACAAATAATTGCACTGAATTAAATTATAATTTGTCAGTGATCAAACATTGGATACATAGAATGCATGCATTGCCCAGTAGATTCAATGCACTCAATCAGCCCACTGAACCTAGTAATATAGATGTGTTTGATTTCTAACTGATTGGTATCTTCCCATATATGTGTGTATTTATTTTTAAAGAATGCATCTTCATTGCAGTAAGAATTATGAATAATTGATAGACTTGAGAGCTTGAGATGTATGAAAGGGCAGTTTCAGGTAAAATAAAACAATCCGATCCGCAAAAAAAAAAAAACAGAAGGGGATCCATCACCTTTTGTCTGGGTGGATCGGATCGAAGGGCCCATAGAGTAGAGCGGGCTGTGTCCGTGTCTACTCTCCATATACAGAGTGGGCACAGACCTGTCATCCACCCACTCCACTGATTGTGGCCCGCCACCAGTTACCAAGTCAGTTAAGTGGAACTCGTTCTTCAAAAGGTTGGGCATCCCTGGTGTAAGTCAACTAACCTATTCACGCCTTATCGAATCCTAGGGGGGAAATACTGGCAATATATAATACATATGCTTTCAGAATGAACAATGACCATAAGACCGTGGAATGTTTTAAAGTTTAACTATCTTTCTTTAATAGTCCATGTTTCACTCAGAATGATCAAGTTCATTATTGTCTTGTATGACCCAAATATACTTAAAAAAACATTTTATTTGGTGTTTTCTTTTATTTGTAGAGCACAGCAGTGCCTTCTTAAAAAATAGGTGTTTACATATCATCACTTGCACCACAAATCCAAAATATAAGACATTTATACTTTATATAAGCATAGTTTAAATCATGACCTGGCCCAACTGTACATCTACAACTAATGGTTTGTGGCACAGATATACTGAAGACAATGTTATAAAACTATTTATAGTTTAGTCCATTAAGTTGTTTCAGGCTAGCCTGCCATCAACAGTGCCCGGTAACCTTGCAGAATTAACCACGTGATTTGTGATGGAAATTATGACATGTAAATACCTTCTGTTGTAAGATGTCTCTAATGTTTTCTGTAGTGGATTGATGGAGGGCTTTTGGTTCCTTGAAGCCCACCCCACTATAACCTGTCTGTCCTACTCTCTACTCATTAACCACTTGACACCCGCCCAACGTCATATGACGTTGTGGACTTTGAGTGGTAACATCTGAATGAAGCCTACAGGTATGCATGGAACGTTTTTTTCCCAAAAAATATGCGTTTGAAAAATTGCTGCACAAATACCGTGCAGCAACCTCCATTTTATTCTCTAGGGTCTCTGCTAAAAAAAAAACCCATATATAATGTTTCGGGGGTTCTGTGTAATTTTCTAGCAAAAAAAATATGATTTTTACATATAGGAGAGAAATGTCAGAATTGGCCTGAGTAACAAGTGGTTAAACACATAAGCAAACAACACTTTCAAACTCAGAATTTTCAAGTGCTTTCAAAGGAATTTCAAACTTCTGATTTTTGGCCCACATGTGGTTATATGATGCCTTCCATGAGGACCATCAGCTAGATTAACAAATCAAATCAAATGAGACCCCAAACTATTATGCTTTCTTAAGTACAAATCTATTTGTCTAATTTTTAAAATGCTCTCCTCTCTAAGCAAAGCAAGTCTGAAATGTGTAAAAGAGGTGTTAACGCAAAACAGCCATGTCTTCTACATAACATTTTTAGCGTTTAGAGTTTAAGCACATTGAGTGTTCACAATGTCTGGGTGCCCTGAAATACACTCACTTTCTGAGTCAATTCTGTTGGGAGCCTGACCCCACCTATTCCTAATATTAGCCATTAAGGCATATTGTAGTAATCAATCAGTAGTAAAATTTAGGCTTTGATAAAGGTCAGGGCTAGGCTTACAAAATAATAGACCCTGGAAATATGTATATTTTAGAGCACCCATGTGTTCTGGCCACTCTTGACAGTGTCTATGTAATACAAATGTATGTATGTAATACAAACAAACTCAGTCAGGTCAGTATTGGTTGCTCTTGACTTGTATTTGATTGATTATTTTCAATAAAATACTTATTTATGCAGTGATCTGAGGGTAAATGGAATATACTGTATCTGCAGGATTCACTCTCGTTGTTCCAGAATAAATGGTTGTTTACTTTGATAGTCGGCTTAGACAGTGGAACGGGGTTAAAGTTTGAAATTTACAACAAACTAAAAATATAAATTGCTTTCATAATTTTATTTTTTTACATAATGATTCAGAGTTGATATGTTACAGCTAAATACATATTTCAAATACATATTTTAATGTTTATGGTTTTACCTGCCAAGAGCTTACACTTTTCAACCAAGACATAGGTATATCATCCATCTCGCTGTGAAGAAGGGCTAAGGTGTTTAAAAACAAGAATGGCTGAACCAGTTATGAATTTTGGCAAGTAAAACAGTAAATATATACAGATTTTACTGTGCAGTTGTTTACCCAAGGGAATAGGCCGTGGAAGTACTGGCAATCTTGCCAGTAGAAGAAATGGGCACCATAGGCGCATCATGTAACAGATGGTTCCCCCCTGCTGGCCTATATAAGGCTGCCTCTGTCTGACTCAAGTTGCTGGATTGTCTTCCACTCTTCCCTGTTCTTGAACCTGTGTTTTATTTCCAAGTGATTCCTGTTGTTGCCTCCTGACCTGCTTTGATATCCTCTGCAGTGTGTGACCCCAGGCTTGACTCACGGACTTTGCTATACTTGCACCTGCCTGATTACCAGTGTTTGACCCCCAGCTTGGCTCATGGACTTTGCTATACTAGCACGTGCCTGATTAACAGTGTTTGACCCCTGGCTTGGCTCATGGACTTTGCTATACTTGCACCTGCCCGATGACCAGTGTTTAATCCCTAGCTTTGCTTACTGACTTTGCTTATTCCTTACCTATGATTGACCCTCAGCTGGCCTCACCACAGCCTCCAATCTGCTCTCTTGTGTTCTACCCTCAGCCAGGCTTTAATTAAGTGTTCAGAATACTCCTTGTCCTCTTCTCAAGCAAAGTCTCCAAGTGATCATCAGCTCAAACCTTCTCAACCTGCTGCCAACCCATGCTTCTTTGACCCCCCTATACCTCCTGTACCACCTTCAGGGGTATACTGCACTTAGCTGTAAGGTGAGCCTCTCTCAGCATCTTGGCCTACCTGACAGTAAAATCCAGCTATGTCAGAGGCCGACAGAGTTGGCTCCCCACTCGTGGCTCTGTGCCAGCAGGTCACCGCCCTCAATCAGGTAGTACAGAGACTCCAGGAAGGCCAATTTTTAATTAGAGGGTCGTCTGCAGCACCTGGCGGTCTCGTCTGCTCCTGTAGATTCAAGTCCATCATCTTCCAATATAGCATCCTCCTCTTCTCCACAAGACCGAGCAAGCTCAAGTTCTGCAGTAATGGTGGTACCCCTGAACCAAGAGTTCCTACACCTGAACGCTTCCTGGGGAATCAGAAGAAACTCAGAGCCTTCAAAAATTCTTACTCGTATCTAGCCCTCCAGCCCAGAACCTTCTTCTCTGAGTCTGTGAAAGTGGGGTTTATCATCTCCCTGCTATCCGAGTAACCCCAAGCATGGGCCCATAACTTGCTTGAACAAAAGAGCCCTGTATTTAACTCTGTAGACATCTTTTTTTGAAGCAATGGCACAGCTCTATGATGATCCACAGCACTCAGCAACGGCCAAAGCCTCTCTGCATACATACCTGGCATACCTGCCAATAATAATAATAATACCTTGCTTCAGGGTAAACGCCTGGTAGAAGATTATACCGTTGACATTCGAAGATGGTCTGCTGACACTGGGTGCAACAAGGCTGCTCTTAAATACCAATACCGATGAGGCCTCTCAGAAACTCCCAAAGACGAACTGGCCCGAGTCGAGACACACGCCATAAAACTTGACAGGTGCCTGTGGGAGTCTCTCATCCTACTTGGACGTTACCTAGGATTCCATCTGTTCCTTCTCTTCAGCCTAGTTCTTCTTCTACTCCTGTCTCAGAAGTTGAACCTATGCAGTTGGGTCTAGTCCACTCTCCACTCACATCCGATGAGAAGCAATGCCGTTGACAGGCCAATCTTTGTCTATACTGTGGAGGATTTGGCCATTTTCTATGTAACTGTCCTGTGAGGCCTAGTAAGTCACACCAACCACTTCCTATGAACTTTCAGGTTGCTGGTCCTTCCTCTTCTCCCCGTATCTTCCCTGTCTCCCTACAGGTGGCTGAAGAGGAGGTCCAGCTCTTGGCCATCATTGATTCAGGGACATGCAGCTGCTTCTTGGACTTCTCCCTGGCCAAAAGATTTTGAATCCCCTTCCAGGGCAAGAAGTAAAGCCTTCAAGTCCATTTAGCCTATGGTTCCTTACCCTGTTCTAGACCCATTACTCAGGAAACCAGACCCATTCTCACGACCACAGATTCTGGTCACCAAGCATTCATCTGTTTTGATGTTACATGCTCACCCATGTTCCCCATCATTCTGGAACTTCCGTGGCTACTGGTCCATAAACCTCAAATAAATTGGATCAAGAAAGAAATATCCTTTTCTTGTCCCAGCTCCCTGAAACTCGGCTAAACTTTTTGGCTCTTCAGTCAATACCAAATACCCATGAGAATGTCCCCATGGCTTACCAAGAATTTATAGATGTTTTTGATAAGAAAAAAGACAACAATCTTTCACCCCATCAAGCTTATAACTATCCAATTGAACTGCTGCCAGGAACTGAGATTCCGTTTGGCCGGATATTCCCTCTATCAGAAATTGAGTTGGAGGCCTTACGAGAATATAGCAATGAAAACCTTGAAAAAGGATTCATCTGCCCTTCTTCTTCCCCAGCTGGAGCTGGCATATTCTTTGTTGAGAAGAAAGATTGTACTCTCAGACCTTATGTGGATTATAGAGATCTTAGTAAGAGCACCATTAAAAAACGTTACACGTTCCTTCTTATCCCAGAACTCTTATGCTGCATACACACGATCAGAGTCACCCGGACAATTAGACCGTGTGTGGGCCCCCGCGGACTTTTTCTTCCCAAAAGTCCGGCGGACTTTGAAAGAAGACTTCACTCAAAATTGTTTGCCAGACTCGGCTTTCCAAATGAACAGACTAGCCAACACATGGACTAAAGTGACTTCAGGTACGACGGGACTAGCGAAGGAAGTCAATGTTGCCGTTTCCATCGGTGACATTGACACCTTGTAAACCCTGTCACCTGGTATGGGTTTTAAGGGTAACCCCTATGCCGAAAAACGGCGTGGGGGTCCCCTCAAAGTCCATACCAGACCCTTATCCAAGCACGCAGCCTGGCCAGTCAGGAAAGAGGGTGGGGACGAGCGAGCGCCCCCCCCCACCTGAACCGTACCAGGCCGCGTGCCCTCCCGCTCTTTGGTTCTTCTGCCGGCTCCTCTGCTATCTTCTTCCAGCTCTTTTACTAGCATTAGCCTGGTCTTCTCTTTCTCCGTCACCGCCGCCGTCTTCTTCTTCTTTCTTCCTTCTTCTCTTCTTCTGATGTTGACACAACGCTCTCTCTTGCTGTAATGCCGGGGACACATTTCATGGCGACTTATATACGCATAAGGGGTGGGGTCACCCGCCCCTTATGCCTATATAAGTCGCCGCTAAACGTTTTCCCGGCATTACAGGGGGAAAGAGCATCATGTCAACATCAGAAGTAGAAAAGAAGAAAGAAGAAGAAGTAGGCGGCGGCGGTGAACGAGAAGACCAGGCCAATGCTAGTAAAAGAGCTGGAAGAAGATAGCGGAGGAGCCTGGCAGAAGAACCGAAGAGCAGGAGAAGAGGTCGGAAAGCGTGGAGAAGTCAGAAGAAGATCCCCAAAATCGGAAGAAGACCCCCAGATGACAACGAAGGAGAAAGCTGGGATCCTCCGCTAGCAAAAGAGCGGCAAAAGAGCAGAAGATAGCGGAGGAGCCCGGCGAGAAGACCCCCGAAGTCGTAAGAAGACTCCCGGAGCTGCCTAATAAACAACTTTAAAAACCTGTGTTGTGTGTTTTTTTATTACCACTTTTCCCCCCCAGGCGAATGGGTAGGGGTACGATGTACCCCATACTCATTCACATAGGGTGGGGGGCCGGGATCTGGGGCCCCCTTATTAAAGGGGGCTCCCGGATTCCGATAAGCCCCCCGCCCGCAGACCTCGACAACCAATGGCCAGGGTTGTCGGGAAGAGGCCCTTGTCCTCATCAACATGGGGACAAGGTGCTTTGGGGTGGGGGGGCCGCAGGGCCCCCCTTCCCCAAAGCACCCACCCCCCCATGTTGAGGGCACGTGGCCTGGTATGGTTCAAGGGGGGGCTTTCGCTCATCCCCACCCCCTTTCCTGACCGGCCGGGATGCGTGCTCGGAAAAGGGTCTGGTATGGACTTTGGCGTAGGGGTTACCCTTAAAACCCATACCAGGTGACGGGGATTGCAAGGTGCCAATCAAAAATTCAAAATGATTGGACTTTGGTCAGCGTGTGGGCAAGTCCGTTCATTTGGAAAGTCCTTCCGACCTCTGCCAAAAGTCTGGCGGAATATCCGCCGGACCTTGTGTGCCGCAAAAGTCAGTTCGTGTGTGGTTGCGTGTGGGCAAGTCCGCTCGTTCGGGAAGTCCAGCAGGCCTCCGCTGGAAAGTCCGACGGATTGTCCACCGGATAGTCTGATCGTGTGTACGCGGCATAACAGAGATTCCAAACTGCTCGGATCTTTACTAAGCTGGATCTACGTGAAGCCTACAATTTTGTTTGAATTCGAGAGGGAGATGAGTGGAAGACGGCTTTCAGATCACGGTTTGGTCATTTTGAATACCTTGTTATGCCATTCAGACTATCCAACGCTCCAGCTACCTTCCAACACTTGGTAAACAACATCTTTTGAGAATTCCTTGACAACTTTGTCATCGTCTATCTAGACGACAGCCTAATTTTTTCTGCCACATTGGAACTCCACCAAACCCATATAATGAAAGTACTTGCAACTCTCAGGGAACACGGACTTTACACTAAGGCAGAAAAGTGCGACTTTGAGAAAATAGTTATACAGTTTTTGGGACTTGTTATATCCACTGAAGGAATTGCAATGGACCTATAAAAAGTAAAGGCACTTCTGGAATGGCCAGCCCCTGTAGACAAAAAAGGTGTCCAGCGATTTGTGGGATTTGCTAATTTCTATCGGAGGTTCGTGATGGGATTTTCCACTATCATTTTGCCCATTACCCAGTTGACTCGTTTGCAGTTCCAGTTTCAGGGGTCTCAAGAGGCGCAGTTTTTTTTTTTTTTTTTTTAATCTGTTGAACTCTGGTCCAATACTACATCACCCAGATCCAGCCTTGCCCTATGTGTTGGAGGTAGATGTCTCGGAGATAACAACAGGAACAATCTTGTCCCAAGGCTAAGGACCTAAGGCTCTCCTCCACCCTGTAGCCTTTGCCTCTCGGAAGATGACTGCTCCAGAGAGGAATTATGACATGAGCGACCGGGAATTATTGGCCATCAAATTCACTTTGGAAGAATGGAGGTATTTGCTGGAAGGCGCTGCTCACCCTATCTTGATTTTCACGGATCATAAGAACCTGGAGTACCTCACAATAGGGAAACGTTAAAGCCCCCGGCAATCTCAATGGGCGCTATTTTTCGCCAGGTTCAACTTTTATATTTCTTACTGACCAGGCTCCAAGACTGTGAAAGCTGACACCCTTTCCTGAATGTTTCCAGATGCCCTGAGACAACTAAGCCCATTACCATTTTATCTGCACAAAACTTTTCGCTCATCCAACCTGATCTGAAGACAGCAATCGGACAAGCCTCCAGCCAGTGCACTGAGCCTGAAGTCTCCTCTCTGAAGAATCAAGATGGGTTGCTATGGTTTCATGACAAGATTTTCATTCCACAAGTGAGACTCCAAGCCTTTGAGAACCTTGCATGACCACAAGCTTGCAGGTCATTTCGGGGAACAGAAAACATTAGACCTTATACAACGCTCCTTTTGGTGGCCCAGTTGGAAACAAGATTGTAAGAATTGTGTCAGGTCCTGTACCACATGCCAATACAACAAAGGGTCCAATGCCATTCCTGAGGTGTATTATGGCTTTTGCCCAGCCCAGAACAGCCATGGAAGAAGATCTCCATGGACTATATTGTTCACTTACCTCCTTCCAAGGGATTCACTACCAACTTGGTAGTAGTGGACTGCCTCTCAAAGATGGCACATTTTTATACCAATGGTTGGCACACCCTCTGCTCCAGACACAGCAAATATTTTTTATCAAAAAGATCGTTAGATAGCATGGGGTTCCCATAAACATTGTTTGCGACAGAGGAGTACAATTTACTTCCAGGTTTTTTAGAGATCTTTGCAAATCCTTGGCAATAAAAGTATCCCTTTCATCAGCATACCACCCACAGAACAATGGCCAGACAGAAAGGACAAATCCAACCTTGGAGCAATACCTACAGTGTTTTTGTACCTGCTCTGAAGATGACTGTGTGTGTCCATTTTTCAGTGTGCAGAGTTTGCCTATGATAATTCCAGAGAAGTAGTGTCAGGGAATAGGCTGTGGAAGTACTGGCAAACTTGCCAGTAGAAGAAATGGGCACCCCATAGGTGCATCATGTGACAGATGTTCCCTCTGCTAGCTTATATAAGGCTGCCTCTGTCTGGCTAAATTTGCTGAATTGTCGTCAGCTCTTCCCAGTTCCTGAACCTGTGTTATACTTCCAAGTGATTCCTGTTGTGACCGCGGCTTGCCTCCTGCTCTGATCTCCTCTCCAGTGTTTGACCCCCCCAGCTTGGGTCACTGACTTTGCTATACTTGTACTTGCCTGATTACCAGTGTTTGACCCCGGCTTGGCTCATGGACTTTGCTTATCACTTACCTGTGATTGACCCTCAGCTGGCCTCACCACAGCCTCCAATATGCTCTCCTGTGTTCTACCCTCAGCCATGATTTTACTAAGTGTCTGGAATACTCCCTGTCATCTTCTCAAGCAAAGTCTCCAAGTGATCATCAGCTCAAGCCTTCTCAACTTGCTGGCAACGCATGCTTCTTTGACCCCTATACCTCCTGTACCACCTTCAGGTGTATACTGCACTTAGCGGCAAGGGGAGCCTTTCTCTCAGCATCTTGGCCTCTGAAAAGGTACCTTACAACCACTTTTGCCCCCAAAATGAAATGGCATAGTCCCACTAATGTTCTTTCTGTTTTGTTTGAGTTTGCCACATGGGATGTGACTTATGTTACTGTACTGTACAGTGCCTTGCAAAGGTATTCACTTCCCATTTTTTCGTGTTTTCTTGCCTCACAACCTGGAATTAACATGGATTGTTTAAATGATTCAAATCCTCAATCTTGAAGATTTTTTTTTTTTATTGTGAAGAAAACAACAAATAGGAGAAAATAACAGAAAAAGTCAATGTGCATAACTATTCACCCCCCCTAAAGTCAATACTTTGTAGAGCCACTTTTGCGGCTATCACAGCTCTGAGTCACTATGAGCTTGCCACATCTTACCACTGGGATTTTTGACCATTCCTCCTTGCAAAACTGCTCTAGCTCCTTCAAATAGGATGGTTTGCACCTGTGAACAGCAAAGTCTAACCACAGATTTTCTATTGGATTGAGGTCTGGGCTTTGACTAGGCCATTCCAACACATTTACATGTTTCTCCTTAAACCACTCAAGTGTTGCTTTAGCAGTGTGTTTGGGGTCATTGTCCTGCTGGAAGGTGAACCTCCGTCCTAGCCTCCAAATACACACAGAATGGTACAGGTTTTGCTAAAGAACATCCCCGTATTTAGCTCCATCCACCTTTCCCTCAACTCTGACCAGTCGCGACTGCTGAAAAACATCCCCACAGCATGATGCTGCCACCACCATGTTTCCATGGGGATGGTGATGTGTTGAGTTTGCGCCAGACATAGTGTTTTCTTTGATGGCCAAAATATTCAATTTTAGTCTCAGTAGACCAGAGTACCTTCCTCCATACATTTTGGGAGTCTCCCATATGCCTTTTTGCAAACTCAAAATGTGCCATTTTGTTTTTTGCTGAAAGTAATGGCTTTCTTCTGGCCATTCTGCCATAAAGCCCAACACTATGGAGCGTACGGCTTATTGCCATCCTATGTACAGATACTCCAGTCTCTGCTATGGAACTCTGCAGCTCCTCCAGGGTTACCTTAGGTCTCTGTGTTGCCTCTCTGATTAATGCCCTCCTTGCCCAGTCTGTGAGTTTTGGTGTGTGGCCGCCTCTTAGTAGGTTTGCTGTTGTGCCATGTTCTTTCTATTTGGTTATGATAGATTTAATGGTGCTCCTAGAGATCATCAAAGATTGGATATTTTTTTAGAACTTAACCCTGTACTTCTCAACAACATTGTCCCTTGTTTGGAGAGTTCCTTGATCTTCATGGCAGTCTTTGGTTAGTGTTGCTTCATGCTTAGGTGTTGCAGCCTCTGAGGACTTTCAAAAAGTTGTGTATATGTAATGACAGATCATGTGACATTTAGATTGCACACAGGTGGACATCATTTCACTAATTATGTGACTTCTGAAGGTAATTGGTTGCCCCAGAGCTTTTTATGGGCTTCATAACAAAGGGGGTGAATACATACGCACATGAAAATTATCAGTTTGTTATTTCTGAAAAATAGTTGTATCCAGATATTTTTCTAATTTTACTTCACTAACTTAGACTATTGTGTTCTGATCCATCACATATAATTCTGATTAAAAAAAAAACCCATTGATCTAAAGTCTGTAATGTAACAAAATAGGTAAAAAGCCAAGGGGATGAATACTTTTGCAAGGAACTGTATATCTTATTTTATGAAGTATTACAGTATATAAATAATTGTATACCATGGCTACCCTGCACACATACAGTAATTGTACTATAATTACAAATAAATATGATGCTTGGCAGCCTAATAAGTTTTAATTCCCCTATCAGGTTGTACTAGATATTTTATATGGAGTTGCCAGTCATGTGTCATTGTGTCATCAGTCTAGGATGAATGAGACTTTGGGGTACAATACTAAAGATGTTAAAAGTGTTGATGATCCTGAACCATCTATTTATTATTTGTTTATAAATGATGCCTTTTTTCATATGCCAAAATGTTCACTAAATATCTTCCAGGTATTTTACCATCCCCTTTTTTAAATAGAGGTAAGAATCAGGACAGGTGTAAACAGGATCAATATTATTTGATAGATCAAGTGGAAACCTTAGTTACTGAGGCAGAAATATGATTAAAATCTTGTATTTTTCTTTCTGCAATAGGTGGAAAATATTTTTTTTATATAAAGGATGTATAATCTACTAACAGAATGAAATGCAATCATGGTAATTGAATTTTGTGTAATAACAAAATATGTGGATCCATGGTGATATGGAAAGCAATGTAGTAATAGAGTCAAATACTAATACGCAGTAAGGTATAATCACACACCAGGTTACTTTTTCTAAGGACACACAGGGAAGTATAATAGCGTGCTTACAGTTGTAGAACAGAGAGCTTTAATAACATGCAGTTCAAGGTACCTTGGTGTAAAGCAAAATAACTCCATGTAAGAGGATATAAAATATAATGTTATATAATGCAGACATTTCTTTTGCAGTTGGATACCAATAAAATGGGGATGTAAAGGGAACTCTGTATAGGGGAATACAAATACAGAGATAATGAATGGCAATGATGTGAGCGGACGGTGATATACTGCGGAGTTCTTTGTATCTGTCTGTCTCCATGGGGTACTTTTCTAACAATGTCCATTTGATGCACTATTCTCATAGCACACCTCTGGCATGAGTTACCATGGCAACAAATCACTCTGAGGATGCTGGGAAAGGAAGTATCAGACCTGTCTAACAAATGCTGAATATTAACTCTGGATTCTCAGAATTACAGTGAAGGCCAGACTGAATTAAGATAGGTGCACTGAAACCTTAAAGGTGTTCTATAGGCATTCTATGCATTAAGATAAAAAAAGCCTTCTGAATGCAGCAACCCCTCCAGCCCCATCTTAATACTCATCTGAGCCCAATCTTGATTCAGGGATATGCACAAGAGGAGAGTCTCTCTCTCTTTCACTGGACAGAAAGAAAGCAGTGGGATTGGAGCCATTGGCTCATGCTGCTGTCAGTCACAGCCAGTGAGAGAGTGGGGGGGTGGGGCCAAGCTGCGCTCTGTCAATGGACACACAGAGCCAGCTTGGGAGTGAGTAATAATAATACTTGTGCCCAATAATAATTAAAGGGCAAGATATAAACTGGCATATTTCTTGAAATAGGTGATGCCCTTAACCTCCCCGTGAAATGACACATCTGTTCGTTCTATACAGCCTACTGCAGCAAAATTAACATTTCCAAAGACAAATAAATGTAGTTTAAATGGCCAGTAATATACTCCTCCCTGGCTCTTCTATTTTTAAGCAGAGCAGATGGGAATTTCTGTTATCTATACCTGCCCCTTATCCTAAATTAGGGTCTGGTATAGATATTAAAGGGGGGACCCCACATGGTAAACAAAAAAAAATCAGTCTGGTATGGATTTTAGGGGGAACTACATGCAGTAAATAAAAAAAGCATGGGTACTCCTGCAGGCCAGGAGGGAGGGATGATCATCCCTCTTCTGAACCATACCAGGCGACATGCCTTAAACATGGGGGGGGGGGGGGGGCTCTGCCAGGGGGTAAAGCAATTTGTCTGCATGTTGAGGAGAATAGTTACCTTTTCCTCCGCAATCCTGACCTGGTGGTTGTGGGGGTATGTAGGAATGGGTGCTTATTGGAAGCTAGAAAACCCCTTTAAAAATAAGAGGGCCCCCTACCGGAATGAGTAAGGGATACTGCCCCTACTACACAAAAAATTTAAATGGCAGATAAAGACACGTGCTTTCTGACAAATCTCTTACTGGAAAATAAAAATCTCCCAAAAATGCCCTACTATGTAAATTCATCATCAATTACATCGCTCAGTAAGACAGATCCTTATCAACCATGATGATGCCCTTCGACTCACCAAAAAAATCTCACTGACCAGCTGACACATCTAATCCTGTTGCTACACTAACTGAAAATGTCTCTGACCCAGTAAGTAAACAAGGAGGTGGACTATACCCAATAATGGCATTGGCCATGTATGGCCATGTGGCCATATGCCCCTTTTTTCCTTTTTTTTTTTACATGGCTGGTAATTCCCAGCATATGACTTGGACTAGATGGTGTCATTGCTTGGTAAGGCCATGGCATGTGCAGGCACCTGCTGTTTCCTTTCAACCATTGACAGTTCAAGAAGGAAGCTGTCATATAAAGTAGCAGTAGAAAATGCTACGTTATATGTTGTTTAGCTCTTGCTGAACAAGCTAAGAGACCAACATTTAGAGAAATGCCCAAATAAGCAAAATTTGGTCTGATCCTGTGTTTGGACTAAACTGAGAGTGTACCCCTACTCTTCTCATGGGTGAGTAAACTCAGTTTAGCTAATCTATCCTTAAAGTCAAGGTCTTCAATGCCCCATGTCCTTCTAAAACCACTTTAGGATATTTTAGATTGTTATAGGGCCTTCTGTATTTATCCTTTGTGGACTTTCATTTCATTACAACCCGGAATTAAAATGATTTCACTGGGACTTTGTTACTGATCTCTTAACCTTATTGTATAATGTCATAGTAAAAAAAAACAACAATGTTATTTTCCAATAATAATAATAATTATACATTAAAAGTCTTAGTTCCATACAGTAAGTCCCACCCTCTTTACTATGAAATCCAAAATGATCCAAAATCCTGTGCCTTCAAAAGATACTTAATTAGCTGAATGTAGTTCAGCAGTGTGCAATGTAAGTGTCCCATTAAAATAAATGCATCTGTTTCTGGAAGGCCCCAGAGCTAAACTTGATCTGGTTTCAGCCTTGCAGTTTACAGTTTGTACAGCAGAGCTCACAGAGGGGTAGTGTAAGCAGCACAAGGAGCCAATGATGTGTACTGCAGTGCATGTAACTTGATGATAGCAGGAGAGAGCAGTGATAGAGAAATGAGCTCCTAAGCGTGCTGCTTTTCATTTCACTATCCAGTCACAGGGTGTGAGTGGGAAAGGGAATCTGTAGGTGAAAGTGAAATTGCAGTAGAGAATTTTAGGTTCTCCTCCCTGCTATAGACAGAGCTGTGCTGTGGGGCTTAACTGTGCAACACTTTGGACTGGATGGACAGAAGAACAAATCATTTGGCAGGTAAACGAGGTTTTATATATTTATTTAATTTGCATATTTAACTGTTTGCCTGGAGTTCAGCTTTAAAAACATGTCTAAACAAACAGCATCATGAAGACAAAGGAACTTTCAAAAATAGCCCTGGCTAAAATTTAGAAGTGCCAAGCAGGGTTGAGTTATAAAAACAATATTCTCTACTATGACCATATTTCAGAGTATTGTTATGTCTGTTGCTGAAAAATTAAAATAATATCTAAGCAGTCAACCCTGCTTCTTGAAGGCTGACTACCAAAACAATGACAGAGTAAGTAAGGCAATAACCACAGAAACAAGCAAAGGGGAATGATAAAAAAAAGAAAGAGATCATCCACAAGCCAATGAGATGAAAGAAATTGTCCATTTTATAACATATATAACATGCTGGGCATTATAAAATAATAACGATGTGTTGGAATGGTTTAGAGAAGTAGTTAGAACCAGATTAATGGAAGAGTTGATACATTTACAAAATGATTCCTATTTGAAATTCTATGGAATTTGGAAAAGCTGGTTTGAGTTTTAACAGTCTTTGGTTTACATAGGATATGTGGGTAATGAATATGTACTGGAGGAAGGAAGAGAGGGAGAGGTGGAGAAAACCCCAAAACATGTAAAACAGATAGTGGTTGGAAATATAGCGAGCCCCCCTCCCCTTTTTTCCCCTTTTTGTGTTTTCTTCACAATACTTTGGAATAGTGAATGTGCTCATGGATAAAGAATGGCCACAAGGGGCCTGAATGAACAACTATGAGGGAAGTAGGCAGGGATAAATGGGATGGGTATGGGAGTATGGAGAAGGAAGGTAAGGGTATAATTATTACAAATGTTTTTTGCTTTTTTTTTGCACGGTGTTCATTGTTTAAATCTTTGGTTGTGTAACAAACACAGAAAGTAAGAGGTGATCGGGGGTGATGTAGGGGGTGGGGGTTGGGGGGATATTGGGAGTAAGGATTAGGTAGAGAAACCTGGTAACCCCCAGATTTTCCTGGGGGGGAAAACCGGTCTGGGTTTTCGCATTTAGATGTGGGGCGCCCACCACTCACGTTGCCCCTTGTAGGTTTATTGAATTAATACTGTCTCTGCTTTTTATGAAGATAATGATCAGAAGACAGTCATTGCTGAAAAGTCCATATCAAAAACACTTTCAGCCTTGCCAGAAGGCATGTAGGAGACACAGCAAACATGTGTGGTTTAACTCCAACACTGTTTACCTTTTTAACAATAAAGCATTGTGGTGGTACTAGCATCGTAATATGGGAACTCTTTTTCTCTCCATGGACTAGGAAAATGGTCAGAAAGGAGAGCAAGTATGGGCAATTTTGGAGAAAAACCTATTTCATTCTGCAAGAGACCTGAGACTTGGTCAGATGTTGAACAATAACCTCAAACACACAGCTGAAGATACAATGGCCTCTATTAACTTACAGGGCAAGAACAATTCTTCCAAGAAGAATAGTCAAGTTATGCATGATGCAAATATGCCCAGCTGATTAACCCTAAAGATTTGCAGTTCGAAATGCAGCAAATGATGGTTCTACCAAGTGGTACGGTGGAGCGCATATTTATGCAGTAAACTATTTTTTGTTTTAATCAATGCATCACAATCTGAAAAATCTAAATATTTTGTACATTAAAGGTGTTGTCTAAATTATATGGTAATTATCTTAGTTAAATCCCATTTCATTCTTAATTTTCTACTTTGCGAAATAGTCTAAGACAATCAAATACTTCTGCAAAGCACCATACGTGGTCAGTTCAGTTACAGTGCTTATTGCAATTCAAGTTCAGTAGTTGAAGCTCTCTTTTGGGTTGGAGTTAGACTACAGCTATGGTTATTATGTACAGCTTCCTTTATAGTGTAAGGTGAACTTAACACAATATGCAACATTTGCCCTATCTTATATTTTTTTAGCTGCTTCTGTCAATAAAATAAAACCTAGATAGATAAATTGATTTAATTTATTATACAATAAATCATTTATTTCTATATATTTCACTGAAGAAATCTTCTTCCCGATTTAACATATTTGCTTTGCAAATAGCAAACAAAAGGGTTTGTTTGCTATTTGACCATATAGCAAATTCTCATAAAAATGGGTCAATTTTTTTAACGTCAGATCACAGAAAAAATTGATTGAATAATTATAATGTAATCACGTGAAAATGCATGTCTTTGTCAAATGTAATATATGTACATTTCAGCAGCCACAAAATGTATGGTTACAGAGCTGGCACAATAAAAGTAGTAGGCTGGAGTACATAATTCATAGTATGTAAAGTAATTTCTATTTTAGAGTGCATAGAGTGGGAAGTTTTGAAAACCCTGTCAAGGTGCTATTGCTGTCTGTGTACCCACCCTTTCTCTCTGCCCTTATGATCATTGTCAACAGAGTGATGATAAATCACTCTTTTACAATTGTCACTGGAACAGAAGTAAATAAAAAATATTGTCTAATGTTTATGTACAACTGTCAAGAGGGGATAGGGGATTTTCCCTCACATTGGTGAGAATTCCTATCACTTTCTGTTGTGTCCCTAAAAAATCTTCCTATTGAACAGAGACAATAAAACTGACACAGATTTTCAATATTTTCTAGTCTATCAAAAATAAAATAAATTGGCTCTAGATATGCTTTAACACAGACCTTGGCAATGTCTCCACTGTCAGCATACCTCTCAGCCTGTTAGCTTCCTTGCTAAGGAAGTTGACACGTTTCCATGTGGAGAGCTGAAAGAAGTGGAAGGAGACAGAAGAACATTGTCTAGGAAACATCTCCCGCCACTCTGCTACCTGACCATGTTCTTCCTGTGTTAGAACCTAAATGCTGCAAGCCCCAGGAACCGTGCACCTGTTCTTCACTCCAGGTGAGGGTCTGCAGAAATTCCTGCTGTATTGATCTTAAGCTCTCTCCTAATGACGCGTGTACACGATTGGAATTCTCGTTGGAAAAAGCTCTGATGGTTTTCCCGATGGAATTCCGACGGAAGTCGGCTCAAGCTGTCTTGCCTACACACGGTCACATCAAATTCCGATAATTTATAACGCGGTGACGTACAACACATACGACGTGACTAGAAAAAGTCTCATAGTTGAATTTGAGCATGCGTGATTTTTGGCATGTCGGAATTGCATACACATGATCAGAATTACCGATAGAGTTTTTCCGCCGGGAAAATTGAGAACATGCTATCAATTTTTGGCTGGCGGAAATTCGGACAGCTAAATTCCAATGGAGCATACACACGGTTGCATTTTCCGATGAAAAGCTCTCATCTGTCTTTTTCTGGCTGGCATTCTGATCGTGTGTACGCAGCATTAGATCCAGTGTCAGTGCTTTCAGAGGGTATTTAACAGGCGCTGAGGAGGTATTATGTCGCCACCAAACCACCTGATTTAACCTTATAATGCCACACCTCTGCTGTGCAATTCCGCTTGTCAAGCATTTCTGCTTTTCAAACTCTGCACCCTGAGTTAAAAATGCCAAGGCCACATGTAAACAGCCCCGTGTGGCTGTTATTTTACAGTTTGGGTGGGTTGTTGGGGGGAGGGGTAAAACCACGGCTCAGCCTCTCTTTTTTTCCATCATCCAACTCTCTGTCTGAAAGAGACCTACAGTGCCTTGCAAAAGTATTCACCCCCTTGACTTTTTATCTATTTTGTTACATTACAGGCTTTTGTTCAAAGTTTTTTTAATCTGAATTTTATGTGATAGATCAGAACACAATAGTCTAAGTTGGTGAAGTAAAATTAGAAAAATATATACATAAAACGATTGCGTATGTATTCACCCCCCCCCCCCCCTCTCCTTGTTATGAAGCCCATAAAAAGCTCTGGTGCAACCAATTACCTTCAGAAGTCACATAACTAGTGAAATGATGTCCACCTGTGTGCAATCTAAGTGCCACATGATCTGTCATTACATATACACACCTTTTTGAAAGGCCCTAGAAGCTGCAACACCTAAGCAACCAAACACTGCCATTAAGACCAATGAACTCTCCAAACAAGTAAGGGAAAATGAAGTTGTGACATACAAGTCAAGGTTAGGTTATAAAAAAATATCCAAATCTTTGATGATCCCTAGGAGCACCATCAAATCTATCATAACCAAATCGAAAGAACATGGCACAACAGCAAACCTGCCAAGAGATGGCCGCACATCAAAACTCATGGACCAGTCAAGGAGGGCATTAATCAGAGAGGCAGAGCAGAGACCTAAGGTAACCCTGGAGGAACTGCAGAGTTCCACAGCAGAGACTGGAGTACCTGTACATAGGATGACAATAAGCCGTACGCTCCATAGATTTGAGCGTTATGGCAGAGTGGCCAGAAGAAAGCCATTACTTTCAGCAAAAAACAAAATGGCACGTTTTGACTTTGCAAAAAGGCATGTGGGAGACTCCCAAAATGTATGGAGGAAGGTGCTCTGGTCTGATGAGACTAAAATGTAAAATTTAACTAAAAAAAACTATGTCTGGCGCAAACCCAACACATCACATTACCCAAAGAACACCATCCCCACAGTTAAACATGGTGGTGACAGCATCATGTTGTAGGAATGTTTTTCAGCAGCTGGGAAACTGGTCAGAGTTGAGAGAAAGATGGATGGTGCTAAATACAGGAATATTCTTGAGCAAAACCTGTACCACTCTGTGTGTGATTTGAGGCTAGGATGGAGATTCACCTTCCAGCAGGACAATGACCCCAATCACACTGCTAAAGCAACACTTGAGTGGTTTAATGGGAAACATGTAAATGTGTTGGAATGGCCTAGTCAAAGCCCAGACCTCAATCCAATAGAACATCTGTGGTCAGGCTTAAAGATTTCTGTTCACAAGTGCAAACCATCCAACTTGAAGGAGCTGGAGCAGTTTTGCAAGGAGGAATGGACAAAAATCCCAGTGGTAATATGTGGCAAGCTCATAGAGACTTATCCAAAGCGACTTGGAGCTGTGATAGCCGCAAAAGGTGGCTCTACAAAGTATTGACTTTAGGGGGTGAATAGTTATGCACATTGATTTTTTCTGTTATTTTGTCCTATTTATTGTTTGCTTCACAATAATGAAAAAAAAAATCTTCAAAGTTGTGGGCATGTTCTGTAAATTAAATGATGTAAATACTCAAACAATCCATGTTAATTCCAGGTTGTGAGGCAACCAAACGAAAAACATGCCAAGAGGGGTGAATACTTTTGCAAGGCACTGTAGTTCATGAGAAGTTGTACCTACTATTCATAGTGCCAGGTGTTTTTTTTTTGTATGATGTATTATATATACATTGAAAAGTGTTCTAATATTTTAAAGTTATGATTTGCAATAAAGTCCCTAAGGTTGGAATTATTTTTTTTTGATAATAATGATAATACACTTAATTCAATCTACATTAACCTTTCTTTAGTTTTAAGTCCTTGTAGGAAGATTCCAGAAAGATGAACTTTGTTGATGGTTTTCAGTGTGTCCTTCAGTTGTTAGGATTTTATAATATATTTTTATAATCGTTTTTTAATATTATCTGAATCTTTTTCACTTTAGAAAGGATTCCTCTTTATACAGGTGGTATTTGAGGATAACTATTGTCCATTGGATTAAAGGAGTCCTTGTACCTAATTGCTCTGTATACACTGTATGCTCTGAACTTCCCTTTCACAGCAGATTCTCAGGTTCCTTTTAGTTTTAAAATTGGTACACCATTGGTTCATCAGAAGGTTATTCTGCATATCTCCTTCAGAATTCATATGATTCATTATAATTTAATACCTGACAATGCAATGGAATATGTGTACTATATTAGTTTTTGTATGGTATGTTAGCATCAGGAGACTGGCTCTGGCAGTTTGCAGTGCAGAGCTGTTGGCACTGAAAACAAGATAAAAGAGTTAAGGCTGGTTCATACTGTTCCAGTGCGGTAACACACATTGCATGCATTAATACGCTGGGGTGCCATTAATAACCCTAATACAAGAAAACAAGGCACCTGCTCTGTAGTGGGCTACAAGGCAATGCAACACTCTACCATAATTTGCATTCCAAAAAAGGTTCTGGTACAGTTTTGTCCATGATTAGATTGCAAAATCTATGGGCTGCATTAATTCATTGCACTTTGATGGAGATGTAATCTGTTTTAAGATTCGTACACATGTAGCCTATCAGAAGGTAATTCTGCATAGCTCCTTTTATGGTATGGTATCATCAGGACACTGATTCTGGCAGTTTGGAGCGGCACTGAAAACAAGATAAAAGAGTTAGGGCCAGTTCATACTGTTCCACTGCGATAACACATATTACATGCATTAATATGCTGGGGGACCATAAATTACCCTAATACAAGAAAGCGACGCATCTATTCTGCAGTGGGCTGCAACGCAATGCCATTCTATACCGCAATTTGCATTCTCAAAAAAGGTTCAGGTACAGTTTTGGCCGTGATTGGATGCATTGGCAAAATAAATGGGCTGCATTCATTCATTGCATGTTCATGGAGATGTATCCTGGTTTAATGTGAAAACTCAACCTTACGTTCAATTTCTTGGGGGTGTGGCCAGGCAGTGGATGTAGTCGGATGCCACTTCAGTTCTCTCCACAGAGAAGCTGTTCTAATATCCTGAGGACACAGTCTACACTGAGCCGATCACCTCACAAATGATCTTGGAAGCCCTGCTGAGTCTGGTACTTTCCCCACCTTACTGACACAGGTCTGATGGCATCCACCAAATGGCAGAATACAGCCTGGACCACTGCCCTCAGGACCCAAAATGATGCCCTATCCCAGAGATCTACTAAGGACAGATACAAAGAGGCAGCACAAAAGCTGTTCTCCAAACCACTGTCCAAGGACTCTTCAGTCTCTGCCAGCAACCCGGAGGACTCCTCAGGTGGCATATCTGAGTCAGATAACACCGTACCACAGGACAATGCCAACGGTGACACAGTGAGTACACACTGGGGTAAATCTTTGCTAGGCCCCCAGATCCTGTCACTGCAGATGCTGTGGGTGAACCCACAGTGAGGGACATTTTCACATTGTGACCACCTGTAATATATCCATAGCCGCACTTACTACTGAGATAAATGGGGTCAAAATGGAGATTACTTTCCTGCAGCAAGATACACAAAAGCTGCGTGAGAGAACATCAGCTCTGGAGGGGAGGGTGAGCTCCATAGAGGATGACCTGACCCCCATGCAGCGTGATCTCACTTACAACACCCACCTCACCACACAGCACTACTCTCACCTGGAATATTTAGAGAATTTGGAGAACAGGATGAGATGAAACAATGTGAGAGCCATAGGTCTACCTGAAAAAGTGGAATGCAAGAATCCGGTTGATTTTATTGAAAAATGGCTCACTACTATCTTTGGCAGGAAGGTGTTCTCTCCCATGTTTTCAGTGGAGAGGGTCACAGGGTTCTTGCTACGCCTCCACAACCAGGGCCCCCCCCCCCATGGCCATTTTTGTTCAAGCTCCTTAATTATAAGGATAGAGATGCGATCCTCTGTAATACCAGAACCCGACCTGCAGTCCTGAGGATTGGCAATGTTAAAGTTTCTCTTTTCCTGGCTTTTTCTGCAGACCTACAAACAAAAAGCTAAATTCACAGATGTGAAACGTCGCCACAGGGATCTGGAAATAAAATATGCCATGTTATATCCTGTCCGCTTATGGGTGGAGGCTATGGGCTTATTCTTTGATAAACCGTCTGCCGCTGCACAATGGCTAGATAGAGAAGAAAACTCGCTCCGTGAAGACCGCAACAGATGTCCTGCTCCATCCTGAATGGTACTTTTATCGTGCTAATTTCAAACTCCATTTTGCCCACGGATATCTATGTTAAGGCAAAGTTCTCTGTTTTTGCAGTGGTTTATGTTAAAGCACTACGGCTATTGTTCTTGCTGTTGAGAAGCTGTGTGACACTCGAGTGCGCTTCTAATGTTGCCCTCTAATTGGTCTGGCGCAGACCTCCAGCTAACTTGTGTCAAGATTCTAGGGCCCTGTTGGCCAGGAACCTAACGCTTTGTTTTCTACCATGGACCTTTTTTTCTATTCTGATGCTCTACGTACTACTCCACTGGAACATTTTTTGAACTGGGGGGTTACTACTTCTTGTTTTATCCCATCACCTAGCTGTATGTCGTTCCACTGCCCTGGAACTGGGCCCTATGACAATTAAGTGTGCTACTTCTGTTTTTACTGTACTACTACCTGAATGTCTAGAATAACCAGAGATATGTCATTCAATGTCCCAGGCCTAAACAACCCGGTTAAATGAATGGCTGTGCTCCGCACAATCAAGCGTTTAAATGTGATTTGTTTACAGGAGACTCATCTCCCCCCGACCTCTACTCCTTCCTTCACACAAAGACAGTTTTGTAATCAATTCCACGCTACCTATTTGGTGTACTTGAGGGGAGTGAGTGTCCTGATCCGAAGGGGAACCCAATTCTCCCGTGTGAAGGTTAAAATCGACCCAGATGGTCACTATGTATTTGCATTGTGCTCCCTTTACGGGGCAAGGTATATACTTGCAGGGATGTACATTCCTCTGCCATTTTCAGCCTGTCTCCTTAAAACGTTAGCTAACTTTATAGAGCGTTATTCTGGCATACAAGTCCTTATCCTAGGGGACTTCAAAACCTATATTGACTATGAGAAAGGCAAACTCTCCACTTGTATCAGTGGAGGCTTAATACAAAGCGGCCAAGACCAACAGCTTTTGCGTGTCTTCTCTCGGAGATAGGCCTTACAGATGTGTGGAGAATGTTCAACCCAGATGCCTGGTTGTACTCTTGTCAGTCTGCTTCGATTGGGGAACTATCTCGGATTGACCTAGGATTGGGGAATGAGCGAATGTTGCCAATGGTAGTCTCTTCTCATTACTCAGCTAGACATGTATCTGACCAATCCCCACTCTTGATGGATATCTGAGCTGGGGCCTACCAAACCCTGATCCAATACCAGCACTATTGGCCTCCTTTTTTAGATACAACACTGGAACAACAGATATAGCCAATGTATGGGTTACAGCTAAAGTCTACTTACGTGGGCAGTTTATCAGATTAATATCTGACATAAAAACTAAGACTAAAGAATGGGAAATGTAGATTAAATTGGAGGCATGAGAATGGAAGCAACATATGTTGCTGACCCTTCTGATGACTCCAGGAGAGCATGGTCAGCTTCACAATCGATGCTTAGACAATTATCTTTACAATTGGCAAAAAATAAGAGGTTCTTTTTGCAGCAGAAGCATTTTGAAGCAGGGGAAAATAGAGGTAATATGTTAGCTCTTATAGCCAAAACACAACAACCTCCCTCACATATAGTTGCAGTAGCTGATGCCCAGGGCATACCTTGCTACTCCACTCAAGCTATTATTGACACTTTTAAGACATTTTTTAAAGATGTCTATACGTCCAAAGTGCAACCTTCCTCTAAAGATCTTCAATCCTTCCTAGATAAATATGCTATACCACGTTTGTCCACTGCGGATGCAAACCTGCTCAATGCCCAATTGACTGAAGATGAGATCCTCACAGCTTTGGCTCAAACACATAATGGGCAGGCATCTGGGGCAATTGGTTTTCTCTCCAAAGTTTACAAAAGATACACTCCACAACTGATACCGACCCTTCTTCAAGTCTATAATAACACGTTTGAAATCGGGAAACTTCTCCCCTCTATGAATGAGGCGATTATAGTCGTCCTATTAAAACCAGAAAAAAGAGGCCCTCTCACCAGATTCTTATAGACCTATCTCGCTACTCACATTTAATGTTAAACTTTTGGCTAGGGTACTGGCCAATCGGTTAGCCAAACATATCCAAAAAGTGATTCATAGAGACCAGTCCAGATCCATACCAAGGTTCACGACTTAAAACCTATGCAGACTATTTTTAAATTTACAATTACCTACTGATAACCCCAGTAATAGAGCCATCTACTCTTTAGACACTGCCAAGAACATTCAACAGCATTAAATGGCTCTATTTGAGGGAAGTACTGACAAGATTTGGGGTGGGCTCCACCTTTCTCAGATGAATACAGCTGTTATATGCATCCCCCTCCACGAGGATGTGGGTTAATGGTGACATATTGGAACCTTAGTGCCCTCAGACTGTTCAGGGGCACTCGGCAGGGCTGCCCACTTTCACCCCTGCTGTTTGCCATGGCCTTGGAACCACTGGCCATTCATGTACGAGCCTGGCAAAATATTGCAGGTTTCCTCAGGGGTACGCAAAATGATGTCATTCCTTTATATGCGGATGACATTCTGATTTATCTGGGAGATACGGATAAATCTCTGAGGAATGTGATGCAACTGATCGCTGACTTCAGAGCTCTATCGGGGTTCACTGTCAACTGGAACAAATCAGAGCTCATGCCCCTAGACCCACTTCCACAAATTATACCAGACTGTGCAAGAGATGTCCAAGTGGCCACTGAATTCTGATACCTCGGAATCCAGGTGACCCAGGACCGAACCAATATATCACATTGAATCTGATTCCTTTGTTACGCAGATTTCGGGCTAAATGCTTGGCATGAACCAAACTTCTGTTATCAGCCACTGGTAGAGCCAATTTAATTAAAATGGTATGGGCCCCACAACTTTAATACATATTCCATAATTCTCCTACTTTTTAGCCTTCCAAGTTCAACAATTAGGAGACTGGGGACGTGAGGATATGACAGACCCCCATTAGGACTTTATTGATACAAAGCGGCTCTTCGACCCCGGCGTTATCTCATTTGGAAGCAGGATTCTCACATCTGTCCCAAAAACGCCCCACAGTACTCCTCTTGAACATCTTATGGAAGTACATCAGAACTACTTTGCATGCCCATGGTTTCTGTCTATATACCCCCATATGGCAGAATCTATATTATAAAGAATTGTTCAAACTTCAGGATTTCTATTTCTGGGAGAAAGCGGGCGTTCTGTATATCGCTCAGTTATATAAAGGCACTACATTCAAATCCTTTATGGATCTCAAACAGAGTTCGCCCTCCCCCGAACCCAATTTTACAAATACCTACAGCTCAGACACTCAATTCAGAGTGAGACTAGAACTTCTCTACTTGCACCAACGACCCATCCCTTAATGTCAGATGTCTTGCTGATGGCAGACAAGAAGGGAGTGATCTCAAGGGTTTATTCTGGGACAAATAGATGGGGAAACCTGGGACCTATGCCTTACCTCCACCCCTTTGGTGTCGTTTTCGGCATCACATAAACTAGGATCTGGGGGTTTTGGTAGATCATAAGCTCAATAATAGCATGCTATGCCAAGCTACGGTTTCCAAAGCAAGCAAAGTCCTTTCTTGTATTAAGAGAGGTATGGACTCCAGAGAGAGATATCATTTTGCCATTTTTTATCATTAGTAAGGCCTCTTCTGGAATATGCAGTTCAGTTTTGGGCACCAATTCTTAAAAAGGATATCGGGAAACTGGAGAAAGTGCAGAGAAGGGCAATCAAACTGATAAGAGGCATGGAAGAGCTCAGCTCAACTATGAGGAAAAGATTAAAGGAACTGAATTTATTCACTCCTGAGATGAGGAGATTAAGGGGGGGTATGGTCACCATGTATAAATATATAAGGGGTCCATATAGTGAACTTGGTGTTGAGTTATTCACTTTACGGTCAACACTGAGGACAAGGGGGCACTCTTTACGTCTAGAGAAAAAGAGATTTCATCTCCAAATATGGAAAGGTGTCTTCACAGTAAGAGCTGTGAAAATGTGGAATAGACGCCCTCCAGAGGTGGTTCTGGCCAGCTCAGTAGCTTGCTTTAAGAAAGGCCTGAATTCTTTCCTAAATGTACATAATATAACTGGATACTAACATTTATAGTTAAAGTTGATCCAGGGAAAATCCCCTGCTGTAGCAAATTGTATCCTGCTTTTCTGGGTGTTTTTTTGCCTTCCTCTGGATCAACTGTGGGTATAGGATTGGATTTATTGGATTGTATGATATTTTTTATTTTATTTATTTTTATGGTTGAAATAGATGGACTTGTGTCTTTTTTCAACCTGACTAACTATGCAACTATGTAACCTATTCCTACTACATAGAGTATACAGAACTCCAGTTCAACTTCATAAATGGGGGGATTAGAGACTTACCATTATGCCCAAAATGCAGTAGAACCAATGGTGATTTGCTACATATGATGTGGAAATGCCCAAAACTGATTCACTAATGGCGCTGTCCTATCTACTATCTCACGAGTCTTTCAAATCCCATTAGCGCACAATCCAATTATTTGCTTGGTAGGTGCCTTGGAAATACCCTCACTTTCTCCGAATGGTCATATTGCGGTGTTACGTCTACTGTAGATAGCTCGAAAAATGATTGCTTGACACTGAATATCTCCACAGGTACCAAAAGCAAAGCAATGGGGAGACACAGTAAATAATACACTGATAAGTGAAAAACTCACTTATCAGAATAGGAATGTTCTTAAAAAATTCTACTCCTTGTGGCAACCGTGGCGACACACCTGGAGTAGGTCCACTCCAACTGGTGAAAGACAAACTAATACAAATGTAAATTGGTGGATGACCAGGCAGGAATATGACTATTTGAGGAGCAAAATGCTCCCATTTCAAAAAATTGCCTACTAGGCCATGGTAGCAAAGTTTGAGTTTAAGTAGACATTTCTACTATACTTTGTTATGTAATGTTTTACTTTTTTTATTTGATTTTTTATTTGTATGCACTGTATATACAGCTCTAAGCAGTTGCATATTGATTGATGGTAATGCTATGCAGCACTAGTATACAGATGATTCAGAAGATGTACTCAGAATGATTCAATACCTCTACTCCTTGTTGATTTTATACAATATACGTCCTCCTCTGTATTTGATTTATTGCTGCACATAACACTTGTATGGATGTAATTCTGCTTCGTTCTTTAATAAACCTTTTTTCTGATTTAAAAGTTCAATTACTTATTCCAAACCTCAAAAACTTCTAAATACTACTCTAAACGTAACTGCCCCACTAAATAAACAATAAACACTGAAGCTAACCCATAAAATAATACCTAACTCCTAAACAAACCCTAAGCCACAACTTTTCATGTGACTCAAGAGTTTAAAGTCGCATGACAAGTCGTGCCACATGAATGGCAATGCAACCATTCTAATTGGTGTGACTCAAGTCATTCCAACTTAGAAAAAGGTTCCTGCGCCACTTAACTTCTTTTAAAGAAGTCGTATGCAAGCTGTGGTGAGGTTGCACAGGTGTTTTTATGCAAAGTTGCGGCAGTGTGAACCCGGCCTTACACTTAAACCTTAACCTAACCCTAGCACTTAATCCTCACATTAACCTCAACCTTTAACTTATTTCTGTGGTAGGCTCTAAACTCTAAACCTCCCATCTAACACTTGACGTCTGTTTATAAAACATTTGCTACTGGTCCAGTAAATCTGCATTTAAAATACTCCTTCATGGCCACTAGATGAAAATTTGAATGGCTCTGCAAATTTTTCATAAATAGACCCCTTAAAATGTAAATCTAAAGTCAAACTTGTTTTAGGTTGGATAAAGTGGATAGGGATTAGAATATCTGTCAAGTTTTTATTGTTGTACTTGTCCCCATTAGGGACATTCACTCTCTATTTATACTGTTTACCTTTCACCAAGAGTAAAAGTGAAGAAAAATCCCCAAATTTGGGTTTTCACTAGAAGAATAGAGGGGAAATCCTCCAATCGGAACATTCATTCTGATAATCCTAGTTACAACCAGGAATACCTTCACTTTGGAGAAATTTTCTCTTACTTCCTGTTTTGGCTATGGAGGTGAAGGGAACTCTTCCCAATGGGACACAGATGGGAACAAATTCTCCATTACTCTATTCAAAATAAAAAAATAAAAACATTTGTATTTAGTTTTTTTTTTTTGTACATTTTTTTTTAAGGGGTACATTGTATAGATATATACAATTCAATGACCTTTCTAATATTGTAATGATACATATACAACATAATGACAGTATAAGCATTAAATGCTGGTTGCCAACCAGAGTCAGTCCAGACAAGGAAGGGACAAGACAAGTTCACCAGTGTATCATCTGAGTGACAGGTTCTCATACAGTTTTCCTTTTAAATATAGCCCACTAGGTAAAAATTGTCAAGAGGGAGTATTTATAGTGAGGTAGAATGAAAAAAGAAGAGAGGGGGTGGGAGACATAGTAAAAAGGGAGTACTAGGAAAGAGGGGGAGATGGGGTAGGGAGAGCATGGCGAAAAATATAAAGGTAATGTTAAACATGGTTGCTGTAGTCGATTTCTGTGGGGTACATTTAGTGTCTACCCATCAAGAGCTGCTTATATTCCTGAGAGTGTACACATTCTTTCCATTAATACCACATTTTGTGAAATTTTTTATCCCTCTGCTATAGTGTTGCTGTTAAATCTTCCATGTGGTGGATTTCTGCCATTTTGGAAATGCATAACTGCTTTAGTTTTAATTGAACTGCCTAAACCTTAACCCTTAACAGATAAACTAACTGCCTAGTGCCTGATCTCAATGCTATTCTATGCTGTGCTAGCAGCCCATTGAACCAAATTCTCACAGTAATGCCATGTAAATGTAAATATACCAATGTCTATCTTTTGCCACTGAAAGCCAGTGATCTCTACACTATATGCTCATACAAATGTTGAGAAAACATTATCAGATGTGGCACTCTGTAAAAAGAATGCATACATTTGAGATAATATTTGGTTAAGCTTCGTCTTCTGTATGCAGCCAGCTCAACCAGTCAGGCCTCAGCTAAGCCTTTTACAAACATAAAGAGCATGCAATATAACCCTGAATCGGTAAGGAAGGATTTGTAAAGAAAGAGCTACGATGAATTATATTTTGCATTACAGAGTGAAATTTATCTCATGTCTTCTTGTTCCCCTTGTTATTCTGATGTTACTAGTAAAATTGATCTAATAAGAAAATCAATAGCTTGTGTATTTTGTAATTCAATGACAAAAGCACAACTGCTGAAATTAAAGTTGACATTTTATTGATGTGCCTTATTAAGTAGGTGGATTATAATTTTGAAATTTCCAAAAGGATAACAAGTGCCTTATAAATAATTTGCATGTTTTTACTTATATTTGCTTAACTTCTGTTTTATTTATCACCAGGAAAGCCAGGTTTAAGCGTTCTAACAGTGTGACAGCAGGAGTGCAAGCTGACTTAGAGCTTGAAGGCTTCCCAGGACTAACTGTTCCCACTGAAGACAAGGGCCTGCAATTTGGCTGTTCATTTCAGCGTCATTCCTCTGAGCCCTCAGACACCAGCCAGCAGTATTCAGTGTATAAGACAGTGCACACACAGGGCCAGTGGGCATACAGAGAGGACTATCAAATGCAGTATGATACAGCAGAAGAAGCTCGTCAAGAATCCTGGATTGATAGAGCTACTCGCAGCCTACCAGACTCTGGAAGAGCATCTCCTTGTCATCGTGATGGGGAGTGGTTCATTAAGATGTTGCAAGCAGAAGTGGAAAGGATGGAAGGATGGTGTCAACAAATGGAGAGAGACGCAGAAGAATATGACATACCAGAGGAAAGTAAGTTCTGTTATATTGTTGTCCAAACACATATTGGAGAGTCACAGAGTATAAATTAATGTTGCAAGCACATACTCATTAGGAAGCCATGCAATATTCTAAAACCATTGGAATACCTAGTTTAACCATCTTATCTTGCTTAAAGTGGTTGCAAACCCTTACATGTACCCAGTAAAATGACTGGCCTCAGATGAACAAATCCTCCTACATTAGTTGTATCTGTTTATCTGCAGTCTTCTCCTCTCTACATCCATTCAAAGTTTAGAATTTATAAAGCTTGTTTGAGTTGTCAGAAATAAAGGGGTGGAAATCTGAAACTACACACTGCAGAGCTCAGCGAGGAAAGCACTGACAGCTGATTAGAGGGAAGAGACACACCCTCTTTCACACAACACACAGGAACAGAGCTGAGGCTACCAATCAGCTGGAGGTCCCTCCCCTGTAACATTTTTTCTCTTGGTTTCAGGAAAACATGTCAAAAGTGATTCATGCTGATAGCAGATGTACAAAGCAGTAGCCAGGAATGACACTAAGGGCTTAACATGCTTTTTTGATGTGTTTTCAGTGGTGCTTCAATGATGCTTCGATGATGCTTTGGTGATGCTTCAGTGGTGCATCAGTGATGCTTTTTTGAAGCTTTAATGAAGCTGGGCAGATTCCCTTTGTGTGTGTGGATATTTCATACTTGCAATTTCTCTAAAACAAAACAAAGCTAAAGCTAAATTAAAGCCCCTCAAAGCTTCGGGTGTTCAAGTGAGCTTTGTCATAGACTTCCATGGAGCCTTTGGATACGCTTTGAAGCACCACTAAAGCAACACAGGGTCTAATTTTTGAAGCAAAGTAAAGCAAACACAAGATGTAAGCAGGACTGTAAGCTAACCATTTTATTTAGTGGCAGGTGATTTGATGGCGTTCAGAGAGCTTTAAAAAAAATGTCTGATATTCATTTTTTGAAGCTAGTGTAAACAAGCCCTTAGTGCTCTTAGTTTAGACAAGTACACACTATAGAAGGAACTACTGTATTCATATTTCATGTCTGAGGCTTACAATCACTTCAATCATCAAGCCCAACTTGTGCTAAAACATTATATTTTATTTTGGAAAGAATAGGGAAGAGTTAGTTAGAAACTCTGTTGGGATTTATCGCTGTCTTGGTCCCCATTGAAAATAATCCCTTAACTTTCTTTTCTGGACAGAAAGTGATGGGCAAATTCTCAAGTCAGAACAGAGATTGCAACAAAACATTTATTTTTTCAGTAAAATGCGTAAGGTTTTGAACCTCTGTCAAGTATTTATTACATCTGTCTCTTCCTGTCTCAGTGATAACCACTTCTCCTATTTTTTCTCTTGCTGTCAAAGGAGCAGGGCATGTGGTAAATTCTTCCCAGTGGGGTCAAGGAAAGCAATACAAATCTGACATAACTGTTACCTTTTTCCAAGAATATCGAAAACTAAAAAAAAAAGATTTGACTGGAGTTAAAATTATTATGAAACTGCTAGGTCATTTATAATCTCTCTTCAAGGTGCCCACCAGGGCTCTCATAGACCAGTGCATGGGGGTGACCATCTTCTGGTCACCTCTGGGCACTTCTGTCTGTTTTTAGCAAGTAAAACTAAAGGGGGGGGGGAGTTGATGAGGATGTTGTAAAGATGCATGTTCTTTGTAGATTAGGAAACATACATATCTGTACTTTTACTTGCTTTGTGGTCTGCACAGCTGAAAAGTATAAAACAGACCACATGTTACATCCAATAGTTCATTCTTGAATTAATTTTGTAATCATGTGGCAGGATGAGGCTTTTACACCCTAAACTCCACTATTGTTGAAAAAAAAAAAAACATCCCCTCTGTGTAATCAATGTACATTTCAGACATTTTAACAAACTTTGTTGCAGAGTCATACCCTTTTTTTGTTCTACTATATCCTTTGGACACTGAATCTGAAGTGGAGGGACTGGTTCATTATAATCAGCTGGTGCACTTTCAGTGGAGAATTAACAAAGAGTGATGTAAGTACAAACTTGCACCATTCTTCTAAACTTGGAAAATGGAGCAGATGCTGCTCCTAATTAACTAAAGGGGGTTAAATAGGACTAATCTGCTCTGTATTCTATGCAATGTCTGTCACAGCTCAGAGCAGTAGCTGGAACTTGATAATCCAAATTCCTCTGTGTGAGTTTTCCCCTGACACAAACAGAGGTGTCTTGAACACCAACAGTGTAGAGAAGGCCATCAGGTTGCCATATTGCACTGAATTTTAGAGAAACTTAAACTCGCACTGAATTATACTAGATTAAATGTAAGGTAATGCACTGAAATATACGGCATTAAACTTGCAGTAATGCACTGAAATATACTGTGTTAAACGTTCACTAACGCACCAAGATATACTGCGTTGAACTTGCAGTAGCACATTGAACGATACTGCGTTAAGCCCAAGGTAATGCACTGATATATATGGCATTAAACTTGCAGTAATGCACTGAAACATACTGCGTTAAACGTGTATTAGAAATATACTGCATTAAACAACACGTAACGTACTGAAATATACAGCATTAAACCTACAGTAATGCACTGAAATATACTGCGTCAAATGGAAGGTAACACACTGAAATATACAGCATTAAATTTGAAGTAATGCACTGGAATATACTGTGTTAAATAGTCACTACACTAAATATGAAATAGCTGCTGTACACCATCAGTGATTCACTACACCAAACAAATAGAAAATTGCATATATAAATGATGCAGCGCTATTCTCATATAATCCGCTCCACTGTGCATACAATGTATCACATTAAATGAATCTGTGACTTGATAAAACAAAAATTGAAAAGTACAATAAACTAAACATATAATCAAAGTCTTTATAAGTCTTTATAATGTTTTTTCTTGATCATACATCACGGGACACAGGAGCTTCATTACATAGTGGGTTATATAGGCACCTCTGGTGATTGGACACTGGTTGACCCAATTAAAGAGAATTCCTCCCCTATATAACCCCTCCCATTAGGGAGGCACCTCAGTTTTTTCGCCAGTGTCTGGTCGATGGTCACGTAAAACTTAGCTCTATGCGGGTCCCGGCGAGGGCCGAAGGGCTACAACAAACCGGATCCATATCTCGGGCCGATATTTGTCCCAAGATGGTATGGTACCCGGGCCTCGTCTGCCGAAGACACAAGGTTTTGCCTGTAAGTCCTCTCCATTGGAAGACTGGACTCTGGGACAACCAGACTTGGGGTACTGTTTACTCAGGGCGCCCGTAAGTTTCTGGCAGAGTTTTTTACAAGGCCCAGGTAGGAGGATCTTTTCGTAAGAACCCCAGATACGCCTGAAGGTTGGCTAACAATACCCGCCGTGATGGGTGAAGGCTGGAATTGGTCTGAAATCAGCAATTCCTGCGGCGGGGAACAGGTATGGGAAGTCATCCTATATATTTAATATATGAATGGATTTCTTCATTGTGAGTAGTTGTATGTCTTACCTGGTTTCCACCACTTGAGGGAGTAAGAGCAAGCCTGATGCATACTTACATGCCTTTCAAACAAACACGCTCAGTGAAATGCCTGGTTCTCCCAGCTACTCACGTCTCCTTGCAGTCCCTGCCACAATAAAGGTAAAAGAGGGGTCCCACGCAGATCAGGGGGTCCCATGTCACTCCTTTTGGGTTCTCCTCCCCCCCCGGGTCCCGCGGTCCTCGTGCACGCGCGCGGGCGCGTGCACGCGCGCCGGGCGCGCTCCCGGCCTAATGGAGGAGGGGGGGGGGGTGTGGTTGCCAGCTGTGCACAATCAGGTGCTCTATGCTGCAGTGCAGGCGCCAAAACGGCCGTTTTAAAAGCCCAGAGCGTCAGGGGACTGTAAGGTGAGACACAGGAGCTGTGGGCTGTAAGCATCCGTGGGATTGGATCCAGGCGAACCTTAAGACACCTACTCGGCATCATATTGTGCAGTTAAGCTTATATTGATTTATTGTGAGACTTTAAGCACAAACAAAGTGATTGCATTTTACACTAGTAACTCTGCTTTGTAGCTCAGTACTATGTCTCCTCGTAAGAGGGTTTCAGGGGCAGGTAACAAAAGCACTGGCAGGTCACCGCCTAGGTCCAGGGGTTCCAAAAGTGCATGCAGATTACCATCCCCCTCTGCAAGAGTGGAGCCTGCATCTCAAGACGAGTCAGCGCCCCTTTCAGGCTTTGCAGCCTCTCCTAATGTCGCAGCCCCGGTCTATGTCACTGAGGACTCCCTGAGGGCTTCATTGGAGAGTTTTGAAGGGAGGATAATGAATTTTATTTCTGCTTCCCTAAAAGATAGCAGAAAAAGGGGTAGATCCCCTCCCTCTGCTGAAATCCCTCTCTCAGACAGTTGCTCTGAAAATGAGGAGAGATCCCTATCCTTGGAAAGGGATCATGAGCAGTTGGATCAGTCAGAGGATGAGGAGTTAGTCCCCTCCTCCCAGGCACTCAGAAAGCAGGTGCAGTATTACACTGAATTGGTGCGTACCACGTTCAGAAGGCCAGCTGCTGAAGTCGCTACATCCTCTGTCTCTTCCCTGGGAGTCAGGAAAGCCCCACAGACTGCTTGTTCCTTCCCAATTCATCCTTTAATGGCTGACTTGATGTATAAGGACTGGGGACATCCCGATAAACTGTTTACTCCTCCCAAGAGGTTTTCTATGTATTATCCCGTGGAGGAAAGTTTCACCAAGAAATGGGGGGCCCCATCTGTTGATGCGGCTATCTCTTGTGTGAATAAAAACCTAACTTGTCCTTTGGATAATGCGCAGGTATTTAAGGACCCAGCTGACAAAAGGCTGGAAACCTTATTAAAAGCCTCCTTTTCCATGGCCGGCGCTGTGGTGCAACCTACAGTCGCAGCCGTGGGGTTGTGTCAGTTCCTTAAGGAACAGGTTAAACAGATGTTTGAACTCCTTCCCAATGAGGAAGTAGAGAAATATGCAGAGATGCCTCACATCTTGTGTTTCATAATTGATGCGATTTTGGATTCTGTCCAACAAGCATCACGCTTGTCCCTCATGTTGGTACACATGCGTAGGGCTCTATGGCTAAAAAATTGGGCTGCTGAGATGTCATGCAAAAAGCATTTGACTGGGTTCCCGTTTAAAGGGGAACGGTTGTTTGGAGAGGAATTAGATAAATTCGTCCAAAATATTTCGGGAGGTAAATCTACACTCCTTCCAGCCAAGAAGAGTAAACGTCCTTCATTCAGGCGTACTCTCTCTCCCGAAGCATCAAGCTCTAAACAGTGGCGACGGCCTTCCCAGCCCTCCTCGGCTAGAAAGCCTCAGGGCCGAGCCCAGGGACAGAAAGGGACTTGGGGGCAGAAGCCTGCCAAGCAGACCTCCAAGACCTCCTTGTGAAGGGGCGCCCCCGCTCGGCCGAGTGGGGGGAAGGCTCCTGCAGTTTGCAGGCGCCTGGCGGGAAGAGATTCAGGACAGATGGGTGATCTCTTCAGTGTCTCTGGGCTACAGGCTAGAGTTCCAGGAGATTCCACCTTCCCGTTTTCTAAGGTCAAGGATCCCCAGGGATCCGATAAAGCAGAAACCGCTATTTCTGGCCTTAGATCAATTACTATCCCAGGGTGTGATAGTAGAAGTGAGCCCGAAAGATCAGGGTTCAGGGTTTTATTCGAATCTCTTCACCGTTCCAAAACCAAACGGAAGTGTCAGACCTATCTTGGATCTGAGAGACTTAAACCGGTTTCTACACATCCAGACCTTCCGGATGCAGTCAATACGCACTGTGGTCTCCTCCCTGCAAGGTGGAGAATTCATGGCATCAATAGATATCAAAGACGCATATCTCCATGTGCCAATATTTCCCGCACACCAGAAGTTTCTGAGGTTCGCGGTAGAGCAGCGCCATTTTCAATTTGTGGCCCTGCCGTTCGGCCTAGCCACGGCCCCCCGAGTCTTCACGAAGATTCTAGACCCGCTCTTAGCAATCTTAAGAGTTCAGGGCATAGCCGTCATGGCTTACCTAGACGACTTGCTTCTCGTAGAGAGAACTGCAACATGCTTAAGTCGCAGCGTCACCAAAACGCTAGAACATCTGGGCCGCCTAGGTTGGATTATAAACCTAGAAAAGTCGTCTTTACAACCGACCACCAGGTTGGAGTACCTGGGTCTGATTATCGACTCGGTTGTGCATGAGACTGTTGGGAAAGATGGTCGCCTCTTTCGAGGCTGTCCCATTTGCCCACTTCCACTCAAGGCCCCTGCAAAGATGCATCCTTGCGATTTGGAACAGGAAGCCCCAATCCCTGGATCTTCCTATGCGTTTATCCCCTTGGGCACGCAAAAGTCTTGTCTGGTGGTTACAGACCGAAAATTTGCTGAAGGGCAAAACCTTTCTTCCCCTCTCATGGAAGATTTTCACCACGGATGCCAGCCTGACAGGCTGGGGAGCCGTGTTGCAGGGAACATGCTCGCAGGGAAAATGGTCTGCGACCGAAAGTCTGCTGCCCATAAATATCTTGGAGATTCGGGCAGTTTACATGGCACTCAGAGAGTGGTCTCACAGACTGCGAGGTTTCCCAGTTCGGATCCAGTCCGACAATGCCACCGCAGTGGCTTACATCAATCACCAGGGCGGTACCAGAAGTCTGGTGGCCCAAAAAGAGGTGAATCGCATACTTGTCTGGGCAGAAGAGCATGTTCTGTGCCTCTCTGCAGTCTTCATCCCAGGAGTGGAGAATTGGCAGGCGGATTATCTCAGCCGCCAGCAGTTGTGCCCAGGAGAATGGGCTCTGCACCCCGATGTGTTTCAGGACATATGTTACAAGTGGGGCACTCCAGACGTGGATCTGTTTGCGTCCAGATTCAACAGGAAACTGGACAACTTTGTATCAAGGACAAGGGATGCACTTGCTCAGGGGTCAGATGCTCTGACAGTTCCCTGGGATCAGTACAATCTGATCTATGCCTTCCCTCCGAGCCCGCTGCTATCGAGGTTCCTGGGAAGGGTCAAGAGGGAGACGAAGCCGGTCCTTCTAGTGGCCTCGGCTTGGCCCAGGCGACCATGGTTCGCAGAAATCATGAAGTTGGCAGTGGGCAGGCCATGGACCCTCCCTCTCCGGCCAGATCTGCTCTCACAGGGTCCAATTTACCATCCTGCTTTACGCAGTCTGAATTTGACGGTCTGGCTGCTGAGACCCACATTTTGAAAGGCCGTGGTCTTTCGGGGCCAGTCCTTTCCACTCTGGTCAATGCCAGAAAACCGGCCTCCAGGCGTATCTATTACAAGATCTGGAGGACATATATTTCCTGGTGTGAACCCAGGAGATGGCATCCTAGAAGGTATGTCATTAGCAGAATCTTGGCCTTTCTCCAATCAGGCCTTGAAATGAATTTGGCCATAAGCACCATCAAGGTGCAGATTTCGGCCCTATCGGTCTTTTTTCAAAGATCGCTTGCATCACATTCCCTAGTACGGGCTTTTATCCAGGGGGCTATGCGGATGAAACCGCCAGTCAAACCTCCGGTATGCCCTTGGGATCTGAATTTGGTTCTCTCGGCCTTAGAAGCCCAACCATTTGAACCTCTGCATCTGGCTTCTTTAACTCTCCTGACAAAGAAGCTGGTGTTCCTGGTAGCCATATCCACGGCTAGAAGGGTATCAGAATTGGCAGCTCTTTCCTGTAAAGAGCCCTATTTAATTATCCATAAGGACCGAGTGGTCATGCGTCCCAACAGGTCCTTTCTACCTAAGGTAGTTTCAGGTTTCCACCTGAATCAGGATGTAATCCTACCATCCTTTTTTTCCAAATCCTCAGTCCACAGAGGAAGAATCCTTACACACTTTAGATGTGGTTAGAGCAATCAGTCTTTATCTTCAAGCAACTGCTCAGATAAGGAAAACTGACTGTTTATTTATTCTGCCAGAAGGCCCTAAAAGGGGTCAGGCAGCGTCAAAGTCCACTCTTTCAAGATGGATCAGACAGGTTATTTCTCAGGCCTATGACTTAAAGGGGAAGATTCCTCCTTTTCAGGTGAAAGCGCACTCTACTAGGGCTATAAGTGCTTCTTGGGCAGTGCATCACCAGGCCTCCCTGGCTCAGATCTGTAAGGCTGCGACTTGGTCATCAGTCCACACATTCACCAGATTCTATCAGGTGGATGTCAGAGGGCAAGAGGATATCGCCTTCGGGCGCAGTGTACTGCAGGCTGCAGTTTAGGTCCTCAGGTCCCTGGCGGTCTAGAATTATGATCTGTGTCTCCCTCCCCTCAACCTGAGCATTGCTATGGGACATCCCACTATGTAATGAAGCCCCCATGTCTCCCGTGATGTATGATCAAGAAAATAGGATTTTTATATACAGCTTACCTGTAAAATCCTTTTCTTGAGAGTACATCACGGGACACAGGGCTCCCGCCCCTCTTGGGTTTTACGTGGTTTCTTATTGCTTTGCTACAAAACTGAGGTGCCTCCCTAATGGGAGGGGTTATATAGGGGAGGAATTCTCTTTAATTGGGTCAACCAGTGTCCAATCACCAGAGGTGCCTATATAACCCACTATGTAATGAAGCTCCTGTGTCCCGTGATGTACTCTCAAGAAAAGGATTTTACAGGTAAGCTGTATATAAAAATCCTATTTTAATCCACTACTGTGCTCCTCAACAATCTTCTCATAGAAAGCAAACAAATGTTTCCACCACCAGGTGAATTGTGCTCTCACCTCACCCTATTAATCACAGGCTTTTCTTTCTTACAACTCCAGCCAATACCTCAGGGATAGATATCTCCTCTCTTATCCTTGGATATGGTTTTCCTCTCTCAAAAGCTTTTCACATGGACCCCATGAAATAGAAAGGCAACTGCATAGTGCTTTTTGTATAAATAATTTATTAAAATATCCCCATAAGATTGCATTTACAAGAAGTTAAATAAAAAACAGCATCTCTTAATATCTCGCTCGTGAGCTCACCACACCACTCAGGCTCTCAGTAATCACGTAACGATCCAGGGCTGGGCTCCTCCCTCCTAGAATACAGCACTTGTACAGGGCCATCTGAAGTTTGCTAATGAACATCTGAATGATTCAGAGGAGAACTGGGTGAAAGTGTTGTGGTCAGATGAGACCAAAATCGACTTCTTTGGCATCAACTCAAATCAACATTTTTGGAGGAGGAGGAATGCTGCCTATGACCCCAAGAACACCATCCCCACCATCAAACATGGAGGTGCAAACATTATGCTTTGGAGTTATTTTTTTGCTAGGGGGACAGGACAAATTCAACGCATGAAAGTGATTATGGATGGGGACATGTACTGTCAAATCTTGGGTAAGAACCTTCTTCCCCCAGGGCATTGAAAATGGATCGTGGATGGATATTCCAGCATGATAATAAACCAAAAAGCACGGCCAATGCAACAAAGGAGGGGCTCAAGAAGAAGCACATTATGGACCTGGAGTGGCCTAGCCAATCTCTAGACCTTAATCCCATAGAAAATAAGTGGAGGGAGCTGAAGGTTTGCGTTATCAAACGTCATCCTCAAAATCTTAAAGACTTGGAGAGGATTTGCAAAGAGAAGTGTGACAAAATCCCTCCTGAGATTTGTGAAAAAACCTGGTGGCCAACTACAAGAAACGTCTGACCTCTGTGGTTGCCAACAAGGGTTTTGCCAAGTACTAAGTCATGTTTTGCGAAGGGGTCAAATACTTATTTCACTCAATAAAATGCAAATCAATTTATAACTTTTTTTAAATGCAGTTTTCAGGATATTTTTGTTGTTGTTCTGTCTCTCACTGTTAAAATAAACCTATCATTAAAATGATAGACTGATCATTTCTTTGTCAGAGGGCAAACGTACAAAGTCAGCAGTAGATCAAATACTTTTTTCCCCTCACTGTATATTAATTCATCTGGTGAGTGTATGCTTTTGGTGGAGGCTCACGTGTGGAGACTGGTTTTAGGCACTTGGTGTTACCCTCTGGGATCATATTGTGCTTTATTATTTACTGCCTCTGGTAAGCAGATACAGTATCTCACAAAAGTGAGTACACCCCTCACATTTTTGTAAATATTTTATTATATCTTTTCAAGTGACAACACTGAAGAAATGACACTTTGCTACAATGTAAAGTAGTGAGTGTACAGTTTGTATAACAGTGTAAATTTGCTGTCTCCTCAAAATAACTAAACACACAGCCATTAATGTCTAAACCACTGGCAACAAAAATGATTACATCCCTAAGTGAAAATGTCCAAATTGGGCCCAATTAGCAATTTTCCCTCCCTGGTGTCATGTGACTCATTAGTGTTACAAGGTCTCAGGTAGGAATGGGGAGAAAATGTGTTAAATTTGGTACTTGTACATCGCTCTAAGGCAGTTTCTCTTAAATGTGTTAAATTTGGTGTTATCGCTCTCACTCTCTCATACTGGTCACTGGAATTTCAACATGGCACCTCATGGCAAAGAACTCTCTGAAGATCTGAAAAAAAAGTTTTGTTGCTCTACATAAAGATGGCCTGGGCTATAAGAAGATTGCCCTAAAACTTCAGCGCGGTGGATAAGACCATAAAGCAGTTTAACAGGACAGGTTCCACTCAGAACATGTCTTGCCATGGTCGACCAAAGAAGTTGAGTGCATGTGCTCAGAGAGAACCATGAATGTACCGTAGCATACTGAAGCAGAGCATGATCACTTCCCTTCAAAGAGTGGGCCACAGGGCAGTATTCCAACATAACGACCCCAAACATGCCTCCAAGACGACCACTGCCTTGCTAAAGAAGCTGAGGGTAAAGGTAATGGACTGGCCAAGCATGTCTCCAGACTTAATCCAGACTTAAACCCTATTGAGCATCTGTGGAGCATCCTCAAATGTGTGGAAGGTGGAGGAGCGCAAGGTCTCTAATATCCACCAGCTCCGTGATGTCATCACGGAGGAGTGGAAGCGGACTCCAATGGCAACCTGGTGAACTTCATGCACAAGAGGATTAAGGTAGTGCTGAAAAAGATATTGGTGGCCACACAAAATATTTACACTTTGGGCCCAAATTGGACATTTTCACTTAGGGGTGTACTCACTTTTGTTGTCAGCAGTTTAGACATTAATGGCTGTGTGTTGAGTTATTTTGAGGGTACAGCAAATGTACACCATTATACAAGCTTAACACTCACTACTTTACATTGTAGCAAAGTGTAATTTCTTCAGTGTTGTCACATGAAAAGATATAATAAAATATTTACAAAAAATTTAAGGGGTGTACTCACTTTTGAGAGATACTGTAAGTCTACTTTCAATTGCATACTTGTTTCCAGGACTCACCAGCATCTCATTCAAGAACTTTTTGCGATAGAAATTTTGCTTGTTCCTGTACAGCTGCACATTTCTTGAGTATACTGTCTACAAGGGTTGTATGGTTGCCTCGGGTGCTAACTTCTAAAACTGATTGAAGCACTCGCTATATATATCTATTTTCTTTTTTGCATAAACAATTTATTTTTAGTTTAGTTTTGCAGATAATACAAAAGGTAAAGGGGTTCCATGGACGCTACATAATCATATGAATGATAATAACAGTATTATTTAAACAAGGAGATGAAAATAAAAATTTTATTCAGGGATCCTCATGGAACCTGTTAAGCATAGGCAGCAAATGGGAACGTAGTACCTAATATCTAATAGGTAACTTGAATAATTCCAACTCCATCTATCCATGACAAAAGAAGAGAAAAAAAAGAGAGAGGGGGGATAGGTTGAGGGGAAGGGCAAATAACGGCAAAGGAAAGGGGGTAAGGACATCACCAACTGCCCTCTCCACCATCCATTGATTAGAACATTAAGGTGCGTCCTGCCATTAGCGAGACTCAGGGTTGACCCTCAGGATCTGGGGTTATAAGGCCCCTATACAAAATCAGGTTGCCTCTTATGTGAGTTCCTGATATAGCTGGGAGTTTTTAAAGGTCGTCCAGGCTTCCCATGTATCAGTAAATTTAGAGCTTTTATCTATCTCATTTATCTAATGAAAAATAGATCAGCTCCTCCATCTCCGCAATACGGTAATTTGATGGAGCCATTTGGTCACTGAAGGTGGGGATGTGGACCTCCAATGAACAGGTACACACATCCTAGCAGCATTAACCATGTGCATAGCAATCGATTTGTAGTACCTTTTTTAGGGATTTTAGACAGGTTTAGACGATACTGTGCCAGGGAGTACTCTAGCGGCAGAGAGGACACCTTCATTATCACATCATGTACCTTATGCCAGAAGGGCTGGAGTGACAGGCAGCCTCACCAAATATGAAAACGAGCCTGTCTCTTTGCCACATCACCAGCATTGATCCGAAACTGAAGATGAGAATTTATGAATCAGGTCTGGAGTTCTATACCAGCGTGTTTTAAGTTTATAGATATTTTTCTGTACAGAGACATTCAAGGATCCTTTCTGAATATAGAAATTAATACGATCCTAACCTTCCTCATCTATCTCTGTTCCCAGTGCAGATTCCCAGTTGGCATGATCAGAATGTAGAATTGTTGATGTTTCCCCAAACAATGAAGCATAAAGCGCCGAGATAACATGGTTCTGCGGGGTCGAGCAAGAGCATTATGACTTCAGAACTGTAGGGGTACTTGGTAAAGCCTTCTCTGTGGGAAGAGTCATCTAAAAAGTGTTTAAGTTGGATATAGGACCAAAACGGAAACGAGTCCGTATTGGAAAGATACTCAAGTTTGGTTTGTCAGATAAACTGGCCTCTACAGAGAAAGTGTTTGGCTAGAATCTCTGGATATGGCCATTCTGTCTTCACAAAGGCCTGGATAAGCCCAGGGGAAAATCTGGGTTGTCCTTGACTGGAGTGATGGGGCAAAATTTATTAGAGACTGCATGCATTGAACAAGCCCTATTAAATGCGTGAAAAGTGGGTCCGATAAGGGAATGTGTCAAAGCGGAAGAAGGCACATGTTCCCTCTGATGCCAAGGGACATAGCATAAATCAGAATTCAAGACCAGATTCTCTAGGATCGTCCAGTCTTTACGTTGGATATGTACTTTCCAGTCAACTATTCGCGTGAGATGAACCGTGCAGTAATATCGCTGTATATCAGGGAGGCCAATTCCTCCACAGGCTTTAGACAGCATTAGCTTTGTTCAACTTATCCTAGCAGGTTTATTACGCCAAAGGAAGGTCCTATATATGGACTTGCACAGCCCAAAAAATGAGAGCGGCAAGAGTATTGGTAATGTTTGGATTGATACAGCAGACGTGGAAGAATTGTCATCTTAACCACTTTCAGACCGGACCATTTTGCTGGTAAATGACCAGAGGTCTTTTTACACTTTGGCACTGCGCTGCTTTAACTGGTAATTGCGCGGTCATGCAATGTTGTACCCAAACAAAATTTGCGTCCTTTTCTTCCCACAAATAGAGCTTTCTTTTGATGGTATTTGATTGCCTCTGCGATTTTTATTTTTTGCGATATAAACGTAAAAAGACCGCAAATTTTGAAAAAAAATGATATTTTCTACTTTTTGTTATTAGAAAAATCCAATAAACTCAATTTTAGTCATACATTTAGGCCAAAATGTATTCAGCCACATGTCTTTGGTAAAAAAAAAGTCAATAATTGTATATTTATTGGTTTGCGCAAAAGTTGTCACATCTACAAACTAAGGTACGTTTTCTGGAATTTACGCAGCTTTTAGTTTACGACTGCCTATCTCATTTCTTGAGGTGCTAAAATGACAGGGCAGTACAAAACCCCCCCAAATGACCCCATTTTGGAAAGTAGACCCCCTAAGGAAATTGATAAGAGGCATGTTGAGCCCATTGAATATTTTATTTTTTTGCCTCAAGCGATTGAATAATGACAAAAAAAAAATTTTTTTTTTTTTTTTACACAAAGTTGTCACTAAATGATATATTGCTCACACATGCTATGGGCGTATGTGAAATGACACCCCAAAATAAATTCTGCTGCTTCTCCTGAGTACGGGGATACCACATATGTGGGACTTTTTGGGAGCCTAGCCGCGTACAGGGCCCCGAAAACCAAGCACCGCCTTCAGGCTTTCTAAGGGCGTAAATTTTTGATTTCACGCCTCACTACCTATTACAGTTTTGAAGGCCATAAAATGCCAAGATGGCACAAAACCCCCACAAATGACCCCATTTTAGAAAGTAGACACCCCAAGCTATTTGCTGAGAGGCATGTTGAGTCCATGGAATATTTTATATTTTGCCACAAGTTGCGGGAAAATTACAAACTTTTTTTTTTTATTTTTTTTTTTCACAAAGTTGTCACTAAATGATATATTGCTCATGCATGCCATGGGCATATGTGAAATGACACCCCAAAATAAATTCTGCTGCTTCTCCTGAGTACGGGGATACCACATATGTGGGACTTTTTGGGAGCCTAGCCGCGTACGGGGCCCCGAAAACCAAGCACCGCCTTCAGGCTTTCTAAGGGCGTAATTTTTTGAGTTCACTTCTCACTACCTATTACAGTTTTGAAGGCCATAAAATGCCAAGATGGCACAAAACCCCCACAAATGACCCCATTTTAGAAAGTAGACACCCCAAGCTATTTGCTGAGAGGCATGTTGAGTCCATGGAATATTTTATATTTTGCCACAAGTTGCGGGAAAATTACAAACTTTTTTTTTTTTTCACAAAGTTGTCACTAAATGATATATTGCTCACGCATGCCATGGGCATATGTGAAATGACACCCCAAAATAAATTCTGCTGCTTCTCCTGAGTACGGGGATACCACATATGTGGGACTTTTTGGGAGCCTAGCCGCGTACGGGGCCCCAAAAACCAAGCACCGCCTTCAGGCTTTCTAAGGGCGTTACAGTTTTGAAGGCCATAAAATGCCAAGATGGCACAAACCCCCCCCCCCAAATGACCCCATTTTAGAAAGTAGACACCCCTAAATTTAGGGGTACACTAGTGAGACTAGGTAATAAATGGCGGGTGCCCTGAAACTATAAAAAAATAACTAACCAACCAGCGTCACCTGTAACAGTTATATGGTGATCACTGGTGAAAGGGTTAACTAGGGGGCAATCAGGGGGCTTTATGCGGTAGTATATGGGGGTCCCTGGCGCTATAAAAAGCTGCGGCGAACCTAAATACCTACCTGCCTAACTAGCGTCACCTGTGACACTAATACAGCGATCAGAAAAACGATCGCTTATTAGGCTGGGTTCACACTGGAGCGATGCGGGAACGCCACGAATGCGCGGCGGGTTCCCGCATCGCATGCCTCCCGGCGGCAGTTCACACTGCCCTATGCGAACTGCTGGGAGTGTCAGTGAAATGTTAATGACACCCCCAGATCAGTTCGCATATCGCAGTGCGATCTGCAAACTTGGATCGCATGGTGTGAACACCCATGCGATCCGATTCTGCTGCGGACCAAAAAAAGGGTCCCGTGCGAGTTTGCGGCGGGTGCGGCGGGTGCGACACGAATTCAGCCATACTATCTGTATAGCTGAACTCGAATCGCACAGAGATCGGATGTGATTTGCACTGCAGTGCGGTGCGAATCACATCCGTTCTCATAAACCGCTGCAATGTGAACCCAGCCTTAGTGACACTGGCGACGGGGGGTGATCACGGGGTTAAACCTTTATTGGGGGGGTTAGGGGGGTACCTTAGAACTAAAGGGGGCTAACCCTAACTGCCCTAACAGTTATTAGTCACAAATGACACCTGCCGGGTGATCAGGGGGTTAAACCTTTATTAGGTAATAAATGGCGGGTGCCCTGAAACTATAAAAAAATAACTAACCAACCAGCGTCACCTGTAACAGTTATATGGTGATCACTGGTGAAAGGGTTAACTAGGGGGCAATCAGGGGGCTTTATGCGGTAGTATATGGGGGTCCCTAGCGCTATAAAAAGCTGCGGCGAACCTAAATACCTACCTGCCTAACTAGCGTCACCTGTGACACTAATACGGCGATCAGAAAAATGATCGCTTATTAGGCTGGGTTCACACTGGAGCGATGCGGAAACGCCGCGAATCCGCGGCGGGTTCCCGCATCGCATGCCTCCCGGCGGCAGTTCACACTGCCCTATGCGAACTGCTGGGAGTGTCAGTGAAATGTTACTGACACCCCCAGATCAGTTCGCATATCGCAGTGCGATCTGCAAACTCGGATCGCATGGTGTGAACACCCATGCGATCCGATTCTGCTGCGGGCCAAAAAAAGGGTCCCGTGCGAATTTGCGGCGGGTGCGGCGGGTGTGGCGGGTGCGGCGGGTGCGGCGAATGGCTGAACTCGAATCGCACAGAGATCGGATGTGATTTGCACTGCAGTGCGGTGCGAATCACATTCGTTCTCATAAACCGCTGCAATGTGAACCCAGCCTTAGTGACACTGGCGACGGGGGGTGATCACGGGGTTAAACCTTTATTGGGGGGGTTAGGGGGGTACATTAGAACTAAAGGGGGCTAACCCTAACTGCCCTAACAGTTATTACAGTCACAAATGACACCAATGCAAAAAAAAAAAAAAAAAAAAAAAAAATGACATTGGTGTCACTGTGACTGGGGGGGCAGGGGTAATTGGGGGGGTGATCGGGGGGTAAAGGGGGGGTGTGAGTGTGCCTGGCATGTTCTACTGTGTGTGGGATGTGTTGGTGCAACTCACTGATCCGCTCTCCTCCGTGTCGGAACGAAAAATACCGACACGGAGGAGAGAATACATCACTTCCTCTCCTGTGTTTACATTACAGGAGAGGAAGTGATGTCACCGGGGATTTCCATTCGTCGGGAGCGATCGCGAGGGGGTGGCCATGAATGAATGGCCGTCCCCTCGTCCGGGATCGCTCCCGAACGAAAACCGACCGCCGCAGGCACCGGGCGGGGGCCCGATCGGGCCCCCGACCCGCGGGAGGCAAATCACGTACATGTACGTGCTTATGCCTGCCCGTGCCATTCTGCCGACGTACATCGGCGTGAGGCGGTCGGCAAGTGGTTAAGAATGGATGTTATGGAAGGTCCTATATATGGACTTGCACAGCCCAAAAAATTAGAGCGGCAAGAGTATTGGTAATGTTTGGATTGATACAGCAGATGTGGAAGAATTGTCATCTTAAGAATGGATGTTCGCCAAAACCAGGAGATAGTGGACTTGTCTCACTTCTGAATATCTGAATATATACTCTGCAGTTCAGCCAAAATGTTTCTACTTTAAAGCTCTGAGAGATCAGTAGGGAGTTGGATAACCAGGTACTGAATCGCATCCACTTTTCACCAAAAGGAGAAGTTAAAGTTGACATTGGTTGGCCAGAGCTGAGGGTAAGGACACATTTAATGCAAATGATTTAGTATAGTTGATTTTTTAATTTGACCGTAATTAAAAGTGTTTCAGGACTTGCAAAAGGTTGGGTAAAGGCGCTTTAGCTGAGAGGAGAGAAATAGGAGACCATCGTCCACAAAAGCCAGTCTTGAATTCCCGCTCACACACCCATATGCCCTTGATATCTGGGTTGGCCTGAATACAGTGGAGGAGTGGTTCAGGCTTGAGGATATAGAGCAGGGGAGAGAGGGGGTATCCCTGTCTGGTTCCCTTACGGATGGAGAAGGCATCCGACAAGTGGCCATTAACTTTGACTTTAGCTCTAGGGTTAGCATATAGTGACAGGAAAAAGACCCGCATATGAGGTCTAAGCCATATTGAGCTCTGTCCACTCTGTCGAATGCCTTCTCTGCATCCATTGCCAGGAAAAAATCCTCCTGTTGGGTGTAAGTAAGCCAATGAGGCAAATTCAACACTTTGAGTGTGTTGTCCCTGGCTTCCCTTCCAGGAACAAATCCCACCTAGTCTAGGCCAATGCAGGCAGGCATGTGGTAGGATAAATGTGTTGCCAAGATTTTGGCAAAGAGCTTCATGTGCACGTTAAGAAGGGAGATCGGATGGCAGTTAGCGACATTAGTGGGGTCTTTCCTTTCCTTGGGAATAACCAATACATACGTTTCCAGTAGCCTTTCTGATCAGCAGGAATTTGTGCGAGGCAAATTGAAAGCTCTAAGAAAGCTTGGTGCTAGTAGGTCTGAAAAGCTCTTATAATAAAGGGCAGTAAAGCTGTCTGGGCCTGGGCTCTTGCCTAGTTTTGTGGCTTTATGTGCCCCCACAAATTCCTCCGATGACAAGGGAGCCTCCAGAGCTTGGGAGTCAGCAACTGACAATGCAAAAGGACTATTGAATTAGGGCAGAACGCTTAGTAGACAAGGCGGGATCCAAGTTCCAGGACTGGAGATTGTATAAATCACTATAAAACTGTTGGAACTGATGGGCAATGTCTTCGTTTTTAGAATGGGTCTTACCTGAAGCGTCTACAATGTAGTGGATCGTGTAAGCTATCTTGCATGGCTGAGTAGCCCTGGCCAGTAGTCTGCCAATATTATTGTTTGGAAAAATTGAGTTACCTTTTAAATAAAGCCTAAATCCAATTTATAATCATATCTCTCTGTTAATTTTCATAAGAAATTGGATTCTTGTACCCATAAACTAACAGTTACATAAAAAGACAGTGGGGGTTATTTACGAAAGACAAATCCACTTTGCACTACAAGTGCACTTGGAAGTGTAGTCACTGTAAATCCGAGGGGGACATGCAAGGAAAATAAAAAACAGCATTTTAGCTTGCACATGATTGGATGATAAAATTAGCAGAGCTTCCCCTCATTTCAGATCAACCCCTCAGATTTACAACGACTGCACTTGTAATGCAAAGTGGATTTGCATTTCGTAAATTACCCCCAGTGATTGTTTTTCAATGAATCTGGGTAAAGGACACTCAGTGGCACTAAAATGATGCTTGGGTTAGGCAAATAGACTGTTGATTTAGCAAGCGAAGTTGTACTTCGCAAGGAAATTTGCCTCTAAACTTCATGAATTAGATGCAGTTTAATTTTGCAAAGAATACCCAATCACTCGGGTAAAAAAAAACAATATGATTTTGCTTGTACGTGAAGGAAGTCATCACAGTATTACACCATTCACTAAGCTTTGATGCAAAGTCCTTTCCAAAGTACAACTTCCCTTGCAAAGGAACAGCCTATTTGTCTTTAGTAAATGAGTCCTCTTGACTTCCACACATTTACCTGCTGACGCTAGCTTGTAAACCAATATTCACATCCATGGCTGAGAACTGCCCTCGGTGCTGGGTTCCTTACATGTTAATGCAAAATATTCAGAAAGAAGTTCTGCAGATCTTTTAGGATACAATATTTGTCGTTGAAAATAGTGGCACCTCCTGCTGTTGGTATATGTTGAAAGTACTACATCTACACAATGCCTTATATCTCTTATAGAGACTGTTCTTATCATCACTGTGATTTTCACAATGACATTTTCAGTGTGCCCAGGGTTTCTGCAGGCTACACCATGATCAGGGATCCATTAGTAATTATGATTTATGCCACTCAAAAATTTTCTTTTCATGTAGAACCAAGTATATTGGCGTCTTTAAAAATACTAAATACTTACGATGATTAACATAAATTCTATATGTGATCTGTATATGACAAGAGTGTTCCATATTCTGAAAAGGTCAAAACATGAATTTTTTTAAACATTTATTAGCAGAGCTTTTCATTTGCATATCAAAGCAGCAAGTGGCTATATAAGGAATCTCAAAGGGTTGCTTTAAACTAGATGTCAAATGCTGTGTGTTCATTTTTACGTGACTGTGAATGCATCAAACTGTCCCATTTTTTGCCCCAGGTCAGTCAATTAGCTTGTTGAATGTTTGCAGAAGTGTTAATATGTGAAATTGAAGTGTGTTAGCCTACAGTCTATGGTAATTACATTTCCATATGACATAATCCTTAATTATTCACATAGGAGGTTTCTTACTGTGGAAAATTGGTTGTTCCTTGTATCCTATGACTAAACACTGACCCTTTAGTGTTTAAGTCGCTCGGAAAGGTAGACAATAGTACCTATTATTTAGGTATCCTTTTAAGTTAGCTGTGGCTTATCTGTTTTTTAAATGTAATTTATTTGTTTTCCTTTGTGGTTTTTCTTGATTCTAGCTGTTTGGTCTGAGCTGACATTTGCCCCTGTCCCTATCAGTGAAGGTAGACTCTCAAACCCAGCATGCTCAACCAGTGTATTATCCCAGTCAGCATACCATCAACATGTGCGTGAATTGCCTTGGTCACATTTACTACCTTTAGCGCCTCTGCTTACTTTCTAATCCACCTCTCCTTTTTGTTTTAAAGTTCCTGCCCCATCCCTGTATTAATAAAAGGAAATGAAAAAAGTGGATTGTGGGACTTTAAATGAGGCATGGATATGTGTTTGAAATGATCTAGGATACCTAAAATTTTATTAATTGTCACTGTCCCTGCGGGGAAAATCTGTATACCCATAGAAAGTTGCTAATCAATCCAATAAATTAAATACAAATACTAAATAGTAGGTATATATATATATATATATATATATATATATATATATATATATATATATATATATATATAAATGTATCATAATATATAATACATGGGTCATGCAACAAGAAGCATAATGAATTGTAGTAATAATCATGTTGACATATTTAATGTATATAATGGATAGACATAATTGGTATAAGCAATCACAATTAAAAAAATGTATGGATATACAGAGCAGGTGAACATGGTTATCCTAATAAATATAACTATAAATGAATAAAAGAAATTAGTGATTGTAGCAAACTTGACTTGGCATCCCTGAGTATGGACTCTACGCATTTCATGGCGATTTCAGCCAATCATCAGGAGTCGGATGCATCAAAAATCGCTAAATAAAGAGATGAAATAAATAAGTAAATAGGTGGGTCACAGTCTCAAATGAAAAATCATTGCTTTCAAAAAGAGAGCACGCCACATGCTCGGCATCTTGTTGATGCTGGTTTGTGTGGTAGTGCTTTTTCCATCTAGCAAGGCTATATGGACGGGATGGACTACAGCTGTGGTCTCTGCACCTCGGGTGGGTATCCACTCTGTCCAATTGCATGACGTTGGTGGTGACACGCCCCATGTCTGTGGATACAAAGGCAGGGTCAAGCCAGCAGCTCACTTCACACATTCCATCAGGAGGAGAGGTTCTATGGGCTCTGATCTACACTCTAGGTAATTAGGAGGTCATATTTAAGGATCAATCTAGACACATGCTTGCATAACACTCAGACTTTTGTATATATAGGCTATTTAACACTTTTTTTTTATCACTCACTACATTTATTTCATTTCATCATATATACACCCACTTATTTGTAATATGTTTCTCATCACCTAGTCACTTTTTGATAGGTGTTTAAGCCTAGGTGGTTAGTGTTGTTTTTTGCAACCCCCTTCACTTCACACACTTTTTCTAACACATAATTTGTTTTTGTTTTTTCACTTAAAACGTCATCATTCATCATGGTTAGCTTTTATCATCCAATTTTTACTTTACTATATTCATTTCATTTATTTACTCTTTTAGATTCTGATCTGCGGCCCATATGTGCATACCTCATACTCTGGCACTGTGATGTGGCTGTTCGCTTCTCCCGTTGGCCGCTTTTTCCCACTGCCCCTTCTCCATTCCTCCATGTTCCTTGGAGAGCTATGGCTTAGGGTGAAGGGGATGTGTCCCCGCCTCAACCCCGGGGGAGACGGCTCATTCAGTGCCACCATCCTATTCCATCCTTGGGTCTGTTGGGTTATTCATCTGAACGTGGCCAAAGGTAATGCATTCACATTTAACACCTGCTATCTTTTTGAAAGCAATTATTTTTCATTTGAGACTGTGACCCACATATTTACTTATTTATTTCATCTCTTTATTTAGCGATTTTTGATGCATCCCACTCCTGATGATTGGCTGAAATTGCCATGAAACGCGTAGAGTCCATACTCAGGGATGCCAAGTCAAGTTTGCTACAATCATGAATTTATTTTATTCATTTATAGTTATATTTATTAGGATAACCATGTTCACCTGCTCTGTATATCCATTACATTTTTTAATTGTGATTTCTTATACCAATTATGTTCATCCATTATATATTATATACATTAAATATGTCAACATGATTATTACTATATTATATATATATACCTACTATTTAGTATTTGTATTTCATTTATTGGATTGATTAGCAACTTTCTATGGGTATGCAGATTTTCCCCGCAGGGACAGTTGCAATTAATTAAATTTTAGGTATCCTAGACCATTTCAAACACATATCCATGCCTCATTTAAAGTCCCACAATCCACTTTTTTCATGTGTGGTTATGTGTTTACAGTAACTGACACTTAGCAGATACATCACCAACAGTGGAGAATATATATTTCCTGTCATCTTTCAAAAGACAGTAGTTACATAGTTAGTCAGTCACAATCCTATACACACAAACCTATACACATAGTTGATCCAGAGGAAAGCGAAAAAACCCCAGCAAAGCATGATACAATTTGGCAATTGGATATTCCCGGGATCAACTTTACCTATTAATGTTAGCACCCAGTTATATTATGTACATTTGATAAAGAATCCAGGTCTTTCTTAAAGCAATCTACTGATCTGGTCAGAACCACCTCTCGAGGAAGTCTATGCCACATTTTCACAGCTCTTGCAAAGCTTGGTGTATTCTGCAAAGACTGAAATGGTACTTTTAATCCCAGGCCCTATATAATTTATAAATATATTAAAAAGTAAGGGTCCCAACACTGAACCTTGGGGTACACCACTGATAAGCTCAGACCATTCAGAGTATGAATAATTAACTCCTTCCCACTGAGTGTATGCACATATGCGGCCTCGGCTTTAATGAGTTATAATCGGATGATGCCTGCAGCTCCAGGTACTGTTTTTTTAGAGTATGTGATCAGCTCTTTAGGGATAACAACTGATGTGGTTAAAAGCCGTTCAGCTGTTATACCGGAGGACCGAGAGGTGAGGCCCCCCCTTCCTGCCACCTTCCATCGCTCTTCCCGGGCCTCCCATCCCACCTGGAGACCCGAGACATGATCTGGCACTTCTGCCGGCTAGAGTAAGACTGGAACGAAGACGGAAACTACTTCATTCCAGTCCTCTTTCTGTAAACACGGAAGCAACTTCATGACGTTACTTCCAGTTTACTCGGCTGCCAATCCCTTAGGGTCCTATTGCAACAAGGGGTTTGCTGCAGCATCGTATCCTCAGATCGAGATCCTGCAGCAAACCCCTATGCGGCCGTATCGTCGCAATAGGACCCTAAGGGGTTGGCTTGTAAAATCAGAATTTAGGGGTGAGCAGAAGGTGTCTAGAATGACATTCCTTGGGAGCAAAGGGAAGGGTTGTTTCCCTTGTTTAAAATGCATACAATGCAAGCTGCTCCTCAAGGGTGATCATTTTATACACCCCACATGCGGTGATAAAATTACTATTAATGGTTTTTACACTTGCCAATCCTCCTATGTTGTCTACATCCTCATGTGCCCTTGTGGGTTATTATATGTTGGGGAGACAAACAGAAAATAAAGGATAGGATAGCACAACATCGCAGTACGATCCGACTGAAACAGCCTAGTCTGAATTCTGATTCTGAATGTTCCTAATTATGTTGATTGGGGTTTTTGGGTTAGACACCTGTGAGACACTCGCTTGAGTGTTGTGTATATGTGGTAGTTTGAGTTAGTGTGTTACACAAGCCAGAGATAGCCTGATGAAGAGTAATGATCACTCGTAACTGTACAGTGGCAGCTGCTGTTTATAGCATGTAAAGATTCCACGAAAGAAGTAAAAGAAGAATTTGCATCGAAGTACGTGTCCCATTGTTTTATTTATATATATATATAGTATCTCACAAAATTGAGTACACCCCTCACATTTTTGTAAATATTTTATTATATCTTCTCATGTGACAACACTGAAGTAATTACACTTTGCTACAATGTAAACTAGTGAGTGTTACAGCTTGTATAACAGTGTAAATTTGCTGTTCCCTCAAAATAACTCAACACGCAGCCATTAATGTCTAAACCGCTGGCAACAAAAGTGAGTACACCCCTAAGTAAAAATGTCCAAATTGAGTCCAATCAGCCATTTTCCCTCCCCGGCCTCATGTGACTTGTTAGTGTTACAAGGTCTCATGTGTAAATGGGGAGCAGGTGTGTTAAATTTGGTGTTATCACGCTCACTCTCTCATACTATTCACTGAAAGTTCAACACAGCATCACTAGGCACTAAACTCTCTGAGGATCTGAAAAACAAGAAATGTTGCTCTACATAAAGATAACCTAGGCTATAAGAAGTCTGTCAAGACCCTAAAACTGAGCTGCAGCGTGGTGGCCAAGACCATACAGCGGTTTAACAGGACAGGTTCCACTCAGAACAGGCCTCGCCATGGTCAACCAAAGAAGTTGAGTGCACGTGCTCAGCATCATATCCAAAGGTTGTCTTTGGGAAATAGACATATGAGTACTGCCAGCATTGCTGCAGAGATTGAAGGGGTGGGGGGTCAGCCTGTCAGTACTCAGACCATACATCACACACTACATCAAATTGGTATGCATGGCTGTAGTCCCAGAAGGAAGCCTCTTCTAAAGATGATGCACAAGAAAGCCCGCAAACAGTTTGCTGAAGAGAAGCAGACTTAGGACATGGATTACTGGAACCATGTCCGTGGTCTAATGATACCAAGATAAACTTATTTGGTTCAGAAGGGTGTCAAGCATGTGTGGCGGCAACCAGATGGGGAGTACAAAGACAAGTGTGTCTTGCCTACAGTCAAGCATGGGGGTGGGCATGTCGTGGTCTGGGGCTGCATGAGTGCTGCCGGCACTGGGGAGGGACAGTTCAATGAGGGAACCATGAATTCCAACATGAACTGTGACATACTGAAGCAGAGCCTGATCCCCTCCCTTCGGAGACTGGGCCATAGGACAGTATTCCAACGACCCCAAACACACCTCCAAGATGACCACTGCCATGCTAAAGAAGCTGAGGGTAAAGGTGATGGACTGGCCAAGCATGTCTCCAGACCTAAACCCTATTGAGCATCTGTGGGGCATCCTCAAATGGAAGGGGGAGGAGCGCAAGGTCTCTAACATCCACCAGCTCCGTGATGTCGTCATGGAGCAGTGGAAGAGGACTCCAGTGGCAATCTGTGAAGCTCTGGGGAACTCTATGCCCAATAAGGTTAAGGCAGTGCTGAAAAATAATGGTGGCTACACAAAATATTGGCACTTTGGGCCCAATTTGGACATTTTCACTTAGGAGTGTACTCACTTTTTTTTGCCAGTGGTTTAGACATTAATGGCTGTGTGTAGAGTTGTTTTGAGGGGACAGCAAATTTACACTGTTATACAAGCTGTACACTCAATACACTACATTGTAGCAAAGTGTAATTTCTTCAGTGTTGTCACATGAAAAGATATAATAAAATATTTTAAAAAATGTGAGGGGTGTACCCACTTTTGTGAGATACTGTGTATGACGGTGTCATTAAGGAGTCCCTAAAAATTAGATACAGTGGTATTGAAATGACAGAGCTCAATTCTTCTAGGATCCGTGGATGCCATCTGGTCCAGGTGCTTTATCCACTTTTATTCTGTTTAAATATTTTTGGACCATATAACTTTTGAGCCATTGTGAATCATTTGGGGCTGTGTCAGTACCACCCCCATTATGGACATGAGTTTCCCCATGCCCCTAAGTACACAGAGCTGAAGAAACTATTCAGTAAATTTGCCTTCTCTTTGTCCCTAGTCACCTACTCTAGATTCTTTTGTAAAGGGTCTACATGCTCAGACCTGACCTTTTAACTATTAATATATTTGAATATTTTTTTAGGGTTCGTCCTACTATCTTTTTCAATCTGTCTTTAATTTTGAAGTTTAGCGTCCTTGATTTCCTTTTTACATATTCTGTTATATTCTTTGTAAAATTCAAACGGTGATAGTGTTACTTCATTTTTATATTTTTTAAAAGCTCTTTTCTTATTATTTATAGCTTTTTTTAACTTTGTCCGTGAGCCAAATAGGTTTAATTTTTAATCTTTTAAACTTATTGCCAATGGCAATATACTTTGAAGTGAGTTCACATACAGTCGCTTTGAAGAATTCCCATTTCTGGTCTGTGTTTATTGATGTCAATATTCCCTCCCAGTCTAAGTCTTGGAGAGCAGCCCTCATCCTTGGAAAATTAGCTTTCTTAAAGTTAAGTGTTTTTATCTTTCCCATATATGTGTTTGTTGCTTACAGCTACCCAAATGTTCCTTTTATATGAACATTAGTAATAAGCTCTGCTAGTAATTAGTAATAACCGCTCTGTTGGTAATTAGTAATAACTGCTCTGCGGTTTGAGATTTCCAACAGAGCATCATTCCTAGTTGGGGCCTCCATGAATCGTACCATAAAATTGTCCTGTAATTGTACTAGCAGATATCATAAATGTCCTGGTATATGTTCCCTGGTGCTTACTAGGTCTCAGTGTGCTCATTGATTAGCCCGTTTGTCACACCTAGTTATAGACCTTGTCTTTAACAGCGTGGCTATCAATGCTCAAATCATTTGGAGGCTTGGAGTAAAAAAAAAAGGATTTTTAGTATTATGGGCAGCAGGAAGGCTAAGTGGTTAGTGCTTCTGCCTGGCAGCACTAGGGTCAGCGGTTCAAATCCCAATCACAGCACTACCTGCCTGAAATGTGCATGTTTTCCTTGTGCCTGTGTGGAGTTCCCTTGAAAATAAGCCCCCCTCTTACATTTAGTCTGGATGTGGCATTCTTGATGGTAATAACCTTGATTTTGGTTTCGTTATATCCCCCCAGACTTCATTCTTAAAGTTGGTTCAGAATTCCACCTTAAAGAGAAGATTTCCTCCCCACTTATCTATTATGCAAGGTTGCCCTCAATTCAAATTCTTACCTGTCCTGCAAACTCAGTTTTGTCGTACTGCAATCCACTGCTCAGGTGCCACAGACTGGGTCTTGCATCACCATTTTCCCTCTGACATCATTGGAAGGTGCCACCCTGATGACAATGTGTACCAGGCCAGTTCCTTGCTCCTTCAGCCTCTTAGGATATGCAATGGGAACATCCCAGGAGTAGGGACATGCCATTGTTGCCTTGCTGAGAATGACAGTGGGAGGAAGGCTGTAGTGGAAAGAAAAAAAATGTAAAAAAAAATTGTCTTTTTATATTGTGGAGAACGGAGAGAATGCAGAGAGGTTTTTTTATGGTCACCTTTCTCACCTGCCTGTGAATTTTTCCCACCATATTCACTGTAGTCAGGCCTGTGAGATTCTATTTCTGTGTCCCCTTGCCCTTGCAGAGGACTAAAACATTTTGTTCTGAAGGCTTTAAAATAAGACTTAGTGGAAGGATTATCCAACATGTGATCAAGGCCTATGTTGGTAAGGGTTAGATTCCTGGGGTTTTTGCCACTGAACTTTGGTGGTGAAAATGGGTAAGACTACAATCTGGTATTCCTTAAATACCTTTACCAATATCTATACACTAGATGTGAATTGGTTGATTTTAGCATTGACATTTTAGTGCAGGTTTCCTTGCATTGATAATATTGTGTACTTGGTATGTTTTCCAAGGGTAAAGAAACATTTTGTTCTGTTTAGGAAGTTAGGAAAATAAATACTATAAAATATTGGCGAAATTGAGCTACAATGCAAAAACTAGTGAATAACAGGGATGAGTGTAATTGAGAGTTTTCACTCCACCATTCTGGACATTTTAGCTAATTTTTACCATTTTTGGTGAAATGTTTGGAAGTCAATAAAGAAAGAAGAATTAGAGTGCTTTTGGTGGATTTTAGGGGTACAACGGGCTCTCAAGGATTTGGGAAACTCTTTGAACTATCCTGTACCTGTTCTTGTGCCAAAAAATGTGCCCTGTCAGGTTTAATAAGTGTGATTTCAAGCCTTATAAATGGATTTGGGACCATCCGTTGTGTTGTGCAGGAGGTGGATACAGTACACAGCTGATAGTCCTACTGAATACACTGTTAGAATTTGTATTATGGGAAGAAAAAAGCAGCTAAGTAGAGAAAAACGAGTGACCATCATTACTTTAAGAAATGAAGGTCAGTCAGTCCGAACAATTGGGAAAACGTTGAAAGTGTCCCCAAGTGCAGTGGCAAAAACCATCAAGCGCTACAAAGAAACTGGCTCACATGAGGACCGCCCCAGGAAAGGAAGACCAAGAGTCACCTCTGCTGCGGACGATAAGTTCATCCGAGTTACAGCAGCTCAGATTAGAGAAAAGGGCAATGCCACACAGAGTTCTAGCAGCAGACACATCTCTAGAACAACTGTTAAGAGGAGACTGTGTGAATCAGGCCTTCATGGTAAAATAGCTGCTAGGAAAACACTGCTGATGACAGGCAACAAGCAGAAGAGACTTGTTTGGGCTAAAGAACACAAGGAATGGACATTAGACCAGTGGAGATCTGTGCTTTGGTCTGATGAGTCCAAGTTTGAGATCTTTGGTTCCAACCACCATGTCTTTGTGCGACGCAGAAGAGGTGAACGGATGGACTCTACATGCCTGGTTCCCACCGTGAAGCATGGAGGAGGAGGTGTGATGGTGTGGGGGTGCTTTGCTGGTTACACTGTTGGGGATTTATTCAAAATTGAATTCATACTGAATCAGCATGGCTACCACAGCATCTTGCAGCGGCATGCTATTCCATCTGGTTTGCGTTTAGTTGGACCATCATTTATTTTTCAACAGGACAATGACCCCAAACACACCTCCAGGCTGTGTAAGGGCTATTTGACCAAGAAGGAGAGTGATGGGGTGCTGTGCCAGATGACCTGGCCTCCACAGTCACCGGACCTGAACCCAATCGAGATGGTTTGGGGTGAGCTGGACCGCAGAGTGAAGGCAAAAGGGCCAACAAGTGCTAAGCATCTCTGGGAACTCCTTCAAGACTGTTGGAAAGCCATTTCAGATGACTACCTCTTGAAGCTCATCAACAGAACGCCAAGAGTGTGCGGAGTAGTAATCAAAGAAAAAGGTGGCTACTTTGAAGAACCTAGAATATAAGACATATTTTCAGTTGTTTCACACTTTTTTGTTCAATATATAATTCCACATGTGTTAATTCATAGTTTTGATGCCTTCAGTGTGAATCTACAATTTTCATAGACATGAAAATAAAGAAAACTCTTTGAATGAGAAGGTGTGTCCAAACTTTTGGTCTGTACTGTATATATTGTATATATAGAGTAATTTTTTTGTTATTTGTTGCCAAATATAGTTTTGTTGTACAACATAACTATAGCAGCTGGCTGCTGCTAGATATTATAAATCTTGAGCTCCATCTAGTGCTAGAAAATAATTATTGAATTGGCCCAAAAAGATTAAAAGAGCATATCAGCCAGTGGTATGGATACACCATGATTATCTGGGTTTCAGAGCACATGTCTTTATTTATTGTAATTTATTGTAATATGTTAGAATTCTAGCAATAAATCTAAAACATATTCTAGTAAGTATTTAAGTTACAAAAACATCATTGCTTGTATATGGATAGAGAGGCAGCTACCAAAAAAATCTGAAAACTGTTTTAGTATCTACCATAATTTTATTTTCCTGACAAGCTCCATGGCAGCATATGCGCAGACAGTCCTCTCCCCCTCCAGCCTCATTAAATTTGAACCACCCCCCACAACAGCATTATGTAACTTGCTTACTCTGACTGGGTGAGACACTATGCCATGGAGAAGGTAAAATTACAGTAAATATGATATACATTTTCCTTTTTCCTGACAGCTCCATGTCAGCATACAGTATGTATGGGAAATAACTAGACAACACAGGCTGGAAATGCTGAGAAATTTAATTACCAGAGGTTTTAGAAAAAAGAACACTCCAACCAAAACCAACAGAGGTAGGAGAGGTCAGCTCAACACAGTAATGGGTTATAAAGGTATGCATTGAGGACCAGGAGACCACCTTACAGATCGTCTTTGGGGACACATGAGCAGCTTCTGCCCAGGATGATCACATGTCCTGATGAATGCAGTAGCACTATATACACCTTTATGGACTTGCAGGGATGTATCCAAATGGCTTAATTGCTCCTAGTATGCAAAAGTAAGAAGGATGGTGTTCTGTTTCAAATGAAAGTCTGCAGGGTACTAACTAAAGACCACTCTATCTGTAAAAAAGGTGCTGAAGGGTCCCTTAGATCAACAGTTTCACATACCCATCACTCTGAAATGGTGACTAAGAAGGCAGTTATCACTGTAATGTACCACAGGGAAATTCCTCCTTCAGGGGAAAACTCCATTGAGTAAACAAACTTCAGAACTAGTGATAGACCCCATTTTGTGAACAGAAGATTCTATGGTGGTTTCAATTTTAATACTACTTTTAAACAGTGGAGATTTAAGTTACCTGATGACCTCTGAAGGAACTCTAGCACTTGTGAACCTGTGGGCCCAGAACTGAAAATTTTTAAGAGGATGCACACAATTGAAACAGCTTCCACACTCTGTTGTAGGTATTGGTACTACTTTTCTTGGGTTTTGGGAGTGCGGTGTCAACAACCTTGTCTGAGCATTCTAAGCCAAGTAGCCTTTTCCTTTAGTATCCAGATGGAGCCTCTCGGGAGCAGGATGGCAGATGGGTTTTGAGTCAGGAGATTTGAAGGGGTTGACAAAGGCAGAGGATCCTCTCAGGACCATCTTTAATATTGACTAGATCCTGGGCAAACATTTTCTTGCGCCCCCTCTTCCATGTAATTTTGCTCTCCCCATGCTTTGCGACATACAATTAATAGCAGCTAGACTCAAAATCAGTTTACTGAATCAGATCAGGTAGAGATTGTGATTAGCTGCCAGAGGTTAAAGTGTATCATTACTGCTCACTGACTGGCTGCTAGAGGTTACAGCACACATTATGTCTCACTGTTTATTTTATAGAGGTTACAGCACAGGACTTCTGCTTGTTGATTGGTTGCTAGAGATTACTGTACATCAATACTGTTCACTGATTAAATGCTAGAGGTTACTGGACATCTATAACATTCACTAATTGGTTGCTAGAGGTTACTGCACATTATTACTGCTCACTCATTGGTTCCTAGAGGGTACTGTATATCCTTACTGCTCAATGATTGGTTGCAAGAGGTTAGTGCACAGCATTACTGCTCACTGATTGGTTGCTAAAGGTTACAGCACATCATCTCCTTACTGCCTGCACACCATGGACTGGGGAGGGACCCATTATTAGACAGAAAACTCCTAGGGATTTTAGGATTCCTGGGATCAGTGGCAATGCTGGGGGGTGGGGGGGGGTGTGATCAGTGGCAATGCTGGGGGGTTGATGGGATCATTGGCAGTGGTGGGGGGGTGGGATTAGGAGGCAGTACACTGTGACAATCTTTGGAAAGTATATATGGGGTATTCTGTGAGCAGGGGATTTAAACTGACCATCAATGTGAAGGAGAATTTGCACTGACCACTATGTAATGGGGAATGTTATGCCACCCACAAATAGAAAAGAGGAATTTCTACACTGACACCAATGTAAGAAGAGCATTTCCACTAACCACCTAAGGGGGAATATACAATGATATCCATGTAAGCGAGAATTTACACTTACAACCATTGTCTAGGAGATTTGTACTGACCACCAATGTAAGGTGACACTTCTACACCAACCTCAAATGTTAGGGGGGATTACACTTGCCACCAATTTAAAGGGGGGTATTCAATGACCACCAGTGTAAGGGCAATTCTGCACTTACCACCAACGTAAAGATAAATGTACACTGACCATCAATGTTATGAAAAATTTACACTGGCAACCAATGTAATGGGGGATTTTACATCAACAGCCAATAAAGGGTAATTTCTACACTGGTCACCAATGTAAAGGGGATTTACACTAACCACCAATTGAAAGGGGGCTTCTGCGTGGACCACCAATGTAAGGGAGGATTTGAAACTGACCCCAAATGCAAATTTGGATTTTTTAATGATTACCAATATAAAGAGGAGTTTCTACACTGGCCACCAATGTAATGGGGATTTACACTGACCACTAATGGAGCATTCACAGTAACTATACATGCTCATTTATCCAGGAGCTGTGATTATATAATTGGAAATTTTTTTGATTAATTTAAATGTTTGTTATTTTTTTTGTTATATATATTTGTGGTATTTTTCTCCTGGATATATGTGTGTCTTCTATACCCAATCACACTGGTTTACCATTTAATTAATTTTCATTTAATCAATTCATTTTAATTGATCACATAATTGATCACATGATCCATGATACACTAGTATATATCTGTGGCAAAACGTTGTGGTTGTGTAGCTATGACTAAGCACTATTGAGAAAAAGTGAAACGCGTCAGTTAATCTATCCTGTACCCTGCTATGATTTGAACTTTTATTTTATACAATAAAGGCATTTATATTGGAGTGCGGCTGTCCAGATCCTCCTTCTTCTTAGCCCCCGTACACACGATCTGACATTCCGACCACAAAATCCATCAGATTTTTTCCAACAGATTTTGTCCGAAACTGGTGTTGCATGCACACAGTCAAAGTTGTCGAAAAGAACAATCCTTTGAAACGTGATGACGTTTGTTCGTTACGACGGGACTGCGTTGAGGCTAATAGCCAATAGCTTTGGTGTCGTAATTTGATCTGAGCATGTGTGGCACTTTGTCCGATCAGATTCCTCTACAAACGATCGGAAAAAGTCCGATCGGATTTTGTTGTCGGAAAATTTGAGTTCCTGCTCTCAAAGTTTCTCCGTCAGAATTTCCGGTGGAAAAAGTCCAATAGAGCCCACACACGATCGCATTTTCCGACAAACTATCTATCAGATGTGTATGGGGCACAAGTGGTGGGGTCACCCGGTGATGTCAACAGGTGACCCCCTCGTCTTGTGATGTAATCAACCGGGGCATGCTGGGTCGATGTCACATGGGTGGGGTTACCCAGTGACATCACCAGGTGCCCCCACCCCCTTTTTTTATTTTGCAGTGGGAAGCGGTAGGAGCTGTTATTCAGCAGGAGCCTTTGTTAGGTGTGGACCACTTTATTATTTATCTTTTGATCTGCAGCCGGCATTCATTATGTTTCATGCAAATGGTCTGGCATGGTTCAGAAGTAGGGGCCACTCGCCCCCCCCCCCCCCTGACCTGTGGATTTTGAGGGAGGGGGACAACTTCATTTTTGTTTTTTACATTTTGGCATGGGATCCCCCTCACAACCATACCAGACCCATAGGGCCTGGTATGGATTTGGGGGAGGGACCCCCACACAGTTTTCTTTCTTAATTTTTCATTGCTGGCAATTCTTTTGTTTACATTCAGTTGTCAGCGGGAAACCCAGCTGAAGCCGCTCTTTAACAATCATCTTTTTACTACAGGTTTTTAAGGATGCCGACTACCGCCAGCGTTAAATTACCACACGCTTTCACAACTAAAATGCCGCATTACTTCATAACACATCGCAATGCTGTATTTTAGTAGCTTTTTTTTATGCCCCCAAAAAATTTCGAAAAACGCTGAGCGTTATTTTACCGCATTTCTTAAAGTGATAGATACTGCTTTGAGAATGGAGCCGACAGGCTTTTATGAAGTGTACAAGAGCTCCTGGAATAGCACGTATAAAACAATTATTATATATTCCAATCATACAGCACATCAGATCAAACACTGCAACACTTGAAATCCAATACAATTAACATACTATATATTTTTAATGTTTTGTTCAACAAACATGGCAAGAGTTAAACGCTTAGTAAGAAAAAAAGAATCCCATTTAGCTGAATGTGCATATTCTGTGCATGATGCATCATTAATAATTTTCACACAGGGTGATGCCGATTCTGTATAGCACTACTTAGCCACATTCACACAAGAAAATTCTAAAGTTAATCAGTAAAATATCATTTACAAGGAAACTAAAATGGTATTGGGTTGATTTTATTTCTTTAACTTCGGTTTGTATGTTTTTCCCCCAAAAAATTATATTCTACAAAATATATATATTTTTTATATTTATTACATGTCCATAACCGGTGTCCAGAGCAAAATGGGTCTTTCAAGGAAGTATGGGTCTTTTAGAGGAAGAGCACAGCTGATGCTCTTCTTCTAGCTGGAAATTTGTATGGAAATGCACAGATTGTGGAGTTGGAGGTGGGAAAAGTCAGTCCCGAGTCCTCTCACTCAGTCAGATATCTTCATGTTATTTGAGGTTGAGTTATTAAGCTCAGTAAACAGTTTTTTTTTAGCAAAACAGTTGAGATCAGCACGATGAACAGAACATTCTCGGTCTAGAACTAGCGTAATATAAACTATTTATTACAATATTTTGATTCCAAGTTCTAAAAATGGCAAACTGTTTTTTTTTAACAAACAGTTTTTTTGTGCTTGCAAACTTACCCCCAAAAAAAGAATATATCCATTAACATCATACATACTTTCAGTGCCATAAAAAAAAAGAAAATGAGCAAGTGTTGGGCAAGAAATACAAATTGCAAGAAACTGAGAAAAATGCCATTTATAGCAAGTCATGAAAAGTATTTTGCTTTCATTTTGATCCTTTAGCAGTATTGTGAACAATTTTGACTTCAACTTTTTATAAGTTGATTCTTAAGCTTAAGCTTCTCTTTTGCTTTTAGTTTTGGAGAAGATTCGCAGTGCAGTTGGAAGCTCTCAGCTCTTGATGTCTCAGAAAGTGCAGCAGTTTTTCCGGCTCTGCCAGCAGAACATGGTATGTGACAATCTTATTGCTATACATTAGTAATACAATGCTATATATACTATACTGTTTACACAAACATACTTACAGTATATCACATATTTTAACCAGGAAGTAAGTGCTTGAAGTTGTGCTACAAACAGCAGCCATGGGGCAAAGGACTTGGCACCGGCATCCCCTGGAGCAGTGATGGCGAACCTTGACACCCCAGATGTTTTGGAACTACATTTCCCATGATGCTCAACTACACTTCAGAGTGCAAGAGCATCATGGGAAATGTAGTTCCAAAACATCTGGGGTGCCAAGGTTCGCCATCACTGCCCTGGAGTCTCCTTGCAGCTGATCTTTACCCATTACTGATGTACAATGTTTCTTCTACACTATCCTTTTGTAGTTGTAGTTATCTTGATATTGGCAGGGTTTTGCTCCCTTATGTCTTAGCCTCCAGCAAAGAGAATAAGAAGTTACATGGTAGTGACATCACCAAATTTCACTACAGACTAGTCTCTTTAGACTAGTAGTCAGAGGCAATAATGCCTTGAGCTGGCCATACATGGATCGAAATTTGTCCAATCAGCATAGACTGGTCGAATTTCAATCCATGTTAGGTTGTACAGAATTCAATATAGCAATCTACTTCTGTATAAATGCCTTTACTACATTTCCCCCACTCAATCAGTGATGCAGGGTATAGCCTGAAATGCTGGTTAGTGTATTTTGATGGCGAAGAAGTCTCACCGCTGACAAAAAATAAAAGCTCAGTGGAGGGATTCCACCAACCACATTGAGTCTGTGGATGGGGGAATAGAGTCAGTTTTTTTCAGTCAAACTGTTGCTTGAACACAAGAACTGTATCATCTATGGGCTGCTTTAGACAGAAACAATTTCAGATATACCGCTATGAAGCTGTAGGAAAAAGAGTACTTTGGAACTCTCACATCCCAGGAAGTGCTCTGTTATTTTTAAGGAGGAATTACAGACTTATGACACATACGCACGTTCGGAATTTCAGCCAGCAAAAGACAGATGTGAGTTTTTCGTCGGAAAATGCAACCGTGTGTATGCTCCATCCGAATTTTGCTTACCGAATTTCCGCCAGCAAAAGATTGAGAGCAGGTTCTCAATTTTGCAGACGGAAATTCCGATCGTGTGTATGCAATTCCGACACGCAAAAACTCACGCATGCTCAGATTCAACTATGAGACGGAAGCTATTGGCTACTGGCTATTGAACTTCCTTGTTCTAGTCCCGTCGTACGTGTTGTACGTCTCCGCATTCTTGAATGTCGGAATTTGATGTGACAGTGTGTGTGCAAGACAGCTTGAGCGAAATCCCGTCGGAATTCCGTTGGGAAAACCATCAGAGCTTTTTCCGACCAAAATTCCAATCGTATGTACGAGGCAAAAGGGTACTTTTTAACATTTCAATTTTTTTTAAACCTGGCAGATCTTTATTTTTTATTTCAAGTCCAATTTATAGTGCATCTATCTTTTAAAAGATAAACTTAACCTCTCCCCCCAAATAATTAAAAAAGTATTAAAAAGTTATTGGGAACATTAAATTAGCAGTAACCAGACACTTATCACTGCTGACTACACACAGAAATTAGTCTCATTAACCTTCTTCTTCTTTGCATTACCCATTAGGGCCCCATTGAGCTGAAGGGATAAAAAAAAATGCTGTGGCCATACTGCTGGTTAAAAAAAGAAGAAAGAAATCTCCACACATTTACAAAGCCCAGCAAAACAGGCAGCAAGCACGCATATATACAGTATCTCACAAAAGTGAGTACACCCCTCACATTTTTTGTAAATATTTTATTATATCTTTTCATGTGACAACACTGAAGAAATGATACTTTGCTACAATGTCAAGTAGTGAGTGTACAGCTTGTATAACAGTGTAAATTTGCTGTCCCCTCAAAATAACTCAACACATGGCCATTAATGTCTAAACCGCTGGCAACAAAGTGAGTACACCCCTAAGTGAAAATGTCCAAATTGGACCCCAAAGTGTCAATATTTTGTGTGGCCACCATTATTTTCCAGCACTGCCTTAACCCTCTTGGGCATAGAGTTCACCAGAGCTTCACAGGTTGCCACTGGAGTCCTCCTCCACTGCTCCATGATGACATTATGGAGCTGGTGGATGTTGAGACCCTTTGCTCCTCCACCTTCCTTTTGAGGATGCCCTACAGATGCTCAATAGGGTTTAGGTCTGGAGACATGCTTGGCCAGTCCATCACCTTTACCCTCAGCTTCTTTAGCAGGTCAGTGGTTATCTTGGAGGTGTGTTTGGGGCCGTTATTATGTTGGAATACTGCCCTGCGGGCCCAGTCTCCAAAGAGAGGGGATCATGCTCTGCTTCAGTATGTCACAGTACATGTTGGCATTCATGGTTCCCTCAATGAACTGTAGCTCCCCAGTGCCGGCAGCACTCATACAGCCCCAGACCATGATACTACCACCACCATGCTTGTCTGTAGGCAAGACACACTTGTCTTTGTACTCCTTACTTGGTTGCCGCCACACACGCTTGACACCATCTTCAGACCACAGGATATGGTTCCATGTCCTTAGTCTGCTTGTCTACAGAAAACTGTGGGCTTTCTTGTGCATCATCTTTAGAAGAGGCTTCCTTCTGGGATGACAGCCATGCAGACCAATTTGATGCAGTATGCGGCGTATGGGCTGAGCACTGACAGGCTGACCCCCCGGCCCTTCAACCTCTGCAGCAATGCTGGCAGCATTCATACCTCTATTTCACGAAGACAACCTCTGGATATGACGCTGAGCATGTGCACTCAACTTCTTTGGTCGACCATGATGAGGCCTGTTCTGACTGTAACCTGTCCTGTTAAATTGTTGTAAGGTCTTGGCCACCATGCTGCAGCTCAGTTTCAGGGTCTTAGCAATATTATAGCCTAGGCCATCTTTATGTAGAGCAACAATTCTTTTTTTAGATCCTCAGAGAGTTCTTTGCCATGAGGTGCCATGTTGACCTTCCAGTGACCAGTATGAGAGAGTAAAGCCCCATACACACTATCAGATTTTCTGCTGATTTTTGTCTTCAGATTTACCAAAACCATATAATATGAGGTCAAACCTTAGGAGTTTCAATTTGTATGCAATCAGGCAGGCCCTTACACTACATGGTTTTGGTAAATCTGAAGACAAAAATCTGCAGAAAATCTGATAGTGTGTATGGACATTTTCACTTAGGGGCGTACTCACTTTTGTTGCCAGCGGTTTAGACAATAACGGTTGTGTTGAGTTATTTTGAAGGGACAGCAAATTTACACTTATACAAGCTGTACACTCACTACTTGACATTGTAGCAAAGTGTAATTTCTTCAGTGTTGTCACATGAAAAGGTATAATAAAATATTTACAAAATTGTGATAGGTGTACTCATGTTTGAGAAATAATGTATATACATTCATTTATATATTCTTATTAGAAATGGAGAATCAGCTGGAAAGCCACAACCTTAAAGGAAAAAATACAACAGGCATTGCATATTTTAAGATTAAGAGTTAACAATGGGGTTGTTCATTTTGAATGCCAAATTAAACATGGTGGAACTTGAATGGATGATTAAACTTATTTCCTTTTCCTTTGGTAGGTTAGTCACAATGCTTCAAATGTGCCTTTGGCCCTCCTTGTCTTACTTGCCTGGAAGCAATGACCCTGGGTTAACATTACACATTACACATCCAGTGATGGGATGTCAGAAATCATGAATGACTGAGACAGAAGTACAGTTAAATCACTCTTGTTTATTAATAATAATAATACTAATAAGAATAATAAAAAGGTAAACAGAGTAAATATAGTCAAACCATAGTCAGTGTTCAGGAATCAGAAAGGATAGTCAGACAATCCAAAATGTCAGGGAGCCAGAGATGAGGGTAGTAGAACAGCAAGCAGGATCTGGAGCCAGAAGAAATGTCAGCCAAGCAAGTCTTTAACAGGACCACGGGCGAGCGTCTCTAGAAATGTGACCAAGGAGCAAGCAGAGATCATCTGGACTGGACAGCTTAAGTAGGCAGGACTGACGAGCAGGATATCATCAACAGGTGAGTCACTGTAGAGAGAAAGGAGCTGGCAATTAGCCGACAGCTGACTGACTGAGCTTTGAGAAGGAAGGGCTAAGCCCAGCCCTGACATGGCATTAGTATTAGGATTTAGTGTCACTAATATTTAATAGATTTGCTTTGAAGTAACTCTTGCATGAGAAAATAGCAAATACCATTGCCAACATCCTCCTTAATATGCTTGTTTTCTGTCTGGTATACTGACCCAATGTTTCTAGGTCATGGTCCTGAAACAAGTATGGAACTCTGGAATGTCAATGTTGTAGGACAGAAATGTTGTATATCTATATCTGAAAACTTGTTCCAGGTTAGAGACTTAGAGCATTGAAGCAAGGAGATCAACATGGCAGCCATGCAACTAGCATTGCACTCAAGAGGGGCAGCATTTATGTTTTATTCATGATATGTTTTCATTAATGATGAGCCATACTCGCGGGGTTCAGATTTGGGGTAAATTCTCAAACAAAAGTTCTGGTGCTGAAACTAAACCCTATTGAAGTCAATGGGAACTGAATGTTAAAAAAAAAGTGATGGCCATTGTCTAGGCTAATGGGCACAGGATTTTCAAACAATGGCATGGGGGGTTGGGTACTGCCCTGGAGAACATGAACCAAAGCAGAAAAATATTTTAAAAAATTAAGTTTGGTGGGCAGCAGCAATTTTAACAATACTTAAAGCACAACATTAACACTTTTAAATCCCATTAAATAGAGTCAATACAAGCCTGGTAATGCCCTTAAAGTGATATTAAACCTATATTTTTTTATATAAAAAAATAAATAAACATGTTATACTTACCTGCTCTGTGCAATGGCACCTCCTCCCTGGCATGTACCACCATAGCAGGCCAAGTGCCCCCATTTTGCCTATTTTTCGATTTATGGTTTAAATGTGCTCATAGTTTAGTTGTAACTGTTTTGCATTGGTTTTTATAATAGTGGACAATTTTATGTAACTTGTATAAGACTGTCTGTGCCTGGTTTTGTCCCTGACAGGCAGGGGGCAGTGCTAGGTGGGTGCTTGAGGGTGCTGAAGCACTCCCAAGCAGACCCATAAATGCACCTTACTGGATAACACACAAGGCTTTGCAAATCTGCATCAATCCAACCTGGATCGACGCAAACTTGCCAAGCAATGTGACTGAGCTGGGACTTGATTTGCAAAGATACAGCCGCATAAGCCGATACTCTTCTTCTAGTTCCGGGTACACAGTCTCTCAGAGCGGCACTGGTGAGCCCTACATTCTGTGTGTAATGCACTGGCAAGCCCTGCATTCTGTGTGTAATGCACTGGTGAGCCCCTGCATTCTGTGTGCAATGCACTGGTGAGCCCCCTGCATTCGGTGTGTAATGCACTGGTGAGCCCTGCATTCTGTGTGTAACGTACTGGTAAGACCTGCATTCTGTGTGTAACGCACTGCTGAGCCCCCTGCATTCTGTGTGTAACGCACTGGTGAGCCCTGCATTCTGTGTGTAGCGCACTTGTGAGCCCTGCATTCTGTGTCTAACGCACTGGTTAGCACTGCATTCTGTGTATAATGCACTGATAAGCCCTGCATTCTGTGTGTAATGTACTGGTAAGCCCCCTGCATTCTGTGTGTAACATACTGGTGAGCCCCCTGCATTCTGTGTGTAATGCAATGGTGAGCCCTGCATTCTATGTGTAATGCACTGGCAAACCCTGCATTCTGTGTGTAATGCACTGGTGAGCCCCCTGCATTCTGTGTGCAATGCACTGGTGAGCCCTGCATTCTGTGTGTAACGCACTGCTGAGCCCCCTGCGTTCTGTGTGTAGTGTACTGGTGAGCCCTGCATTCTGTGTGTAATGCACTTGTGAGCCCTGCATTCTGTGTGTAATGCACTGGTTAGCACTGCATCTCTGTGTATAATGCACTGATAAGTAGTGATGGACAAACTTCCGATGGGACATTTCACGAACGCGAACCGCGAACGTGGCCGATAGTTTGCGAACCGTAACGTTCGTGGCGGGCCCCATTGACTTCAATGGGAGGCGAACTTTACAAACCTACAGGTCATATTTGCAGCCACAAAATAATTACTAGCTGTGCACACATAGTCCCACCACATGGCCAATGACATAACACATGTATGAGGTGAATCTGGGATCGACAACTACAAGCATTCTTTTTTAATATGTGAAATTGTGGCAATTCAGGACTGTGGAGCGCATGAAGGCAATGGAGGAGAGGGAAGGTCAGGGTAGGCAAAGAAGAGGGTGCAGGAGATGATCTCCAGCACCGTGATATAGAGCACTGACACCTGCACCGTGATAGAGTCATCTGACACCAGCACCGTGATAGAGAGCACTGACATCAGCAGCGTGACATACAGCAATGACACCTGCACCGTGATAGAGTGATCTGACACCAGCACCGGGATAGAGAGCACTGACATCAGCAGCGTGACATACAGCGATGACACCTGCACCGTGATAGAGTGATCTGACACCAGCACCGTGATAGAGAGCACTGACATCAGCAGCGTGACATACAGCGCTGACACCTGCACCCTGATAGAGTGATCTGACACCAGCACCGTGATAGAGAGCACTGACATTAGCAGCGTGACATACAGCAATGACACCTGCATCGTGATAGAGTGATCTGACACCAGCACCGTGATAGAGAGCACTGACATTAGCAGCGTGACATACAGCAATGACACCTGCACCGTGATAGAGTGATCTGACACCAGCACCGTGATAGAGAGCACTGACATCAGCAGCGTGACATACAGCAATGTCACCTGCACCGTGATAGAGTGATCTGACACCAGCACCGTGATAGAGAGCACTGACATCAGCAGCGTGACATACAGCAATGACACCTGCACCGTGATAGAGTGATCTGACACCAGCACCGTGATAGAGAGCACTAACATCAGCAGCGTGACATACAGCAATGACACCTGCACCGTGATAGAGTGATCTGACACCAGCACCGTGATAGAGAGCACTGACATCAGCAGTGTGACATACAGCAATGACACCTGCACCGTGATAGAGTGATCTGACACCAGCACCGTGATAGAGAGCACTGACATCAGCAGCGTGACATACAGCAATGACACCTGCACCGTGATAGAGTGATCTGACACCAGCACCGTGATAGAGAGTACTGACATCAGCAGCGTGACATACAGCAATGACACCTGCACTGTGATAGAGTGATCTGACACCAGCACTGTGATATACAGCACTGACACCAGCACCGTGATATACAGCACTGACACCTGCACCGTGATAGAGTGATCTGACACCAGCACCGTGATAGAGAGCACTGCCATCAGCAGCGTGACATACAGCAATGACACCTGCACTGTGATAGAGTGATCTGACACCAGCACCGTGATAGAGAGCACTGACATTAGCAGCGTGACATACAGCAATGACACCTGCACCGTGATAGAGTGATCTGACACCAGCACCGTGATAGAGAGCACTGACATCAGCAGCGTGACATAAAGCACTGACACCAGCACCGTGATATACAGCACTGACACCAGCACCGTGATATACAGCACTGACACCTGCACCGTAAGCAGCCCCGGGAGGAAGTCAGCATAGCACAGGGATGGTGGGAGCCCCTCATAATGAGCATAGCACAGGGATGGTGGGAACCCCTCATAATATGCACAGCAGAGGTACAGCCCCAGGAGGAAGTCAGCACAGCACAGGGATGGTGGGAGCCCCTCATAATAAGCAGCCCCAGGAGGATGTCAGCACAGCACAGGGATGGTGGGAGCCCCTCATAATAAGCAGCCCCAGGAGGAAGTCAGCACAGCACAGGGATGGTGGGAGCCCCTCATAATGAGCATAGCACAGGGATGGTGGGAGCCCCTCATAATATGCACAGCAGAGGTACAGCCCCAGGAGGAAGTCAGCACAGCACAGGGATGGTGGGAGCCTCTCATAATAAGCAGCCCCAGGAGGAAGTCAGCACAGCACATGGATGGTGGGAGCCCCTCATAATAAGCAGCCCCAGGAGAAATATGACACCGCGCAACCTCTTCAAACAGGAGGGTACGTGCATATAGTACGGTGTGCTTTTTTTGGACAAGGAAGTGCGCCAAATGAAGAAAGAAGGTCTGTGTGCTCGCTTAAAAAAATCATTTATAGACATATACATGGTCTACTGGTCACATGTGTTGAATTCCTCCGAGATCCATGCCTCATTCATTTTTAGAAATGTGAGGTATTTAACACTGTCGTGAGCTAGGCGAGTACGCTTATCTGTCACGATCCCCCTGCTGCGCTGAACGTCCTTTCGGACAGGACACTGGACAAGGGGCAAGCCAACAGTTCGATTGCAAATTGGGCAAGCTCTGGCCAGAGGTCAAGCCTGCCCACCCAGTAGTCCAGGGGTTCATCACTCCTCAGAGCGTCCACATCGGCCGTTAACCCGATGTAGTCGGACACCTGACGGTCTAGGCGTTCCCTGATGCTCGATCCGGATGACACCTGTCGATGGGTCGGCTGAAAGAATGACCTCATATCAGAAGTCACCAACACATCTTCAAACCGGCCTCTTCTTGCAGGCGCTGTTGGATTGGTACCCGCAACTCCTTCTCTGGGAGTGGGAATTGCTCCTCTGCCAGCGCACGCAAAAGCAGAATGCAGCATTTCTCGAAGCAAGGCCTGGAAGTGCTCCATTCTGACAGCCCTCTGTGATGGCGGTAACATTTCGGCCATTTTGTGTTTGTACCGGGGGTCTAAGTACATTGCCACCCAGTACTGGTCCTTGATCCTTATGCTTTTTATACGGGGGTCCCTATTAAAACACTGGAGCATGAAGGCCCCCATTTGCACTAAACTGGAAACGGTGTGGTGGCCTGGCTCCTTCTCATCAACCAGGATAATGTCGTCCTCTTCATTCTCCTCTCCCCATCCATGCACAACAACAGGGATCCCAGGAAGGTTTAAAGCATCTTCTTCTTGCTCCTCCTCATCCGCCCCGGGACCATCCTCCTCTGACTCCTCTTCAGACTCCTGTTGTTCACTTGTCTCAGATAGAGTAGCCCCCCCTGGGAATTCATCCAGCATTGCGACTTCCTCATCTTCCCGCTCCTGCTCCTCCACAGCTTGATCAATGACACGACGCAATGCACGCTCCATAAAGAAGGCATAAGGTACCATGTCACTGATGGCGCCATGGCTGCGACTGACCAGTTTGGTGATCTCCTCAAATGGGCGCAGAAGTCTGCATGCGTCGCGCATGAGCAGCCACTGGCGCGGTGAAAAAAAAACAGCTCCCCAGAACCTGTTCTGCCGCAGAGTTCATACAGGTAGACGTTAACTGCACGTTTCTGCTGGTGCAGCCTATCAAGCATATAGAAGGTTGAGTTCCATCACATCGGGCAATCGCAAATAAGACGTCTGACCGGCAGATTGTGTAGCCGCTGAATGTCAGCAAGGCGAGCCATGGCCGTGTAAGATCTTCTGAAATGGGCCGAGATTTTCCTTGCCTGCCGCAAGATGTCCTGGACCCCAGGGTATTTGACAACGAATCGCTGCACGACCAAGTTTAAGACGTGTGTCATGCATGGCACATGCATCATTTTGCCCTGTTTCAATGCGCTAAGCAGATTGGCACCGTTGTCACACACCACTTTACCAACTGTCAACTGTCAAATTGAGCGGTGTTAGCCACTGATCTGCCTGTGAACGCAAAGCTGAAAGGAGTGCCGGGCCAGTGTGGCTCTTGGCTTCCAGGCACAACAGACGCAGCACGGCATGGCAACGTCTCACCTGGCATGTTGAATAGGTTCTGGGGAGCTTGGGCGGCGCAGCAGAAGAGACGCTAGCAGCGGAAAAGGAGGAGTCAGCCGAGGAGGAGAGGGAGGAGGATGGAGTAGGAGGAGGAGGAGAAGAAGAGCCAGGCCTGCATGCAATCCGTGGCGGTAAAACCAAATCTACAGGGGTGCCACGGGCTACATGCTTGACGGCCGTCAGAAGGTTCACCCAGTGCTCAGTAAAAGTGATATACCTTCCCTTCCCGTGTTTGCTAGACCACGTGTCTGTGGTCAGATGTATCTTGGCACCGACACTGTGTGCCAGAGATACATTCACTTGCCGCTGAACATGGCCATATAGCTCTGGGATGCCCTTCTGTGAGAAATACTTCCTTCCTGGGACCTTCCATTGTGGTGTTTCAATGGCCACAAATTTTCGAAAGGCCTCCGAGTCCACCAGTTTATATGGCAGTAGTTGGCGGTTATCAGTTCTGACAAGCCAGCCATCAACCGTTGGGCAAGAGGGTTATCCGGCGTCATAATTTTTTTACGCTCGAACATTAGGCCCACGGAAGACTGCCTTTTTGCAGAGAAACGTGAGCTTGGCGTGATGGAAGGTGGAGTGGAGGACAATTGTGAGGAGAGAGGAGAAGGAGAAGTAGAAGACGAGGCTGGACGGTGAGAGCCTGGAGTGTGGCTTTGTGTGTTCCGTTGCTCCCACTGGGCTCGGTGATGGCAGCTCATGTGCCTTCTTAAGGCGGTCATCCCTAGGTGAGTGTTGGGCTTACCACGACTAATGCGTTGACTGCAAAGATTGCAGATGGCAACACTATTGTCAGCAGCGGACACGTTAAAAAAAGCCCACACTGCGGAGCCATGTGCCGGCGTCCTGGGAGCGCCAGATGTGACCGTACATGGTCGATGACTCGCTCCTGATACATTAGCAGTCTGCTTTGTCCCTCCTGTGCAATGTAAGTTATTCCTGCTTCTCCTCCCTATCTGCTGGTCCATATCTCCCTCTGAACTCCCCTCCTCTTCCTCTCTCGTGGGCACCCACGTGACATCACTAGACACGTCATCATCCACGTCACCTTCCCCACCGCTATAATTAGAGATCTCGGAGTAGGCAGCAACACCAGTGACCAACCTCCTCCTTGGGCTGATCTGGGTACTGTCGTCAGACTGCTGAGTGGCGGTTGTTGCTACCTCCTCTTCCTGATCCAATGCCAAGAGTGGCTGCGCATCAGAAATGTCTTGATATGGATCGGAAAATAATTCCAGTGACTCAAGCGGAAGGTATGTGGTGGTAGTGTTGTTGGTGGTAGTGTCTTTGGGGGTGCACATAGCAGAGAGTGAAGAAGAGGGTGCAGATTGAGAGGATGAGGAGGGTGCAGAAGAGTAAGGCTGAGTGAGCCAGTCAACCAATTCTGGTGCTTCCTTTGACGTAATCGCACGCACCTTCTGCAATTTCCCACTTTGGCTCAAGCCTGTTGCTCCTGCCCTACCCGTACCACCCCTGCGGAAGGGACTGCCTCTTCCTCTGCCTGTCATTTTTTAAATGACCCTGTGACAAAACTCTCAGTCCCTATACTGATAAAGGACTGCTGCAGAATAGGGCAGCAGTCAGCAGTAGTGCACCTCAACCCTATATATTGTGGACCTATACCAGTCCTTAAGGATTAGCAGACTGTACCTCACTCAACCCTATATACTCTAGTACGCTATACCTTACCAGTCCTTAGAAGGACCTTTGTGGAACTAGTAGGTTGTGATTAGCAGACTGTACCTCAGTCCCTATACTGATAAAGGACTGCTGCAGAATAGGGCAGCAGTCAGCAGTAGTGCACCTCAACCCTATATATTGTGGACCTATACCAGTGCTTAAGGATTAGCAGACTGTACCTCACTCAACCCTATATACTCTAGTATGCTATACCTTACCAGTCCTTAGAAGGACCTTTGTGCAACTAGTAGGTTGTGATTAGCAGACTGTACCTCACTCAAACCTATATACTGTAGTACACTATACCTTACCAGTCCTTAGAAGGACCTTTATGGAACTAGTAGGTTGTGATTAGCAGACTGTACCTCAGTCCCTATACTGATAAAGGACTGCTGCAGAATAGGGCAGCAGTCAGCAGTAGTGCACCTCAACCCTATATATTTTGGACCTATACCTGTCCTTAAGGATTAGCAGACTGTACCTCATTCAACCCTATATACTCTAGTACGCTATACCTTACCAGTCCTTAGAAGGACCTTTGTGGATCTAGTAGGTTGTGATTAGCAGACTGTACCTCAGTCCCTATACTGATAAAGGACTGCTGCAGAATAGGGCAGCAGTCAGCAGTAGTGCACCTCAACCCTATATATTGTGGACCTATACCAGTCCTTAAGGATTAGCAGACTGTACCTCACTCAACCCTATATACTCTAGTACGCTATACCTTACCAGTCCTTAGAAGGACCTTTGTGCAACTAGTAGTTTGTGATTAGCAGACTGTACTTCAGTTCCTATACTGATAAAGGACTGCTGCAGAATATGGCAGCAGTCAGCAGTAGTGCACCTCAACCCTATATATTGTAGACCTATACCAGTCCTTAAGGATTAGCAGACTGTACCTCACTCAACCCTATATACTCTAGTACACTATACCTTACCAGTCCTTAGAAGGACCTTTGTGCAACTAGTAGGTTGTGATTAGCAGACTGTACCTCACTCAACCCTATATACTGTAGTACACTATACCTTACCAGTCCTTAGAAGGACCTTTGTGGAACTAGTAGGTTGTGATTAGCAGACCGTACCTCAGTCCCTATACTGATAAAGGACTGCTGCAGAATAGGGCAGCAGTCAGCAGTAGTGCACCTCAACCCTATATATTGTGGACCTATACCAGTCCTTAAGGATTATCAGACTGTACCTCACTCAACCCTATATACTCTAGTATGCTATACCTTACCAGTCCTTAGAAGGACCTTTGTGCAACTAGTAGGTTGTGATTAGCAGACTGTACCTCACTCAAACCTATATACTGTAGTACACTATACCTTACCAGTCCTTAGAAGGACCTTTATGGAACTAGTAGGTTGTGATTAGCAGACTGTACCTCAGTCCCTATACTGATAAAGGACTGCTGCAGAATAGGGCAGCAGTCAGCAGTAGTGCACCTCAACCCTATATATTGTGGACCTATACCTGTCCTTAAGGATTAGCAGACTGTACCTCATCCAACCCTATATACTCTAGTACGCTATACCTTACCAGTCCTTAGAAGGACCTTTGTGGATCTAGTAGGTTGTGATTAGCAGACTGTACCTCAGTCCCTATACTGATAAAGGACTGCTGCAGAATAGGGCAGCAGTCAGCAGTAGTGCACCTCAACCCTATATATTGTGGACCTATACCAGTCCTTAAGGATTAGCAGACTGTACCTCACTCAACCCTATATACTCTAGTACGCTATACCTTACCAGTCCTTAGAAGGACCTTTGTGCAACTAGTAGTTTGTGATTAGCAGACTATACCTCAGTTCCTATACTGATAAAGGACTGCTGCAGAATATGGCAGCAGTCAGCAGTAGTGCACCTCAACCCTATATATTGTGGACCTATACCAGTCCTTAAGGATTATCAGACTGTACCTCACTCAACCCTATATACTCTAGTACACTATACCTTACCAGTCCTTAGAAGGACCTTTGTGCAACTAGTAGGTTGTGATTAGCAGACTGTACCTCACTCAACCCTATATACTGTAGTACACTATACCTTACCAGTCCTTAGAAGGGCCTTTGTGGAACTAGTAGGTTGTGATTAGCAGACTCTACCTCAGTCCCTATACTGATAAAGGACTGCTGCAGAATAGGGCAGCAGTCAGCAGTAGTGCACCTCAACCCTATATATTGTGGACCTATACCAGTCCTTAAGGATTAGCAGACTGTACCTCACTCAACCCTATATACTCTAGTACGCTATACTTTACCAGTCCTTAGAAGGACCTTTGTGCAACTAGTAGGTTGTGATTAGCAGACTGTACCTCGCTCAACCCTATATACTGTAGTACACTATACCTTACCAGTCCTTAGAAGGGCCTTTGTGGAACTAGTAGGTTGTGATTAGCAGACTGTACCTCAGTCCCTATACTGATAAAGGACTGCTGCAGAATAGGGCAGCAGTCAGCAGTAGTGCACCTCAACCCTATATATTGTGGACCTATACCAGTCCTTAAGGATTATCAGACTGTACCTCACTCAACCCTATATACTCTAGTACGCTATACCTTACCAGTCCTTAGAAGGACCTTTGTGCAACTAGTAGGTTGTGATTAGGGATGAGCCGAACACCCCCCGGTTCGGTTCGCACCAGAACTTTCGAACGGACCCCACGTTCGTTACGAACGTTAGAACCCCATTGAAGTCTATGGGACTCGAACGTTCGAAATGGAAAGTGCTAATTTTAAAGGCTAATATGCAAGATATTGTCCTAAAAAGGGTTTGGGGACCTGACTCCTGCCTCAGGGGACATGGGTCAATGCAAAAAAAAGTTTTAAAAACGGCCGTTTTGGCGGGAGCACTGATTTTAATGACAATTAAAGTGAAAAAAAAAAGTGAAATATTCCTTTAAATATGGTGCCTGGGGGGTGTCTGTAGTATGCCTGTGAAGTGCCACGTGTTTCCCGTGTTTAGAACAGTCCCTGCACAAAATGACATTAAACGGAAATAACACCATTTAAAACTGCTTGCGGTTTTAATGTTATATCTGGTTCCTGCAATATGGTTGAAAATCATTCAGAAAAATGGCATGGGTAGCCCTTCCTGCCCATTACCAGCCTATTTGGGTCTTGTACGCATATTAAGGTGAACCCTGTACCCATATTAAAAAAAGGAAATGCGTGTGGCCCCCAGGCCCTATATACTCAGAACAACAGTATACAGGCGGTGCAAACAAGACAGGGACTGTGTAGGTTTGTTGTGTTAAGTTGAATCTGTTTGTAATTTTCAACTGGTAAATTTTTAAAGTGTAGCTCCAGTCAAAAAAACTATTTTTAAGCTTTTTGGAAAACATAGGGAAGGGTTATCACCCCTGTATAATTTGTTTTGTCGTCCATCTTTTTTCATCTCACTTGCTGCTGTCTGATGTTTGTAAGTTGGATGTTTGAAAGTAGGGGCCTGCCCTATATGCTCTGCAGAAATGGCGGAACAAGGTGTTGGTTTTGCCACAACATTGTAAGCCCTCAAAGTGACTCTTAGTGGGCGCTGGAGCGATGTGAACGATTATATCAAGAATTGTAATTACATGCCATTGTTGAACAGTGGTAGAAAAATTGACCTTTGGTGGTTGTGGTGCTGGTGCCACAACACTATAAGTCCTCACCGTTACTCTGGGTGGGCACAGGAAGGGGCCCTCCTGTGAAATATTATATCAAGAATTGTAATTACATGTCCCTGTTAAACAGGGGCAGAAAAATTGGGCCTTAGGCACTGGTGCCATCACACTGCAACCTCTGCCATATACTCTAGTTTTATTGCAGGAATTAGCCCTGCTGCAAAGCATTGCATCAAAAATTGTACTTAAACGCCCCTGTTAAACAGGGGCAGAAAAATTGGGCCTTAGGCACTGGTGCTGGTGCCACCACACTCCAACCTCTGCCATATTCTCTAGTTTTATTGCAGGAATTAGCCCTGCTGCAAAGCATTGCATCAAAAATTGTAATTAAACGCCCCTGTTAAACAGGGGCAGAAAAATTGGGCTGCTGGCATCACCCAGAACCAAAAATGTTCTTCCAACATATCAGCGGAGGAGGAAGAGGATAGACAATCAACATAACAGGACAGTCACTCAGCATCAGCATAGGCAGTCTTGAAGGGATGTGGTATTTCAAAAAAAATTATCCGGTTACATCAGCTTCAGGTGCTTGGTAGCTGTGGGTGACCCAAGACTGATTCATCTTGATGAAGGTCAGTCGATCAACTGATTCGGTGGACAGGCGCACCCTGTGATCGGTAACAAAGCCACCAGCAGCACTGAAGGTGCGTTCCGAAAGAACGCTGGATGCAGGACAGGCCAGTAGCTCAATTGCATACTGTGCAAGCTCTGGCCAGTGATCCATCCTCAAGACCCAGTAAGCCAGAGGATTTTCGGTGGGAAAGGTGTCCAAGTCTGACCTTGCCCCTAGGTATTCCTGCACCATGTAAATTAGACGCTGGCGATGGGTGCTGGAACCAATCATACCTTGGGGCTGCAGACTAAAAAATTGTCTGAAAGCATCAGTCAGACGGCCACCTTCTCCACCGCTCTTTCTGACCGATGCCTCAGCAACACGTTGTCCAGGACCAGGAGTTTGTAACCTCCCAGTCTCTGGGAACGCGTTGCACAGAGCTTTCTGCAAGGCCTCCCGGAGATGTCTCATCCTCTGCTCCCTCTGCGATGGCAAGATAAGGTCGGCAACCTTACCCTTGTACCGTGGATCAAGGAGAGTGGCCAGCCAGTAATGGTCCCTCTCCTTGATCCGAAGAATACGAGGATCCTTCCGCAGGCTTTGCAGGATCAGGGAGGCCATGCAGCGTAGGTTAGCTGAGGCATTCGGTCCGGAGTCCTCTGGGTCACTAAGGACAACATGATCCGCAGCTACCTCCTCCCAGCCACGTACAAGTCCACGTGTTTCTTGGGACTGTAAATCATCCCTATAAGACTGCTGCTGCTGATGCTGATGCTGAGTGCCAGCCTCCACCTCCATGCTGACACAATCATCCTCCTCCTCCTCTTCCTCCTCCTCACCCTCTTCCTGTGTGATGGGTGGCACAGCAGGAACACTGTCTGGATAAAGGGGGCCTTGAGAGGCAAGGAAGTCCTCCTCTTCCTGCCTCTGTTCTGCCTCAAGTGCCCTGTCCATTATTCCACGCAGCGTATGCTCCAAGAGGTGGACAAGAGGTACAGTGTCACTGATGCATGCACTGTCACTGCTCACCATCCTTGTGGCCTCCTCAAACGGTGACAGGACAGTGCATGCATCCCTGATCATGCCCCACGGGCGTGGTGAGAAAAAACCAAGCTCCCCTGACCCTGTCCTGGTGCCGTAGTCGCACAGGTACTCATTGATGGCCCTCTGCTGCGTGTGCAGCCGCTGCAGCATGGCCAATGTTGAGTTCCATCTGGTGGGCATGTCACATATAAGGCGGTTCTTGGGCAGGTTCAACTCCTTTTGGAGCTCAGCCAGACGAGCACAGGCATTAAATGATCGGCGGAAATGCACACAGACTTTCCTGGCCTGCTTCAGGACATCATGTAAGCCGGGGTAACTGCCCAAGAACCGCTGCACCACCAGGTTAAGGACGTGAGCTACACAGGGCACATGGGTCAGTTGTCCCTGTCGGAGGGCGGAGAGGAGGTTGGTGCCATTGTCGCAAACCACCATTCCTGGCTTAAGCTGGCGTGGCGTCAACCACCTCTCGGCCTGCCCCTGCAGAGCTGACAAAACATCCACCCCAGTGTGGCTCCTGTCCCCCAAACAAACCAGCGCAAGCACGGCATGGCATCGTTTTGCCTGCGTACTTGCGTAGCCCCTGGAACGCCTACGGAGCACCGCTGGTTCTGAGGACAGAGCACTGGAAGAGGCCATGGAGGAAGAAGAAGAGGAGGGGGTGGAGGAGAGAGGTGTGTCACAACCAATAGTAGCATTTTGGAGGCGTGGTGGCGGAACAACCTCCAACACTACTGCACCTTGTCCTGCATCCTACCCAGCAGCCAGAAGAGTGACCCAATGGGCCGTGAAAGACAGGTAACGTCCCTGTCCATGCCTGCTGGACCATGAGTCAGCGGTAATATGCACCTTACCGCTGACCGCCCTGTCCAGCGAGGCAAGGACATTGCCTTCCACATGCCGGTAGAGAGCCGGAATCGCCTTCCGTGAGAAAAAGTGGCATTTGGGGACCTGCCACTGAGGAACCGCACATTGTACAAACTCACGGAAGGGGGCCGAGTCTACCAACTGAAAAGGCAGCAGTTGAAGTGCTAGCAATTTAGCCAAGCTAGCATTCAACCGCTGGGCATGTGGATGGCTGGGAGTAAACTTCTTCCGCCGGTCCAGCAGCTGGGGCAGGGACATTTGCCTGCTATAATCGGACGTAGATGTACCACTAGCATAGTTCCCGGAAGCACTTGGCTGTGACACACCTAATTCTACACCTTCATTCCTCTCAGAGCAGGTTTCAGAGAGGACTGAAGGTCTAGTGGGGTTGGAGATGCCAGCTGATGAGGAGCAAGGAGAGGTCCGCTTTGTTCTTTGGTGTGGGTCTTTGAGGTACGCTTGCCAACGAGCTGCATGGCAGGTCAACATATGTCTGGTCAAGCATGTGGTGCCCAAGCAGCTGATGTTTTGGCCACGTGAGATACGCTTGAGGCATATGTTGCAAATAGCAGCGGTGCGATCTGATGCACTCGTCTCAAAAAAGGCCCACACCAAAGAACTTTTAGAAAAAACGCTCCTTTTTAGTTGGTGTTTGTTAATAACTCCTCTGTTACTATGTACCATAAGAATTGTACCTACTGCTTATGCTGTATGACGCCGAAAAAACTTTTAATAAAATATTATTGAAAAAAAAAAAAAGAAAAACGCGCAGAGGAAGCGCTCTGCGCAGGTGGAGGGCATCCTCCTGGAGCATGTACCCAACACTGTGCTCAAAGAGTTCAGGAGACTCCTCAGGAGGACGTGGTGGGTCTAGGGAAGGAGTCACTGATGATGACATTGAGAGGAGGGAAGACGATGCGTTGGCAGCTGCTTTGCTACTACCCTGAGACTGGGTGAGAGAGGATGAGGAGGATGAAGAGGGCTTGGTCATCCACTCTACCAAGTCGTTGGCATGTTGCGGTTCAACATGTCCAGCTGCAGAAAAGAAGGACAAGCATGTCCCATGGCCACGTGCTGATGACAATGCACCGCGTCCACAACCAGCACTGTTGTCTCTAGACACAGAGCCTGCTTGCCCTCTTTTATCGGCTCGCGCCTGTCTGCCTCTCCTTGCTGGCCTTCCAGACATGGTAATGGCCTGAAGGGAGTTGGGTAAAACAGTAGTTGGGTAGTTTATATTGTGCTGGAGGCACACAACACCCACTAACTCCTGCAGATGCCTTTTTTTATAGAACAGCAGAGATAAAGGGGTATATACAGATGTATACTGTGCTGTGCTGGAGGCACACACAACTTCCAATAACTCCTGCAGATGGCAATTGGGCTCAAATAGAGAACAGCTATGTAGGTGGATTATAGCGGTATGTACTGGGTACAGAGCACGCAGACAGCACGCACTCCTAACACTACTGACTGCAAGCTCTATTATTAAAGCTAGATCACTAGCTATATAGGTGAGGTGAATATAGTGGTGTATACTGCGGTCAGGGCACAGACAATAACCACTACACAAGAGCAAGATAGGAAATCAGCCAAAAACGATTGGTGTGTAACTGTGTTGAAGGTACACAGAACACCCACTGCTTCAGATGCCAACACACTACACGAGGCTGCATCAAAGGTGGCCTTATATAGTGTGGGGCGTGCACTACACAGCCTGAGCTATGATTGGCCACAGGCATCCTGCCTGTGGCCAATCATGGCTCTCCTCGCTGCTGGCGCTGCGATTGGCCAAGCATGCGGGGTCACAGTGCATGCTTGGCCAATCACGAGCCAGCAATGCACTGTGCCATCGCAGTGCATTGTGGGCCGTGCGCGCCACACGAATTTTGACGCGAACGGACCAAGAGTTCGGATTTCGCCAAACGGACGAACAGCCAATGTTCGAGTCGAACTTACGTTCGACTCGAACACGAAGCTCATCCCTAGTTGTGATTATCAGACTGTACCTCACTCAACCCTGTATACTGTAGTACACTATACTTTTACCAGTCCTTATAAGGACCTTTGTGGAACTAGTAGGTTGTGATTAGCAGACTGTACCTCAGTCCCTATACTCATAAAGGACTACTGCAGCAGAAGGGCAGCAGTCAAGTATAATATTCTTTCTATATTTGGAAGAAAGAATATTATACGTGTACAACCCTATTACCATACCAGTCCTGAAAAGGACCTTTGTGGACCTAATAGTAACAGCTACTGATTAAACTGACTGTCCCTCACTGCCACACACAGCTTCCTGTCTGTCCCTATTTAAACTGACAAAACACAGGCTGCTGCAACAATAACTTGAATAGCACTCAAAACTATTAGAACCAGTTCCCCCACAAACGGGGTTTTTAGGCAGCAAGAGACAGTAATAGAAGCCAATAGAAGTAGTATAAAAGGTATTTTAATATTATTTGGTAAAAACAAACATGAGCTTCACCTGAACATTTGTATAACAGACAAAATCATGTGTATAAAGTACATATAATGTCACATGGAAGTATGTTAACAGACACAGCTATATGTGTATCTACTTGGGGTGAGCAGCACCCTCCTAGCTCTTTGCAGCACTGTGTTTTTCTTTGATTGGCACTCAAAACTATAACCTGTACTACTACACCATACCAGTCCTGAAAAGGACTTTTGTGGACCTTATGCCCCGTACACACGAGCGGACTTTTCAACATCCAAAGTCCGAAGGACCGAGTCCGTCAGACTATCCGATCGTGTGTGGGCTGCAACGGACTTTTGATTCGCCAAAGTCTGACGGACTTTAGAAATGAAGCATGCTTCAAATTTTCCCGAAGGAACTCCGCCGGACCCGGTCCCCTTCGAAAACTCCGCTCGTGTGTATGCTACTCCGACGGACTAAAACCGACGCTAGGGCAGCTATTGGCTACTGGCTATGAACTTCCTTATTCGAGTCAGGTCATACGTCATCACGTTCGAATCCGTCGGAGTTTAGTGTGATCGTGTGTGGCCAAGTCCGTTCGGCCGAAAAGTCTGTCAGAACTCCGTCGGAACTCCGGCGGAACTCCTTTGGAAGTCTGTCGGACATAAGTCCTCTCGTGTGTACGGGGCATAATAGTAACAGCTAATCATTAAACTGACTGTCCCTCTCTGCAACACACAGCGTCCTATCTGTCCCTCTCTCAGCACTGACAAAAGACAATCTGCTGCAACAATGACTTAAATAGCAGTGCCTCAAACCTATATCCTGAACTACACCTATACCATACCAGTCCGTAAAAGAACTTTTGTGGACCTAATAGCTAGCGATTTGGGTCACTGCAGTCTCTCCCTGCTCTACACAGCAACCTCTCCCTATAGTGACAGTAGAAAGAATGTAAAATGGCCGCCGGATCGGGTCTATTTATGAGTTAGGGGGAATGTCCAAGTGTCCATGTGCTGTAATGTCTCAATTGGCTGTCCTGTACCACATGATGGATGTGTCATCATAGGTCAAAGTTTTTTTACACAGTAAACACGTAAGTCCGCCGGGCGAACTGCGGCAATAGTCCGCCGATCCGGCGGACTGCGAACAGCCAAAATTCGCCGCGAACCGACCGCCGGGCGAACCGTTTGGCCCTCCCTACTGATAAGCCCCGCATTCTGTGTGTAATGTACTGGTAAGCCCCCAGTGCATTCTGTGTGTAACGTACTGGTGAGCCCCCTGCATTCTGTGTGTAATGCACTGGTGAGCCCTGCATTCTGTGTGTAATGCACTAGTGAGTCCCTTGCATTCTGTGTGTAATCCACTGGTGAGCCCTGCATTCTGTGTGTAATGCACTGGTAAGCCCTGCATTCTGTGTGTAACGCACTGGTGAGCCCCTTGCATTCTGTATGTAATGCACTGGTGAGCCCTGCATTCGGTGTGTAACGCACTGGTGAGCCATGCATTCTGTGTGTAATGCACTGGTGAGCCCCCTGCATTCTGTGTGTAATGCACTGGTGAGCCCTGCATTTTATGTGTAACGCACTGGTAAAACCTGCATTCTGTGTGTAACGCACTGCTGAGCCCCCTGCGTTCTGTGTGTAATGCACTGGTGAGCCCTGCATTCTGTGTGTAACGCACTTGTGAGCCCTGCATTCTGTGTGTAACGCACTGGTTAGCGCTGCATTCTGTGTATAATGCACTGATAAGCCCTGCATTCTGTGTGTAATGTACTGGTAAGCCCCCTGCATTCTGTGTGTAATGCACTGGTGAGCCCTGCATTCTGTGTGTAATGCACTGGTGAGTCCCTTGCATTCTGTGTGTAATGCACTGGTGAGCCCTGCATTCTGTGTGTAATGCACTGGTAAGCCCTGTATTCTGTGTGTAATGCACTGGTGAGTCCTGCATTCTGTGTGTAATGCACTGTTGAGCCCTGCATTCTGTGTGTAACACACTAGTGAGCCCTGCATTCTGCATGTAATGCACTGGTGAGCCCTGCATTCTGTGTGTAACGCACTGGTGAGCACTGCATTCTGCATGTAATGCACTGGTGAGCCCTGCATTCTGTGTGTAAAGCACTGGTGAGCACTGCATTCTGTGTGTAACGCACTGGTGAGCACTGCATTCTCCATGTAATGCACTGGTGAGCCCTGCATTCTCTGTGTAATGCACTGGTGAGCACTGAATTCTCTGTGTACCTCACTGGTGAGCTCTGCATTCTGTGCATAAAGCACTGGTGAGCCCTGCATTCTGTGTGTGTAAGGCACTGGTGAGCCCTATATTCTGTGTGTAACGCACCAGTGAGCCCTGCATTATGTGTGTAACACACTGGTGTTCCCTGCATTCTGTGTGTAATGCACTGGTGAGCCCTGCATTCTGTGTGTAAGGCACTGGTGAGCCCTGCATTCTGTGTGTAATGCACTCGGGAGCCCTACATTCTCTGTGTAATGCACTGGTAAGCCGCCTGCATTCTATGTGTAACACACTGGTGAGCCCTGCATTTTGTGTGTAATGCACTGGTGAGCCCCCTGCATTCTGTGTGTAATGCACTAATGAGCCCTGCATTATGTGTGTAATGCACTGGTTAGCCCATCTATCTCTGTGTAATGCACTGGTGAGCCCTGCATTCTGTGTGTAATTCACTTGTGAGCCCTGCAGTCTGTGTGTAACGCACTTGTGATCCCTATATTCTGTGTGTAAGGCACTGATGAGCCCTGCATTCTGTGTGTAATGCACTGGGGAGCCCTGCATTCTGTGTGCAATGCGGTGGTGAGCACTGCATTCTGTGTGTAATGCACTGGTGAACCCTGCATTCTGTGTGTAATGGACTGGTGAGCCACGCATTCTGTGTGTAACGCACTGGTGAGCCCTGCATTCTGTGTGAAATGCACTGGTGAACCCTGCATTCTGTGCTTAACGCACTGGTGAGCCCTGCATTCTGTGTGTAACATACTGGTGAGCCCTGCATTCTGTGTGTAACGCACTGGTGAGCCTTGCATTCTGTGTGTAACGTACTGGTGAGCCCTGCATTCTGTGTGTAACGTACTGGTGAGCCCTGCATTCTGTGTGTTATGCACTGGTGAGCCCTGCATTCTGTGTGTTATGCACTGGTGAGCCCTGCATTCTGTAGGTAAAGTAGCACGCTCCTGGGCCCTGCATTCTTTATGTAGCACACTCCTGAATGTTGCACTCTTTATTTTCTCTATATTATCTTCTTAACATTTGCTAGTCCTATCACAAAACATTCTAAGAAGTATTTTTTTTATCTCATGGACGAAATGTGAGAAATGACCTCCCTTAAGTAAATGAGTGCAGGTTACCCCTTGTTACTCATTCATAAAAAAAAATTACAAAATAAATAAACAGTAGGGATGAATCAAACTGTCTTGGTTTTGGCAAACTTTAAATAAGTCCTATTGTCAAAACACAGATCCCACTAAAATCAATGTGAGCTGAATCTGTTAAATCAAACATGCCCATTTTCTAGGCTAATAGGCTGGGGGTGGGCAAAAATAGCATGACGTGAGTAGAGCCCTGGGAAACATGTACCAATAAATAAACGTTTCAGAAAAATTAAATCCAGTGATTTTTTAAAAGCTAATAAAGTTAGAGATAAAAAATGCCCAATTCCTTTAAATAACATGCCGGGGGGGGGGGGGGGTGCCTTAACCCTTCCTGTGAATGGGGTGCATCTCTGACCCCCTCCAAAGGTCCCCTTAAATTCATAGCAGACCCTATGTATTTGAAAGGTCCTTTGGAGGGGTCATGTGATGGTCAAAAAAAAAAAAAGCTGCCAATGAAATGTCATTTGTTGGCAATTTGAATCGTATTTTTTTTTCTTTACAGCATATGTAAAGCCACATTTTGAATGTGACTGGGGTCCAGTGTTGGGCATCACATTATCAGACCCTCACCATTTAAAAAACTCCAAGCTGTGGAAAGGCACCTATATCACATGGGAGTGAATGGGTTATGTTCCTCCACTTACATTCCCTAGAATCTTAATCTTGTTCACCGACAGAAAGAACTGCTCAACTTTCTATTCTGCTTACTATACAGTTGAAATGGAACTATGTGTTACACACTAATTACAGTGATCACAGACATTTTCTCAAAGTTTGCTACATTTACTCCTCATCTCATCACCTCTTTAGCTCAACAACTTTGCTGTCAGTCCTTCCTTTAGGTCAGAGGGAGGTGGAGACCTGGATGTGGGGTGTCAGCAAAGTGCCCAACCCTGGAATGGAATTGACTCTCAGCTAGACATGTACAGTCAGTTCCGTTCTGAATCAAAATTCGTAATTTTTTGATATTTCGATGTATCCGAATCACAATAGGAAAGAATTTAAATGAATCCGAAACAAAATTATAGCAAAACTAAATTTCGTCCATATATGAATTTGAATAGAAGTCAAACCAAATTCGTTTTGAATTTGAAATCAAAACTAATTTGAATTTGAAAATGGATTTGAAATGGAAACATATTGCTGACTATTGCTTATTTCCTTCAAAAACTGCATGCAAGTGCACCTAAAAGAATTAATGCTGTTTTGAAGCAAAAGGGTATTCAAATATTGATTTTAGGCCCCTTTCACACTTGTGTGACCTGTCATGCGACTTTGCAGTCCCAAGTCGCACAAGTGTGAAAGGGGCCTACATCAATATTTGAATACCCTTTAATTACACCATGATGTCTAACGAATACCATTCGTATCTGTGCAACTTCAAGTCCCAGTGACTTCAAAGTAGTTCCTGCACTACTTTGGTCCGATTTTGATGCGATTTGAGGTCCAAGATTACACAGGCAAAATCACGACAAAAATTGCTGCAAATCACGTGATTATCAGGTCGCACAAGAGTGAAAGGGCTGTAATCAATATTTTTCTTCTGTTCGCTCACTCTGCATTTTTTAAATTGATAAAAATAAACAAGTAAAATATACTGTATATTTTGAAAGCTTTCTTACATTACATTATTTTCTCATACCTGCCTAAAACTTTTAGACAGTACTGTACTTAGAGAAAACAAAATGTTGAGATCAGATATTTCTTTTATACCTTAGAACACTTCACATATTCTGAATAAACCTTATTAATACAAAGAAATGTAATGTTTCAAAAACCAAACTGTCAATATTTCTGGTAAATTAATAATTTTAACACATTTTTGTCCAGATCAACATACATGCATTTTATAATCCGGGACCCTTCTTATTTTTCTGTTTCAGTTGTCTTATTAAAGGTTTAACTGATCATAGATGGTGTGATTTTTTTTCCTGCAACAGGCTGCAGAAAAGAAAATCGCAGATTTTCCTCATCAACACAGTTAGTGTTGATCGGGGAATCCCTCCTGTGAAGCTAGTGTGTTCTGGTGGGGAGGGGGGGGGGTTGGATGCAGGGAGAACTCACAGTGATTTTTGCTAGCAGCTATGGCCGCTGGCAATAATTGCATGATAAATCGGACATGCTGGTTGTACCCAATTTGATCGATGGATCGACTTGGGTACAATTATCCTGCTCATAGATGGTTTGAATCTCGGCTTGTCCCTGCTACAGATTCAAACCACCTATGTCCAACTGTAAAAACAAATAGAGAACAGTACAGCCATAGAACTTTTTTGGCAAATGTAGGTAGAACTTCCAAGCAATGCAGGTGAGACACATTTTGGGAATAACAAACAACAGTGGCGTATGTAATAGTAGGTACAGCAAACTAGAGCCTAGACCATCAAAACCAACCAGGAATGATCAAGAAAAAAAAAAGGCTTACCTAATAAAAGTACCATCTTTATTTTCATAAATTACATTACCTGGTGATGAGAAGGTGAGTTACATAGTTACATAGCTTGTCAGGTTGAAAAAAGACACAAGTCCATCTAGTTCAACCCTATAAATAAATAAAAAATAGTATCAAACACTCCCATATACCCAATCCTATACTCACAGTTGATCTAGAGGAAGGCGAAAAACCCCAGCAAAGCATGATCCAATTTGCTACAGCAGGGGAAAAAAATTATTCCTGACCCCCCAAGAGGCAATTGGATTTTCCCTGTATCAAATGTCAATACCCAGTTATATTGTGTGCATTTAAGAAAGAATCCAGGCATTTCTTAACCACTTCAGCCCCAGAAGAATTTACCCCCTTCCTGACCAGGGCACTTTTTACGATACAGCACTGCATCATTTTAACTAACAGTTGCGCAGTCGTGCAACGTTGCACCCAAACAAAATTATCGTCCTTTTTTTCCCACAAATAGAGCTTTCTTTTGGTGGTATTTGATCACCTCTGCGTTTTTTGATTTTTTATGCTATAAACAAAAAAAGAGCAACAATTTTGAAAAAAAAAACAATATTTTTTACTTTTTCCTATTATAAATATCCCCAAAAAATATATAAAAAAAAATTCTTGCTCAGTTTAGGCTGATATGTATTCTTCTACATAAATTTGGTAATTCGTAAGAAGCGTATATTGATTGGTTTGCACAAAAGTTATAGCGTCTACAAAATAGGGGATAGATTTATGCCATTTTTATTATTCTTTTCTTTTATTAGTAATGGCGGCAATTTGGTAATTTTATTGTGACTGCGACATTGCGGCGGACACATCGGACACTTTTGACACTATTTTGGGACCAGTGCCATTGATACAGCAATCAGTGCTATAAAAATGCACTGATTGCTGTGCAAATGACACTGGTAGGGAAGGGGGTTAAACACTATGGGGCGATGAAGGGGTTAAGTGTGTCCTATGGAGTGATTCTAACTGTGGGGAAATTGGCTCACTACAACATGACAGAGATCACTGCTCCCTATGGCAGGGAGCAGTAGATCCCTGTCATGTTGCTAGGCAGAACAGGGAAATGCCTTTTTTACATGACACTCCGTGTCATGATTGTGGGACCCTGGTGGACATTGAGTCCACAGGACCCACGGGCATGCTCACGGAGTACGCGCCCACTAAGCCACGTCTTAAAGGGAACATACAGGTCCGCCCATTTGCCCAGCCGTTCCATTGTGTCAATGTGCATCGTCGTGCGCTGGTCGGCAAGCAGTTAAAGCAATCTACTGAGCTGGCCAGAACCACCTCTGGAGCGAGTCTATTTCACATTTTCACAGCTCTCACTGTGAAGAAACCTTTCTGCATTTGGAGATTAAATCTCTTTTCCTCGGGGCATATAGAGTGCCCCCTTATCCTTTGTGTTGAATGTAAAGTGAATAATTCAACACCAAGTTCACTATAAGGACCAGTGGCGGCTGGGGAAGTTTCTTTTTGACCCCTCCCACTTGGTGAAAATGGGCATGGTTTGAGTGAAATAGTGGGCACGGCTCTAAGGTGGTGTGGTTAGCGTCTGAGATGAACGAGGGATGAAGGGAGAGGGAGAGAGGAATGAAGGGACAGCAGGCCCAGATCCTACAGAACAATAGAAATGTTTATTCTAGAAAGTTTAACAATCAGCAGATAAAGATACTCCAAACACCTGGTGTTAGCACTTCAATCATCCCAGCACCATGGTTGTTATGGTGTCAAGATGATTGAAGCGCATTATTTCTATTATTACATTGTAATATAAAATGAAATCATTGAACTCACCATAATGCACAATCAGTGGGAGTCCTGAGCGTGTCACTAGCCACATCGCCTACAACCAGATGACAGCAGAGTCCGTCCTTACATCAGGTGCCCCCAGCGGAGTCCCTCCTTACATGCAGCCTGTATCACATCAAATGCAGCCTTTGTCACATCAAATGCAGACTCTGTCCCCCAATGCAGCTTTTGCCCCCCCAAATGCAGCCTCTGCCCCCCCAAATGCAGCCTCTGTCCTCCCCCCCAAATGCAGCCTCTGCCTCCCCTCAAATGCAGCCTCTGTACCCCCAAATACAGCCTCTGTACCCCCAAATGCAGCCTGTGTCCCCCAATGCAGCCTGTGTCCCCCCCAATGCAGCCTACCTGTGTCCCGTTAAATGCAGCCTGTGCCCCCCAATGCAGCCTGCCTGTGTCCCATTAAATGCAGCCTGTGTCCCCCCCAATGCAGCCTGCTTGTGTCCCATTAAATGCAGCCTGCAGCACCTGTCACTTCAAACCCCCCCTGCGATACTTACCTTGCTGTTGTCCTCTCCTGCGGTGTCTCCTTCCACTGGCAGTGCTGATGAAGCGGCATACTTCCTGGTTCCTCTCCCGGGCGCAATGGGAGAGAGAGAGACAGGAAGTGACATCTAACTGAGGTCAGATGTCAATCAAATCTGAAGCACCTAGTAGCTTCCACCCGGCGCCTATAGTATATATTACTATGGCTGGGCGAAAGCTAATCAGCGCTTCAGAAAACGCTGCAAGGCGGGCTAAAGGCCCGCAAATGCAGCACCACGTCTGAAATCTCATGATTGCATAGACGTAGCGCTTCCCATAAGGGCACTGTGTCCAGTGTCCAAATACAGTGCACTTAAGGAACTGTTTTTTTCTTTTTTTAAAGGACCAGAATTAAAAAAAAATGATATGGACCCCATATATATCTGTACAGATTGATCATATCCTCCCTTAATCTCCTCTTCTCAAGATCTTTCCTCATAGCTGAGATCCTCCATGCCTCTTATCAGTTTGGTTGCCCTTCTCTGCACTTTCTCTAGTTCCTCAATATCCCTTTTGAGAATTGATGCTTAAAACTAAACTGCATATTCCAGATGAGGTCTTACTAATGATTTGTACAGGGGCAAAACGATATTACTCTCTCTGGAGTCCATACCTCTCTTAATACAAGAAAGGACTTTGCTTGCTTTGTAAACCGCTGCTTGGCATTGCATGTTATTATTGAGCTTATGATCTACCAAAACCCCCAGATCCTTCTCCACTATAGATCCTCCCAGTTGTACTCCCTCTAGTATGTATGAAGCATGTATATTCTTAGCCCCCAAGTGCATAACTTTATATTTATCAACATTAAACCATATTTGCCACATTCACCCAATTAGACAGTGCATTGAGGTCGGCTTGTCAATTGAAGACATCCTGGAAGGACATTATTCCACTGCATAGTTTGGTGTCAAGGACTGAAATGCTACTTTTAATCCAGACCCTATATCATTTATAAAGCTGTTAAAAAGTAAGGGTCTTAACACTGAACCTTGGGGTACACCACTGATAACCTTAGACCATTTGAATGCAACTTTGAATGCAGTGGAGCAGATCTGCAGTGGAGTGGTTCTACTGTGCATAAATTGTACCAAATATAAAATAAGAATCTATTGTACAGTAAATATACAATCCATTATCATTACCAGTATTTAAGTCATTGGATCCTCTTAAATGACATTGTATATGTACAGTATCTCACAAAATTGAGTACACCCCTCACATTTATGTAAATATTTTACTATAACTTTTCATGAGACAACACTGAAGAAATTACACTTTGCTACAATGTAAAGTAGTGAGTGTACAGCTTGTATAACAGTGTCAATTTGCTGTCCCCTCAAAATAACTCAACACACAGCCATTAATGTCTAAACTGCTGGCAACAAAAGGGAGTACACCCCTAAGTGAAAATGTCCAATTTGGGCCCAAAGTGTAAATATTTTGTGTTCACCAATATATTTTTCAGCACTGCCTTAACTCTCTTGAACTTGAAGTTCACCAGAGCTTCACAGGTTGCCATTGGAGTCCTCTTCCACTCCTCTGTAACGACATCACGGAGCTGGTGGATGTTAGAGACCTTGCGCTCCTCCAACTTCCACATTTGAGGATGCCCCACAGATACTCAACAGAGTTTAGGTCTGGAGATATGCTTGGCCAGTCCATCACCTTTACCCTCAGCTTCTTTAACAAGGTGGTGGTCATCTTGGAGGTGTGTTTGGGGTCGTTATCATGTTGTAATATTGCCCTGTGGCCCAATCTCCGAAGGGAGGGGATCATTCTCTGCTTCCGTATGTCACAGTACATGTTGGCATTCATGGATCTCTCAATGAACTGTAGCTCCTCAGTGCCCAGCAGCACTCATGCAGCCCTAGACCATGACACTCCCGACACCATGCTTGACTGTAGGTAAAACAAACTTGTCTTTGTACTCCTAACCTGGTTGCCGCCACATACGCTTGCAAATATACACTGTTATACAAGCTGTACACTCACTACATTACATTGTAGCAAAGTGTAGTTTCTTCAGTATTGTCACATGAAAAGACAGAATACAATATTTTCCCATAATGTGAGGGGTGTACTCACTTTTGTGAGATACTGTATATTTTTCTTTAGTTACTTTGTTGAACATATTATTTTAGTTCACTATCACTTTTCTGAATATATATCTCTTATATGATATAGATCCTTGATAGATTGTCTGGATATTTTCTCATTCTGTGATCTCCGTCACAATCCGGGCATCAAGGGATGGCTTGGGGCATGTCACATATGTGAGAGTTCTGCTGATTAAAGTGAATGGTCCTCTCTATGAACACACCTGCTCACCATTCACACCTGAGACCTTGTAACACTAATGCTGCGTATACACGACCGGACTTTCCGACAGACTAGGTCCGATGATCTTCCTGACTGACTTTCGGCAGAGTTCCGACGGACTTTCCAAACGAACGGACTTGGCCATACACGAACGGACTAAATTCTTTCGAAAGTCAGTTCGGTTTGAATGTAATAACTTAAGATGGGACTAAAAAAGGAAGTTCAATAGCCAGTAGCCAATAGCTTCCCTTGCGTTGTATTTGGTCCATCAGACCAGCATACAGACGAACGGTAGATAGATGAAGATGAAGATGAAAAACAATTGGATTAGCCCCCACGCAATCAGATTGTCCGATGGACTGATTCTGTCTGACCTAGTCTGCCGGAAAGTCTGGTTGTGTGTATGTGGCATTACAAGTCACATGACACCGGGGAGGGAAAATGGCTAAATGGGCCCAATTTTGAAATTTTCGCTTCACAGGGGTGTACTCACTTTTGTTGCCATCGGTTTAGACATTAATGGCTGTGTGTTGAGTTATTTTGAGGGGACAGCAAATTGACTATGTTATACAAGCTGTAATCTCACTACTTTACATTGTAGCAGTGTCATTTCTTCAGTGTTGTCACATGAAAATATATAATAAAATATTTTCAAAAATGTGAGGAGTGTACTCACATTTGTGAGATACTGTATGTATACTCATTTTAATGTTCCTTGCATCACCCCCCAACCCTATTCTGGCAGCAGCATTTGGTGTGCATAAGTGAAGGCATAACATGCTTGTAATGACTACACTAAACTTAAAGTGATAGTAAAGTCTATACTAGTACAATATGACAGACTTACATTACCTTGAAAATATATTCATTCCCCTTGAAATTTTCCACATTTTGGCATGTTACAACCAAAAACATAAATGTAATTTATTTGGATAGTATGCGATAGACCAACACAAAGTGGCACATAATTGCAAAGTAAAAGAAAAAGAATTCCCAGATCTATGGAGTCATACATTCTAGGTCACCACATCCCAAATTAAAAAAGAAGAGCAAAAAACCCCCATGGATGAGTGGGACTTTAAAAGTGACCAGGAACAATAAATTTAATCAAAAATAGCAAATGTATTAGAAAAAACATATATTGAAAAAAAAATACAAGTCAAAAAAACACAGTACATATAAGAAATATATTGCACAGTATGTGCAGACACAGATATGCTATTTTGGATGAACCCAACCTTTCTGGCTTGATGCCCTTCTTCAGAGTTTTTTTTAACATCCAGACCTCGGCGTTTATTGAGAAAATATATATACATACATAAAGTTTAGTAAATAGTTTATACAGACAATATCAACAATGTAAATCTATTTTGTTTTTGTTTTTCAAAACAATAAGCCCTTGTACACACGTTCGGACATTCCGATGGACAATGTCCGATAGGACCGTGTTGTCGGATAATCCGACCGTGTGTGGGCTCCATTGGACTGTTTTCCAGATGGGCTATAAAATTTTCCGACAACATGATCCGATCGGACTTTGTCCGATCATGTGTAGAGAATTCCGATCGGACAAAGTGCCACGCATGCTCAGATTAAATTCCTAGACCAAAGCTATTGGCTACTAGCCTGAACGTAGTCCCATCCTAAAGAAATAACGTCATCACGTTAAGTACGATCGGATTTTCTGACAACTTTGTCCGACTGTGTGTATGCAACAGTTTCGGACAAAATCCGTCGGAGAAAATCCGACGGATTTGGTTGTCGGAATGTCCGATCGCGTGTACAAGGGCTAAGAAGTTGCGCAAAAATACATAAAAATACATATGATAAAAAACACATAGAAAAGCATACCAGATGATAATAACTGGGAAGTAAAAAGTTTCTCAGACGTCCCATTTGCAGTTTGTGAGAAGACATGTGGGGCAACACAGCAACACAGCAAACATGTGGAAGAAGGTGCTCTGGTCAGATGAGACCAAAATTGAACTTTTTGGCCTAAAAGAAAAATGCTATGTGTGGCTGAAAACTAACATTGCACATTACCCTAAACACACCATCCCCATCGTGAAACATGAGGTGGTAGCTTCATGTTGTGGGGATGCTCTTCTTCAGCAGGGACAGGGAGTCTTCAAAAGATTTGGGTGGAGGTTCACCTTCCAGCAGGACAACAACCCTAAACATACAGCCAGAGCTACAATGGAATGGTTTAGATCAAAACATATTCATGTGTTAGAATGACCCAGTCAAAGTCCAGACCTAAATCCAATTGAGAATCTGTGTCAAGACAGAAAATTGCTGTTCACAGAGACACTCTCCATCCAATCTGACAAAGCTTGAGAATGGGCAAAAATTTTATTCTCTAGATGTGCAAAGCGACATACCCAAAAAGACCTGCAGCTGTATTTGTAGTGAAAGGTGGTTCTACAAAGTATTGACTCAGGGGAGCTGAATACAAATGCACGTCCAATTTTTCACATGTTTGTTTGTAAAACATTTTGAAAACTATTTATCATTTTCCTTCCACTTCACAATTATGTGCCAGTTTGTGTTGGTCTATAACATAAAATCCCGATAAAATAATTTTTTGGTTGTAACATGACAAAATGTGGAAAATGTCATGGGGTATGAATACGTTTTCAAGGCACTCTACCTACAAACGCAGCTCTCTCACCACTCTCCCTTGTCCCTGGCAGCTCACATCTTCGCCCGGTCTTTTTTCCGAGTTTGCAATCCTCAGTCACTTGATTTGCCGTTCTGGAACGGCATCACTCCCATAAATGTGGTCTAAACTGTGCATGTTCAGATCACATTACTTGCTGACAGGCAGGGGAGATTTAGAGTACTCACGCAAAAAATGTCCTTTCATATTTTGGCTGTATGTATTGGTCTTCTGCCTACTGAGTACCTAGGATTTTCACATGGTTACTATGCCGTTCCTGAGTAAAGTTAGGTGACTGTGTTGTTATTTTAGATAATGTGCATGATACAGTAAGGCCCACTGCAGCTTGAAAAAGATCAGTACAGCTTTTTTTTTTTTACTGAGCTAAAATACAGCCCATTAATTGTTATGTGCCTATGCACACAGGCGCGGTACATTCTTCAGTGGTGTAGTGGTTAGCACTCTCACCTAGCAGTAAGAAGGGTCGCTGGTTCAAATCCCAACCACGACACTACCTGCCTGGAGTTTGTATGTTCTCCCTGTGCCTGCGTGGGTTTCCTCCGGGTACTCCGGTTTCCTCCCACACTCCAAAGACATGCAGGTAGGTTAATTGGCTTCTGTCCAAAATTGACCCTAGTGTATGAATGGGGACCTTGGATCGTGAGCTCCTTGAGGGTAGGGACTGATGTAAGTGTGCAATGTACAAGGGTAGAGACAATTGTAGACACTCACTCAGGTTGAACTGGATGGACTGGTGTCTTTATTCAACCTTACTAACTATATAACCTTTTCGCACGTGCACGTGAAAATTGCGTGGACGCATATGTGCGAAAATGCACACGATTATCGTGTGCAAGAGGCCTACAGTAAGTTTACGTTACAGTGATCATTTCCACCTTTACTACTCACTGTACTTTAAAGGTTCGGTTTCTGAACAATATATAAAGGTTGTGTGTCTTGATATATTGTTGGCACAAGGTACCTGTCTGTTGCTGTTGTTTCGGCTTACCTGTAATATCTTGAAATTGATAATAAAACATGATTCAACATAATTTCCAATAAAAGAACTTTGTGGTATTTCATGAATAGCATCAAGGTGTTTGGGGTCCAGCGCATGTGGATACGTTTGTAGTTCAACAATCTTTTTATAATATAATTATTATACAGGATTTATATAGCGCCGAAAGTTTGCTCAGTGCTTTACAACATCATAAAATGATGATAACTTACAGATAACTTCATGTTACATATTCTGTTGGGCCATAATAAAGGCTTTTATGTTGTGAAAACGTATTTTTATCTGATCAAATCACAAATATTTGAACATTCTATGAACAAGTAATACCTAACTAATTTTCGGATATTCAATTTGAATCAATATAGATTTTAATTGAATGTGAATCAAATTTGATTTGAATACAGCCAAAAATTTTTAACCAAACAAAATGATTTATGAAATTCTATGTAATTGAACAACATTTTTAACTTAACAAATCAGTCCGAAGAGAAACAAAATTAATATTTTCATTCTGCACTTGTTTACTTTCAGCCCTTAATGCTCACAGCGTAAAATAAACCAAAAACATCAGCCAGGTGACACATTGGGGTTGATTTACTAAAGTCAAATAGGCTGTTCCCTTTTCAAAGGAAGTTGCACTTTGCAAGAGAATTTGCCCCAGAGCTTGTTGAATGAGGTGAAGCCTTGCTGACTTCCATATTTCAATCACGTGCAAGCAAAAATGCTGTTTTTTTTTAATTTTCCTTGTCAGTGAATGGTTATTTGTTTGCAAACTTCATCACATTAACTAAACTCTGGGGCAAATTCCCTTGCAAAGTGAGCAGCTTGTTTGCCTTTAGTAAATCACCCCAATGACTGAAATTAAGACAGCCTTTGTTTGAGTGTGTCACCATTTAAAAAATGTCGTCACATAATGAATGTCTGCCAGGGAGTAAAAAAGCAAAAGATGTGAAAGGGGATGCAGAGAATATGTATGTGTAAGGTGAGCTATAGACACAGATAGCTTAGACTCAAAATTTTTAAAATTTACTTGGAGTTGCACTTTAACACAGGAGGATGGAACTTAACAGAGTGACTAAGCACTCCACAATAGCCCCAATTAAAATTAAGTTTTTCTTAATGTAAGACAGTTTTTCTGTATTAATGAAGTATGACAGCTATTTCCTTAAACACATTGCTGTGAATAAATATGGGTGATACTGGGGGCTATAACAGTGTGGCATTTCATAATATGGTGATTGGGTACTAACAGCTTGCCGGATTTTTACATGCCATCCCTGTGGTTGCAGGAAAGAAATTTGCTCCATCTATGGCCGGCCTTAAGCATCTATGCATATAGACAATAGAATTGGCAATTTCAGTTATGCAATCCTATTTACTTGCTCTTCAGGATCCCACGTCATTCCCTCTGCCTACTTCTCAAGACTTGGCAGGTTTCTGGGATCTCCTCCAACTTTCATTTGAAGATGTGGGGATGAAGTTTGCAGAGTTGCAGCAGCTAAAGGAAAATGGATGGAAGCTATTGGAAACCAAGGTAAGAGTCATGTCTTGATTTCTATCCAAGACTAAAAAAAGTCTTGACTATAGATACACTTTAATGTTATCAGCTATAATCACAAAGGCTGAAAATAACTTACTACTTTTTTTCTATTTCCATGGTAGCATGTACAGTATGCTATCAACTTTTGTTTGAAGTGAACCCATGGTCTGAAGTAATTCAAGTCATCTGTCTTAGCAGTTCAGTTTGCCATGCTCACCTTCCAAGAATTGACTTTCAGCCTTCTAAGCTGTAATATAATCAAAGGGCAAATGATCTGGAAGGGGAACAGGGTGCGCTAGGCTGCTGAGAGAACCACATGAATGACTTCAGTGCTTCTGCCATGAATTTTGAAGTTACTCTAAAGTGCCTGTAGCCACTGAAGCCTATTAAGGTTTGGATTGTATTTTTTTCATGCTTGCTAAGAATGCGTACAATAAATACCTAAATGTCCATAGCCTGGCCACAGTTTTACTTTCAATTTACTCCAATATGCTTGAGGTTTTTTTTGTTGGAAACTGTCTTTGTTACATCTTCTAATTTTAGGAGGAGAAGAAGCTTCCTCCTCCAATACCAAAGAAGCCACTCCGTCAGAAAGTGCATCCAGTCAAAGACCGTTCTTTGGACTCCGTTGATCGCCAGAGGCAAGAGGCTAGGAAGAGGCTGTTGGCAGCCAAACGTGCTGCCTCATACCGGCACAACTCTGCCACAGAAAGTGCTGACAGCATAGAGATTTATATTCCTGAAGCTCAGACCCGACTGTGAAGAGGACAATGTACACTATCCTTTTGTACGCGCTGTATATAAAAATATACATATATACATAGAGAATATTTAGAGATTATTCTAAGAAAACAAAAACACTGAAAAAATGACCACAGCTGTGTAATTCTGGGGAGGTACCTTTAACCCAAACCAAACTAACCCATCATCAAAAGACCCTCCCCTTTAAAGGGCAGAGCTAGATAACCAATCAGTGCTGTTTCCACTGCTGAGGCTGGAGAAATTTGTCTAAAGCTCCAGCCCTCTCCCTTTCCCAATCTCCCCTCCCCTTCTTCCTAAATCTCATATGTAGCTTGAAATATGGACATGCTGCATTGTGTAGCAGTACTGAGTATGACCACATTTAACCACTGTGTCAAAGTCTTTTTACATTTAGAGCGAATCTGTAATGCACCCCAAAACATTAGGCATTAAATGCTTATAGGCCCATAAAACCAAACTAGAGGAGATATTTTGAATAATTTTTGTCCTAAAAATCTTATTTTTAGATACATGGAAATACTCTGTATTGGGCTGCAATGCAGTGTGTTCTGTTTGTGCTAGGTAGTGTTTAATAGCTGTGTGAACCTGCTATGTACTGGTTCTTGCATGTTTGAAAACACAGGTATCTCACTATGGTGGGAAAAGTATATACACACATAGGACAAGAAGGCATTTTTCTTATTAAGGTTTCTGGTTGTATAAACTATAGTTAATATAAGGGTACACTGCAAAATAACTTGCCATCATGTCCATTTTAAGAACATGTTCAAAAAACTGGTGGTCACTGCAGCTTTGCAAAGTTTCCAGTTAAAATGATTGAGAATTTTTAGTTCAGCTTTGTTTTTGTTTTTTGTTTTTTTTGGAGACCCATACAACTACATTACGTAATAAATAAGTTAATATCACTGTCTCCCACATCTGGATCTAATGGTTTTGCACCCTAAGGGAGGTGTATTATCTCACTTAGGGTGTAAAAAATGATCAAATTCTAATTGATAACACTATCTTCTTGTAACTTTCACTTTAGGTATGGATACTATACTCTTATAGACATAGATATGCATTTTGGGATACTCCTTTCAAAAGGTATACTAGAATAAAGCAACCTGATTATAATTGTCTACACAGTGCCAATTGTAATAGCCATCAGTAGTTTTTAATATGATTTAACCAAACATTACAGACAGACCACTTAAGCAAGTCAATTGCAAATATTACAGCATAAATTACTGTGGATGCAAGCATATTCTCACTGTTTTTATTTTGGATAATCTTGTATATGCCATTTACAAATTTGGATGCCAATTACAAATTATTTGTAATATACCAGCTTGGAAACATTGCTCTAAATTTTCTCCTGTTAATAAAGTATAGTTACCTGGCCTATTGCCACAAAGAGTTGGGGTTAAAAATAAAACAACATCATTTATATGTTGTATTGTGACAAGCAGTTCAGGTTAGGTACAGAATACACTGGTGGCCATAATAGAGATATCCAGATGAATAGGTGAACGTAATAGGGAAACAATCTTAACAAGGCACTCTAATGCCTAATAAAATCTGTTTAGGCCCGTTTTATCTTTTAGGTTCAACCTTATTTTATCTGCTGTGTGAAGTTCATAAGGGCTTGTTTAGCTTACAGCCAAACTCCAGATTTCTGTCATTTTAATGTACTTCATATAGACCAAGTTGGTCAAAACAAACTATTACTTTCACTAACAGATGCAACTGCTGTGAGTGCTGTAGAAACTGAATGTAGCATCAGCTACATACAGTATGCAGCACTGTGTTCCTGCAGCAGGATTAGGACTTTCCAACCCGCTCCTGGAACAAAATTGAGTTGGACTGAGCACTGCTTGGCCATTTACAGGAAGCTTTGTATTTTCTGAACTAATTAAAGTTTTTTTCTGATTAGCTGAGATGGAAAGGTGGGTGGGTAATGTGACAATCTCCACTGCAGCCAATCTGAGAAAGCCTTGTACTCATTCAGAAAAAACAAAGCTTCCTGTGGATGGCCAAGCAGTGCTCTGCCCAATTCATTTTTGTCCTGGGAAAGGGACAGAAAGTCCTTCTCCCGCTGCTGGAACACAGGTCTGTATACTGTATATAACTCAAGCCACATATAGCTCATACAGCACTTACAGTGGACACATTAGTTAGTGAAAGCAATAGTTTGTTTTGACCACTTGGTCCAAATGACCTATTTGAAAGTGACAGAAAGCTGAAGTTCAGCTTTAAGCCCCACAAGCCTTATAGAACGTCACACAGCAGATAAAATAAGGTGGAACATGTCATTTTATGTTGTACAGAATGTAATGTAAGCACATGGCTGGAAAGTAAGAATGAGTGGCAGTTATGATTGGTCCCATTAACTCCCAGGCCTGGGAAATGTTATACTCTTTGCATCTTCTCTAGTTACAACCTGATATTAAAATACTGTCATTGCCCTCCTCATTTCATATAGTTGCCAGTTATCCTGTCAACTAGAAATCCTAGATTTCCAAAGTCAGAGTGCTTAAAGTGGAACTGTACCCATAACAACTTGATAAAAAGAATGTTCTTTAGCAAAGAACATACATTCCACATGATTAATTATGCTACCACAATGAGTATGTGCTGTAAATTGCCTTCAGCATTTTGCCTGTTTCTTCCTGCTGGAGGTTGCCATTTTGCTGAATCCCAGAGCCCCTAAACAACAGGCTGTCAGCAGATCGGCCTCTACAAATTTTGCACAGTGCCTAAAAATAGAGAGCAACTAAGAATGTGCAGAACAGGGTGAGGCAGTGTATAATGCCGCAAACACACAACCATTTTTTCCATCAGAATAATCTCTGACGGTCTTTCCGACGGGGTTCCTCTGAAATGGACTTGCCTACACAGGATCACACCAAAGTCTGATCATTTAGAACATGATGACTTACGACGGGACTAGAAAAAGGAAGTTCAATAGCCAGTAGACAATAGCTACCCTTGCGTAGTTTTTGGTCCGTCCGAATAACATACAGACAAGCGGTTTTCCCGATAGGAATTGATTCAGTCAGAAAGATTTAAAACATGTTTTATTTCTAGGTCCGAATTTTTGAAAGAAAAAGTTAGATGAAGCCCACACACGATCGGAATATCCAATGGAATGATTCCGTTGGACCTTTTCTGCCGGAAAGTCCGACCGTGTGTACACGGCATTACTGTTTTTTAAACAGTATATGCACTTACTTTTACATAGCTATACCTGAAGTGATCTAGCAGGATTTAATTTTCTGTCTTTAACAGACTTTCAGTTTGGCAGATTTGTCGCTGATCTTAACATATATATATATATATTTTTTTTGTTTTTATAATCCCTTTTTCTAAATGATTGCAATCTTTTTAAGTAACATGTGTTATCATTCTTTTAACTATATTAATAATAATATAGTTAAAGAACAACAGCATTTTTGTTTTAAATAAATGGTGTAATGAACATCAGGCTTTTTCAATCAGCAATACAAATGCTATTCCTTTTTTCCAAATAACTTAAAATGTTGCCATGGTCTGCTCAACTTAAACGGCTTGTGGATGAATGAGTACTACAAGTCCCAGCATTCAATGCACCTGAGTACACTCACTTTCCAACTGATCCCCCTCTTTTTATCCCACCCATTGGGTAACAAATTTGGTGGATATGCTGAGGAGATTTAGCAGGATTCCCATGCTCATTGTTCTACCTCAGCATTCCTGAATGGAGGAGTGACCTGTCTGAAATTACACACTTGGGTGAAGTTGCCAATTTTTAGCAAGTAAGCAAGATTTTGAAATGTTCAAGTTTTAACCAGTTTGGTTCCAGTCTGTTCATCCTGCCTAGTACCTATTAATGGGTTAATTGGATACATTTCCTCAAATGCAGTGAATGCTTAGCCTTGTAGACCACAGAAAAGTACTTCTTGTGTACCTGTTCCTCCACAGGAACCTACGTGACCAGCTAGTGATGATGTAAGCAGTCACTATTTTGGTTGATTTTAGCAATAAAGTTAGGTTAGGCATACCATTGCAATATTTTATTTCATGTGGAAAAAAGGTATACCATTTACAGTATATTGCGGATTTAATAGATGTGCTTGGCTCATTGTAATATTGATTTTTAAAACAAAGGTGTGGTTGTTCTTTTAAGTAGTTTATGAAGCTCGAATTGTAATCACTTATGTTTGAAATCTGGCATCATTATTACCACACTTAAAAAATGTTGCATATTGCTCATTAGTGAGCAATATATTTAAATAATGTTTTAATACATTTTTTTTAAATGTATTTGCAGTATTAAAATCAAATATTAAACAGATTACTCATTAATACTTGCAAGTTCATAATATGTTACACATTTGCACATGAATTTATAATGTTAGGGGATAGTGGGCAGGTAACGTGAACATTTTGCAAGTCCCTTGGGACAGCCAATGCTCATTTGAAAGTCCTTACAGGGAATTGAAATGCTAGAAATTACAGCACGAGGATTCCATGCTTCATAACACCCACTAGTCTTTACCCAAGCGCCAAACTTCATTGTATTAAATTATTTAAAGATAATATAAGTGTTCAACAATAAAAGAACAATTATCTTCAAATACCCATAGGCAGTGGTAGAATTTAGGTCTTTTTAGGTCAATTCTTTAACATGCTTTGAAACTTCTTAAATGGACACTGTCCTTTCTAATTTGTGTTAGTCCTAATTAGGGAAAACGGAGAAAAATTGGAAGTACCTTTCTCACCACTTTATCTTCCATTATACAGTGCTCTAAACCTGAACAAGTATAGAAAGCAATATTATGCCCCTAAAGTGTACCAATCCCTAGTAGTCCTTATTACCAGTCTTAAGTTTTATATAAATATATATATATATATATATATATATATATATATACCTCTGCACAAAAGCATTGTACCAGTATCCTAATTAGAGTGCGTTAAAACAAAAAAGTATATGACTTTATATGTAAGTTATTTTACTACTCATCTGCCTGCTTAGACTCATACTATGTAGTAGTGCTTTACCAATCAAATACCACCCACTACTTACATATTTGTCCACCATTCAGGTAGCTTCATCAAGGATTATTTTGCAGACTGTATAAGTGCTAATGCTGTTCAGCATTGATATTCAGAAAACCCACTTGTAACACATTACTTAGTTAAAATATTTTGAATTGTCCTCCTTACCACTGTGCACATGGTAGTGGGTATCACCTCAATTATATCATCATGTCTGTAGTATAATGTCATCACAAGGCAACGTACATTCATGTAAATTTGCTGAAATGCTAATCAATTTCAGTGTGTGATTAGTGAACTTTAATACTTCTTGGCTAGCCAATCCTGGCAGCTACTTTTTTGACAAGCCCATAGGAAGCTTAGAGCTTGGGATGACATGCTGTGTGAGATAAATGCCAAAAGAACAGACTCCCAATTCATATGCAAGGTCATGGAAATCTTTGGTAAATAGCTTGGAGACAAAGGATTCTATTCTTTCTTCTTTTGCCATCTTTATTAAACCTTTCCATACCCGATAGTAAGTGGTGCTAGTTGAATTTTTTTCTAGCTTGTAACAACGTCCCCAATACATTTTCTGATAGATCAAAGCTCCTCAATGACCCCTTTAAATTTCCATGCCACTAACATAAATCTTTTGGGGTTCGGATAATATATTTTGTTTTGAAACAGAATTGATCTGATTAGGGCATCTTGGGCCAAGGTCTGTGGGTCCCCGCCTCAGAAGTAGTAAAGTGGAAGCTGAAAATTCACCCCCAAAGCCATCAAGTCTATGGCTGGGGTCCCCCGCATTTGGAAGATCTTGTGCAGATAATCTGCTCAAATAATCTGAATTGAGTTTCCATGCGTTGTGGTCTATAATGATTTTCCAACACATTTTCTGGCAATGGAATATTTGGCAAGCAATCTTCAAAAGAGCAGACTCTTGGTGCCTCCCTGACGTAGTCTGGTTGTCCGACAAAATCTTGACCTGACCTGGCAAGAGAGTCTGAAAAGACAAAAGAGAGCGTCGGACTGCTTCCAGCTCCAGAAAGTTCTAACTTCGGGTCTTCATGTTCCTTCATCTGCCCTGGGCTTGCCAACCCTGAAGGCTGGCATCCATCATTCCCACAACTGATCTGGTAACATTAGTGGGACCCCAATGTTCGGATTCTGATTGTTCATCCAATAAACCAAGGATTGAACTACAGTTGAAAGAACTACAATTTCCTGAGACAAGGACTGGTGATCCCACTGGTGAAGGAAATTGAATTGGAACATCTTTCTTCTCCACCTGGCCCCAGGAACTACCGGAATGGTCAATGAAAGAAGCCCTAGAAACTGCATACATTCTCTTGCAGAAGGAGATGATTCTGACATTACTGCTCTCGTTTCGGACCTGAATATCCTGTATCTTCCTTTGGGGAAGGAACACTCTGCCCAGGATTGTGTTTAACTACACCCCCAAATACTCCAAAATCTGTATTGGCTGCATTTGGCTCTTTTGAAGGTTGATCACCCAGCCAAATCGATTGAGCGTTTAGCATGTCTGCTCTTTTAGAATGTTGCTTAATTGGGCTAGAAGCAAAATATTGTTGAGATAATTAAATATCTGAATGCCTTTGAGCCTGAGAGTTGCAATGGAAGCCGATAACATCTTTGAAAATGTCTGAGGAATGGCGCAAAGGCCAAAAGGAAGGCAACAAAACTGGAAGAGCTGCCCTTCTACGGTGAACCTTAGGAAACGGTAATGTGCTGGATCTACAGGAACGTGAAGATCAGCATCCGCCAGGCTGATATAAGCCATCCAATTCCCTTTCTTCACCACTAAGATGGTGGTTTCTAGAGACTCCATCTTAAATGGAGGAACTCTTATAAAGGAATTCAGAAATTGTAGATCCAACACTGGTCTGAATGTTCCCGGATGACTAAGTGACTAGAGAATAAACTCCTCCTCCACATTCCCATGCTAGAACTGGCTGAATGGCTTGAACTTCCAACAATTCCTTTATGTAATTGTGCGAACACTTCCATTTTTGGGGACATTTGGCACCCGAGTTTCTATGAAAGCAGTCTTTTGCTGGATTCCAATCGATATCCTCTTTGCACAATGTCCAATAACCACACATCTTCTAGGTCTCCCACCCATGCCTCCCAGAAAAGAGCCAATCTTGCTCCCATCTGAGATGACTGGATGGAGACAGGTTTTTTGGTGGGACTTAATTTCAGTCCCCTTTGAAAAATTTGAGCTGTTCGTTTTCCATGGATGAAAAAGGCATGGCCTGGCCTATATCAACTTGCTTCCTTAAAGCTGTCCTTCGTTCTTCTGGATGGAGTAAAAGACTGACATTGTCTCCTTATTTCTTGGGGAATAAGACCAGACTTGCCATCTGAGACCCTCTGGATGGCAGCCTCCAAGGCCTTAGCAAACAAAAGTTTTCCATCATAGGGAACTAAGCATAGACTGTGTCTGGAGGCGTTATCTGCTGCCCAATGCTTTAACCATGAAGCTATTTGTGCTGTTACAGAATGGGCCATAAGCCTAGCAGTCGTCCAAACCTGGTCAACCACTGCCTCAGCTAAAAAAATCTACCGCCATCTTAATGAAATGTAGTGGCGATGAATCTCTTCACCTATCCCGAAAACCGGGACCAACAATCTGAGACCCTAACCTTAAGGGCTGCAGCCAGTTAGGGCTATGGCGGACCTATATGCTGCTCCTGCCACTGTGTATATCCTTTTCAAATCCGTGTCCACCCTTCTGTCCATACGATCTTTGAAGGAGACTGAATCCTCCAGTGGGAGTGTTATATAAGGAGCCAATCTTTGTAAGGATGCGTCCACCCTAGGCAAAGTACCCCACAAGACCGCATCTTTGGCACTAAAAGGATATAGCTTTGACACTCTGTTGTGAATGTTAAACCCTCTATCCGGCTTTGCCCATTCTTCCTTCAAAATCTTCTGTATTTCAAAAGCAAGAGGAAAAGAAGGAATGGACTTCTTGAGGTCAGGGTAATATTTCCTTTGTTTTTTAGGCAGAGATTTCTCATCTTGCCATCTTATAGCCTCCTTTACAGCTTCCACCAATGTGGGAATTAGAGAGAAATAGCTATCACTGTCCATTGCCAAAAGGCAGTTTCTCAGGAACCACTGCTTCAGATTCGACCGAGGAAGAAGAGGTTGCCCGCTCTGTGCATACCGACCGACCTTTGACACATACCTCAGACCTTCTTTCACCTGTAATAGTGAGAGTCCTTGTCACTATGAAAAGGGATGACAAATGGACACAGAGTCTGCATGTCGGCGGACTGCAGAGCTACAGAGCATAGCTTTGAAATGGAGAAAAAAGTTTTGACAGCTTTCTCCAGGTTCTGCTATGTTCGGATGGGGCTCTGTAGTTTAGAGATTCCTCAGAGTCTTGGGTGAGATGGAATCTCCAACCCTGTCTCCAGGTCTTTTGGATACCCAGCAGGTTGTGTGCCCAGGTGCACACAGCCCATATAACGAGGGGCTGGTGAGATCAGAGAGTGGAGGAAGGTGGAGTATGAACAGCTTGCTGCTGCTGTGTGAAGACAGACCTGTGTCCTGAGACTGGTCTGCCCTGTGGGAGACTATAGCCCATGTAAGGGGGATTCTTTGCCCAGGGGCTGGGAAAGGCTGGCCAGGCCTGGAGAGTTGGGAAGGCTAAGGAAGCCAGTGAGTCAAGGGGGCTGGAAAGAATCAACTCTGTTGAGAGCAAGCAGAGGAACAGCTGACAAGATAGCCAGGTGGCTTGGTATGTTTTTCATTTATGACCCCTGAATGAAGTTAAACCCCTGTGTGGGAATCCTGGATGGACTTTTGTTTTTTCCCTTTAATAAACATGGGCTACCAGGCCCTTAACTATTAATACCTATCTGATGTTGACTCACCACACCAATAATGCATCTATCCACTTGAGCTAAACACCCCAATATCACACACCGAAGACTTAATGTAATGCTTCACCTTCTGTGTGTCTGCTGCTGAATCCAATGCCACATCCTTAAGGCAGGGTTCACACAACTGTTTCCCTGATAATGCCCGATTTGTGCAAGCCCAACAGGTCGTCTCGTCCGTAGAATCCTCTGAGGAAGAAATCATCCTCCTGCTGTATGGCCTCCTGACACATTTAAATTTGGTATGTTGTGAGATATTGTTGGGCAAGAACGATTGCTGTGGGCCATCACTGGTGATAACAAAGAGCGTTCTGACCACGTGCCTGCTTTTTCTGGAAGCTTTGCGATGAAGTGACTTCCCACAGGCAGACTCCTGACTTGGAATAGGAATTTCTGTGTTATCCTGCAAACAATTAGTCTGCTCTGGGGTTTCCTCTCTGTACAACCAACCAGAGGAGTGCTCTATTTTAAAAGACAAATACAAAAACAAAACAAAAAACAAAAAAAACTCAATCCTACCTTTCCAGACTTCAGTGCACAGGGCTTGGCAGGGAACAGCAGGGGACACTGTAATCCAGACATTAGATCATTAAAAACTTTACACTGCTCCCGCTTTCCACAGAATTCTGCTCTAACCTGGCAATTCACTTACCGAGCACAGGCAGGGACAGGAGAGGCAAGCAGCAGGGGCAGCGGTGTGACAGGGAGATTGCTGCTCTCACTGAGCCAGCCAGGGTGCCTCCTAGAAGTGAGGAATCCTACCATTGAGCGGACTCCATGGCAACCCACAAAGCCAACTGCTGACCGTTCTGCCCCTCCCAATCATCCCTAGGTAGATGTCCTCCCCCCCCGCGCCATGATGGCCAGTCGCAAGCTGCCCAGCAGCAAGAAGGGCTCACAGTCCATCCGAAAAAGGTAAAACCAGGAAAAAATAATGGCTGAAGCTGCCAGCCATACCAGCAGTTATTTAAACTGCCACTCATAGACTCTTTTATATATATATATATATATATATATATATATATATATACTTTTCAGCTATTTAGTAAATACAATAGGATCAGGTAAGTTATAATGGTACTTAAAATGTAGGTCATTATATGTATTCCACCACAAATCACATTGCTTTTCAATCAAAATTTGATTAAAGTGGTATTAACCACCCTGGCGGTATGATTATGTCAGATTTTTGCGTCTCAAAGTGGTACATTGTTTTGTGTAGAAATTTGTAATTTTATATTTTAGGCCTGTAATTCTTAGTAATAACACACTTTAATCTGTCCGAACGAGTCTACCAGACATCCCTGGTATGATGATAAAGTTTGAAACACTAAATTATAATATGATAAATAACTATAAATAATTATATAATGAAAATAAAACGAATTTCCTCACAATTCACTATCGCTCAATTCTGCAAGTGTTATAATTTACTATCTCTGTTTTCTAGCTGATCTCAAACCGGTTTTGAAATAAAGGGACACTTTTTGGTTGCCATGGACAATCTCAAGTTTCCAGACAGAAAGAACAGTGTATATAATATAATAGTGCATGCAGGGCACTGGACAAAGTACTAGGGACAAACGGAATGTGAAATGATTTGATACAGTAATGTAATCTGTAAGATTACAGTGTACTGTATGTGTTATAAATTTAGCATTTCTTTCAGTTGCCGCTGGGCTCCGCCCCCATGCATCGCTATGCTCACAGGGAACGGAGCCCGCTACACAGAGGCATCAAGCGGAGGACACGCAGACACAGAGGAGGGACATCGCAGGATCCTGGGTACAAGGTACGTACACTGCACCAGGATCCTGAGATGCAATCCTGAGTGTGGCTTGGGGTTACCGCTATTGGTACTAAAATTTAACCCCTAGCCACAGTCAAGAATATCGCCAGGGAAGTTAAAGGTATTTTTTTCTTAAATAACAAACATGTTATACTTACCTGCTCTGTACAATGGTTTTGCACAGAGCAGCCCATATTCTCCTCTTCTCGGGTCCCCCACCAGTGCTCCTGGCTTCTCCTTTTCTCTGAGTGCCCCCATAGCCAGCAGCTTGCTATGGAGGCACTTGTGCATGCTCGCTCCCGAGCCCCACTCTGTGTGTTCATAAGACACACAGAATGGGGCTCCGCCCTGCCCCATGCTCTGTTGTCACTGGCTGTGATTGACAGCAGTGGGAACCAATGGCTTCCGCTGCTATCTCTAAGCCAACGAGGAGGCAGAGATCCAGGAGGGCAGATGCTCTTGAGCACATTGCTCGATTTTGATCTGGCTTGGGTAAGTATTAGGTGGGGCTGTGGGAGGAGCTGCATACTGAAGGTATTTTAAACTTCATAGAATGCCTGAAGGTAAAAAAACTTCAGCCTTTAGAACCACTTTAAAAAATATCTTTGAAAACTGTTGATAAAACTGCATTTATAGTTGCCACTCCTGTTTGTTGTAAATCCCTATGCTACCTCTATCACGAGACACAGCGCTGATGTTTTTATATCATTATCCATAAAAAGGCTATTAACTATGTATATTCACTATTGTCTTTTCTATGTAGGATATTCAAAATTTGATTCCCTAAGGTGGTTGTTCACTTACCAAACTTCATGTTCACTTTACTTTTTGAATAAAGTGGACAAGTGTTCATTTCAATTACCCAAGCAAGGTATTTTGTTTTAAGTCATCTGCACATGTTAGGGTTAACACAGCTTAGCTGTATTCACTAAGCTATGTACACATTATTTACTAGATATGTGCGGTTCGTTTAGTTCCGAATTAATATTTGGACACATTTTCATTATTTGGAGACTCGGATATATCGGAATACCCAAATTGTAAAATAAATACATTTTACTGAAAGCTATAAATAACAAAATTTAATTAGTCTGAAGTTTGGAAATTCTGACTGAAATACGAACATAATTTTGCATCGAACTCAGGTCAAATTCTAACTGTACACATATTGTTGAAATCAAAGACTGTGTGTGTTATTAGAATACTATTACAAAATAACGTTTTTAGTTAAGCCAATGGTGATTTAAAGAGTCATTGTCACCATTTGATGAAGATTTTTCTTTTTTTTTGTTCACTTTGCCACATTTGAATAAAAAAAAATTCAAAAAATGGCAAATTCAAAATGTATCGATTTGAACGTTTAGAATAAAAAAATCGGTAACCTCAAAGAAAATTCAAAGAATTACGAATACAAATTTTGAATACGAATTGAATGAATCAACCAAATTTAAATAAACGAAATAGCTAGATTAATAAATCGAAACAAAACAAATGTTATTGCCATGTGCATGTCTATTTTTTCCTCCTTTAGTAAATCATCTCCACCATTTTCACTGCAATGTAGAGGCAACTAACATATTATATTAAGGAAGTCAACTTAGAAGCAAACCTACTGTATATAGCCATATGGGCAATTTCATGAATGTGCATGCTTTTTAAAAGGTGCCCATAAATGTAACATACTCAAAAAACCTCCAGTATTGAAAGCATGGGGAAAATCAATGCCGACACAATAAATGAAAAGGTTAACCAATATCCTATCAAGTCCCTTTCAATGCCACTGGTCTATGGTCTATATGTATCATGTACATATGTATACTTGAAATATATATGTGTGCACATGGGAGTATCTGGAAGATCTCTTATGTCATTTCCCTATGGTTGACTGCTCCAAATTCCTGTTATGCTGTAGGTAAAAGATATTTTGGATAATATATCTCTATATCTATCTATAATAAAGCATTTAAAAAAGTGGTAAGTGTGGTAGTGAAGTGAAGGGATAGACCCCTTATGGTTTGTTTCTTTGGTTTTAGTTCTTAGTAAAGTGAGGATGGATGAGAACTGGATGATAGGTAACCAACCAGCACCGATTTCATATTGAAAGGTCAAATATATCCACCATTGCTGGCTATCGCTGCTTAGGTCTGTTCTCAGTATATAACAGAAACACTTACAACATCCTGAGAGGGTAATTGATCTTAAGAGTATTAGCTGTTAGTATACATTTAGTATATGCACAGTGCCCTGTCTGTAACCAAGTAAACCTTTTGCACTGTTTGAGGAACTACACTGCATCTGAGCACCACAAACCAAAAATTATATTTAATTATCTTTAATAATTAAAGCAAACTCATCTATCCATGCTTTATTTTGCAGGAAAATCACTTTGAAAAACACTAGCATTTCTGGCTGTGGCCAACTTGACTAAAGGCAGATGATTCATGTAGCATTTACTTCCTGGAAGCCATCTGCCCTTACCTCTGGCATGCAGGCAGGAGGCTGTACTTAGCTGAGAAAACCCCTCCTCCCCTTTCCTCTTGAAGACTCCTGGGGTGGGACAATATCATTTACCTAGGCCTAGAAACCAGGAATCAACTGAAAAAAATAAAAAAAAAGTTTAAAACAAGTAAATATGATATACTTTCCTACCTATTTACTAAGGCTAGGAGCATAAGAATTAAAAATAATCAATGTTGATTGAGAGAGTAAAGTTCTGCTTTAAGGGATTTTTTTTTAAAAATAAATCTGTCTAATGACTAAGCCTAATTAGGGCTGAAAACCTAAAAGCAAAAAACATATGGCATATTTATTATAGAATCTAATGACACTTTCCAAAGCATCCGCTAGATTTTCTCAGACTTTCCTAATCAAAATCAATAAATTCGAAAGCATAAGTGAGCTCTATTCATTTACAAAGTACACTTGGCATTGGCATTGTGTACATGGCCTGCAGCCATATAGGAATCTGTACATTTTCCACTTTCCAAAGTAAAAAAAAAAGAAAAAAGAAAAGAATTGGAAAACATTTCATAATATATATTTCTAGATGAATCGTTTATTAAATAATGCAGAAAAGGCTTCATCATAGCTTTTCATTTGTGCAGTGGGATGCACTGCTTATGCATATTTAATCATTGTTAAATATTAAATAAACATTTTATTATAACTGAAGTCAAACTTTTAGAATGGAATTAACAGTTTGGCTCACAATTTGAGCTTTAGCCTGCAAATGACCTTTTCATCAAGATCCAAATTTTGACACAGTTTGGACTGAAATAATTAGTTGATGATTATTAGCAATCGAGCTTATCATTTATTTCTACGTCTGCCAGGAAAAATAAATACTAATATATTGCTTATATCATAGGGTAACACTGTGATTTTTTTTTTCTACAAATAGCATAACATACTCTTTGTAAGAAAATGCAGAGTGCCTGCTTTCCCCAATAAATTAATGTGAAAGCAGCTTTATTTTAAACGTTTATGTAAAAGGACAATCCAGCAAGCCTTAAATAAATGTTGAAAATAGAGTTGTAGGTTGTGTTTAATGTATTGTTTACCAAAGACAGGTATAGAGCTACCTGAAGCCATTTAAATTAGGAAATTTCAGAAATCTTTGTGTTATAGTAGTAAAGAGAATACGAAGTATCTGTAAACCCTAAAAAAAAAAAAATCAGTATGCATGACATTATATACAGTTTTCCTAAACCAATCATTCTTTGTGACGTTATTGCAAAGTTTCTTACCTGGTGATCCTGCCAGCACTTCCTTTGGCAAGATGACAATGCTAAGCTGCAACAGTGTTGTCAGCTTGCTGTGCTTGTTCCTTTAGTTGGCCATTGGACTATCAGGTCTATCAGACAGGTAATCCAATGGCCAACTAAAGGAGCATCTTCAGTAGGCTGATGAGGCTTCTAGTAATTGTGAAGCAGTGGTTTCATTTAGTTAGGCTGCAACAGGAAGTACTGTTAGGCTGGTCTAGACGGTTCATGTCTTGGCCGGTTCTTCAGGAACTAGCTGAGATTCTAACCATATATGGGCAGACTGAATTTACCAAGTTGATCAGTTGATCAACTTGGGCACAACCAGCCTGCCGGATCTTAGCAGCTGCTATAGCCACTAGCAATAATCACTGTCTTCTCCCGGAGGGGATGGCTTCACCCGTCCCCCTGGCAGGAGCATACAATGGCTCAGCAGGAGAGACCCATGATTGCAGGAAAGAAATTTGCACTGTGTATGGATGGCTTTACTGACAGAGTCTCCAGCAAGAAACACTACAACTGATTAGAAAAAAAAACATTGATTAAATATGAATTCCAGGTATGGACCAGCTTGGACCTCTGTTCATAATGACTGCCCTGCTGCATTCTGAACAGACGAGGTCAGCACAGCACTGTTGATTTACTGAATGAATGCAAAGCATTCTCTGATTGAATAAGGTGGAGAGGCGTGGAGAGTGGTGACATGCTCTCCACCTCAACCAATCAGAAAATGATTTGCATTCATTCAGAAAATACAAAGCATTGCCTGAATAGTTCCCATGTTGAGCAACCAGGCAGACAATCAGCGCAGGAGTGGAGATCAATGAAGTAGCAGCATCTGCAGTGATTTCTAGCTTCCAGGGACATCGGCCAGGTATTGTATATACATAGTTATATTGGTTCAAGTTGGACCAATTTAACTATGCATAACATTTCCATACCTCAAATAAATATTTAAGAAAACTGTTCATAGTGAGGTATGATGCCAAACATACTAAAATTTATAGATTTTAGGTTGACACTTTAAATATGTTTTGGAGGGCTAAAGTGTTCTGGATTAGTAGCAATGTTTTGCCTTATTTTGTACATATTGTTGTGATTCAACAAAAGTATACAGTGTTAGGTAAGAATAAGGTAATGGAAATGCAAGTCCTAGACCAGCTCCCTTAAATGAAAAATTAATATGTGGGAAGCATAAACAGGACTTTATAGTCTAATGCAAAATTCTTGTTAACAGTGAAAGTCTCATCAGTTAAAGTACAAAAATATTAATATGTTTAACCCCTAACATATGTGTGGGCTGGTGATGTTTCTGTTCTGAGAGTGTGCTCACCCGTTTCTGATCATGTGACCACCGTGAAAGCCAATCACAGTAGTCATGTGATTGGTCAATATTGACCCACCCCCTGGTGTTCAGAACTTTTTAAAGGGACGCTGCGGCAAACGGAAAAGGGTTAATGAAAAATTGGGAATCATTCCCATATTTTAAAGTGTCCAGCCTTTGAGAACAATTAGCTCCTTATGTTTTGCAGATTTGATAATGCTATGGACACTAAACTGTATATTCTAACTTTGTACATTGTGAGGAAGAATCTGTGACTGTACCTAACAATAATTATAACAACCCAAGTATTTATAGTATCCTATCTTATAAAATGGCAGCTATTTTTTTAAACCTATTGATATGTAGATTTATACAGTATGTCATATACTTATCATTAACATATCTTTCCCAAAAAAATGTCCTTTTTTTTGAAATATGAAACAGAAAAATAAACTTCACTGCGGAAAACATTTGATACATGCATATATAGTATATACTGTATACAATATATAAACATTTGTAACAGACCATTGTTGCCATAGTAATAGATTCTCATTTTCTGACCCATTGAAAGACAAGGGTTTTAATGTAGGCACAAAACAATTCTACTGGATATTTTTATATCTGAAGTCATTTGTGTCTTTTGTTATAATGGGAGTTTAGATGCACATTCTTAAGACTGATACAAGCACTTTACAGTTGTTGACAAAATTGTTTAACCTTATTTATGTTATTCTGTGACTCTGCTACATCATAGTGCCCAGTTATTTTACCACCCCTTAGACATACACACATATGCACACAAACATACATACAATGCCAAAAATAAGAAAAACACATGCTTAAATTAAAAGAAAAATACGCTATAATGAATTCAAAATTACCTTGGTATACAATATCCTTCTATATTGGCACATATTTCCTGAAAGAAGAAGATGAATACTTACCTTTTCGGCAGGCATTGTGTTCAAATTTAACTCTCTTGCAGAGCTTTTGCTGTGGCTGGCATCTGACACTTCTGTAGTTGGATAGTGGCATAGGGGCCAGTGAAAGGAATCACAATGTAAAGTGGGGGGACAGGGCATTCAACACATACAGAAGTGCCACACACTAGCCACAGCCTAAACTCAGCAAGAAAGCAAAGATTTAACATACCACCTACAAGAGAGGTAAATATTCATCTTCAGGCCACATTCAGTTTTATTTATTTAAATTTTTTGGCATATCCACATAATGAAACAATTTGTGATGTAATTGATTGTATTTTTATGATGTAAAATATTTTTTGTGCACATTATGTAATTTTTTTTTATGTATTATGTTTGATCTTCTGGTAGGCCTCTCATAACTTGACTAATGGGCCCTCTATACTCCAGGGTACAGTATTATATTTGTCATAAATTGCCATTTATTTAAGTCATATTGTTCAAAAACTTGTTTACTTTATTCACATCTCTGAGAAAACAAGCTAAATTGAGTCATATAGTTAATTTGCTATACACTTGCATGTTTGAATGCAGAAGCAGGGTAATCAACACTTCTCAAAATGGCCATGTTAACCTACAGGGATTTTGCATTATTCAGTTTGGTGCAGTCAGATTTTGTTCAAATTAGCATTTCTCATGTGTGTCCACAGAATCTAAGGAAGTCAGCTGTCCCATGATAGCACAGGCTTTTCATGTTGGTCTCATTATGTCCCTTTCTCCATTTTTCTTTAACCTGTAATACCTAAATAATAAAAAAACAGCTGGGAAATGTGTGCTAGATTCCTGGTATGCTGAATTTGTATTATTTAATTTTAGAAAGTTAAAAGGGTAGTCCACTCAAAATGACATTTGTTGGACTGTGGCTTCTTATACCTCTTGGGTGTTGCACCATCAAACTTTTTTTCTATCACTTGTTCCCAGCTCTGTCTTGCCCACCTTGAAGTCAAACTCCTGCTATGGGGAGAGTTCCTGGGTGCCGTTGCTTTACTGGTTTCATTCTCCATAATTACAATTTCTATAGGAACATTTGGATACCTTCCTACTTTTTACAACACACCTAGGAATTCAAGCACAGGGATGACACATGAGTGTCCAAGAGAGACACAAGAAGCCAGTTGATTTGATTTTCCATCCTCTGCTAAGCAAGCTAAGCTTTTTTTTTGCCAATGAATCACCCTCTTTCCATTTTTTTCTTATTTTAATCTGGAACTGTTGGCAGGGATTATATTCCCAACATACACTGCAATTCACCCTAGCGTATAAGATGTAATGAACAATAAGTGTCATTGTCCCAACATGCACCAGAACTGCAATTCACCCTAGTGTGCATGCTGCAATGGCCAACAACTAACATCGTTCACAATATATGTGGTCAGCACATCATAACTATTACAAAATAGTTGAATTTTATTGCATAAGTTAAGGCATGTGTGACAAGCAAACAACATGGCTGCTTAGCGTTTACACTTTTGTGTTATTATTTTATGCTATAAAATTTAACTTTTTTCATGAGAATTATGGTGGGCTGGTGTAAAAGCTGTTGAATCCCCAAAGAAGAATATATGTTCTATTTTTTGTAAGGTAATGTCATGTAATGTCATTACTGGACATAGTATAATGATATTAAAATTGTTACAAGCCCTGGCAAATCAAGTAATAAACTTCAATTTAAGAACATATGCACAGAGGATGCAAAGACCGAAAAGCCATACATTTTCAACAGATGTAGAGTGTTGTCAGTCTTGCATTTGTGGTAGTTCTGCTGTAGTGTGTCCCAAACCAAAAATAATGAAGTTAATTTGCGTATTTTTTTATTTACTGGATATTGTAGGGCTGCAGTGAACAGTCAAGTTTAGCTATATCATACAAACTTTACATTTGGTCTCTCTTTGCATTCTGCTGCCATAGAGAGCATGCCTTCCAGGACACACAGGAAACAAGTTATTAAAAAAAAATGATCTGCAAAGATGTGAGATAATAGAAAGATGTTAAGGTGGACCTTGGCCAAACTTCTCTTGTGTGCCCTATTCACAAATGTGCCATAAGTTCATTAAGACTGACCGAGTTTTTAACTGAACACTATATAGTCAAGAATAGTTTTATATAGAATACCTCCCGGTGCCTCATCTCCTCCTGTGTTATTTTGAAAATACATATTTAATCTCTCCTGTTAGTATTCCTTTAGGAAATCTTAGATTTTAGTAATGGTAACCCTTACTATTTTGCACCTTGAATAGGGCTGCATGTGCGCTTATCACTATATTTCAAAAGCGCTGGGGTTTTCTATTTAATTACCTGCAATTCATTACTATACTTATTGCTATTATTATGATTAGACGTATTAGTATTATTCATGTATTATTAATACCTACTCTCAAAAAAATCTTTAGTGCTTCATTTTTAAACTCCTTATTTTGCTTGCTCTTGGCTTAAATGTGTAATATATGGAATGAATTTCTTTGCTCACTTTGCTACCACAAACCTTTCTAATAGAATTTATATCATACTATTAACTCTTCCGCTGTCATAAAGACATGCAAGCCTTGTGATATTATTTTTTTAAGCTTTTGTTTTGCTTGCAAAAGGGTTAACTAATTAATCTGCTTTAATTATATATAGATGCATATATAGGCACACATTTATATGGAAATCACTGGTTTATTGTTGTTATAGGCAATAAGGTACTGGTTATATAATGGCTACTATATCCAGCCTCTCTATTTTTCTTTTTATACAAGGCTGGGAGATCACCCATGTAGCAAACAGAAAGACCTGCAATGCATATATTTTCTGTGCCAAATTTGTACAGTACGAATTTAAACCTAATTTGCTGCTCCTAAATACTGCACAAAATTAATGGGTTTGACTGTTTAAATGGGGGAAATTTGAACTTTTAAGCTAACAGGAACTTCAAAGCCATTGCTAAATAAAGAATAATGATGGTCCCCCAGTGTTATCCATTTACAGAGTTTTATGGGGCTCAGGTGATATGTCCTCATCTCAGTCTACTGAACTGTGTACTGGCAGGGGTTTATGGTGCTGGAAGGGTTCAATCTCCCAAATACACTTTTTAGTGGGTGTAGCTTATTGGACTTGTGTACATTCATAAATCAATGACCTTTTTCTGTTTTTTTTTGCAGAAAATTAACATTTGAATTGTGTTCACTATAAGATTAAGAGCAGAGAAGATAGAAAGTCTGGATTTAAAGTGATACTACTTTTTTACTGGCTAGGTTAAGATATTGGGAATTCTAGTTTTTTTGCTTTGTCAGTCATAAATCTGAGGACCACATGTTTTTGCCTTCTTGAAACTCAAGTGGTATTAGCTGTTTAAAAATGAAGAATATATTGATAGTGATCAGAAACAATATTTACAAACTGATGCATGTTTGGTGACAAGAAATTTTAGCACAGTTCATGCCTAAATGTAAGGTGGTGATGGGGAAAGCATTTTGAAAAATGTATGCAACTTAGGCCTAAGAGGCAGAAAAATCGTTCTTTGTCACAGGTAACACTTGAGTAATTACAATCATATTGTGGTTGCACTAAGCAATACGGTCCGTGTTTAGATTATAGTCAAGAGTTTTAAAATCTGCGTATGTTTACTTTAACTTCTCTTTTTTAGGACTTGAATTTACAAATCAACACTGTAAGTCTTAAGTCATTTTTTATTAAGGCCATTTTGTCCAGTTTCTCAAACACAGAGTCCATTAAGACATTTTACACACACGATCAGGTTTGAGCATGCAGAAAAAGGTACTTTATATTCTGTACTTACAGTGTGTAACATACAAGGGCCATATTATTGGTATAGTTTTGTGTTGGTGATTTCAATGATTAGCCATTTTAGACTGGATGAACATTTTCACTCCAAAAGTGGGCTCTTGCCATCTGTCATTACTAAGTGGAAAGGGCTAGAGTTTTTTTGATTTTTCACAGGACTTTATATATGTGTGTAACAACCAGTGGGATATGGTCCTCTTTTGGGTCTATTTTTTGATTGACATTGATTTTGGAGATTCAAATTGTTTTCATGAGAATACATTTTTGACAGATGTTATCCTTGTTTTATGAAATTCCTGATAAAACACTACATGTTTGATTCCCTTTGTGAGGTCAGTAGAGATGCAGTTTTACCTCTTGTCTTAATAATAAATTATGTATTTAGCACATTTTCAGGATGGGAACTGTAATTCCTGAGGCATCTGGGCTGGTCCATTAATTGGTGCAAGACAATTCCTTTAATGTGTATTTTAGTTTGTCATTTTTTTGGAAGCTGCTTATAGTGTTTGTGTATTTAAAACATCTTCCTTAACTGTAATCCAGATAATAAAGATAAAGTGAGAATATGCCATGGGTTTTGCTTAACACAACAGATATTTTTCCTGTGGTTATGAAGACAACATGTGATTACCTACAGGCGGTACACAGGCAGCTGTTTTATACTACATCTGGCTATCTACAGACTCCTGTGGTAAAAAAATAAATAATGTTCATTCTGGGAAAGAACATGTACACCTGAGGACCTAAAAGGGTGCTACTTATACATGCTTTCCCCTAGGGTCAATTAAGGAGGCAACTCACACAGGCCAAAAATCTCAGGGATTGAAAAATGTCTTAAATCGTCCTTCTTGGTCAGAAGACACTCAGCAATATTTCAGATACAATACTGCTCCATCAGCTCTGCACCTGAGAACAGCAGCCTGCCCACAGTGGATTACATGTCTCTTTATACTAGCATTTTGTCTAGAAATGGGGTTACAATTATAGTGAGCCAAATTTGTTAATGTCAAGTAAATAAATACTCATCGACATATTGGTCATGGATTTCAAGGTGAGTGGGCCTTTGCAATTTCACAAAAACAGCTTCTACTCAACAGTAAAAGTCTAATTCTACCATTCCCAAAACTAAGATCAATGTTCTAGACGTTACCTTGCAAACATTCAATGACCACAAACCCACATACTGACCCATATACCTCAGACACAATAGCTTTTATCCCCAAATACATGAAAGGAAACATAAGTTACAATCAGGCCAAGATATAACTTGGTTGGTTTTACAAGACTGTTAAAAAAAATTGAAACTTCTTAGAGGGGATTTTAAACCGTGTCTCGCTGGTTGTTATGTATATCTCATATAAAAAGTACAGTATACAATGATACAATAATATGCATTATGAAAAATTGAACTACAGCCCTTCTTGCATAAGGCCATCAAGAAATTTTCTATCATTTCCCTTTCTTGAAATACTGACAACTGCTGAATTTCTTAAACAGCCCAATACAAAATGGAACATTATTATGTATGCAAGAAAGGATGTAGACCCAGGGGAGGGCTGGCAGCCTTAGGCCTGGGGGGCAAGTCCAGTCGAGTGGCCCATTGAACCACTTAATCAGCTAGGTGAGTCCGCTGGTGGGGGGGAGGGTGTTAGATAAGTCCGCTGGTGGGGGGAGGGTGTTAGATAAGTCCGCTGGTGGGTGGGGGGAGGGTGTTTGATAAGTTCGCTGGTGGGGGGATGTTAGATAAGTCCGCTAGTGGGGGGAGGGTGTTAGATAAGTCCACTGGTGGGTGGGGAGGGTGTTAGATAAGTCCGCTGGTGGGGGGAGGGTGTTAGATAAGTCCGCTGGTGGGTGGGGGAGGGTGTTAGATAAGTCTGCTGGTGGGTGGGGGAGGGTGTTAGATAAGTCCGCTGGTGGGTGGGGGGAGCATGTTAGATAAGTCCACTGGTGGGGGGAGGGTGTTAGATAAGTCCGCTGGTTGGGTGGAGGGTGTTAGATGAGTCCTCTGGTTGGGGGGAAAGGGTGTTAGATAAGTCCACTGGTGGGGGGAAGGGTGTTAGATAAATCCACTGGTGGGTGGGGAGGGCATTAGATAAGTCCGCTGGTTGGGAGGGGAGGGTGTTAGATAAGTCTGCTGGTTGGGAGGGGAGGGTGTTAGATAAGTCCTCTGGTTGGAGGGGAAGGGTGTTAGATAAGTCCACTGGTGGGGGGAAGGGTGTTAGATAAGTCCACTGGGGGGGGAGGGTGTTAGATAAGTCCGCTGGTGGGGGGGTGTTAGATAAGTCCACTGGTGGGCGGGGAGAGGGTGTTAGATAAGTCCGCTGGTGGGTGGGGGGAGCATGTTAGATAAGTCCACTGGTGGGGGGAGGGTGTTAGATAAGTCCGCTGGTTGGGGGGAGGGTATTAGATAAGTCCTCTGGTTGGGGGGGAAGGGTGTTAGATAAATCCACTGGTGGGTGGGGAGGGTGTTAGATAAGTCCGCTGGTTGAGGGGTGTTAGATAAGTCCGCTGGTTGGGGGAGGAGGGTGTTAGATAAGTCCGCTGTGGGGGGTGTTAAGTCCTCTGGTGGGGGGAGGGTGTTAAGTCCGCTGGTGGCGGGGGAGGGTGTTAAGTCCGCTGGTGGGGGGAGGTACTAGAAAAAAAAACACACGCTGCCACTGGCAAAATTTTAAATTGTCATGATGGCTATGCATTATTAATTAAATTTACAACTGAAGCGGATTTTCCCCATTCTATTCCATTTTGTGAAGGTTATCACAGATGCCTTACTTTAGGCTGGGGAGCGTTGATTCAGTGAGGACTGGAGACACTGAGCCAGGTCCTTGCCACTCTTCGGGGGGGGGGGGGTGATTATCCTGAAGCAGGTCTCGTCTTCTCTGCAGCTAGCCACTCCTCCCCATAAGCCCAGCAGGTCAAGTGCGACGTGATGTTATGGATGCCGGGTGTCCCCTCCCCTGGCGTGCCACACACCTGGCCTGCCTCTGAGACTCCTGGGAGGTGGGAGTTGTAGTTTGCTGCGCTCACACCTCCAGGAGCTTTAACGCAGCCGGACTACAACTCCCACAATGCAGCGCAGGCTGGGCAGCAGCATCGAGCCAGCCAATCGGCGGCGTCTGCGGCCAGCATTAAGAGCACTGTGTGACCCAGGCTGCCCATCACAGCGTGAAAAAATAAAATAAAAAAATGAACAAACAACCAGCGGCCGTTTTAAACATAATATAGGCACTGGCCTGGGGGGAAATTTCCACCCTGCACCCCGGCCCGGCCCGCCCCTGTGCAGGCCTGTACAAATGTCTGTATCATCAACATGGTATCATTGACAGGATCACAGTGTGGGTATAAAGAACACAGGGTACCTTTACCAGCAAATCCTAGAACTGATTTTAAGTGTGTATGTGTGTGTCAAATGTCCCTTGTGACTCTGTATAGGGAAACTTGAACAAACTCTTTGCCGATGACTCCGTACAGACTGTTAAACTTAATATATCTGCAGCAGTGTTGTTGACATGTATTACCTCATGCTTACAGTTATAATAGGGCAATGGAACTGTAACTTGGACAGAAATTAAAAAATATGGATAGTGGCTTAACAGTGATTTTATCAAAATTCTTTTTTTTAAATATCTGCCCATTTCATCTTCAGAATCAACATGTAATATAAATTAAAACTAAAACCTTCCACCATTACAATTAGGTGGAAGCTAAGTGTAAACACGGTGTAATTTCTTAATAGTGTTCAAATAGTGCTCATGTTCACTGTCAATATAGCTTCAATTTTAAAACAGGTAATCTGACCTTAGATTTCAAGGATGTATTTTTTTTATTTTATTTTGTGAATCATTATATGGTTTTTCAATTCAGTGTTGTATCATGTGTAAAGAAAAAACATAGTACTTTTTAGGTTTCTATACTCAAATGTTAACCTAAAGCTATGTTGTTGGTTGTACAGTGAAGGCTAAATAGGCATAGAAGGGCTAAATACTTACCTTTTACTAACAAAACTCTCTTTGCCCCCTTTGGTACCAAGCATTTGGTCCTGTGATCACTTTTGAAGGGTGTCAACAAAGTTCAGAACAGGAAAGCTAAGTATTTACATCTAATACTCTTTTTTTTATCCTTTATGGTAAGGTCCTTTTTTAGAAACCTGCACTTTCAATCCATGGATTTGATCAATAAATTGTATCACTTTAAATGCCAACTTTACACTTTCTTTGTGGGTAATATGTTCAACACTGCTGCTAACTGAGGAGATGAACCACTGTGTTTAATAAAAACAATGTAGCTATGTTCTTTAAACCAGTACAGCTGAAACCATATTTATTTTTCAGCTGTATAGTATGCTCCTTGTTTGTGGTAGGGGAGGAAATTTATGTGTAGCAGGTTATACCAATGTTGTGGCATAACCATTTGTTCAGGCTCTCATTTCTACTTTCTCACTGTTTACTGTATTTTATGTGTAATTGCACAGGACCCAAAATGGACTGGCAAGTAAACATTTCTGGGTGATCAGGAATGGTCTTAGAGTAATGTTCCCGATTTATCTAAACTAGTATGCCTGAATATTTTTGACTGTATAAGCTATGCAGCATCCCATGATAAAAGTAAATTATGTGATTATATATTGGCACTGCAAAAAGAAGTCCACTTAACAGGTTAGAGTGGTGGTGGTGGTACCAGGGTTGTGATATTGAAAGCATAGTGCATGTTATGGGTCCCATCTTCCTCTAGCATCCAGCCTTCTCTGTCAGTGTTGTGGCTCCCTAGGATGTTTACAGAAAATCTATTACAACCATGTAGAAAAGCAAGAAAGACTTGGAAATACAAACCACTGGGATTATGATGTACTGATGGAATCAAAGCAGGTTATGACTGATAGTAATTTATTGCACTTACCTTGTGCCTCTTTGCACTTAATCCTGTTAAATGGACTGTGACTCTTTTAAATTTTTTATCCAATCTACAATACACATGTAACTGTCCATGAATGTACTTCTTATTAAAATTAATATGTACTGTGCAGATTTTTTTTTTTTAATGCTCTGGTAAGTCACTGAAAAACGCCCACAACCTTCCTCAACTGTGATTTGTGAAATTCAAGAAAATAATACTGTCTATAAAGAGTTAATATAAAAAGATAAAACTGCAGGACTCTTGTTTTTTTACTTGTTGCAGGATGTTTCTCAACAGTATTTAATAATTTACCCCAATCCATGATACACTATGTTGATCAACTCATCACATCAATTAGGGTAATATATCTTTGAGGGATATAAGTAGGTTTTAAAATATGATAAAAGTGTTTCAAGTATCTGCTTCTGTTTAGGCACACATGAAGGACAGGTTTTTGATTTTTGCACCGCTGATTTAGATGTGAAGATGGGAGTGGGGTTTGGACTGAGCTGGGGAATATTTTAAATGGATTTGATATTCTACTGCAAACATTGGGAGGTGTCATTTAAGATGGATATTCTCAAAACTTTTATGTTGGGGTCACAAGTGTCAGTTTGTCATTTATTTAGTACTTTGTAAGCCTAACAGGTCATAATAAAATAAATTACCCTAAAATGATTCAAATTTATTGTGGGATCCCTTGTATTGTATATGTCTAGCTTTGGTTCACCGTGAAAGTTCCAAAATGCCCATGTAACCTGTCTACAATCTCATTTCAATTAATCAAAACTGAAATATGAGGAACTACCTAAATTTGTATCAAATCAGGTCTCAAAGGAGATTGTACAGTCAGATTGTAACCTGTAGGGTTAACTTGAAAGAACTTTTGAAAGCGAAGAAGTATCCACAGACAAAAATAGGTAGACATTTTTTTACTGCACAAAGTATTAACATTGGAAAATGTTTCAGTTACAAAAAGAACTATGTAGGCATAACTTATTAAGTATTTATGTACTTATTACTTCTACAATACTACTCAGCATGTTTAGTTTAGACATGGGATGCTGGTCCCACATGCCATGCACTTGCATTCTTTAATTTAAGATAATATCATTATGGTATTGTCTCTGTTTACTGTTTATTTCCTACTCGCATATGGTACTGAAAAGGACTTTAAAAGCAGCCATTCCTGAATTTCTTTTTTTCTTTTATGTATAATGCCAAAATATTTTCTGAACCTTAGCATTATATTTATACAAGTACCGTTATTTAAATTCAATAATACAAAATAAAAGTAAAAAAGCATATTTCATTTGTATACGAAAAACATTGTGAAGAATATATGTAAACTCATGCAACTGTTATATAATCCAGTAATAGTATAGAAATAACAAAAAGATAATGACTTGTGAAGGTTGTGTTAACATTCTTATCATGTTGCCTATTACTAGTTATATCTTATAAATTTGGTAGATAATACACTTGTCTGTAAATAAGGTTTGTGCAAACTATTTTAAAAGGTCTAAATCTATTTCAGAATAGTTCTGAGCTTGTTTATTAATGTAGTACAAGAAGCGAATGCCTACAGTACCTTTTAGCGAGCACTCGTATGTAAATTTATTATTTTACAGCTCAAGCAGCTGCAAATTGCGTGCAGCGAGGGCTTCTCATGGATTGATGCTACAGCAACTGTTCCTGTCAATCACACCCAACACATACTTTTGAATGCCCAGTCTAAACCCTAGAAAACTCATGTCTGACTGGATGCCATGGCTGACAGAACACCTTTGCTTTTTGGCACTATATTCATTTAACTGATAAAAAAACAAGGTAAAGGGAAGGGAAAACTATGTGAGTCACTGACCTAGCATAAATTTGGAGAAAGGCCCAGGCAAGTACAACATCGAAAGCATCAAAGCTAGGGGATCAGCATGACAACTAAGCAGATAGCATTTTCAGAAAGAGGTTTGCAATGTATTTCTATGACAGGCTTCCTTTAAAACAAATATAAAGCAAAAGAAGACTTGAAATATGTCTGCTTTTCCATTTATCTACCTCATATTTTTTCTCTTTCTTTAGTGATACACGGTGAATGCCTATGATAAATCAAAAGTTATATGCACATGTCAGGAATATATATGATCATCAGTATCATAAAGAACTCTCTTCTCTTGTGCAACATTTTCATACATGGAAAACAGGCTTATTTCCAGTTAACATATCAATGAGCAAATATTTTAGTTGTGTGTACACCAAAGGAATAGTTTTAAGTGGGAACTCTCATATTTACAGACAAGATGTAGTCACAATGTTTCTATACATGTATATCTCTTTTAGGCTTGGTTATCCTAAGCAACTGCATTTTTTAAATCATCTTAATCATATGGTATAGAAGAAACTAATATGATCAACTTTAAATAAATAATGTATTTATTAATTTATTCCCAGTACTTTTCATAATGATGATTTAGCTTTGACAATTTGCCGTTTAGCTAGGTTCTGGTTATCATTATTATTATTATACAGGATTTGCATAGCACCAACAGTTTTTTTTACATATTTACATACATACATAGCACCAACACTGCTTTACAAACATGAGGGCAGACATTACAGTTACAATACAAATCAATACAGGAGGAATCAGAGGGTCCTACTCCTTAGAGCAGTAATCATCAACCCTGTCCTCAGAGCCCACTAACAGGCCAGGTTTTATGTATTACCTTGGAGGAGATGCAGACTAGAATACTGCAATCCCTGAGCAGCAAATTATATCACCTGTGATGTATTTCAGTTATCTTGCAAACCTGGCCTGTTAGTGGGCCCTGAGGACAGGGTTGATGACCACTGCCTTAGAGCTTACAATCTAAAAATGAGGGTCAAGTGATACAAAAGGTAATAATTGTGGGGGACAAGCTGATGGAGAAAATAAAAGTACAATTGTTAGGTGGAGACAGGATAGGCTTCCCTCAAGAAAAATGTTTTCAGGGATCGCCTAGAAATGGACAGAGTAGGAGATAGTCAGACAGATTGGGGTAGGGAATTCCAAAGGATGGCATTTAGTTGCATTTTAGTTTCATTCTAGAGAATAAGATGAAAAAGAAACAGTAATTTTAAATACAGTGTTAAGGGAAATCAAACAAAGCAAAATCCATGATATTTATTTCAGTGTTAATTTACTTTAAGGATTGGTAGTTTTGTGTTCTCAAATTAATGATGAATTAACATCCATCCAACCTCTGTCCTATTCATTCAGGGCTGAACAAAACACACATGACGTCTACCTTTACCATTTAAAAATAAAACTCCAAGTTAAAGTTCATTGCCATCAGTAAGCAGTACCTCTACTCCCAAACCTTAACAAGCCATACCTACATTGGGAATAATTATGTTCAGAAAGCTGAATGATATTTAGAAATGTCAAATAACCCAATTTACTGGAGTATTTGGGAACAGTGAACACTTTGATGAGGTTAGGAAATCCATGCATGTATCTCATAAAATATTCACATGAATACTAAGGAAACCAAAAGGAAATGCAGTATATACTGTATAACACAATGGCCAGACTTATGTGGAGCATGATGTGGAGCATAACTTCAGTGGAGCTCAATGTGTGTTAAACAGCTTTTACGGCATGGCAAAATTACATATAATACTTATTAAGTGTGCAATTTGCATTCTGCATTCTTTAAAGCATATATAAGCAAAAACAAAAATGTTGAGGAATAAGCAAGTAACATCACTCCAGGGCATGTCTTCTCTGTCTCCCACAGGTGTATCGGGTGCTTAACCATGGGCACATGATCGCTCCATGTGCTGTATAGTGGATAAAACAGTGGCACACGGATGATGTCACTGGGTAAAAACAAGCCAAAGTCCCAGCTTAAGACTAACTTTCTCTGATTTTTTTTTTTACTATTTTATTATTTATTTCAGGTACTTTTATAGCTCCAACAATTTACACAGTGCTTTAGACATCTATTGTACATTCACATTAGCCCTTGCCTCGTGGAGCTTACAATCTAAGGTCCCTAACACACATACACATACTATGGTAAATTTAGACAGGAGCCAGTTAACCTACCAGAGTGACTTTTGAGTGTGGGAGGAAACTGGACCAGGTAGTGCCATGGGTGGGATTCAAACCCATGACCCTAGTGCTGCTAGGCAGAGGTGCTTACCACTTAGGCCTGATTCACACCTATGCATTTTTAGTGCTTTTTGCATTTTTCAGATTTGCACTACAGAACATGTTCCATAGGAAACCATGTTAAATTGACTGTAGTGCAAATCCGCAAAATGAAAAAAGCACTAAATCTGCATAGGTGTGAATTCAGCCTTAGACACTGTGATGCGTTTCACCCTTGCAAGCTTACTAATAGAGACAAGGGTGGGCTGTGAGAGGCCTTCATGAGTGCCGATATATCAAGAGGCTTGCTATGGTGGGCACTCAACAAGGAGGGGAGCCAGGATTGCCAGTGCAGGACCTGAGAAGAGGAGGATTGGGCTACTCTGCAAATTCATTACACAGAACAGGTAAATATTAAATGTTTGTTATTAAAAAAATAAAAAGGGGGTTTGCAATCATCCTGGTTGTCCACTAGCAGTTAAGGATACAGGTTTGCGAACTTCAGATTTGTTTTAACAGAATATTACATAAAAAGTCCCCCTTGGCCCACTCCTGTCTCTGTGAACAAGGATGTAACACATTAGGCAGCGAGGCAGTCTTGAGTGGCAGCATATACACCATAGTACCAAAATTATTGGTACTCCTGCCTTTACACGGTCATGAACTTTAATGACATCCCAGTCTTAGCCCGTAGTAAGCTCAACTACTGAAAAACATTTGGAGGGTGGCCCAATACATTTGGCAATATAGTATGAATGAGCGAGTTTGGGGTGGAGGAACTTGACTGGCCTACACCTGAGTTCCAACCTCAACCCAATAGAACACCTTTGGGATAAATTAGAGTGGGGACTGCAAGCCAGGCCTTCTTGTTCAACATAAGTGCCTGACCTCACAAATGCACTTCTGAAAGAATGGTCAAACATTCCCATAGACACACTACTAAACCTTGTGGGCAGCCTTCCTAGAAGAGTTGAAGCTGTTATAGCTGCAAAGGGTGGGCCAACTCAATATTGAACCCTACGGACTAAGACTGGAATGCCATTAACCACTTTAGCCCCAGAAGATTTTACCCCCTTCCTGGCCAGAGCACTTTTTACAATTTGGCACTACGTCACTTTAACTGACAATTGTGCGGGCGTTTGATGCTGTACCCAAACATAATTTGCGTCCTTTTTTTACCACAAATAGAGCTTTCTTTTAGTGGTATTTGATCACCCCTGCGGTTTTTATTTTTTGCACTATAAACAAAAAAAGAGTGTCAATTTAGAAAAAAAACAATATTTTTTAATTTTTGCTATAATAAATATCCCCCAAATAAAAAATAAAAAAAATTCTTCATCAGTTTAGGCCAATATATATTCTTCTACATATTTTTGGTAAAAAAAAATCGCAATAATTGTATATTGTTTGTTTTGCACAAAAGTTATAGTGTCTGCAAACTATGGGAAATATTTACGGCATTTTTATGGCATTTTTTTTTTAAATAGTAAGGCGGTGATCTGATTTTTAGCGGTACTGCGACATTACAACGGACAGATCAGAGACTTTTGACACTTTTTTTGGACCATTGGCATTTTTACAGCGATCAGTGCTATAAAAATTAACTGATTACTGTGTAAATGTCACTGGCAGGGAATGGACTAACACTAGGGGACGATCAAGGTGTTAATTGTGTGTTCTAACTGTATGGGCATAGGATTGACTAGGAGAGGAGACATATATTTTTTCCTACTTAGTAGGAACAAACAATATGGCTCCTCTCCTCTGACAGCACAGTGCCGGTGCTTATACACGCAATCGTGCGTGGCTGGCGGCGATCAAAAAAAGGCTGAAAAAGAGTAGGATGTACCCGTACAGGATTTCGCCAAGGAGAGCCATTGTACCGCAGTATATCTGTGTGACATGGTCGGGAACTGGTTAAAGTTCATGTGTGTGTAAAGGCAGTCCAATACTTTTGGTATTATAATATATGTGTGACTGGAATAAAGATATTTTTACCCAGTGGCATCATTTGTGTATGACCCTTGCTAGAAACATAGACACAAAAATAATAAGATGTATTATATTGCAGCTTACCAGTCCTTGGATGTGATGACTGCATTAGTTATATTTTTCTTGATATTTTGATTTCCTTATTTACATCTGGTGACACTGTCAGAAATTCCCTTTTTGTCCTAGGGTAGGAAGGGTTTTAGGACTACAGAAGACATCTCCTCATCTCCATTATATACAGAGGTAGAGGTTTTGTAGTTAACAGAAAGAGCTGTGAACATCGAGGCAGAGAGCACATGAACTTATCGGCTCCCTTGATTTCTGGCAGGATTACTTTTCACGCTATAACAAAACATTCTATAACAGGTCAAAAGGTTGCAAATAAGACGTTGATTGTTAGGGTTTATCTACACAATAAGCACATTACTTTAAATGCTATTTGAAGTTTGATAATTCAGGGACAATGGTGCCAACTTGTTTTGACTTGAATCCCCTTCTTTCCTGTTTTAAACACATTATGAGTGCCCTCCATAAGGATCTATGCTGTCCTTGAGGAGTTTTAAGCTATCATAAGATGCTAGTAACAACCATACATTTTTTATATCTGGTAGTGTAAAATGCAATTGAATCTCAAGGAAAAAATGAATTAGATTGTATTTTGTTTTAATCCTTAGGATGAGAATAAACACTTTTAGTAAGACATCATGCTTCCTTGCCTTTATCTGCACTGTCAATTCAGTTTTGTTGGTGTAAAACTACTACCCGCATTTCTAACAGTGTCAGATTTTGCCTGAATTTTCTAAGTCATGGATTGGATGGTTAATCTAAATTTATTTTTCTTTAGAGAATTACTTGGCAAAAGAACCTGCAGCAGACTAGCCATTGAGGTAGTGACTTCCCAAATATTAGAACAAGTTTTTAAATAAGCATATAATAAATGAAGGTGCAGAATTATATGTGAGTTGGTTCATGAAACCCTGATAAATGCTGGCTTGCAATTTGATTATTAACACTGTACTGTACAAATATTGTAAATACTAATTTCTAACATGTGAATTATTAAATCCAGGGCTTCATTGACATTCGGCATTGCATCTAACAATTCAGAGGTACTTTTCAAAGTGTATTACATTTTAAAGGAGTGAATGCAAGTTTCCAATTATTATTTCTACTTATACATTGCCAGTAGCAGAGGTGGATAAAAATATCTGGTTGAATAGAAATGCTTTTAGTTGGAGAACTAAGCCTTACCTTTTTAAAAATCCAGTTTATAAAGAACTATATAAAATGTTGTACTGCCATGGAGTATTTATTTTATACATTTTCAATAAACGTATAGCAAACAACCTCTTTCCTTTTATCCTTTTTTGTATTTAAATCCTTTCCAAAATAGCTTGTCAACAATGCTTGTAGAAATTGTAAAATTTAAATAAAAAGAAAAAAGGGATTTAGCCTTGATAATCATTTAGACATGTATCTCAGATATTCCATAACTATTTAAAGTGGTTATAAACCTCTGATATGAAATATGAACAAAGCATATCCCTCTATAGTGTGTACTTGTCTCAGTTAAGAGCATACTTTCTGTCTGCTGCTTCATTCCTCTGCTCTCTGCATGAGTCACTTCTGACAATTTTTCCTGGCACTAAGAGAAAAAAAAAGTGACAGGGGAGGGATCTCCAGCACACAGCCTGTGATTGATAGCCTGAGCTCTGTTGCTGTGTGAAGGGGGTGGGGGTGTCCCTTCCCTCTAATCAGCTGACAGAGATGTCCCCATTGAGCTCTGCAGTGTGTAATTTCAGCTTTCCACATCCTGTTTTCTGAAAACGTAAAAAAGGTTTGTAAATTCTGAAATTTTGAATGGCTGTAAAGAAGAGATGGCTGCAGATAACAGGTACAACTTATGTAGGAGAATTTGTGTTACCCCTGTGTATCACCGGAGGCCAGCCACCTTTCTGAGTATGTGTAAGAGTTTGCTACCACTTTAAATGTCAGCCTTGGGAGTCTGTGTCCAAGGATAATGACAGGCCATGTACATGTACATTGTCTTGCAATTTTTTTTTTAGATTAGAGTGAAAACAAGTGATTCATTTATGAAAATAGTTTAATGGTCCTATATCTAACATTGAAATCACCCTAATGTAAATAAATAAATGCAAACTGTCACGTAATTGTTGAAAGGATACAGGCCATATACTTTTCATTATAGTGTCTCCATAGAAAATGCACAGCCTTGCAACTCTCTCTCCATACTAGGGAATCCTTGTGCAACACAAAAAAACAGGTATAAAGCACATAAATATTGCGTGATATCTTCAATGAAGCTTAATGCTCAGAGTTTTGCGCATGTCAGTAGCTCTGAGGAAGAAGATGCACCCTTGGAATGCATTCACTTTGGATGGGTTAATGTCATATACACTTTTGCCAAGTGCTCCTATGGACATAAGAAATCTGTTTTAATAAAGTTTATTGAAAATAGTTACAACATGATGTCAGTGTGCTTTATATCTGTTCTTTTGCGTCAACCTAATGTCCAACCAGATTTAAAATGTAAATGTTTTACACAGAACAATCCAAAATTAAATGTCATTTCTAATTTAATAACGTATTTAGGCAGTACTTCAAGTATATGTGAAGTCATACAATGGAAATTATGCTATGACATTCAAACTGAATTTCTCATGGGTAAATAATAGTGCATTCTTCTAAAAAGCATCTGTTACAGAAGTGTGCCAGCCATGCTAACTAGAGAACTACTGGCATTTCGTCTGTTGGAACAGCATTCTGTAGCCCAGATTAGAAGTGGGAGGGACGAAATCGGACCACTTCAGCACAGGTCCATTTAATTTCCAATGTTTTTTTTATTCCAGCACAGGTCCATTTCCATGTTTGCTCTGGCCAGAATACGTCAGTAGCAAAATCTGTCACTGAAAGAGAAGGAACAATATTTGTTATTGACAAAAGATGAATTGATAATAAATTAGTATTACAGTTTACACATACTTTGAGTTTGCAAATAAACTATTTAGTAACTTCTATATATTTAAAAAGTACCTAAGATTAGCTCTTGCTTCACTAGACACAGGCTTTTTAAGGATAATCCTAAATCCTGGCCAGTGCTTAAAGAATTTGCACAAATTGAACCTTTAACAAGCAGAACAGTTTTCATCCATGCACAGCAATGCCAAATGGAAAAATAGTATTTGATGCATTAACACATGCCCAGATAGCAAGCAATTTTGCTACAAGTTTGAAAATTACTTGCAAAGCTATTGTTAGACTTGCCAGGCTTCACAAGTTTGTTGCACAATTGCAGCAAGTCTGCATTGCGTAACTCCAGATCAACTTTCTTTGCAAACATTTTGCAAGTTTGATTCAAGTTCTGGTTCAGTTATGTTGTATAATAGTCATTCCACCACAGGGGTCACTGTTGCTGAATTTTCATGCTGTAGACTTGCAGAGCTTGTGCTGTAGACTCACCACTGCAACTTTGCTCTTGCTAGTGACTTGCCAAGCAAATTTTACTGCAAATTGGAAAAGAGTCAATTAGAACTTGTGCTTCAAGTGCTCTCCAAGTGTACAACTTGCCAGTGAAAATGTGCAGCAAGTTAACAAGACTTACAATTTAACACTGTCATAAATTTGTGGCAAGTTATCCATGCTATCTGGATAGCGCTATAAGTATACGACATTGGTTCATTGAAAAAGACACAATAATAATCAACAGTAACATTAAAACTTGCTGTATTTATGTTTTATGACTGAGGATACAGTATATGACTCTTTCAGCATTTAAAACACCCGTTGCAGATCTTAAAATTTATTTCTCAGTTTGTCTGTTTATAAAATACTGATTTAAAGCAAGCAGATATTTAAAACCCCATTTCAGCACCACTTGCACTACTCAAAAATTGTACAAAAAAAGTATGACATGCAACGTTCAGGAAAAATTAACAATTTAGAATTCCCACCAGGAATATTGTAAAAAGTCCAGATCTATTAGGACAATACATCAAAGCTTGGTTTGGTTCATTGTTATATGAATTATAGCATGTTCGATTCTAGTAATACATTTAGTTATTTATATTTTTATAATTATGAGATTAAAATAGGGGGTTTGAAGTATCTCACATATACAGTATGCATAATAAATACTATTCTGCATCTATTATTTATTAATGCTTATTAACTTCTTTTGGTGGTCTATCAAGGATGACTTTCTTATCATTTTTTTCACAGACTGGAATTTTGACTTACTTAGAACTGCATTTTCAGAACCCTAATTGAATTTTGACTGCAGTGGGCAGAAGAATAACATGAAATTCTAGAGAAAAATTCTGCACAAACACAGTTTTGAACCCATTCAGTAATATGTGAGGAAATAAATGCTTAAAGCGGTTGTATACACTTATTTTTTATATTTACCTACATGTAAGCCTATAATAAGGCTTACCTGTAGGTAACATTAATATCTCCTAAACCTGTATGGTTTAGGAGATATTCACTTTGCATGCAGCCACTGACATCATCGGCACATGCGCTGTGAATGCCTGGGAGAAGGTCCGGCAGATGCTGGCAGACCTTGCTGTTAAGAAGACTCCCGCACACATGCACAGGAGTGACGTCTTCTGGGCTCCGGCCACTCACAGCACTGGAGCAGCAAACCTGGAAGAAACACAGGGAAAAATGTCAGCTCCTTCTGCATGGACCGGGCTACGATACGGGGACCTCGTTCTGAGGTAAGTATTCAATAATGAGGTAGTATGCGGTGCATACTAGCTCATTATGCCTTTGCCTTACAGTTTTTTTTCTTTATTTTTTACACGTGTGGGTATACAACCGCTTTAAGTGCAAGGTTCACACACAGGAACCTATAGTATCTCCCTTGTACTGTTATGGACTCCATACAGAGTACAGAGAATTCAGTTTTTTTATACAAAATTACTACACTTTGCACTTATTGATGTGTTTCCTGCACTATTTATTGAATAAGACAATGCGTGTGCTATCAGTCACCTCCATCACCATAAGAAAGGAGGGTTCTTGTAACCCTTGCAATGAGACTTTTCATGTCATTGATCTTTTTAACTCTTCTCTTCTTCCAAACCTTAGCTCTTAGCTATGTGCCTCATGGAATCTTCCACTCTCTTTAAATATGTAAGACTATACAGTGACTGTGACATGTGGTTATTTTTCATTGTAATGACTTAACTGTAATGAAATAAATAATTCTTTGTTTAATGAAGCACAATTATTGTACCTGAATATTTTTTCTAACAAATTCATAAAACCGCAAACCACTGACAACCTTTGGCCTGGGGTTCTTTTATAGTAGGGACAGAGTTCTGTGAGTTAAAAACAGTGTACCATGCAAAGTGTACCATAGTGCAACATTGTTTGGTGGGCATGGAAAATAACGAGTGGTCCTAAAGGACATATTTTTTTTTTGACATACCTTTTTACATCTTCCAACATCAGCTTCCTTTGCAGGTCTTGAATTTTTTTCACATTGTATATCTGGATCACAAAAGTAGTTGGAGCTGGAATACTTCCCTCAGGCACTGAACAGGGTTAGCTCTGTAATGTCCATGTTTCACTTACTGAAGCTCCTGCACTAAACAAAATTTAAATTAGGAAGTATCACTACTCCATAGTTTCTGGAGTCCCTTGCAATAAAACCGGTTTCAGATTGTAGGCCACACTTAGGTGTTTCATTTCTGCTGAGAAAATTATGGAAATAGAACAATGCAGCTGTTCAGCAAGGATAAGCCCCTCCACTGTATGCAACTTTTAGGCCGCGTACACACGGGCGGACTGTTCGCCCAACTTTGTCCGCTGAACAGTGTTTCAGCGGACAGTCCGCTCGTGTGTGGGCTTCAGCGGACAGTTTCAGCGGACAGTCTGACGAACAAAGTTTTTCGGAATTTCCGTAAGACAGTCCGCTGAAACTGGGTTTCAGCGGACAGTCCGCTCGTGTGTAGGCTTGTTCGACAAACTAAGTTTCGCGCATGCTCAGAAAGGATTTACACGGCGAAGGTTGCATTGCAGTGTATTGGACGTCGTATTTCTCGTCCCGTCGTACGTGCCGTTCACGTCATCGCGCACGCTTTCAGCGGACTGTTCGTTCATCGTGTGTGGTCAAGTCCGTTCATGCAAATTTTGAGCGGACTGTTTGTCGGATTGTTTGACGAACAAAGTTGGGCGAACAGTCCGCCCGTGTGTACGCGGCCTAAGGGTGACATGAGAAAGACACACACAGGGGGTGATTTACTAAGATGAATGCACTGCGCCAGTTCATACATTAATTGGTGTGCTAGAAAAGTCATTAATGGAACATGCGAACCGGCGCACTTTGAAGCGCAAATAACGATAATAAATACCCACGTATGTAAACTGCAACTGTCGCAAGGGTAATTTTCCCATTGATAATAGTGCACACCCAATCCAATTGGTTAATTTCATCTCATTGGATGTGTCTTGTTAGGCAATTAGTGGGTATTCTCAGTTAATTAACCCCTTTGATGCTAATCTCATTCCTATCACTTCTATTATATTTTTGAAATTACATTTTTTCCTTTTTTTTCCCTTTTTTTACCCAAATCTTTCAATACATTACAAAGAACAGAGAAGTGTTTCTAAACCCAATAAAAAGTATATTTTCAAATCTTGATCTTTAAAAGAGAACCTTACACTGCAATCAGATCTTAAATACATTCGATTTAGAGCCTAATTGATTTCCTATAATTTGAATTAATTGTTTAACTGCATCTTCCTGTTACCTATTTTGCCAAAATATCGAGTTGTACAGAGATTGGCCAATCAGATTGCATAGTGCATGACCATCTTAAGTGCCAAATTTGGAATATAGATGTGCCATGACCCACTTGTGTTTTCCAAACGATATTTCTTGGGCATTATACAAAGCACATGAACAACCACCTGTTTTCAAGACATGCTAGAGTGATCAGTAATCTTCAAACTATGGCTCTTCAGTTGTTGCATAATTACACAAAAACTCTGACATTCACAGACATGACTAGGCATGATGGGAATTGTAGTTCCTGAACAACTGGAGGGCTGTAGTTTGGAGACCCCTGTGCTAGACCATTATTATGCCTCCAGAATTGAAAGTATGGCATTTACCCAACTTCTCTCTGCTGGTGGACACAAGAACCTACATCTATAGATATATATTTGGGCAGAACGGTGGTGTAGCGGTTAGCACTTTCACCTAGCAGCAAAAAGAGTTACTGGTTCAAATCCCACCCACAAAACCATCTGCCTGGCGTTTGCCCCTGGGCCTGCATGGGTTTCCTACAGGTACCCTGGTTTCCTCTCACATTCTAAAATCATGCTGGTAGGTAAATCTGATCCTGTATAAATTGGCCCTAATATGTATGAATTTGTGTTAGGGACCCACACAAAGACCACGCCATGTTAAAAAAAAATATTTTCTTCATTTGCAAATAAGGATCATTGCTTCTTCAGAGAACAGTGAGTGGGGCATGGTGGTGGGAAGAAATTAGCAGCAGTACAAGCAACTTTATGTAGGGGCATGATGTCATTCCTGTGTGTTGGCCACCGCTTCTGGGAACCAGATATCCACCATGGGCACATACCTCCACGCACACAGCAGTTGCATATCGCGCATACACAGTGGTCCCACATATAGCTGCAGGAACCCAATTTTTATGGAAATTAATAGTAAAGCAGATGCAGATTTCCAGGACTGGACTAACAAATGTTTCTAGTGAAAGGCAATCAGTGTTTTCTATTAACCACTTTCAGACCGGACCAATTTGCTGGTCAAAGACCAGACCACTTTTTGCGATTCGGCACTGCGTCGCTTTAACTGACAATTGCGCGGTCGTGCGACGTGGCTCCCAAACAAAATTGACGTCCTTTTTTTCCCACAGATAGAGCTTTCTTTTGGTGGTATTTGATCACCCCTGCGGTTTTTATTTTTTGCGCTATAAACAAAAATAGAGCGACAATTTTGAAAAAAACGCATTATTTTTTACTTTTTGTTATAATAAATATCCCCCAAAAATATATAAAAAAACATTTTTTTCCCTCAGTTTAGGCCGATACGTATTCTTCTACATATTTTTGGTAAAAAAAAATCGCAATAAGCGATTATTGATTGGTTTGCACAAAAGTTATAGCGTTTACAAAATAGGGATAGTTTTATAGCATTTGTATTAATAATTTTTTATTATTTTTTTTTTTACTAGTAATGACGGCGATCTGCGATTTTTATTGTGACTGCGACATTGTGGGGAACCCATCGGACATTTTTGACATATTTTTGGGACCATTGTCATTTATACAGTAATCACTGCTATATAAATGCAGTGATTCCTGTGTAAATGACACTGGCAGTGAAAGGGTTAACCAGTGGGTGGCAGTGTAGGGGTTAAGTGTTCCTAGGGGTGTGTTACTAACTGTGGGGGGGTTGGGCTTTCATTTAGTGTACACTGATCTCTGCTCCAATCACATGGAGCAGAGATCAGCGTCACTAGTTGCTAGGCAGAATGGAAAAATGTTGTTTACACAGCATTTCCTCCATTCGGCCGTTCCGTGAGACGATTGCGGGGATGCCCGCGGCGATTGAGTCCGCGGGTCCCGCGACCGGACTCACGGGGGTCCCGACCAGCGCGGGAGCGCGCCGCCGGTGGCGCGCTCCCGATGGCAGGGCGGCATTGAATATTGGACATACCTGTATGCCAATATGCCTGCCCGTGCCATTCTGTCGACGTACATCGTCGTGCGCTGGTCGGGAAGTGGTTAAACAAGGTCTAAATGGTCCATTAACATGCATCACAATTGAACTTAGAAATGTGTCTTTGCAAAGTTAAACTAAATGAGATCCTTTCTTATTTTTGCTTGGGGATAGCGTGCAGAGGGATTAGAAGTCTTGTCCGTTTTTGGGCATGTCTGCACCCCTAAGAGTGTGAAGACACTTCCCAAATTTTGCCACTTTCTCCTTCAAATTTATTCACTTCCTGTCATATAGCCAAACAGGAAGTGAGGGTAAAACCCTACCAATGTCTTTTCTTGGGGACACACAGGTCAATCTAAATAGCTTCCCCATTAGGTAAATTGCACTCTAGCATTTTTCTCTGTACACCTCAAATTATTAGGTATCTTGGACTTTGGGGTTTATTTACTAAAGGCAAATCCACTTTGCACTACAAGTGCACTTGGAAATGCAGTTGCTGGAGATCCAAGGGTGACATGCAAGGAAAACAAAAATTCATCATCTTTGCTTCTACATGATTGGATGATAAAATCACCAGTGCTTTCCCTCAGATTTACAGCGAGTACACTTGTATTGCAGGGGGGATTTGCCTTTAACCACTTAAGCCCCGGACAAATATGCAGCTAAATGACCAAGCCCCTTTTTGCGATTCGGCACTGCATCGCTTTAACTGACAATTGCGCGGTCATGCGAGGTGGCTCTCAAACAAAATCGGCGTCCTTTTTTCCCACAAATAGAGCTTTCTTTTAGTGGTAGTTGATCACCTCTTCGGTTTTTATTTTTTGCGCTATAAACAAAAATAGAGCGACAATTTTGAAAAACAATTTTTACTTTTTGCTATAATAAATATCCTCCAAATATATATATATATATATATATATATATATACACACATTTTTTTGCCTCAGTTTAGGCCGATACATATTCTTCTACATATTTTTGGTAAACAAAATCACAATAAGCGTTTATTGATTGGTTTGCGCAAAAGTTATGGCGTCTACAAAATAGGGGATAGTTGGATAGATGGCATTAATACAGCGATCAGTGCGATTAAAAATGCACTAATTACTGTAAAAATGTCACTGGCAGTGAAGGGGTTAACCACTAGGGGGCAGTGTAGGGGGTTAAGTGTGTGTGTTTTTTTTACTGTAGGGGGCGTGGCTTGATGTGTGACATCACTGATCGTCTTTCCCTATGACAGGGAACAGACGATCAGTGACAGGCTCACAAGAAAGCATGAGGAGAGGTTTGTTTATACTTACCTCTCCCCGTTCTTCAGCTCTGTGACCCAATTGCGGGACATCAGCGGGGAACAGGTCCACGGATCCCGCGGCCACGGAGCTCAGGACCCATGACTCGGCACTTAAAGGGCAACGTACCTGTACATGCTTGTGCCCAGCTGTGCCATTCTGCCGACCTATATCGGCGTGAGGCGGTCCTTAAGTGGTTAATAAACCCCCAAATACCCAATAATGTGGGGTGTACACAACAAAGTGCTAGAGTGCAATTTGCCTAATGGGGACACTAGTTAGCTTGACCTGTATGTCCCCAAGGAAAGACATTGGTAGGGTTTTACCCTCACTGCCTGTTTGGCTATGTGACAGGAAGTGAAGCCCATTTTAAGAAAAGGGACACAAAGCCCAACCTAAAAAAGACAAGCAGGAGTTCTAACACTCGCTTGGTTTGCCTCAAATGACCACAATTAAAATAGGATTAACTTGAGCTTGATTTTAGCTCAGTGCTCTAAATCAATGCTTCTCAACCGCATCCTCAAGTATCCCCAATGGGCCATGTTTGCAGGTTTTCCTTCATCTTGCCCAGGTGCTTCAATTCACAGTCAATGGCTTTGTATTTTGGACAGCTATTTTACCAAAGATAAATTCCCAAAACATGTCCTGCCGGGGCTACTTGAGGACTGAGAACCACTGTGCTAAATTGGAAAATTGAATACTTACATCTCTGTAATTTTCCTTTCCTGGTGACTATCCATAGCAGCATACTCACAATCCATGCATATGCTACCACAAAGGCACCAGGAAAGTAACTTTTAGACAAATCACAACTTTTTTTGGTTTTTCCATGCCAAACAGTCTAGTTAAGCCGCAGCTGGGAAATCTGTTGCATGAAAATGAACAGAACACATAAAACATAAACATTTGCTACAAATTTTTTTGGTCAACAAAACAGGACTTGAAAAAGAGCAAGGGAAGCAAAAAACACATGTATGTTAATTTGAGACACTAACAGAATATGGTTTTGAGTTCTGACCATTTTGCAGAGGAAATTAACAGGAGTGTGCCCACAAAACGGACATCATAATAAGGATTGAAACATTGGTCACAACAGGAAAATTTTGCAAAATAATGCAGCACAGACAATTAGATCAAAGTGTAAACAACCTACAAATGACACATTGACAACATCAAAAATATTTCAGGGGAAAATATCCCCCCCACCCAAAAAATACAATAAACCAAATTGAAAAAAAAAACTTGCTCTGAAACACATCTGTTTTGCAAAGACATAACAAACAAAATTCAAAGAGAAAATACGTCTTACAAACTCTATAAGGACACCCAAATGTACTTACCAGTCACACACACAATCTTGCCGCTTTTCAGGGCAACGTGAAGCTTGCTATCTGCAAGCTTTATATAACATAGGTTTGCATTCTAATAAGGCAATTGAAAACACAAGCACAGTCCACGAAACACACAAAAATGCAAGTTCACCCAATGTAGAGACAGAACTTCAAAATGGGTACACCTGTTAAGGATGTCCTTAAATTACTAACCCAAAAAACACACTCTCTGAGCATGCACAGAAACATTCAAGTGCTGTTTACACACAAAAGGAAGGGAAAAAAAAGCAAAGTCCCTGAGCATGCCCAGACCAACCCAATTGCATTTCACATACCAAAAGGCACAGGAAAAAATCAAAGTCCCTGAGCATGCCCAAACCAACCCAAAAGCAGCTAGCACAACATAAGCCCCCCCCCCCGTCCAAAATGAAGCACATCATCCAGCATGCTACAAAATTACAGATGGGACAAACATCCCCTGGTACACGGGGGCAAACAAAGAGCCTGACATGGGCAAAAGGCACCATTTTGTGAATATGAAAATGTGTGTTGTGCCTCGCCGTGCACCTCTACTGATGGCGCATGGCTTTCGTAAATCAGCCCCACAGTATCTCACAAAAGTGAGTACACCCCTCACATTTTTGTAAATATTTTATTATATCTTTTCATGTGACAACACTGAAGAAATGACACTTTGCTACAATGTAAAGTAGTGAGTGTACAGCTTGTATAACAGTGTAAATTTGCTGCCCCCTCAAAATAACTCAGCAGCCATTAATGTTTAAACCCCTGACAACAAAAGTGAGTACACCCCTAAATAAAAATGTGCAAATTGGGCCCAAAGTGTCAATATTTTGTGTAGACGCCATTATTTTCCGGCACTGCCTTAACCCTCTTGGTCATGAAGTTCACCAGAGCTTCAAAGGTTTCCACTGGAGTCCTCTTCCACTCCTCCATGACAATATCACGGAGCTGGTGGATGTTAGAGACATTGCGCCCCTCCACCTTCCATTCGAGGATGCCCCACAGATGCTCAATAGGGTTTAGGTCTGTAGACATGCTTGGCCAGTCCATCACCTTTACCCTCAGCTTCTTTAGCAAGGCAGTGGTCATCTTGGAGGTGTGTTTGGGGGTCATTATCATGTTGGAATACTGCCCTGCGGCCAAGTCTTCTGAATGGAGGGGATCATATTCTGCTCCAGTATGTCACAGTAAATATTGCCATTCATGGTTCCCTCAATGAACTGTAGCTCCCCAGTGGCAACAGCACTCACGCAGCCCCAGACCATGACACTCCCACTACCTTGCTTGACTGTAGGCAAGACACATTTGTCTTTGTACTCTTCACCAGGTTGCCGCCACACACACTTGACATCATCTGAACCATATGAGTTTATCTTAGGTTCATCAGACCACAGGACATGGTTCCAGTAATCCATGTCCTTAGTCTGCTTGTCTTTAGCAAACTGCGGGCTTTCTTGTGCATCATATTTAAAAGAGGTTTCCTTCTGGGACAACAGCCATGCAGACCAATTTGATGCAGTGTGCGGTGTATGGTCTGAACACTGACAGGTTGACCCCCCACCCCTTTAACTTCTGCAGCAATGCTGGCAGCACTTATACTTATACTTCTATTTTCCAAAGACAGCCTCTGGATATGACACTGAGCCTATGCACTCAACTTCTTAGTCGACCATGGCGAGGCCTGTTCTGAGTGGAGCCTGTCCTGTTTACCAAATTTAACACACCTGCTCCCCATTCACCCCTGAGACACTGTAACACTAATGTGTCACATGACACCAGGGAGGGGAAATGGCTAATTGGGCCCAATCTGGACATTCTCACTTAGGGGTGTACTCACTTTTGTTCCCAGCAGTTTAGACATTAATGACTGTGTGTTGAGTTGCTTTGAGGGGACAGCAAATTTACACTGTTATACAAGCTGCACACTAACGACTTCACATTGTAGCTAAGTGTCATTACTTCAGTATTGTCACATGAAAAGATATAATAAAATATTTACATAAATGTGAAGGGTGTACTCACTTTTGTGAGATAATGTAATTCCTTCAAATTACATACATATCAAGTGAAACACTGCACTAAATATGGTAATTTAACATTACTGCAAATCATGACGTAATGGCTATGAATTCAGTGTAAATAATATTACACGGTGAAATAAACCATATAAACCAAAAAGCCCATATCAACTCTGTGATCCATGTGAAAAGGAAAAAATACACCTGCCAAACTTTAGTGATTCATCACTAGAGTTGGACCGAACATCCCCCACTTTGGTTTTCACCAGAACTCCCAAACATGGAAAAAGTTCAGACCTGAACCACTAACCCTATTAAAGTCTATGGAACCGGAACTTGAAAAATCAAAGTCCCCCATTTTGAAGGCTTATATGCAAGTTATTGGACATAAAAAGTGTATGGGGTACTGCCCTGGAGGACATGTATCCATGCAAACATCTTTTTTTTAAAAAAAAGATTGTTTTTAACCACTTGCCGACCACCTGCTACAGATGTACTGTGGCAAGGTGGAGCAGCTGCGCAAATCACTGTACCAGTACGGCGATAGCTTTTGTGGGCACTCAATAGTTTGAACCGAAGCAGTAGCAGGCAGAGTTGTGAAAAAGACACACAATCAATTTTCTGTCAGACAGCTTGCTTACTTGCCTGTTCACTAGTGTCCCTCACCATCTGTTCTAGCTCTTCTTACTACAAATTGAATCCTGACTGCTCTGGAAAGGTACAGGAGGCACCCTTTTTAAATCTCATCAGTCTGTACCTCTGTTCTTGTAATCTTGTTTTCCTGCTGACCTCGTTTTCTTATATAGTTTGCATGTTTGTTCCTGTTACTGATATTTGCTACATTACTGGATCCTTCAATTGTCTGCTGCCTGCTCTGACCTTTGCTATGTTTAAAGGATACTTCTACTGTCTGCTGCCTCTCCTGACCTTTGCAATCTCCACAGATTACACAAACTACTAGAAGCCAGTCCCGTCTTTTTCAGTGTGGCCTCCATCGTATTTTTCCTATCACTGCATGGTATATCTACTGTTTTCCACCTTGGGTCCACTAGCAACATTCTACAGCAAGAATATATGGTTTTGTTTATTAAGTCCTGGGGGCAACCTAGTAACGTTAGACCCGCTGGCCTTAAAGGAGAAGTCTAACCTTAACTTGTTTGGCTGGGCTTCTCCTACAGGTGACAGGAGTGCAATTCGTTTGGAATCCTGTGACCTGTTTTCAGCAGAGAGCTGTCTGAATTCCGCCCCATGCTGATGTCACACAGATCAGTTCAGGCACTGGTTCATCCAGACTCTGGGAGTCTGGATCTGCCAGGTGCCTGGACTGATAACTGTCTCACCCTCTCAGCAAGCTGCTGAGGGCCTGAGATGGCTGCTCCCCACCCTTTCACAGCTCAGCGTGCCAGTAAGCATGGAGGAGCAGAGCAGGAGAGCTGCTGATTGACAGGCAGCAGCTCTCTGCTTGGGGAGCCGAGAGAACCGAGCCATCGGTGATGTTCAATCGCTTGGTTCTCGGTGCAGAGACACCTGGAGACAGATACAGCATCGGAACGATGCTGCATCCACCTTAAGTAAGTATGAATCTGGGAAAAAAAGCCAAACCTATACTTAGTGATGACTCAAACTGGGTTTGAGGCAGGTTCATTACTAAAGTTTGGGTGCCATTTTCCAACTATATTGAAATCATTGGGAGCCGAATGTTAAAAAAAAGAGTAAAAAACATTTTCTAGGCTAAAAAGCAAGAAATTGTCAAACAAATGGCAAGGGGGCTGGGCTCCATCATTTGGGGCATGTACCAAAGCACCAAACGTTTAAAAAAAAAATCTGTTTGGCTGGGAGTAGTGATTTTAGTAATGCCTAATCAAAAAAACTAAAATGTTAGACTCTGTTAACCTCTTCAGCCCCAGAGGGTTTACCCCCCTTCATGATCAGGCCATTTTTGCAATATTGTATTGCATTACTTTAACTGACAATTGTGGGATATATTTGTGGAATTTACATTTTTTATTGTTTTTACTAGTAATGACAGCGATCAGTGATTTTTAGTGGCGGACAAATCTGACACTAAGTGACACTCTTTGGGAACCAGTAACACTAATACAGTGATCAGTGCTAAAAAAATAGACTGTTACTGTACTAATGACACTGGCAGGGAAGGGGTTAACATCAGGGCTGATCAAATGGTTAAATGTGCTCCTAGGGAGTGCTTTCTAACTATGTGGGGGATGTATTGACTGAGTGAAGCAGAAACACAAAATCTCCATCTTCCCCTCTCACAGAACGGTGGTCTGCCTTACATAGGCAGACCAGCGTTTTTCCTCTCCTGAGAACAATCGCGAGGTGCCGGCAAACATCGGGTTCACTGGACCAGCTGATTGGCTCCCACTGTGTCCAATCACAATGGGAGTGTGTGCCCCAGACTCAGTGCACGAAATCACATACAGGTATGTGATTTCATGCAGGAGGGCCACCCCGGTGCAGTATATCTGTGTGGGGCAGTCCAGAAGGGGTTAAATAATGTGCCTTGCAGCTGTCTTGATCCTACCTGTGAAGTGGCCCATCTGTGCAATGTATACAACCTAACGTAGCAAGATTTACATTTAAAAAGAAAAAAAAATTTGCTTAAATGGGGTTGTAAACCCTCAAGGTTTTTCACCTTAATGCATTCTGTGCATTAAGGTGATAGACCTCCTTTAGTGTAGCAGCCCCCCAGTGCCCCCATTTTACTTACCTGAACCCTGTTTTTCCTGTGTCGGGAATGAGCACACCAGCTCTAGCCGGTGTCATGTGCCCGCATGGGTGCCCCAGGGGCGCTGCCCCAGGGGCGCCGCTGAGGGACCCAAGAAGAGGAGGATCGTGGCCACTCTGTGCTAAACCTGCTGCACAAAGGAGGTAAGTAGGACATGTTTCTTTTTGTTCTTTTTTGTCTTTTGATTTACTTTTAGATATGCTTTAAATTACTGGAAAATAACAGCTCCATTCTGTCTGTAAACAGAGTGAATAGAGGATTCCCCTCAGGTTTGGTATCAATATTAAGGAGGGTGCCATGCAAAGAAACATAAAAATCATGATGTTCCTCCAAATTCTACACTAAACACTTGACATCTTGTATGGATTTTAAGGTGAAACCCTGTGCAAAAATCAATAAAAAATGTATGAGGTCCCTCCAAAGATTCACTGCATGTGTTAACTGCAAACTAATTAGAGTAAAGAAAGGATAGACCCTCTTCCACATTTTTATTTCTGTCTGTGCCCCCACTTAGTAGGTGTTCCCCTCTGTCCATCTTGCGCCCATGTAAGATTTTTTATTTTTTTTGCCATCTGTGTCCAAGACCATAGACAAACAGGAAGTGAGAGGAAGTTAAGGGCATCCCTTGGGGCCCCTCAAGGTCACCCGAACGAGTGTCCCCATGGGAAGATTCTCCCTCTGTTACTTTTCTGGGGACAACCTAAAATTTGGGATTTTCCTTTACTTTCACTTTCAATGATAATGTTAAAAGGAAAAATTGAGAGGGCGAATCTTCGTAATGGAAGCACAGACAGCAATAAAACCCTGACAGGTGTTCTAATCTCTCTCCACTCCATCTAAAAACAAAACATTAAATCTACCCTTATCAGCACTAATTAATTAATTCTTCCACTTTTCCCTTCAATTATTTTGTTCCTGGTGTTTTTAATCCTACATAATCATCCAATTATATGAAACTTTTTTTATAAAAATTTTTTTACCTTCACATAAAAAAAAAAAAAAGCGCACGGTTTAAAAAAAAAAGACTAACACGAAACTTTGCAATGCTATGTACCAGAAACATAATTTTAGCGTCTATCTATCTGTCTATCAATGTTATTGTAAGTAATGAAAAAGTAAGTGTTGAATAAACAATTTCATTGCAGAAATAAAAAAACTGATCTGGTCCATAGGCGGAGTACAGGAGTGGGAAGGAATATATATATATATATATATATATATATATATATATATATATATATATATATATATATATGCTTTGATTATAAAACTTTGCACAGAGTTTACAAAATAATGTTAATGCTTATAAATAAGTATGTAGCTTCCATTTCTGTAAAAATTCTGTGTTTTTTTAGCAATCTAACTTTCAGCCACAAGATGTCAGTATATACAAATGTTATTATATTACACTATAACAACATTAAGACTTGTTTTTTACATTGAGTATTATTTTTTTTAGAGTTGTCAGAAATGAAATACAAGAATGCAGCATGTATAGTATTATTCTAGGTCAGACAATGTGCCAGAAGACATCCCTATTATTTTTTTGTGTCCCCAAAGCATTTTTAAAGAGGTCTAAAGATAAGAATATGCATTCTAAAGTCCCTATAAATGACCCTGAAGATCATTTTGACAGGAATAATCTTAGAATCTGTGGTGTCCTTTAAATAACTGCTTGGGCACTATTAACAAATATATTAAGCAAATTTGTAGAACGAGGTAACTTCCCTTTCACTGTAATACCCATAGGTGGAGAGGGATGTTTTCCCTAGCATTTAAATGATGGAAGAGTGGATATAGGCTGGAGCAGAGGAGAATTTAGGAGAGATGTGCGACGGTTCTCCCTTTTGGGGATAGGCCTACCCTAGACTTGAGTTCTGTGGCCCTGGATTAGGAACTATAAAAAAGCTAAGAATGTGTAATGATAATTGTGAATAATGCAATGCCTCCTGCTTCTACTTTGCTTGATGGTGTTAGAGCATCATTGATTGGGACATCATGCCATTTCTAGGGACAGTTTTAATGTTGATATTTACCATATTATTGGAGTTGTACTAATGAAACTGCTGCTGGCCATATTCAACTATCTGAGTTATAGACATTGAGTGCAGAAAGCTGCTTCCGCATTGTGCGATGTGATGAAGAAGTAACGTGGTGCTGAGGATGTGGTTTATCGTGTACAAGTAAGTACCTGAAAAAATTGTGTCTTTTTTAATGAGTACAAGTCTGGTGGCATTGGAACTGGTGGTGGTTAAGGGGAAGGGTCACCCTCCTGATGGTAAGAGAAGAACCCCTCAAGGGAACACACACCAGGTGACCTGAGCTCCCAGGACCTATGAGTCCCTGGTGCTTGTATGGACCTTTTGGAGCCTTAACCTATAACCACTTGTAGAATGCAGGGCCTTCCATCAGAAAGTGTGCTCCAGGCATGAACAAGAGTTTGCAGAAATTAGGATCAGGGTTTAAAGTGGAAACAGTCATAAATTTGCCATCCACATGTGTGCAAACATGAAAGTCTCCCTGGGGTTTGGGGTGGCAATAATACTGAGAAAGTTGCACCTGGATATCACTACCTATAAACTATTTAACAATGTCCTAGGCAGAGATGAAAATTTTGTCTCACAGACTGATATACTTCACTGGGACTTCAGGCCAAAAGTGTTCCAGACAGCAAAACTCAGTGTCATGCCTACCCCTATCATTGGTGCTCAGGCACTGTATCTGACTGTGTTATCCACCTATAGCATCCCCCTTTGCCATAAGGAAAACTGAGGTCAGTTTTAAGGTTAGCATAGGTACCTGCAGACTCCACAAGTGTCTAAACTTCAGCAGTACCATAACTTTAGGAAAAGTTAAGAACAATTAAAGCCCAATTTAAATTAAAAGAGAATTACCCACTGGGAAAAAAAACACTTTTCCCCCCATTTTTTCCTCAAAGCCGTGTTTTGTTTTTTTCCGGAAAAACTGAAAAAAAGAAGCGTGGAATATGTTTTTTTACAATGATAAGTAATATATCTATGACATGGTATTTAAACTATATAACATGAAGACTTTAACCACTTGCCCAGTGGACACTTAAACCTCCTTCCTAACCAGGCCAATTTTAAGTTTTCAGTGCTCTTACACTTTCAATGACAATTACTCAGTCATGCAACACTGTACCCATATGAAAGCTTTGTCCTTTTTTTCACACAAAGAGAGCTTTCTTTTGGTGCTATTTAATCACCACTGGGTATTTTATTTTATTTAGTTGCGCTATAAAAAAAAACTAAAAAGAAAAGATTTTTTTCTTTGTTTCTGTTATAAAATTTAGCAAATTAGTAATTTTTCTTCATAAATTTTAGCCAAAATATATACTGCTACATATCTTTGGTAAAAAATAACCAAAGTCAGTGTATCTTGTTTGTGAAAGTTATAGCGTCTACAAGCTATGATGCCAATCATTGAAAATTGATTACACCTATCTCTATTATCTCACTAATAAGCCAGGAAAGTACAAATGCCCCCCAAATGACCCCTTTTTGGAAAGTAGACAGTCCAAGGTATTAAGTAAGAGGTATGGTGAGTTTTTTGAAGTTGTATTTTTTTCCTACAATTCGTTGCAATTCATTTTTCACAAAATTGTCATATTAGCAGGTTATATCTCTCAAATGGTATATGCATACTTAAAATTACACCCCAAAACACATTCTACTACCACATTTGTGAAACTTTTACACAGCCTGGCCACAAACAGAGGCCCAACACTGCACTGTCAGACGTTCTGGGAGCATAAATTACACATATCATTTCCTGACAAGCTATCACACTTTTGAAGGACCTAGAGCACAAGCACACGGGGAACACCCACAAAATTACCCCATTTTGGAAAGCAAACACCCCAAAATATATTCTATGAGGCAATATGAGTTTTTTTGAACATGTCATTTTTTCCACAAGTTTTTGGAAAATGTGGAAAGAAAATAAAAACGCATTTTTCTATGCAAATTACTCTCAATTTGTAAAACTACTCTACATTAATTTTTTCTTCAAGTTTTCCCCCCACAAAAATATTTTTTTCCAGAAAAAAATAGGGAAAAATATGTTTTTTTCCCATGGCTTCAAAATCTCTGAAATATTTACATTTCTATACCTACCACAGCACACAGAGAAAGAGAGTCAGGACTTTAAATGAGGTGTCTATATTGTAGCTAATCGAAGGAGTCAAAGTAAAACATGAACAAGTATTTATTTGTTTGCCACGATTGAGTAGGTACATGGCAGACAATACATGCAATAGTGGCACATAATATAACAAATCATGTATCCAAAACATCTACATGTTAAAAACATGAATAGAATATACAATATACAATAGTATTGTCCTCAATAATAAAAAATCATTATAGCAGTTATAATCTACGGCATAGCCCCCTTTACTCTGATACCCCTAACTACAATCTGGTGGAACCAATTGCCTTCAGAAGTCACCTAATTATTAAATAGAGTCCACCTGTGTGTAATTTACTCTCAGTATAGATACAGCTGTTCTGTGAAGCCTTCAGAGGTTTGTTAGAGAACCCTAGTGAACAAACAGCATCATGAAGGCCATGGAACACACCAGGCAGGTCAGAGATAAAGTTATAAAGAAGTTTAAAGCAGGATTGGGTCCTAAAAAATATCCCAAGCTTTGAACATCTTACAGAGCAATGTTCAATCCATAATCCATAAATGGAAAGAGCATTGCACAACTGCAAACCTACCAAGACATAGCCGCCCACCAAAACTGACAGGCCAGGCAAGGAGAGCATTAATCAAAGAAGCAGCCATGGTAACTCTGGAGGAGCTGCAGACATCCACAGCTCTGGTGGGTGAATCTGTCCACAGGACAGCTATTAGTAGTGCCCTCCACAAATCTGGCCTTTATGGAAGAGTGGCAAGAAGAAAGCCATTGTTGGAAGAAAGCCATAAAAAGTGCTGACTGCAGTTTGCGAGAAGCTATGTGATGAGGGAAACAGCAAACATGGTTAAGCTTGCTCTTTAATTTAACTTTTTGGCCAAAAAGCAAAACACTATGTGTGGTGTAAAACTAACACATCACATCATATTGAACCCACCATCCCCACCGTGAAACATGGTGGTAGCAGCATCATGTTGTAGGGATGCTTTTCGTCAGCAGGGAATGCTTTTCTTCAGCAGGGACATGGAAGCTGGTCAGATTTGATGGGAAGGTGGATGGAGCCAAATACAGGGCAATCTTAGAAGAAAGTCTGTTAAGAGTCTGCAAAAGACTTGAGACTGGGGCGGAGGTCCACCTTCTAGAAGGACAACAACCCTAGACATACAGCCAGAGCTACATACATTGGAATGGTTTAGATCAAAGCATATTCATTTGTTAGAATGGCCCAGTCAAAGTCCAGACTAGGGATGAGCTGAACACCCCCCCCCCCCCCCCGGTTTGCACTAGAACATGCGAACAGGCAAAAAGTCAGAGTGAACATATGAACCCTATTAAAGTCTGGCTTACGAACATGAAAAATCAAAAGTTCTAATTTTAAAGGCTTATACAGTATGCAAGTTATTGCCATAAAAAAATGTATGGTGAACCGGGTACTGCAATGTATTGTTGGCTCCCTGCAATATAGATGAAAAATCAAGGAAAAAATTGGCATGGGTTCCACCCCATCTAAGGTGGGCTGGTATGGATTTTAAGGGGAACTCCATGCCAATTTTTTTTTTAACTATAGTGTGGGGTCCCCTCAAAATGAATGCAAGGTCCTTTGGGTCTGGCATAGATTTTAAGGGGAACTCCACACCAAAATGACTCCACGACACCTTCCAGTGGGCCTCCTACAACCCATACCCATGAGGCCCTGGACCTACCTGTCTATGGATTTCATTGTGGAGTTACCCAACTCCCAGGACAACACAGTTATCCTTATGGTGGTTGACCGGCTCCCGTCCAGCTACCCTTATCAGGATCATCCTTTACAGTTAATATCTTAGGCTTGGCTGTAATTGCTCTAATAAACACAGTTATAAAAAACAGGATGATATGTTATGGGATCCTTTATTAACCAGTTGCGGACTGCCCCATGTAAATATACTGCAGCAAGGCAGCCTGGCTGCGCAAAGTTATGTACAGGTACAGGCCTCGCTGATCGGATTCGGTTCAGAACCGAACATTCAACAGGTCCAGGCCAATGATTTATGGCCTGGCTCTGCTGATTGGTTCTGACCAGTGGAAAAACTTCCTATGTAATGTAAACACAGACATTTTAACCCTTTGCTTGCCAGTAGCACTATCACACAAGCACACACCATACACCTCCATTACTAGAATAGCGCCTGGACGGATCAATATCCTTAATCCAGTCAGATCTACACTAGCGTCCCCAGTAGTATAGTGTTCCCAAAATTGCAGCTTTAGCAGGATCAGTCCAGACACCTACCAGCACCTGTGTTTAGCTCTTCAGTCCAGCCCACTCACGTGCAGTAGCAGAAGATCACTGTCACTTCCAAAACACATCACACAAAACCGCAGCATTATCACAGTCAGGCCTGATCCCTGCTAGTGCTAGAAGTTCATTTTTTTGTAGCAGTCCTCTGACAACCAGGTGCTTTTTTACCTGAGGACTAGTCACCTATATATTTATTGGCCAAAATGTCAAACCAAACGTACACTAGTGAAGATGCCTATAGGATGCTGAGCATGACAGATGAGAGTGGGGAGTCCTTACTGTCAGATTAAGGCTCAGTATTTGAACCTGTAGCGAGCAGCACCCTGACAGATAGCTATGACAACGGAGTAGTGGTCACTGCTAAGGTCAGACATACCCAACCCCGTTCTTCTGTTGCTGAGATGTAACAACCACATGGTACTCGTATGCAGCAGAGTGTCAGTACTAGTGCCACTCAAATTTCTGGTGAACTGGCAAGCATCATAGACAAACCAGCACTTCAGTATCACTTGGTGACATGGCAATAAAAAAGCCAAAAATTGTTGTAATTTTATTGTTCTTTTCTCTTTATTGTTCTGCCCTGTTTTACTGTATTTTATGCTATACTGTAATGTTTTATTGTTACTGTGTTTTATTGTGTTTGCTTTGCATGTATGTTGTACTGTTTTACTGTACTGTTACTGTGATTTATTGTTAACCTTTGTTTGCCTTGCAGGTACGCCATTTAGCTGCAGCACAGATTTATTTATTTTGACAGCAACAGGGTTTGCTCTCACGATACGTAAATATGTGACTCCAACACTGTAGGAGGTGATTTCACCACCACAGTTAAAAAAAGAGCATATGTGCCAAAGCATAGGGGTGTCAGAAACCATGAATCAGACTGAGACAGAAGTACAGTTAAATCACACTTGTTTAATAATAATAATAATAATAAAAAAAGGTAAACAGAGTAAACATACTCAAAATATAGTCAGGAACTGGAACGGACAGTCACACAAGCCAAAACACCAGGGAGCCAGAGAACAGTGTAGTAGAACCGCAAGCAGGATCTGGAGCCAGAAGAAATGTCAGCCAAGCAAGCCTTTAACAAGAACACAGGAGAGCGTCTCTAGAGATGTGACCAAGGCGAAGGCAGAGATCATCTGGGCTGGATGGCTTGGAGTAGGCAGGACTGATGAGCAGCATATCATCAACAGGCAAGTCACTGTGGAGAGAAAGGAGCTGGCAATTAGCCGACAGCTTTGAGAAGGAAGGGCTGAGCCCAGCCCTAACAGTACCTGATCCTCAATGACCCCATGCCCTCGGAGGACCACCAGGCTTGAGGGGAAAACATCTATGGAAATCACAGAGAAGGACAGGGGCATGTACATCCGAGGATGAGACCCAAGAGCATTCCTCCGGACCATACCCTTTCCAATGCACAAGATACTGTATGCACCCATGGAACCTATGGGAGTCAACAATGGACTATACTGCATACTCCTTATGGATCTCAACCTGTACAGGGTGAGGACGAAGCACCAAAGTGGTAATGTAGTTGTATACCAAAGGTTTTAATAATGAGACATGAAATACATTCAAGATATGCATATTAGAAGGAAGGTCTAATGTATAAGCCACTGGGTTATTCCTGCAAAGAATATGGAAAGGCCCAATATACCGAGGTGTAAACTTTATAAAGGGAACACGAAGTCGGAGATTGCGAGATAACAGCCAGACCCTGTCCCCAACCTGGTCGGAAGGTGCAGGCCAGTGTCTGCGTTCAGCATGGAGTCTGTACCTATCATTGGCATGTCACAAAGCCTCCTGGACTTGTGCCCAAGTGGAACAAAGACAAACAAGATATTTGGGGGGCACACCCTAAAAAAATGCATAAAGATGGTGCTGCCATAAGACCATACAACAGAACAAAAATATTAAAGCACACACATGCAAAACTAACATTTACCTCCAGAAAGGCTTTTTAAAAGCACCTAGACATTTTCAAAAAACATAATAAAAAAATATGGGTATTTGGTCACACCATATTGCTATACAGTGCTTAAGCCCACTTACTGCGACAAAGTACCCCATGATTAGTGGATCCTACACTATCCATAGACTAGGAGATCCTGCTCCTCTGAACCATGGGAGCTATACTCCTCTATATGGGAGAACAAAGGCCACGGAGATGCTCCTCTAATGCAGGAATACTCTGCGGAACAAACGAGTCAGGCAATATAGAAGGTTGGAAAGCATTGTTCACCATAAAGAGAGAATTCAAGGCACTGTTGTAAGCAAACTCTACACACTGTAATAGGTCTGACCAGTTGTTATGATGGTCAGAAAAATAGCAATGTAGGAATTGCTCCAAGGACTGATTGGCTCGTTCTGCAGCCCCATTAGACTACGTGTGATACACAGAGGAGAAAGCAAGCTGGATTCCCAACTGTGCACAAAAGGCTCGCCAGAACCAGGACACAAGCTGACTAACCTTGTCCGAGACAATCCCTGGGTAGCCTATGTAAGTGAAAGATCTCCCGAGCAAAAATGGAAGCCAGTTCCTGGGCAACTTCTTAAGTGGAATACAATGAGCCATTTTCGAGAACCGGTCAACCAGCATCAGGATAATTGTGTTGCCCTGGGAGATGGGTAACTCCACAATGAAATCCATGGGCAGGTGGGTCCAGGGCCTCTCTCTATTGGGTATGGGTTGTAGGAGGCCCACTGGAAGGGGTCGTGGAGTCTCACTCTGAGCAGACACAGAACAGGCAGCTATGAAGGCAGTTACATCAGCACGTAGACTAAGCCATCAGAATTGTTGGAAAATGGCCCATAAGAGTTGATTCTTCCCAGGGTGGCCAGCAGCCTTGATAGAATGGTAAGTCTGGAGCACGACAGTACAGAGACTCTCTGGGACAAAGCAGCGGTCACAAGGTTTCTCAGGAGGAGCATGGACCTGAGCGGCAAGAGTTTTGTCACCCAAAGGAGAAGTGAGACTGCTGCGAACCGTAGCCAGAATACGATCAAGAGGAATCACAGGAACTGGAACTGACTCCATCTTGGAAGTGGAGGAAAATTGTTGTGACAAAGCATCAGCCCTTACATTCTTACATTCTTAGTACCGCGTAAGAATGAGACAATGTAATTGAAACTAGACAAGAAAAGAGCCTATCGCCTCCTTCTGGGAGAGAGGCGTTTAGCCTCAGACAAGAATGTGAGATTCATATGGTCAGTAAGAATGAGAACCGACACGGTGGTACCTTCGAGGAGATGTCTCCATTCTTTCAGTGCTAAAATGATCGCTAACAGCTCTCTGTCACCAATCACGTAATTGCACTCCGCGGGTGGCAATTTCTTGGGAAAGTAGCCACACAGATGCATAGCGTTCTCAGAGGTAGGACGTTGAGACAGAAGGGCACCAACTCCAGTCTCAGAAGCATCAACCTCAAGCATAAAAGGTAACATAGGATCAGGATGTGCCAACACAGGTGTTTAAACAAAGGCAGTCTTTGATTACACCCAGAACTCGTAGAGTTCTTGCTGTGCATGGGCTTGGTGTTTGGCTTTTAGCTTTGACACAAGCCCAGTCCATGAACCGGGGGAGGAGGAGTTCATGGAGCAAGAATTGGTTGCTCCAGCATGACCAATTCTCGCACATGCCTTTGCTTCGTGAGATCCGGGAGAATAATCATGATGATTTCAGGAATTATCTCCGGATGACGGACCCCGTTTTTCACCGCCTGCTAGCTTTGTTGTCTCCACAGGCATCTCCCCCCAGGCTCTGGGAATCATTATTCCAGAGACCTGTTCTGCCATCATACAGGTCCTGCAGAAGGACTATATTAAGATTTCTCCTTAAACATCACATTCTATGTATTTAATGCTTGCTAATGTATTGTATTTCTTTCACCATTCCTTAATTACCATGATTGCAATATGCTGTAATTGATATGCAGTGCCCCTTTGTCCTCATGCATGCTGGAAGCTTTTAAAGTTTCTTTTTTGTCCTTCATGCATATTTGCCTTCACTAACCTCTCCATCATGCTCTTCTGGGCCCATACACCTCTAGCCTAGTCACTTAGCAATGTATTTTGTCAGCTCCATAGTATTGCTTTCCCCTAAATACCCCCTAAAATGTGTACAAATGTTATGTGTGTCCTTAAATTCATGCAAAGTGCCAGAGGTTTTTTTTTTTTGATGGGCCAAACTCATTAGGAACCTCCCTCCCCCAACTGCTAGGTCAGCTGATAGCAGTCCTCTATCTCAGGGGTGCCCAACCTTTTGAAAAGTGAGGGTCACTTAAGTGACTTGGTAACCAGTCACGGGCCACAATGAGTGGAGCCGGCAGATGACAGGTTCGTGTCTACTCCGAATATGCAGAGCGGACACAGCCCGCTCTACTCTATGGGCCCTCTTATCCGATCTGCCCAGATGGAAGGCCGCGGTTGCCCTTCTGTTTTTTTTAGGGGATCGGGTTGGAGGTAGGTGGGTATAAACAGACACAAGGGTCTAATTGGATCGGACTGATCGTGTGAAAGGGGCCTGAGGCTGCATTCACACTGATGCGCTAAGGTTCACCTACACTGCAGGTGCAGCGCAGTGCACCTGTGGCTTTCCTGCAGATAAGCTGCACTTTGCCATAGACTTCTATTAGATCCTGCAGGTGTGGTGCACTTTCTCAAAGTGCACCAAACTCGCAGGCAATAACAGAAGTCTATGACTGTGCTGGTAACAGTAACAGATGAAAAACAAGCTCTGGACTGCCGCACTCTTCAGAAGACCACTTTCTTTTATTGGAAAATCACATCACCGCTCAACAAACACAGCGAACATGGAAAAATTGCTGATGTTTTGCACTAGCTGTAGTGCTTATTCACGTGCTGGTAACAGTGCTGAAACAGATTGAAAGCAGCCCATAACCATTGCAGAACAGACATTCCCATATATACAATGTGATTTTAGTAATGTACCTTCAATAACAGTCTTCCATTTAGGTATTGCTGGCTGTTGCTGTCCCAGGCAGAGTGCATTTGGTATCATTTTGCCTGTGACAGAAGCCGGTGCAGTACAGGAAGCACCGGCTTATGCGACTCCGCTCTCTCCACAGCCGTACTTCCTCTACTGCCTTCTTAATTCACATCACTGATGCTCTGGGATGGTGAATAGGTGCAAACTAGGCTTTGCCAACCCGCCATCCCAGAACAGGAGGTCGCGGGCCACATCTGGTTGGGCACCCCTGCTCTATCTGCTGACTTTGCCAAACCCAATACACACTATACCTACCTCTTTTGTGGTCAGATTTATGGATGAATTCACCAAAGAATGTAGTGCAAGGGCCTGCCTCAATACTTTCAAATGCTACTGTTTAAAGTTTTTTTCTCCTATTATTATCTTGATAGGTAATAGCAGAATGTAAAAATGTGCTTCCATTTGGTCATTTTTTATTTTTTTTGTATTATGACACTTCTTACCTGTCCAGTGGGCTGCCAATAGTGTAAGTAAGGAGGGTCTGGCCAAAGTATAACACATTATTTATGCATTCAGCTCTCAATGAAGTGGAGAGGGTTACTTGTCCAAAACATCCCCCTCCCCTATTTTTTTGCAATGGGCCATCAGATGGGGTGAGGAATCTGATAGGGGACCTTATACTTTTGGCTTTAAATACTCATTTTGAAAAATGTTATACTGATCTTGGCCAAAAATGTTTGTGTCTAATCTGCCTGCAATGTTGATGTGCAAAATGACTCATTTTTTTTCTTGTTTGACTCCACAGTTTCCTTCAACGCCACAGGAATGGCAGACTGTGGCCTCCCACTTTGCCACCCGTTGGGACTTTCCCAATTGTGGAGGTGCAATTGATGGGATACACGTCTGCATCATCCCACCCCGCAACTCGGGGTCCTACTATTATAATTACAAGGGGTATAATAGCATTGTGATGTTGGCGGTGGTGTCAGCAACATATGACTTCCTGCATTTGGACGTGGGGAAAAATGGCCAGATGTTGGATTGGTGGAGTGATTGCGCAAACAGAGTTCTACTGGCGTCTCCAGAGTGGCAGTCTGGGCTTGCCACCTCCAGAGCAGAATGTGGAAGGACTCCCTTTAGTCTTCATCGCGGATGAAGCGTTTGTGCTGGCAAACCATCTGATGCGGCCTTTCCCAATGAGGACCCTCATCCCGGACCAGTGAGTCTTTAATTTCTGGCTGGCCAGAGCCAGAAGAGTAGTGGAGAACACTTTCGGGATAATGGCCAGCTGGTTCCTCCTATTTTTGACTCCAATCCACATGGCGGAATATAAATATAAATTCAATCATATTGTGCATTCATGCTGCATTCTGCACAATTTTTTGAAGAAATACTCACCGAACTATGTGGCTCCAGTTGGGCCTGACGCAGACATACCTGAACATGCTAGCCTGACAGCCCTTAAAGCTGGCGGTCCTGGCTTGTCCCCCCAAAGCGTCCATGAGGTCCGAACAAGATATATGGAGTACTTTGTGGGTAGGGGACCATTGATATGCCAGACAATGTCTGAGAGGCATTTTTTAAATAAATTTCTCTTTCAAACTGCAATAATCTTTGTTATCATTTACTGCTTGGGTTTGTTTTATGTGTCTCCTTGCTTTTTTTTTTGGGCCTTTTTCTTTAACAGTGCAAACCCAATTTCTGTGCGAGATGAGGTGACAGTCTCTTTTTCAGATACTATTATTATTATGTTGTGGGTCTGCTACACACACACCTTGTTTTTGTTGTTAATGTATGTAGTAGTGCATTACTGACAAAAAATATTTCTAATTTTCAGCACCATGACAGAAATTTGTGGAATCATAATAATGGCGTGATTGGGGAAAATTCAAAAAGCACTGTGGGTGTTATTTACTAAAGGCAAATCCACTATGCACTACAAGTGCACTGCAAAAATGCACCTGAAACTGCACTTGGAGTGCAAGTGGATTTTCCTTTACTAAATAACACCCATTGTCACAGAAAACAACTTTACTACAAATACTGCTTTTGCACATTGAAAAAGGATGCCACACATTGTTCACACATGTGCGTTTATAAAAGGGTTTTACAACAAACCAACATATTTGGTGTATATAACATTATTTTTGGTAACATTAATATAACTTGCCGTTTTATGGGAAACAGGCATGTATCTAAGCATAACATACAGAATACAGGAACTTACAAAGTTCAACTTTGAAAAGTGAAGACAATATCAGACAATATCAGACATGAGTATGTACAAACTATGCCTTCATCACATGGGGTGTCACGCCTGTAAAAGCCAAATTTGGAAGATGCACAGAAATTGTGAATCAAACTGGCCATTTTCCTCCTTATCCCATGCCTAATGTCATCATGTGCTATCTCCCATCATGGGGGATCAATGTACGTGTTTTTGGGGTGCAACCCCTTCATCTCAGCCACTTTAGTAGCAAGGAAGGGGTTGCACCCACAAAATGCGTACATTGATCCCCCATGATGAGAGATAGCACATGTTGACACACTGTGTGCATCTTCCAAATTTGGTTTTTCTAAAAATATAAAACTGATTTTTAAAAAAGAAAATGGATGCTAGCTAGTTTTGGGTGTTTCAGATTCTCCCTAAAACATCAATGATGTTCTTAATTTTTTGTTGAACATCATTGATGTTTTTCTTGAGATTATCTAAATCGCACCCCATTATCTCCCCGTAAAATGCAATTCTTTGACCACAATATCCACATCACCTAAAAATAAACCAAAAAAACACTGTGTATTATAAATATGCAGGCATACATTGATTACCTTACCTGAAGCTGTGGCCTCAGACACTCACCTGTTGTGTTGCCAATTTCGCCAATTTCTGCAATCTCTCCTTCCTCCTAGTCCTCTGCTTCTGGTGTTGGTATTTCCCCTTCTTTGGGAGATGTGGGGTCCCTGGTGTCCTCAGATGTCCAGAGTCTTCTCTCCCCTATGAGAATGTAAAAAAGGAATACTTAGCACACAGATATTTGAGGGCAGAAATAGGAATATGAAACATTGCTTGGAAGTGTCGTACAATTGTGTTTTCTGGCAGCGTTCAAAGCTGAAAACATTATTTTTGACACTTTCTAAAGCTGAAATACTTACTTGTTTTGTGAAAGTTTGACAGATGGAGACACCCCTAAAGTATCCACGTGTGTGGGACATCCTAATAAAAAGGGTGTTCTGGTGTCCCACACAAGTGCTCCTGAGTCCAGATTTGTAAACAGCTGCTGGGTGTCCTCTCCTTTACACTGAATCGAGTTTGCATTTCATTCTATTACAAAGTCCTCTAGGCATCAAACTTCCTTTGACTAGAAATATATAGGCCTGAACAAATGTAGTCAAGTGCAACTTGCCAAAACATTGGTTTTGGAGTGGGTGAATAAACTATGTTTATTACGAACGATTGAACCCATGAAGATGAAAGTGGTCATTTTAAACTGTACAACATTAAATCAAAGCACATGGAGCAGTATGCAAGCAATAATAATAATATGAACACACGACAACTACTTACTTTTTTGAAGAACTCACTTGATCCTTCTGTACTGATCGTGCTCCCTCAGTTTCAGGTCTGACCAGCGTTTTCTCAGTTGACCCTTGGATCGCCGTACCCCAAAATACTTCTGAAGACACTTCACAACTTTAGTCATGATGATCTTGGCCTTTCTAACATTTGGGTTTGGGTAAGGTCCATACTTCCTATCATAGTTGTTCCTCTTCAATATGTCCACCATCTCCAACATCTCTCCAAAAGACATATTTGAGGCCTTAAATCTTCTCCTCTGGGATTGGCAGGTTTCTGGCTCCGGGCTTTCCTCGTCCTCCTCCTCCTCGTTACTGGTATACTTAGTGTGCACCTGCTGTGTCTCCGCCATGTGCTCTCCCCACTGCTCCGAAAGAGAAGGGCCGGGAATAGACTAGAAAGAATGTCAGGGGCGGGTGGAGTTTCACACATGCGCACTGTATATAAAACGCAACACGCGTGTGTCGTACATACAATCTGTGAGCGGAGGAACTGAAGCACTGATCGTTCGAACGAAGGTACAATTTTAACTTGTTACATCACTAGCCTATACTGCTTCTAGATTTAGATTGAGGCCTACATTGGGACAAGATAAGGAGAGTTTAGCCTGGCATTAGGGTTTGTCTTGTGTTGTGTCTTGCAGAGAATGTGGATGGGTTCAATGATCACAGTTTCCTTCCCCTGTTCATCGACAAGTACAGGGAGCTGCCCTGTCTGTGGCAAGCTAAACATCCCCATAACAGCAACAAATTAAAGAGGCAGGCAGTGATGGAGAAACTGCTGAAGTTGGTGAAGCCGGTGGTCCCCAGGGCAGACATCAACTATTTAAGAACGAAAATTGGTGGCCTGAGGAGTACATATATGAGGGAGCGCAAGAAGGTGCAGGAGTCCATGAAATCTGGAGCTGCAGCAGATGAAGTTTATGTCCCCAGGCTGTGGTACTATGAGAGGCTGCATTTTCTGTCAGACCAGACTGAGGTCAGGGAATCACTCTCCACATTTCCTTCTATGCTTCCTTCTACTCTTTGTTCCATCCCTGCTAAGGCTTCTGACACCCAACCTAGGCCATCCAGTCAGGAAGGTGTGGAGGAGCCCAGCTTGAGCCAGGTAGAGTATTGTTCTACATATTTTTGGAGTAAAAATGATGTTAACTTGATTTTTGCTCACTAATTGCTGATTTTATAAAGTGTTTTACATATCAATAGACAGTAGTGGCCAAAATATTTGGGCCAAGAATGAAAAATGCTGGGCTCAGAATGATAGTCTTTTCTATTTGTTAACAATTTGCAACAATCAAGAGCAGAAAATTGTGTGTGCCTGATGAACCAAAAAATAAAACTATGTCCCTTTTTCATACACAGGAATGCGGCAGCCAGGAGGTGGCTGTGGAATGTGGCACCCAGGAAGAGGCAGGGGTAAGTGGCAGCCAAGATGTGGGCAGACCTAGGAGCCTGACTCAATCACAGGTCCCTCCCCTCCGCCTTCCACCCAAAAGGGACAGAAGGGGGGGATGTGATGGAGTCAGCGCTCAGGCTGATTGGGGAGGCTTTTGCAGCCCTCAAAGCCATCCCCACATATCAAGAGGCCTTTGCTGCCTTGGCTGCATGCAAACTGGACCAAATGGAGGAGGGGCAACTCCTCATGTATGAGGAAATCAGCATGAAAACTTTAAATAAGGGGGTTGTTGGGCCAAATGACACAAAAAACAGACTTGTGTGACTTGGACCATGCTCTTCCTACCACACACCCAGCAACACAGCCACAGCCTGGAAGGAAGCATAGAAGGAAGACCAGAGTGTGATGACCTGGGTTCAGTCTGGTCTGACAGAAGATGCAAGCTCTTGTATGAACACAGCCTGGGGACATAGATGTCATCTGCTGCTGTTCCTGATCTCCTGGACCAGACTGTTCTCCCTTAGATATGTTTTCCTCTGGCCACCAATTTTGCCTTTAAATAATTGATGTGTGCCCTGGGGGCCAAAGGCTTTGCCAATTTCCCCAGTTTCTCCAGCGTTGCCTCCCTCTGTATTTGTTTATGACACCTAATAAAGTTTTTTTGTTGGCTCAAGAAATACTTGCCTATGTGTTTTACTTCAAAAAGGACAGTTTATTTGTGAGTAGGCAGGCACATTTAAAAAATACAAAGTCAAATTAACAAGGAGCACCAACATCAAACAACCTCCTAGAGATTAAAAAATAAAACAATAAAATAAAAAGATAATAATGGGGTTGTGGTAAGTTGACACACAAAACACACCAAAAAAAGTATGAAGATGAGCAAAATGGCAAACATGGAGATCTTGATTAAAAAAACCAACCAAAAAATGTAAAGAAAAATAAAATAAAAAATGATTCGGGAGGTCTGACGAATAAAAATATTCTATTCATGAAATCAGGAAAAAGAATAAAGAAATAAGTTTTGGAGAAGTCTGTGTGAATATGAACTTCATTCTTTTAGCATTATAAAGAAAAAGAGAATGCATTGCATTAAACAATTTTTAACATTGCAGCATGACGAATGTGCTATATCCATTACGAACGCTAGTTTTACCTGACCGAGCACTTCCGTCTTAGAATTTATTCTGAGCATGCGTGGCACTTTGTCCGTCGGACTAGGCTACAGACGATTAGAATTGACGTGGATCGGATCATGTTGTTGGAAAAATTTAGATCCTGCTCTCAAACTTTGTTGGTCGGACATTCCGACGGGAAAAGTCAGATGGAGCCAACACACGGTTGGATTTTCTGACAACATGGTCCGATTAGACATTTTCCGCCGGAATTTCCGACCGTGTGTACAAGGCATTAGAGTATGAGTATGGAGTAATGGCCATTGGTTTTAGCAGTTAGTAGGTCATTGGTGAGTTTTAGTAGGGCAGTTTGTCTGTGAGGTAGCGACTCATTTGGTCATGGACAAGACGTTCAATGAGCTTGGAGGCAAATGGCAGCAGGGAGATGGGTCTTAAGTTATTCAAACAGGTAGGGTCTAGTGAGGGTTTTTTAGGTATGGGGGTAACCAGTGCATGTTTGAGTGGGGAAGGAAAGGTGTCGGAGGAGAGGTTGAACATGTGGGTTATGGAGTTTAGGATAGAGTGGGAAGGTGGTCGCAGTAATTATGAGGAGACAGGGTCCAGGTGGTGAGGTGGGCCATGGAGAGAGTTTATCAATTTCATCAGTGATTACTGGGCAGAAGGAGGAGAATATTGAGTGTGGTGTTGGACCTGATATGTTGGGTATTGGAGGAATCTGAATGCTAGATATCTCCTTGCGAATTGTGTTGATTTTGCTTTTGAAATGGTTAGCAATCTGTTGAGCGGTAAGAAAGTTGGTGGGTGGGGGCAGTGGGGGGTGAAGTAAGGAATTAAGGGTAGAATAGAAGAGTTGACAAGGTTTGGTTGAGAGGGTTTTGATGAGAGTGTTGTAGTAGGTCTGTTTAGCAGTGTTGTGTTTGAGAAGGGCAGATTTGTAGAGTGTAAAGTCTTGCAGGGACTTAGATGTACACCTGGTTGCTCACGGCTGCATCTCTTAAGATTTCTGGTGTCGTCTGTTTGCCAGGGTTGTGGCAGATGGGGCCTGGTTCTGCATGTAGAAATAGGAGCAAGTACGTCTAGGGAGAATGACAGCGTGTTGTTGTAGATGGAAGTGGTTATGTCTGGGCAGGACAGGGGTGCGATTTTGTCGTAAAGGCCATCAGGAGCAGAATGAAGAATGGAAAGGTTGAGGTTGTGAAGGTTTCTGTGGATAGTGATGGACATGGGGCACTTGGCAGCAGAAGCAGAGTATGCGAGAACATCAAATCCCTTTTTAAAGAAGCCACAAACTCTGGCTAACGCAAGACAACAGGTTTTTGCGTCTCCCATATAGGTTTTTCCCAGGCCAAGGCTCTCTCAGAAAGCAAAGATATCACAAAACCTACTTTGCTTCTGTACATGGGAAACGCCTTGGGCAGCATCTAAAAGTATATTTTAACCTGGTTGAGAAACCCTCTGCATTGGGCTGGATAGCCCCCCAAATCGCTGGGGAAGCGGAGTGGAACCAGACATACCTCTTATAGAGGTAATACTCGAGGCGGGTGCCTGCACTGACTGGAGCAGCAGCAGGGATGGCCTGCAACACAGGTTGTACCGGAGCAGCCACAGTGGGAGATTCCAAGTGAGCCGTGTGCCTCAGGAGCGTTTGTAACGCCATGGAAAACTGATCCATGCAGTGATCCTACTCATCCAATCTGGAAAAACTATTACCAACAAGTGGATTGACTGCATCTTCTGAATTCATGGCCTTCCTCTATTGTCAGAATCCATGAATCAGACTGAGACAGAAGTACAGTTAAATCCCACTTGTTTATTAATAATAATAATAATAATAATAATAATAATAAGGAAAAAAGAGTAAACAAAGTCAAAACATAGGCAGAGTTCAGGAACCGGAACGGAAAGTCAGACAAGCCAAAATGTCAGGGAGGCAGAGAACAGTGTAGTAGAACAGCAAGCAGGATCTGGAGCCAGAAGGAATGTCATCCAAGCAAGTCTTTAACAGGAACACCAGAGAGCATCTCTAGAGATGTGACCAAGGTGAAGGCAGAGATCATTTGGGCTGGATGGCTTAAGTCGGCAGGACTGACGAGCAGGATATCATAAACAGGTGAGTCACCATGGAGAGAAAGGAGATGACAATTAGCCGACAGCTGAGCGGCCAGCTTTGAAAAGGAAGGGCTGAGCCCTGCCCTGACGAGGAGCAGGGGTGGACATGAGGGCCGGATTGCCCTTATGCTTCGGCATATATTTCTTACTCTTTTTTTGGCAAAGATTGCAATAAATAAAAAAGTGTTTTATTGAGTTAATGTTTTATTGATACTGTGATTTTCTGTTACCATTGTTTTCTTTGCAGGTACACCATTCAGCTGCAGCACTGATTTATTTATTTTGAATGCAACAGGGTTTGCTCTCATGATACATAATTTCACCCCCACAGTTAACAAAGAGCATATGTGCCGAAGCATGGGGGCAGGGGTGGACATAGAGGCGGATCGTCCCTATGCTTCAGCATATATTTTTATTTACCTTTCTTGGCAGAGATTTCTTCATCCACATCGATTGACGTGAATGATGGAATCTGTTAGGTTCTCTTTCTTCATTTAACCAACAAGCTGGATGAAAAAAAAGAACATTACAATATATGTCCAACAAGGACCAGCGACATACTGGTATGTTGCTGGACTTTGAGTGGTTATACCAGAATGATGCCTGCAGGTTTAGGTATCATCTTGGTATTGTTTTTTTCATCCAGCAGTCAGCTTTTATGTAAAAGCAATCCTAGCGGCTAATTAGTGGCTAGACAGCTTTTACAAGCAGGGGGAAGGAACGGTCCCCACTCCCGCTATCTTCCATGGTTTTCTCAGGCTCTCCTGTCCCGCTGAGGAACCCGAGAACACAGTTGGTGGTTCCGCCAGCTGACCATAGAGCTGATCAAAGAGCAGAATGGCTCCAATCATCTCTGTATCTCTGTGGCCTAAGAAACCAGAAGCTACGAGCATTTCATAACTTTGGTTTTCGCTGGATATAAACAGCACCATTGGGAAATTGGGAAAGCATTTTATCATACCAATCTTGGTGTGGTAAGATGCTTTAAGGGCAGAGGAGAGATCTAGCATTTAATATACCCCAACTTTTTCAAAAAAAGAGTACTTGTCACTAACTATTGCTGTCATAGGGCATATTTACATTCCCTGTGATGAATGAAAACACCCCTGTCCCCCCATGCTCGCCACAAAGGCAAGCACAAGCATCAGTCTCGTATCATATATAAACAGCAATTACATGTTCGGTAATATGTGAGTCTAGCTGCGTACAGGACCCCGAAAACCAATCACCGCCTTCAGACTTTCTAAGGGAGTAAATTTTTGCTTTCACTTCTCACTATCTATCACAGTTTCGGAGGCAATGAAATGCCAAGATAGCACTAAACCCTCCTAAATTACCCCTTTTCGGAAAGCCTGAATGGTTTTCAGGGTCCTGTACATGGCTAGACTGCCAAAAAGTCCCACACATGTGGTATCCTTGTACTAGGAGAAGTAGCAGAATGTATTTTGGTAATTTCACATCTACCTCTGGCATGAAAAAAAAAAGTTTCCATTCCATGGACTCGAAAAACTACGTAAAAGTCTTTACAGGTTACCACTTTAGATTTACAGAGGAGACCTAGTGATAGAATTACTGCCTATGATCTGATCTGATGTTTGCAGTGATACCTCACATGTGTTGGATGATAGACATGTGCGACGTCCAAAAATTTGTTTTGTTTCATTCCATTCCGATTCGTATTTCATAATTCGTGTCCGAAATTCAGTTCGGATTCGTGTGAAATAGAAATTTTCGTTAGATTCGTAAACTTTTCAGAACAATGATGAATTTATCATTATGAGGGGCTCCCACCATCCCTGTGGGATGCTGACTTCCTGGGTTTTTAACTTTTAGGTTTGTTAACTTTTTGTAACAATTGCGAATTTTCGTTATAAAGAATTTATCATTATGAGGGGCTCCCATCATCCCTGTGCCGTGCTGACTTCCTGGGTTTTTAACTTGTAGGTTCATTAACTTTTCGTAACAATTAGGAATTTTCGTTATGATGAATTTATCATTATGAGGAGATCCCACCATCCCTGTGCTGTGCTGACTTCCTGGGGTTTTTAACTTCATCATAACGAATAATTGTAGTCAACAGACATTCTGTCCGATTCTGTTGTAACAGAATTTGGATCTGAAGTTTGTATACAAAATTTCGTATTTCGTACAGAATTCGTATTTCATACGAATTCTCGATTCGTACAAAACTAATTGCACATGTCTAGTGCACAGGACCAACATGTGCATTCATCTTTGCACGCAAGAAAAGGGGGATTGGGGGCACTTTACATTTTTTTTAAATGATTAATTAATTACATTTTTTAAATTTTGAACTGTTGCTTTAATTTTTTTTATCACTTTTGCTGCTGTCAAATATAATGCAAAAATCCCTTGTGAGAGCAAATGCCATGGGACAGGTGCGCTTTATGGCATTATCTGGGGTCAAAAATATCCCGGATTTGTTCAGGTGTCTGGCCAGATGGCAGACGGGAGAGCTCGATCGAGTCACGGAAGGTGGTGGGAGTTAGGTGCTTCAACTGCTCTTACAAGCGAGCTTACCCTAAAGAATGATAGCTTCAGGCATCATCTCGGTACAACCACTTGAATTCAGTTGGCGGTAAGTGAATATTGTGTTACTCATTTTAGAATAATGGTTTTATGTGTATGATTTTTTTTATAAAACATAATTTTTGTAAATAAATCTTTGACCAATAGGCATATATACAAAAATCCTGTTCAAATTGTATTATGATATTTGTATAATCAAGCTTGAGATGTGGCATATACACGTTTAATAGTATCCATAAAATCATTTGTCATTCATAGCAGCATGAGGTCTCCCCCCAATTCTATATCCTTTGGAGTGGCTGGGAATGGAGGGGGATGAGCGCGTGGCTACTGATTTCCAAACTATACTAGTTTACCTGCCCTTAAAATAGGGATGATACCTTGCCAGGGCCCCATGGCAAAGCACTTTATCCTCATGTTGATGAAGACAAGGACCTCTTCCCCACAACCCTGGGTGGTTTTGGAGGTCAGCGGGTTTGGGGGCTTATCAAAATCTGAAAGCTCCATGTAAAAATAAGGGACCTCCATATCCTTCTCTCCACTTGAATGAGTAAGGAGCACATGAATAAAGACATACACCTTTTCAAAAGTCCTTCAACCGCGCTCGCTGACTCAGCAAAAGCAAAAAGCTGCGCTGACCAACGACAGGATCATTTCTTGACAACTTCTTGCTGAAAATTACAGCTCTAGGTCCCTGCAACACAATGTAAACAAAAGAGCTGGTGTCCCAAGTGATGTAATTTACTAAATATGGACATGAGTGCATTTGTTCAATAATGTCACAGCCACTGGTTCCCTAACAATCAGGAGTGCTGAGCAGGAAGCTGTCACAATGTACACTTCCCATTGCAGTCGGGGGTTTAGTCCAGTCGAATAACAATTACGTTTGGGTGGTCCCCAAATCTCAGATCAGTGAGCAGTTGGCCTGAACCAGGGTTTAAATTGAACTAGCAGATCATTCCTAATGACTATACAGTGCCTTGCGAAAGTATTCGGCCCCCTTGAACTTTTCAACCTTTTGCCACATTTCAGGCTTCAAACATAAAGATATAACACTTTAATTTTTTGTGAAGAATCACCAACAAGTGGGACACAATTGTGAAGTGGAACGAAATCTATTGGATATTTTAAACTTTTTTAGCAAATAAAAAACTGAAAAGTGGTGCGTGCAAAATTATTCGGCCCCTTTACTTTCAGTGCAGCAAACTCACTCCAGAAGTTTAGCGAGGATCTCTGAATGATCCAATGTTGTCCTAAATGACTGATGGTGATAAATAGAATCCACCTGTGTGTAATCAAGTCTCTGTATAAATGCACCTGCTCTGTGATAGTCTCAGGGTTCTGTTGAAAGCGCAGAGAGCATCATGAAGACCAAGGAACACACCAGGCAGGTCCGTAATACTGTTGTGGAGAAGTTTAAAGCCGGATTTGGATGCAAAAAGATTTCCCAAGCTTTAAACATCCCAAGGAGCACTGTGCAAGCGATCATTTTGAAATGGAAGGAGTATCAGACCACTGCAAATCTACCAAGACCTGACCGTCCCTCTAAACTTTCAGCTCAGACAAGGAGAAGACTGATCAGAGATGCAGCCAAGAGGTCCATGATCACTCTGATTGAACTGCAGAGAACTACAGCTGAGGTGGGAGAATCTGTCCATAGGACAATCAGTCGTACACTGCACAAATCTGGCCTTTATGGAAGAGTGGCAAGAAGAAAGCCATTTCTCAAAGATATCCATAAAAGGTCTTGTCTAAAGTTTGCCACAAGCCACCTGGGAGACACACCAAACATGTGGAAGAAGGTGCTTTGGTCAGATGAAACCAAAATCGAACTTTTTGCCCACAATGCAAAACGATATGTTTGGCGTAAAAGCAACACAGCTCATCACCCTTAACACGCCATCCTCACTGTCAAACATGGTGGTAGCAGCATCATGGTTTGGGCCTGCTTTTCTTCAGCAGGTACAGGGTAGATGGTTAAAATTGAGGGGAAGATGGATGCAGCCAAATACAGGACCATTCTGGATGAAAACCTGTTGGAGTCTGCAAAAGACCTGAAACTGGGACGGAGATTTATCTTCCAACAAGACAATGATCCCAAACATACAGCAAAATCTACAAAGGAATGGTTCACAAATAAACGTATCCAGGTGTTAGAATGGCCAAGTCAAAGTCCAGACCTGAATCCAATCGAGAATCTGTGGAAGGAGCTGAAAACTGCTGTTCACAAACGCTCTCCATCCAACCTCACTGAGCTCGAACTGTTTTGCAAGGAAGAATGGGCAAGAATTTCAGTCTCTCGATGTGCAAAACTGATGGAGACATACCCCAAGCGACCTGCAGCTGTAATTGCAGCAAAAGGTGGCTCTACAAAGTATTAATGCAAGGGGGCCGAATAATTTTGCACGCCCCACTTTTCTTTTTTTTATAAGTAAAAAAGTTTAAAAAATCCAATAGATTTCGTTCCACTTCACAATTGTGTCCCACTTGTTGGTGATTCTTCACAAAAAATAAAAATGTTATATCTTTATGTTTGAAGCCTGAAATGTGGCAAAAGGTTGAAAAGTTCAAGGGGGCCGAATACTTTCGCAAGGCACTGTATATGATTGGGCTGCGCACATATGTTGGTGCAAGATGCAAAGTGCACTATACCCTGTAAATATTTATTTAAAATTTTATTTTTAAAATTTCTCCTATCTTGACAAGTCTATTAATAAACATGGAAAACACACAGTAAAAAACAATGGAGGCTCATTTAAAATGTGTTTTCCTGAGGGGATACAAAAAAAAATGAATACCAACACAGCTAGTTGTAAATAGCATTAATTAAACAACAGGGAGCTTTTGCGTCCCAATGCGCTTATTACTCTTGAGTCTAAATATTATTTCAGTTGTTTTGTTAATTAAGAGGCCTAATTTAAAGTATTATATACTAATTTCATAATCTGTGTGACTGCATTGAAATAATCCAAACCAACATTCCCCTTTTCAGTTAAAGGCAAACAAACATATCCTTAATTGTTTAAGCCGTCCTTCAAAACTATATTAAATAATGTATTTGTAATATCAAATGTAAATTTCAAAATTTCTAGTGCTAATATCAGAAAATAAAATAAAACAATAATACATGGAAGATTTGATTGGTTTCTCCTTTTTTAAGTGTACTTTTTACTGTTAAATAAAAAGGTAAAATTTTTGTTATAAATATTTTTTAGGAACCATAAACCAGACAGAGACAGATCGTACAGTTAAAACCACACCTTTAATGAAACAGCAAAAATAAAAAAGTTCAGAAAAGTAGTAAAAAAAAACAGAAGCCAGAGTTTGGATGCCAGAGCGGATAATCAGATGAGCAGCCGTCAGGAAACCAGAACTCAGCCTAGTCTGGAGCAAAAATCAGGAACTGGAAACGGAAGGGAAGTTAGCCAGCCCAAGTCATACACAAGAACACAGGAAGGAAAGCACTAGGAGATCATAGCCCACGCAAGGGCAAGAAGGAAATTAAGCTGCTTAACCACCTTGATACTAGGCACTTTCACCCCCTTCCTGCCTTGGCCAATTTTGAGCTTTCAGCGCTGTCGTGCTTTGAGTGATTACTCAGTCATGCAACACTATATCCAAATGAAATTATTATCATTATTTTCGCACAAATAGAGTTTTATTTTGTTGGTATTTAATCACCACTGGATTTTTTATTTTATTTTTGTGTTACAAATGAAAAAAGGTAAACAATGTGGGGAAAAAAAACATTTTTCTTAGTTTCTGTTATACAATTTTGCAAATAAGTAATTTTTCTTCATAAATATTGAATAAAAAATAAATACTGCTACATTTCTTTGGTACAAATAACCCAAATCAGTTTATATTATCTGGTCTGTGTGAAAGTTTTAGAGTCTACAAGCTATAGTACCAGTCATTGAAAATTGATCACACCTGATGTACAATGATTTAGAGAGCAAGTGACTCTCTAAAATACCACTATTCCACCCTCTTTAAATTTGACTTTGCTTTTGTGTATTCTTGAGCTCTGCTTTAGGCCTCTGTTTTTGTTTAAGTCTGTTTTGATCCTCTTCTTGTCTTGACTAATATGTTTCTTATTTTCAATGTAGATTAAGTGGCCCACCTGGGATTTCATACCTCAGGTTAACTTTCCCCCGTCTGTAGTTGACTGGGGGTTTAATTTGACATAGATCCAGGTATGCATTAGTTTGCTGCACTCATTAGTTGGGTATCTTTATTACCATTGTGATGAAAGTCTGTAGAGGGAAGTGTGCATTAGGTGATTGATGTATGAGATTACCAATGTGTTGGGTGTACAGAAATATAAAGGAACACCAATCCCAAACTCCCCCTGCTCTGAAAAAACTTTTCTGATGAGTGAAACACATCAGCATGACATCATCACGTCTGTGAAGTGAGGACACAGTCTGCCTACCATGGACACTCCTTCCATCCCCAAATATACACCGCTGTGTGTGGAAGTAGCTTGATTGTGTGAACAGAGGTTGCAGCGTGAGGTGCTAGCCAAGCAGGGAGCTGGATCCCTTCTCTCCTGCAAAGATCTCTATCCATCTTGATACTGGCTGTAGTGGTTCTGGAACATCGGGGAGTGGTGAGCTGTATTCGAACTCTATAAACCCGGCTGGGTCTGTATTTGCTATACCATTCAATTTCCCGCCTGGTCTACATCCCACCACCAAGCTTATCTCTGCTGCACACATTCCGCAGCCCGTGGTTTGACAAGTGTATATGAAGGTTGCACTGGGTAGTGTTGGGGATATACTCCCCCTGTTAATCTTGGAAGCAGCGTGACTTTAATTAAGTCTTCCTTTTACACTGTTCAGCTGCACTTAACTTTAGCAGCATATTTCCTATTCAGCAGTCTGCAATACAATCATTCCTACACTGTCATACACAGAGAAACATCAGCTGTATTCACCTGTGATTCAATCCATCTAGGGATTGTCTAAAATTCTGTCCACATATACCTACCTTATCTGAACTCAGACTTGCATTAATTAACCAGTGGAATACCATAGTGATCCCTTCACTGATAGTCTGGCTTCTTGGGATTTGTGACGAATTTCCCTACCCAGGTTTCTTTGCTTTCCTGGTTTAGCATTTATTAGTATGTTTGTGGATGGGTTAGCGTCTGTGGTAGCTACCTTAGCCTTTGACAATGTTGTCAGATTTTTATTGATGATGGTGGAGGTGCATTTTTTCAACAATTATTACCTGTATTTTTTTCTTAATTAAATTATTAGTATTTTTGTAATACCGGCTGTTTCTTTTTGATGAATCACTTTGGACTTCTCGTCTCTTTTTCTTATTATCCACTTTAAGACCAGGTTGTCTTCTGACAATTTATGTTTAAAAGTAAAGATTTTTGCTAGAAGATTACTTAGATCCCCCCAAGCATTATACATGTTTGTAGCAGAAGTCCTAGAGAATAAAATGGTGGGTTTTGCCACAGGGTATTTTCGTAGAAGTTTTTCTAATGCAATTTTACACACTAATGCATGAATATATTTTAATGAATTTCAATACACACAGAGACAATATAATACCCACATTTTTGGTAAAATATATAAAAAATATAAAATATGTTCTTGCACTGGTTAAATAGATACCAAATAGATGATGCTTTAATATTAAATTGTGCACACTTGTGAAATTACGCCAAACTTTGGTACGCTTTATGAGCCTTTATTGGTTGCCAGTTTAGCGTTACACAGAGGGTCTGGTGCTAGAATTATTGCTCTTGCTCTGACATTCGCGGCGATACCTCACGTGTGGTGTGATCGCTATTTACACATGCCTACGGAAACCAATGCGTGCATTTGACTTTGTGTAGGAGGACGGGGGCACGTTAAATGTTTTATTTATTGGTGGGACACTGTTACACCAACAAATTTGTGCACATGTACACTATGACAGATGTTGATTGTCCACCGGCAGACACTGACAGATGTTGATGTCCCAATGGACAATGGTGCAGATCTTTTTTACACTGGCACAGTTGTTCATGAGGATACTGACAGCTGTTTTTTTGCACTGGTACACATGTTTATGGGGACACTGACAGATGTTCATGGGACAGGAACAGTGGTGCTTAGAGTACTATGTGTGGGGATCTGTGACAGCGCTGTATGCAAAATCATCCCTTACACACAGAGGTTGAAGATTCCCCCCAGCACTGAACTCTCACTGAGCACAGCGGGAAGAACTATCAAAGAGACACGGCCATCACATGATTGGGAGGGCCAATCACAGCGCCCATTTCCCGATCCCATCTTGGCTGTGTCCTGTGATCATTTGTGGGCAACTTATGGTTACGTCGGCTCAGGTCGGCAAAGCTCCCACCCTGCCGTTTATAAACAGTGGGTGGGGTGGAAGAGGTTAAATAGCAAAAAGGGGCTGTCTGTGGGCTGGACTTTGAGAGGCAAGTTAAAGGTAACCAGGTGGGTCACTGTGGTAACAACAAAAAGTTGGAAATTAACAGATAGCTGAGCAGTAGGGATGAGCCGAACACCCCTCTGTTCGGTTCGCATCCAGAACATGCGAACGGACCGAAAGTTTAAAAGAACATTCGAACAGCGTTAAAATCTATGGGACTCGAACATGAGAAATCAAAAGTGTGAATTTTAATAGCTAATATCCAAGTCATTGTCCTAAAAAGTGTTTGGGGACCCGGGTCCTGCCCCCAGGGGACATGTATCAATGCAAAAAAAAGTTTTAAAAACTGCAGTTTTTTCGGGAGCAGTGATTTTAATGATGCTTAAAGTGAAAAAATAAAAGGGAAATATTCCTTTAAATATCATACCTGGGGGGTGTCTATAGTATGCCTGTAAAGTGGCACGTGTTTCCTGTATTTAGAACAGTCCCTGCACAAAATGGCATTTCTAAAGGAATAAAAGTAATTTAAAACTGGTTGCGTTTGTAATGTAATGTCGGGTCCCGGCAATATGGATGAAAATTATTGAGAAAAAACAGCATGGGTAACCCCCCAGCCTATTACCAGGCCCTTTGGGTCTTGTATGTATATTAAGGGGAACTCCCCCCAGGCCCTAAATACTCTGGACAGCAGTATACATGCAGTCCCTGGGTTACAAACAAGATAGTGACTGTAGGTTTGTTTTTAAGTTGAGTCTGTTTGTAATTTGGAACAGGTACATTTTTTAAGTCTAGCTCCAGCCAAAAAAATTAATGTTTAAGCTTTTTTGATAACATAGGGAAGGGTTATCATCACCCCTGTAACATTTGTTTTGCTGTCTGTGCCCCTGTTCAGAAAATTTTACCTCACTTTCTGTCCCAGTGACAATTGGATTTTGAAAATTTGGGGTTTTTAGGGAAACAAGGATTGGTGAAAAAGCATCAGTGGAGACCTTTTTTCCCATAATAATTCTTATAGGAGAGAATTTCCCTTCCTAGTGGTACATTTCCTCTCACTTCCTGTTGTCTCCCTCTGTTTGTAAGTAGGAGATGTTTGTGAGTAGAATGTTTGAAAGTAGGGGACTGCCTGTATATACTATATGGCCTGCCCTATATACTCTGCAGAAATGTGGGCCTTAGGTGTTGGTGGTACAAGAACACTGTAAGCCCTCACAGCTACTCTTGGTGGGTGCTGGAGCGGGCCCTGCTGTGAAATATTATATCAAGAATTGTAATTACATGCCCCTGTTGAACAGGGGCAGATAAATTGGGCCTTTGGTGGTGACACAACACTGTAAAGCCTCACAGATACTTTTTTTGAGCGCAGGAACGGGCCCTGCTGTGAAATATTACAGCAAAAATTGTAATTACATGCCCCTGTTAAACAAGGGCAGAAAAATTGGGCTTTAGGCACTGTTGATGGTGCCCAGAACCAAAAAATTTCTTAGAAGCTATCAACATGAACATTCTGGAGGAATAGGATAGTCACTCAGCATAACAGGATAGTCACTCAGCATCAGCATTGGCAGTCTTCAAGGTATCTCACCACATTCATAAAAAAATGAATCGGTCAATAGGAGGGATGGGTCCCGTTGCCCCCCATGACACAGTATGCTCCCATGTGGGGTGTCTGGGGATATCAACTCACCTTCCCTCCAACATATGTTATAGACATGAAGTTTGACCATGTTTGACATGTCCCAATATGTACATTCCTTAATATGTATGTTATCTCAAGTATGATATATGACAATGACTGTTCACTCTTTTACTTATTTCTTCACTAAAACCTATTGAAACAAAAAATTAATCGGTTACATCAGCATCAGGTGCTTGGTAGCTGGTGATCCAAGACTGATTCATTTTTATGAAAGTGAGCCCATCAACCGAGTCTGTGGACAGGCTCACTCTGTGATCAGTTACAAAGCCTCCAGCAGCACTAAATGTGTGTTCAGATAGAACGCTGGATGCAGGACAGGACAGTAGCTCAATTGCATGCTGTGCAAGCTCTGGCCTGTGATCCATCCTCAAGACCCAGTAACCCAGTGGATTTTCGTTTTTAAAGGTCTCCATGTCTACTCTTGCCTCAAGGTATTCCTGCACCATGTAAATCAGATTCTGGCAATGGTTGCTGGAACCGAACAGACCTTGGGGCTGCAGACTAAAAAATTGTCTGAATGCATTGGTCAGATGGCCACCTTCTCCATCACTCCTTCTGTGACTGACCGAAGCCTCAGCAACATGTTGTCCAGGAGGACCAGGAAATTGTAACCTCCCGGGCTCTGAAAACGCATTGCACAGACCTTTCTACAAGGCCTCCCGAAGATGTTTCATCCTCTGCTCCCTCTAGGAAGGCTGGATAAGTTCTGCAACCTTACCCTTGTAACGTGAATCAAGAAGGGTTGCCAGCCAGTACTGATCCCTCTCCTTGATGCCACAAAACCGAGGGTTCTTTCACAGGCTTTGCAGGATCAGGGAGGCCATGCAGCGTAGGTTTTCTGAGGCATTCGATCCAGAGTCCTTTGGGTCACTAAGGGTGACATGATCCGCAGCCACCTCCTCCCAGCCACATACAAGTCCATGGGTTTCTGGGAACTGAGAGGGGACCTTGAGAGGTAAGGAAGTCCTCCTCTTCCTCCCTCTGTTCTGCTTCAAGTGCCATGTCCATTATTCCAAGCAGCGTGTGCTCCAACAGGAAGACAAGAAGGACAATATCACTGATGCATGCACTGTCACTGCTGACCATCCTTGTGGCCTCCTCAAATGGGGACAGGACAGTGCATGCATCCTTGATCATAAGCCACTGGATGGTGAAAAAAGCCAAGCTCCCCTGTCACTGTCCTGGTGCCATACTCGCACAGGTACTCATTGATGGTCCTCTGCTGTGTGCAGCCACTGCAGCATTGCCAACGTTGAGTTCCACCTGGTGGGCATGTCACAGATGAGGCGGGTTCTGGGGCAGGTTGCAATCCTTTTGATGGTCAGCCAGCCAAGCACTGGCATTATATGACCGGCAGAAATACCCACAGACTTTCCTGGCCTGCCTTAGGAGATCCTGTAAGCCCAAGTACCTGCACAAGAACCACTGCACCACCAAATTAAGGATGTGAGCCAAACAGGGAACATAGGTCAAGTGTCCCTGCCAGAGGGCAGAGAGGAGGTTGGTGCCATTGTTGCAAACCACCATTCCTGGCTGAAGCTGGCGTGGCGTGAACCACCTCTGAACCTGCCCCTGCAGAGCTGCCAGAATCTCTGCCCCAATGTGGCTCCTGTCCCATAAGCAGACCAACTCAAGCACCGCATGGCATCTTTTTGCCTGAGTGCTTGCGTAGTCCCTAGAAAGCCTATGGAGCACCGCTGGTTCAGAGGACAAATCTGCACAGGAAGAGGCTATAGAGGGAGAAGAAGAGGAGGGGGTGGAGGAGAGAGGTCTGGCAGAAATACCACTACCAGCATTTTAGAGGCATGGTGGTGGAACAAGCTCTAACATTACTGCACCCTGTTCTGCATCCTTCCCAGCTGCCAGCAGAGTTACCCAGTGCGCCATGAAAGAAAGGTAACGTCATGAAAGAAAGGTAACGTGTCCGTGCCTGCTGGACCATGAGTCAATGGTAATACACACCTTACCACTGACCACCCTGTCCAACGAGGCCAGGACATTGCCTTCCAAATGCTGGTAGAGAGCCAGAATGGCCTTCGAAGTAAAAAAATGGCGTTTGGGAACCTGCCACTGAGGTACTGCACATTCCATAAATTCTCAAAAGGGGGCAGAGTCTACCAGCTGAAAAGGCAGCAGTTGGAGTGCTAGCAATTTAGCCAAACTAGCATTCAGCTGCTGAGCATGTGGATGGCTGGGACTGAATTTCTTTCAAAGGTTTAGCAACTGGGGTAGGGAAATTTGCCTGCTACAATTGGATTTAGGTGTACCGCTAGCAGATTGCCCGCAAGTGCTTGGGACATCTAATTCTACACCTTTATTCCTCTCAGTGCAGGTCTCTGAGAGGACTGAAGGTATAGTGGGGTTTGAGATCCCAGCTGATGAGGCGCAAGGAGAGGTCTGCCTTGTTCTTTGGTGTGGGTCTTTTAAGTACTGTTGCCAACAGACTGCATGGAAGCTCGACATATGTCTGGCCAAGCATGTGGTGCCCAAGTGGATGCTGTTTTGGCCACGCTTGATATGTTTCGAACATATGTTGCAAACAGCAACGGTACGATCTGCTGCACACGTCTCAAAAAAGGCCCACACCAAAGAACTTTTGAAAAACACGCAGAGTCAGCAGCGCCCTGCACATGCGGAGCTCTGTGATGTGGTGCAGTCAGTTGAGCTGGCCCCTGGAGGGCATCCTGCCTTGTTGGAGGTGTGCCTCCTCCTCTCTTCTATCAGGCACCCACGTAGAGTCAGTGACCTCATCATCCCTCCTCGCCACTGGAGGACCCTGGCAGTATGCTGCAGCAGGGGGAACATGACTGCCAGTTTCTTGTCCTTCTTGGGCACCCCCTCTCTCTGGGCTCACTTCCTTCATCCTCAACCTGGGCACCATCATCAGAGCCTTCAAAACGCTGCACATCCTCCTGCAACATGTATCCGACACTGTGGTCAAACAGTTTGGGAGACTCCTCAGGACATGATGGTGGGGCTAGGGAAAGAGTGACTGATGCCATCGAGCCGATGGAATAGGCTGCTTTGGCAGCTACACTGGCAACCAAACTTCTCTTAGCCTGGATGACAGAGGATGAGGAGGATGAGGACGGCTTTCTGATTCACTCTACCAACTCTTCTGCATGTTGTGGCTCAACACAGCCAGCTGTCAAAAAAAGGACAAGCGTGCCCCGCGGCCATGTGCTGAGGAGGCACCATGTCCACAACCAGCACTGTTGGCTGTAGACACAGAGCCTGCTTGCCCTCTTTTAGTGGCCTGTGAGCATCTGCCTTTCCTTGGTGGCCTTCCAGACATGCTGTAAAATTGGATTAGCAAAACACCGCCTGAAGTTTACGAGAAAAAATACACCAGGAATGGCCTGAAGTCAGGTATAGGCTTGGCTAGACTAGAATGCAGTGGATATATATGTAGGAGACTGTATATATATATATCTTTATGCACTGCAGATCACTGAATCACCTGCCTGAAAGTGTCATTGAAAATGTACACCAGGAATGGCCTTTAGTCAGGTATAGGCTTGGCTAGACTAGAATGCAGTGGATATATATGTAGGAGACTGTATTTATATCTTTATGCACTGCAGATCACTGAATCACTTGCCTGCCTGCCTGCCTGCCTGCCTGCCTGAAAGTGTATTTGAAAATGTACACCAGCAATGGCCTGCAGTCAGATATAGGCTTGGCTAGACTGGAATGCAGTGGCTATATATATGTTGGAGAGTGTATAGATATTTAATGCACTGCAGATCACTGAATCACTTGCCTGCCTGCCTGAAAGTGTATTTGAAAACATACACCAGCAATGGTCTGCAGTCAGATATAGGCTTGGCTAGACTGGAATGCAGTGGATATATATATGTTGGAGACTGTATACATATTTAATGCACTGCAGATCACTGAATTACTTGCCTGCCTGCCTGAAAGTGTATTTGAAGTTAGATATAGGCTTGGCTAGATTAGAATGCAGTGGATATATATGTTGGAGACTGTGTACGCACCACTTTTCAGTTTTTTATTTGCTAAAAAACTTTAAAATATCCAATAGATTTCGTTCTACTTCACAATTGTGTCCCACTTGTTGGTGATTCTTCACAAAAAATAAAAATTTTATATCTTTATGTTTGAAGCCTGAAATGTGGCAAAAGGTTGAAAAGTTCAAGGGGGCCGAATACTTTCACAAGGCATTTTATATATATATATATATATATATATATATATATATATATATATATATATATATATATAATGCACTGCAGATCACTGACTTACTTGCCTGCTTGCCTGCCTGAAAGTGTATTTGAAAAATGTACACCAGCCATGTCCTGCCGTTAGATATAGTCTTGGCTATACTAGAATGCAGTGGATATATATATATATATATATATATATATGTGTGTGTGTTGGAGACTGTATATATATTTCATGCACTGCAAATCACTGAATCACTTGCCTGCCTGCCTGAAAGTGTATTTGAAAATGTACACCAGCAATGGCCCGCAGTCAGATATAGCTACCCAGACAGGATACAGTGTATGTGTATGTATATATATACACACACACATATATATATATATATATATATATATATATATATATATATATATATATATATATATATATATATATATATATATATATATATATATATATATATATATATATACACACATATATATATATAAATATATATATATATATATATATATATATATATATATATATATATATATATACACAAAGCCGGTATGTATATATATTCTAAATACACTGCAGCTAACTGATTTAACTGCCTGCCTGAAATATACTAGAAACAGTACACCAGGAATGGTCTGCAGTGAGATCTAAACTGGATACAACTAAATACACTGCAGCTAACTGAATAAACTGCATGCTCGCAGTAAATGAAATTACTCTCTCTCTCTCTATCTCTCTCTCCGCCATGAACACACTACACAAGGCCAATGTGCAGGCGGCCTTATATAGTGTGGGGCATGGACCTAACCCCCCTGCCTTTGGTCAATTATGGCTCTCTTTGCTGACAGCGCTGTGATTGGCCAAAGCATGCGGGTCATAGTGCATGCTTGGCCAATCATCAGTCAGCAATGCACTGAGATGACGTAGTGCATTATGAGGAATGATGCGCCACTCGAATTTGGTGCGATCACCCCATAATGTTCGATCTTTGTCGAACGATCGGACAGCCGATGTTCGAGTCAAACAGAAAGCTCATCCCTGCTGAGCAGCTTCTAAGCACTGAAAGAAAAGAGCTGTTTGTTAACCACTTCCCGACCGGCGCACGCTGATGTACGTTGGCAGAATGGCACGGGCATGCATACTGGAGTACAGGTACGTCCAGTTTTAAATACCGGACTGCCGTTCGGGACCCCCGTGAGTCCGGTCGCGGGTCCCGCAGACTCGATCGCCGCGCGAATGCCCGTGATCGTCTCATGGGGGGGCTGAACGAGGAGATGCCATTGTAAACAGCATCTACCCGTTCTGTCTAGCAACAAGAGACGCTGATCTCTGCTCCATGTGATTGGAGCAGAGATCAGTGTTCACTAAAACAAAGCCCAGCCCCCCACAGTTAGTAACACACCCCTAGGAACACTTAACCCCTTCACTGCCAATGTCATTTACACAGGAATCAGTGCATTTGTATAGCACTGATTGCTGTATAAATGACAATGGTCCCAAAAATGTGTCAAAAATATCCGATGTGTCCGCCATAATGTAGAAGCAGGAGAACTACCTCCTTCAATGAGAGAATCAAATATAATAGTGTTGCCAAAGGAAAACAAGGACCCTCTTGCCCCTTCATCATATAGACCTATCTCCCTGTTGAACCTGGACGTAAAGATCCTAGCTAAGGTCTTGGCGAATAGATTGAACAGAGTGATAGGGAAAATTATTCATCCTGACCAATCGGGATTTATTCCTGGGAGATCTACAAATACAAATATAAGACGGGTCTTTTTGAACCTTCAGATACCCGTGGATGGAGATGGTCAGAGGGCTGTTTTATCCTTGGACGCTGCTAAAGCCTTTGATTCACTAGAGTGGAGATACTTGTGGAGAGTCTTGAGAGAATATAAGGTGGGCCCGGTATTTATAAAATGGGTTAAAATGTTATATAGATGTCCGGAAGCAAGAATTAGTGTTAACAACGAAAGCTCGGCTGGGATCCGATTGAAGAGAGGTACGAGGCAGGGGTGTCCCCTGTCTCCCCTCTTGTTCGCTATGGCGATCGAGCCTTTGGCTATATCCCTAAGATCAAATAAGAGGATAAAAGGTTTTAGGAGAGGGGAGGAAGAAGAAAAAGTAGTATTATTCGCAGATGATCTCCTTCTGCTTCTTGGAGACGCTCAGCATTCAATAGGGGAAGTGATGTATAGAATTACCAATTTTGGACATCTTGCGGGTCTAAAAATAAACTGGGATAAATCCTGTATATTGCCTATAGACCCATTAGACAGCCCCCTACCATGTGAAGTTACACATATTCAGATAGTGAGTAAGATAAAATACCTGGGTATCTGCATCTCTAAAGATCCTAAGCAATATGTGATAAATAACTTGGTTCCACTGCTAGCCAAATTTAAACAAAAAATTAAGATCTGGAAGAAACTACCACTTTCAGTAGCGGGTAGATGCAATCTTATTAAAATGATTCTCTTACCGCAACTTCTCTATGTACTGCATAATTCTCCAGTATGGATATATAAGGACTGGTTCCATAAGATAGATTCCATACTTAGAGAATTAATGTGGAAGGGGGGACGAGCACGTATTGGGTTAAAGACTTTGCAACTTCCAAGTAACAGGGGTGGACTTGCGCTTCCACATCCATTTAATTACTTCATAGCAGCCCAGCTACAACACCTGGCAGGAGAGGAAGGGGAGGGAAGGGGGGTGGAAAAAGGGATCTCCTCTCGTACAATTCCTCGGAAGACCACTAGTAGTAGCATTAGAGGCAGGGGCATTCATCCGGGATGTTCCTACCTTAGGTTTAATGATTAAGGTGTGGGAGACAACCAAAAGAATACTAGGCTATGGGGGATTTACGGAATACTCCCCCTTATGGGCAAATAATAAGTTGGAAGAGGTTCTAAAAATAGGACAAGTAAGGGAATGGGAAAATAGGGGTATACACTTTGTTCATCAGATATATAAGGAGGGCAGAATGAAACAATTCCAAGAGCTAAGGAATCAGTTTTTAATTCCGAAAAAATCCTTTTTTAGATACTTGCAGATCAGACATGCTTTGAATAAACAGTTCCAGGGGACAGAGATGGTATGGAGTGAGATACCCGTAATAAAGGATGTACTGCGAGCGAAATCAGGGAAAGGTTTAATCTCTAAGGTGTATGTGGAGTTGTGTAATAAATCTCAGGAAAAAAAACAGGGTCAAAAAAACAGGAAAAAATGGGAATCCGATGTGGGTGACATCTCGGAAGATCAATGGGAGAGAATCCTTGAGGTGGCACCATGGGTGTCCATTTCTCCATCTCAAAAGTTTTCACATCTACTTTTACTGTATAGAGCGTATTACACCCCTAAGAGGTTGGCGCAATTTGGTAGAAGGAGTGATGCAGCTTGCCCTAGATGTGGAAGGACAGAAGGAGACATGATCCACATGTTTTGGAGATGTCCCAAGCTACATCGGTATTGGAGGGAGGTTGTGATGATAATTAGTGGGGTTTTTGAGATGGCAGTAGAAATGGAACCAAAGGGATGTGTGTTGGGATGGATCAAGGGGAATAGTGACCCTAAGGATAGTAATTTAGCCAAAGTAAGGTGCCTCTTTCAGGCTAGGAAACTCATAGCCCAGAATTGGCAATCAGCCACACCCCCTACGAGCGGAGAGTGGGTGCAAAATATGAATAGGGTTATCCTTAAAGAGAGAGTGGCGTACATGAGACAAGGGGGTATTAAAAAATTTGATAAGATATGGAGGGAATGGTATGTAAAAATGATGAATGAAGGTATCTCTTAGTAAGAAGGAAGTATGATGAATGGGAGTGTATGAGTGGGGAAGGTGATGAATGTAGGAAGGGAAGGTTGGGTGGGGGATATGTAAACCGGTATTATGTTGTTATTGGCTTTTTATTGGAAGATTGTATGAGTTGTTTTGAATTGAAAAAGAAATTAATAAAGATATAAAGTTAAAAAAAAATAAAAATATTTAGGGATTAATATTTCTTCCAAAATGAAGGATTTTAGACAATTAAGTTGTCCCCAGCTCTTCAGTGGTGTAAACAGAGGCTGAAAGCCTGGTCACATCTCCCTTTATCCCCTATTGGGACAATTAATCTAATAAAAAATGAAAATCCTCCCAGTCCTATTGTACAATCTTAGGTACTCCCCAGTCTGGTTACCAAAATCCTTTTTTAAACAACTAGATTTACTGATAGGCTGCTTCTTATGGCAATCCCACCCAGCTTGATTTAGTAAGAAGATTGTATGCCTTGGACACAAGGGGGCTTGGCTTGCCCAGACTTTTATAACTATTTGGCAGCCATGCTCTCCCATGCTGATAATTGGCTTGTCTCTGATGACACAGAGGCCTCAGTAGTTCTGGAAGCTGCGCACTCAGGATCCTATGAGACCCTTAATAATTTCCTGTACAGGGGTCTGAGGGTCTCTCACCTGCCCCTTCCTTCTGCTATGAGGGCAGGTATTAGGGCCTGGCATGTTGTTATTATTAAACCTAATATAGTGCGGGGTAAACTGGAATTCCATTCCTTACCAGACCCCAGTCATTGCTGCCAAAAGAGTTAGATACCTTGCAGACATTTATTATGGGAGTGCACTATTTACATTTGACAAGTTGAGGAACAAATTTACAGTGCCTAATGCATTCTTTTTTTGATTCCTGCAACTCTAACACGCATATGTATCCTAATTTGAATCCTCTCCATTTCGATTGGAGCAGGATGATTTGGAGGTTCTCCTTCGGGATGACACTCTCAAAAAAACACCATCTGGGTACTACAAGTCACTACTGCCCTCTGTTCATGAGGGTCTTTGGATAATGAAGACTGGGAGGAGGATCTCTGGGACAGCCCATTCTATTCTTTTGTTTTACATCACAAAGACTGCATCGTATCTACCCTAGTTCCTCTTCTTACTGTTGGAGGTGTTCTAGCGACCCTGTTCATATATACTCTGACTACTATGTATGTTCCTGTAAAGCAGGGGTAGGGAACCTCGGCTCTCCAGCTGTTTTGAAACTACAAATCCCATCATGCCTCTGCCTCTAGGAGTCATGCCTGTGATTGTTAGGGTCTTGCAATGTTTCATGGGACTTGTAGTTTCAAAACAGCTGGAGAGCCAAGGTTCCCTACCCTTGCTGTAAAGGTTGGAATTTGTCTCCTGGGGTTGGTTGACTCTTTGGCCGTTAATATGGCTATGCGTACTTTATGGGGACTCTTATTTTATTCCAGAAAGGTGATAGTGCTCTAGTGGAAATCAGCTGCGGCCCCTACTTTGTCTTTCAGGAAGAGTCTAATCAATAGGGTTGTACCAATATACAAAGTTACCTATTTGTCTCTGGGTTGTCCTAAAAATTTTGAGAAGGTCTGGCACTTGTGGACAGACTCAGACTATACAGCTAACGAACAGGAGTCAATGGACTGAATCTATTCTCCCCTGATATGGTTTAGCCTAAGATATATACGGTTTTGCTCCTTTGTAGTGACTCACAATTCATTTGATCGGGTAAAAATCCAACTGATGAGTAATGAGTAAATGTTCTCCTGATGTATCACTTTGTTGGTTGAGAGGGAGGAGGAATCTCCTTGTAATTCATTAATCCTTCAAATAAATTATTAGAACGGCCGAGCGCAGTGTATGGAATGTTTTGTTCTTTGTATTTGATAAGTTGTATTATTTAGCAGTTTGTGTTATCTGTATTTATTAGCCAGGGAATGCCCAAAGGCTATGTTCTGTACTTATACAAATTATCTCCAATAAAAAAAAAAAAAAAAAAAGAATAGGGATAAGTGACCTAGGTTCAGACTAAGCTTCAGCTATCCGAGCATTCAGACACATGCCCAGACTTTGACCTGTTTGTCAGGAGCCATGAATTATACAGCATATAGAAGTGGTATTCTACCTTAAAGTGGAAGTAAACTCCCCTATTGTTTTCAGCCAAGGAAGCTGCCATCTTTGCCTCTGTTTAATCTTCAACTGCTATGGTGTTACACATGTGATTCGTTATGACACCAGCCATTGGATGATTTGATAGTTTGGCTGAGAGCACAGACAATGTGCAGTTAGCATTCCCAGCATGCCTTTTTTTTTAACTGTTTAAATCGATGGGTTTACTTCCACTTTAAAAAATTGTAACCTGGAAATAAAGACACCCACTTTTTTGACAAATCCTTTATTAAAAAATTAAATCCTCAAAAATCGTCTCTGGCTGTAAATGTGCCAATCCCACCACCTGCTAACTTACTGAAAAAAAACAAAAACAGCCCAGCGCACATGACCAATCCAGACTGGATGATGTGGTGACATTATTGACCAACATGCTTCCCTATGTTGAGGGAATGTGGCCTGGTATGGTTTATGAGGGCGAGCCACAAGTTCATCCCCCCCCCCCTTTGCTGGCCAGCCAGGCTGCATGCTCAAATTCAGAGTCTAGTAAGAATTTTTAGGAAGACATTTTGTTTTTTTGCGATTTTTCCCCTTAAAATCCTATTTTATATAATCCTATCTTATATAATTTTTTGTGTAGGATTTGCTACAGCAAAAATTACAATTACAAAGAAAAAAAATGATATAGAAAACGGCGGGCAAATTAAATTCATTGTCAGATTCTTTAAAAAAAAAAAAGTTAAACAACAAACCTCTCCAAAGGTCCCCTAAAATAAATAGCAGACCCTTGGAGGGCATGTGTGCTGCTTTTTAGAAACAAAAAAGCTGTCAATGTTAAACTCACGTGGCAATTTTAGGGAATTTTTCAGTACATATGTCAGTGCTACTGAAGCACTTTCTGTTCATCGCAGAGCTGTGCCCCTTCACAGACAGGATTAGGACATCCCACAAGCATGTTATTTAAAGGAATAGGAAATTGTATTGTTTCACTTTAAGCATTTAAAACAATCACTACTCCTGACCAAATTCATTACATATAAAAAAAAAATGTTTTGTTCCTGGCAGTGCTCACCTCTGCATGCTGTATTTGACATCCCCCTGCCTATAACCAAAGAAAATGGTCACTTTAAATTTGACAGATTTGGCTCCAATTGATTTCAAGGAGGTTTGGGTTTGACATTGTTGAAGTTCGCCAAAGCCTGCTCAAATTGAACTTCAATCTGGCTCATCACTACTAGAGAATAAAAATAAAAATGTATGCATAAACATACACACATAGGTTAAACTGGATGGACCTCTGTCTTTTTTTCAAACTTATATACTATTTAACAATGTAAAGTACATTGACACATACTACATACTTACATCTTGTAAATCCCGATTTGATTGATATGCTTCTCCATTTATTCCCTCCGTATTCCTTTCGGTTGGTCTTGGGGATGCCTACAGACAACGACTGCAAATAGAATATGCTATATTGATTTTGTAAGTAATATTTTGATATTAATAATCTGTTTAATGGATACTATAGTTTAAGTATAGATTTGATGTATGTGTGATACTGCCAATTTTATATTGTAGACTGGTCACCAACTATCACTTCTGATAAAGTTGAAATTATCTCAATGAAAAGTGTAGAGTTATCACTGAGCTAGTCTTTAGACTTTCACCATTGTTGCTATTGTAGTATGAATGTACTTTCAACAATACTGAAACCTAGAATCAACAAAAAATGACAAAGCTGCAACATACCACGTGATATAGATAAATATAAAAAAGTTGTCTCATTTACATAAAAAAAATGGGGTGGCAACCTCTCACATGAAAAAAATATTTAAAACCCCTCATAGTGTAATCTGCATAAACATTATGTCAGGAAAGATTCCACACGCTGATGATACTGTCTGACACTTGGCGTGCAGTACTGTGGTCCACCAGCAGGTGTCTCCTGGCAGTCTGGAACTGCCTGGGGAGCCTTCCCCTGTTGATAGTATTATATGATCCTTGGGCCGCACTACTGGTGTCCACCAGCGGGTGGTTCCTGGCAGTGTGGGGCCGACATCATCTCCTGCAATTAGGTATCACCTGAGTAATTGCAGGAGGTGTGTATAAGTACCCGGCAGACACACTGATGCCTTGCCTTGGTATCTTCCTTGCGCTCTGAACCTGTTCGTTTCCTGAACCCTGGACTCTGAGCCTTGTACCTGATCCGTCCCTTATGTGACCCATCCATCCTCTCCTTGTCCTGTTTCTCTTCCATCCCCAGCTGCTGAACCCCTGTTGTCGACCCTGGTCTGGCCCTGTTTATGATTCCGGTATTCCCCTTTACTTGTATATATTTGTCTGTTACTATTTGTGGGTTTCTGTTGGTGATTGTTTGGTTGCATATTGTAGTATATTGGAGGCAGTTGTGTTTATTCGCTTATCTTAATAAATTATATATTTTCACCTTATCTGCATTTGTTCCTCTGTTGCTGTCCACACAGCTCTGGTCACACCAGATAAGTGACAGTATACCAAGGCCATTCCTGGCCAGAAGTGGCTGCACAGAGGAACCATTTTGGTTCTGTTTCACACTGCTGAGATGGATTCAGATATAATTGTTTATTATGTTCTGCTGGCAACAGAGAGTTCTGAATATCTCCGCCAGACATTGAAGGGATGGTCCAGTGATCAGCTGCTGGAGATTATTTGTTTAGCTCACTCTGTGGTTGATCAGGGCAGTGTACTGTTTGAGGATGTTCAGCCTTTGATTGGAATGTGTACAGAGCTGGCTCTGCCCTGTATCCCAAAGGGCCATGATGACTTTTCTCCCCCCTTCACCATTAACCAGGTTGCGTCCTTAGTATGGCTGTTGGAGGATGACTCTACATCCTTTTTTGAGTCCCAAACAGTTGTTGAAAGATTGTATAGATGAAGTGCAGTCCCTTGTCAGACAGAGGGTATGTGAGCCCACTTTTGTGCTACCTGTACTTCAGGCATGGTCAGACCTGTTATGCCCAGCTTCTATCAGCTCTCCACAACCCAGAAAAACTTCCTCTGGCCGCTGTTCCCCCTTCCTTGTCACAGTTTACTATGCTTCAGTTATGAATGGACACAGAAGAAATTTGTACCAATCACTCACTGTTTTCACTTAAGGAAGGACCAGTAAATTAGAAACTGCTCATTGGGTATCCACAGCAGCTGGAAGGAGAAGGAAGCAGTCAGCAATGCAGGGGGAAAGAAGGGGTGGGAAGGCACACAGGAGCGTACATAGCAGGGGGAATAAGATGTGGGCTGGACAGGGAGGGGGGATGGTGTGGGGAATTACAGGAACAATGCTCTGCATGGCTCTCCTAGCAGCAGCTAAAAGCTGGCAGGAGGGAGAGGGGGAGAAACTGGCCTTCAGCTGCTGCAGTCAGAGACACACAGGACATTGTTCATGTAATTAACCCTCCCACCCCCACCCGCACCCACTGCACCAATTCCCCTCACTGTTTTGCCTGCATCTGATTTCCTCTGCTGCCTGGGGCCCCTACAGGAGGACTGGTGGTACCTCCTTATCGGTGGTCCTGTAACTACTTATGACATCACAGTACACCTAAGTTAATAGATTGCAGCCATATTAGCAGGTAATTATTGATATGCAAAGCATAACTTGTATAATATAACTGTTGGGGGTGGAAACTATTTAATTAGTGTGAAAATCTCTAACAATAATATTGAAAGTTATTAAACCGAATTGTAGATCAGCTATGCTTGAGCCAACAAGACCAGTTTGTCAACAAAAAAGTAGAGTGCAAAATCTGGTGTAGCTGTGCATGGTAGCCAATTAGGTTCTAACTTCAGCTTGTTCAATTAAGCTTTGACACATATAACCGGGAAGCTGATTGGCTGCTATGCAGTGCTGCACCAAATTTTGCACTCTCCAGTTTTAGTAAATTAACCACAATTTTTTAACAATAGGAATTTATTTTGTCACATCATCTTGCTATTGTTAGTCTGGCTCATAGGCATCGCCAGGGGGTGGCTATCGAGGCTGGAGCCCCGAATATGGAGCCCATAGCCCGAGTCTCTTGCCGCAAGGTCCCTGCCTAATCAGTGGGTCGTGGCTGCGGCAGGCGGGTGGGCTTAATTAGAGGTGGAGGAGAGAGATGAGCGGGCGGATGAGCAGAGATGACATCATCTCTCTCCGCCCACTCCACGTCACCACTCTTCCGCCCTCACAGCCGGGCCACTTCAATGTGGGAGCGATGTGTAGCGGGAAGCAGAGAGATGACATCATCTCTCACTGCCTGCCTCGCATATCCGCTCTCCTGCCCTCACTAAATGGACCAGTGCTGCCAGCCTGCCACCGCCAGCGACAATGCACATTTGGTGGCACTGGCTGGCATGGCAAGTGACAACCCACATCTAGTGACAGGTGAGGTGGCAAGTGACAATCTGCTAATGGTGTCAGGTGACATGGCAAGTGACAGTCTGCAAATGATGGCAGGTGATGTGGCAAGTGACAATCCGCATCAGGTGGCAGGTAATGTGGTAAGTGACAATCTGCAAATGGTGGCAAGTGACGTGGTAAGTGACGTGGCAAGTGACAATCTGCAAATGGTGTCAGGTGACATGGCAAGTGACAATCTGCAAATGGTGGCAGGTGACGTGGCAATCTGCAAATGGTGGCAGGTGGTGGCAAGTGATGTGGCACTTGACAATCCACATCTAGTGGCAGGTGACATGGCAAGTGACAATCCACATCCAGTGGCAGGTGACATGACAAGTAACAATCCACATCTAGTGGCAGGTGACGGTGGCAAGTTAAAAAGCTGCATCTGATGACAGGCAACGGTGGCAAGTAACATGATGCATCTGGTGACAGGAGATGTGGACAGTGACATGCCCAGGGCTCCCACCGATTCTGCATTATAGTGAGTTGAACCACTTTATTATTTTTTCAAATTTAACAATAGAAACAATGCGCTTCGATCAGCCTGACACCATATCAACCATGGTGCCATTATGATTGAAACGCCAACACCAGCCTTTGCCCACGAAAAATTGCTTACCGTCGGCATGCCCCCCCCCCCCTGTCCTGCAAAAAGGTTGGTGACCGCTGCTATGGGCTCTAGCCCCAGATCTTTTTCAGACCTAGCAATGCCCCTGGTCTAGCTGCAATCAAAATGTGGGTAAGGACCATTCAGGTGTCAAAGACTTCACTTCAATTTAAGTTTAAATAAAATCATTTGACATTTAGATTTAGACAACTACATGAGTAGAGCTTGTTCATTGTGCAAAGTCAAACTAATGTTGTAAAAATTGGTAATTTGGGTTGGAGTGGAGACAATATGATTTCATATGTATAACTTTATAAGATGCATGCAATCTGAGTCGTGCAAGTTTTTTTTAGAATATGCATATAAATCCACAGAATTACATTTTAATATGTACAAATAAATGTGTTTTCATAACAAATTTAATTTGTGGTCAAGTTGCCTTTAAAGTCCCGTGAAAAAAAAAAAATTAATAAGAACAATAGAAAAAGCTACGATGATGTGAAAATGAGAAGGAACAAAAATGAACAGCTAAGTTGATTTAAGTCTCTCTCTCAAAAGAGATCACTGAAGTGGCAAAAAAAGAAGAAAAAAAAAAAGTCCCGTCCATCTATATATGGGGATATTTTTTTTACTCTATTTCAATTTGGGATGTTGGAAACAGATGTAGGGTTTGGAACAGTGAAAGTATTTTCTAAAAAATTGTAAAAAATGGTAATGCACATGCTTGAGGCTTTCAGTTTTACTGCAGTTAGAAAGCTATGTAAAAAAGAAAAACCTTTGACTATTAACCAGTATTTCTCCCGACAAAGCCTATATTTTTTTTGTTCCTGTTCACCCAAGTGGCATAGCTACAGCCATAGCAGACAGCACAGCTCTGTATAGATTATTTGCTTTTCATGTAGTTCATACGGAAAATTTATTTCCTGAACTACTGTACCTCTCTAGCAACTTCAGTTCTCAGCAAGAATCACTAGTGTTCAGATTTATCTGACATCTCTCCAACATATACTTGATTTAAAATGAATTTAATTTAACATGCACAACATCAACTAATATTTAGTTTTTCTAGTTTGGAATAGAGTGAACATGCATTCAAACCTCTGTCTCACTGCTCTCTGGGTCTCTGTTATTAGTAATATGTTTCCCCAATGTTAGAGAAAACAGTATTTGAACTTTAGCCCAAGGAACACACACCCAGTGTTTGCTGTTTTAGGGCTCAACCCAACTCAACTGACCCAGTACAGACATTGAGGGGACATTGTTGTATGTGAGCCTCATGAACCACAGTAAAATAGAGAGAGTTAAATTTTTTTGGACATTTAAGCCAAAAAGAAATTACATCAAATTGGGTAGGGCGACACTGAAAGATCAACAACACTGTGAGTCAAATTAACCACTTGCCGCCCGCCCTATTACAAAAAGACAGCGGCAAAGTGGTTTGATAATCCTGACCGGACGTCATATGACGTCCTCAGGATTATGAGCCGCTGCGCGCCCCCGAGGGCGCGCATCGCGGCGATCGCTGTTGCGGGGTGTCAGTCTGACACCCGGCAACTACGATCTTGGTAAAGAGTATCCGACGGAGACTCTTTACCATGTGATCAGCCGTGTCCAATCACGGCTGATCACAGTGTAAATGGGAAGAGCCGGTGATCGGCTTTTCCTCACTCGCGTCTGTCAGACGCGAGTAGAGGAGAGCCGATCGGCTGCTTCTCTGACAGGGGGGGTCTGTGCTGATCGATTATCAGCACAGCCCCCCCGAGGATGCCCACACTGGACCATCAGGGACGCCACCAGACCACCAGGGAAAAGGTAATCCTCCCTAGACCACCAGGGATGCCAATGGTCAGCACAATGGATGCCAATCAGTGCCCATAATGAATGCCAATCAGTGCCCACAATGGGCATCACTGATTGGCATGCATTATTGTTTGGCACTGATTGGCATCCATTAGTACAGTATAACACCAATGCCGCCTATGAGTGCCCACCTGTGCCGCCTATGAGTGCCCACCTGTTATGAGTGCCCACCTGTGCCGCCTATGAGTGCCCACCTGTGCTGCCTATCAGTGCCCACCTGTGCCGCCTATCGGTGCCCACCCATGCCCATCTGTGCCGCCTATCCATGCCCATCTGTGCCGCCTATCCATGCCCATCTCTGCCGCCCATCCATGCCAATCCGTGCCAGCTATCAGTGCCAATTTGTGCCACCTATCAGTGTCCATCCGTGTCGCCCATCCGTGTCGCCCATCCGTGCCGCCTATCAGTGTCCATCAATGCCACCTCATCAGTGCCACTTCATTGGTGCCCATCAGTGCCGCCTTATCAGTGCCCATCAGTGTAGCCCCATCAGTGCCCATCAGTGAAGGAGAAAACGTACTTATTTACAAAGTTTTGAAACTGAAACAAAAAAAAAACATTTTTTTTTTCAAAATTGTCTATATTTTTTTATTTGTAGCGCAAAAAATAAAAACTGTAGAGGTGATCAAATACCACCAAAAGAAAGCTCTATTTGTGGGAAAAAAATTATACAAATTTCGTTTGGGTACAGTGTAGCATGACCGCGCAATTGTCATTCAAAGTGCGACAGCGCTGAAAGCTCAAAATTGGTCTGGGCAGGAAGGTGTTTAAGTGCCCTGTATTGAAGTGGTTAATGTTATGCCCCGTAGACACGATCGGAAATTCTGCCAGCAAAAGGTCCGATGTGAGCTTTTGGTTGGAAATTCCGACCGTGTGTATGCTCGATCGGATTTTTGCTGGCGGAATTCCTGCCAGCAAAAGATTGAGAGCAGGTTCTCTATTTTTCCGACGGAAAAAGTTCTAATCGTCTGTAGCAATTCCGACGCGCAATACTCCTACACATACTAGGAAACAATTTGACACATGCTTGGAAGCTTTGAACTTCATTTTCTTGGCTTGTCGTAGTGTTGTACGTCACCACGTTCTTTTTTTTTTTTTCTTATAAAATACAATTATTTTATTCATTGTAACACTTTATTATTATTCCCCCCCCTCCCGATACCCTAATTGTATGTCAGTATTTTTCCATCTCCTGTTATTCCTCCTCCCATATGGATTCTATTTATGGTCTTAAATGTTCTGCATAACTCCAGTCTTTCTTGAAATCTTTCCAGCATTTCCATTTTTTTGTCACTGCTTCTTTTTCATTATCCTCTCCACTAATCAATTTTTCCATCTTGTATGTCTCTTCAACTGCATTTACCCATTCCCACATCGATGGAGTTTCTATATCCTGACAGTTTTTAGGGATTAATTTTTTCGCTGCGTTAAGGAGATGTGGGATTATGGTTTCTTGATATTGTTTTATATCCCACTTTGTACCATGGAATAGTATAGTCCAAGGGTCTATTTTCAAACTTATTTTAGTTATTTCTCTTATTTTTTGTACAATCTTTCCCCAGTAGATTTTGATTTTTGGGCATTCCCACTGAAGGGATATTTAGCTTAACCGCTTTCATTCTTTAAGAAATTTGGTTTCCATTTTGTGTCTCTCTCTAACATCCACCTCACAAAATGTATGCTCAAGTTTTGCTAGTCTAGTTTCGTTTCCCATGTTACTGTTATCTTATTTAGTTGTTTCGTTTCTTGGAAAGCACATGATTTTGAGGAATTGCTAGTTTCACTTTTATTGTAGGCTGTACTTGTATATGATTGGATAATCTGTATGACACGTTCAAAGGGTGGTACTTTCTGAAAGCCCCCTTTAAATATTCACACCAAAGAATAAAGATTAGATTTGCTCGGAGAGACTATGTTGTTTTGTGTCATTGTCTCAATGGGCTAATCTCCCAGGCCTGTGTGGGGATTGAACGTCACACTATGACAGACATGAAGGGGTTAAAGAAATCACCTTTAGACAATCTACATTCCTTTCACCCACCATAAGTGTGCCATTGTTCCTATGGTTTTACAGCCTCGCCAACATTCCGGCGATCTTCCCTGCTGGTATTTTGCCATCTTATCCGGGTTATTATACCATCTAGTAATGCATTTATAGTTCATCTCAGCTGTTTTGCTGTCTATTGCCGACCTATGTGTTAGTGTCATTATTTTACTTATTGTGTCCTTATCACTCTGTGTTCCTAATTTCTTTTCCCATTTACTGATGTATGGCGGGATCTCCAGCTCCTCCAACGTCATCAACAATCCGTACATCCTTGATACAATTCCTTTCGGGTTGTTGGTTATACAGAGTTGTTCCAACTGGGTCAGCTCCTCTTCAGATCTTACAGGTTGTGGTAAGCTGCCAATAAAATGAGCCAGCTGGAGGTACCACCACCCATCCAAAACCATTAAATCCTTGTGTTCCAATTCACTTCGTGTTATGAGTTTACCTTCTTTCATAATATCTTTTATTTGTGTTTTTTCATTTTTTTATCCAATTACCTCCTATTTCCTTTTTCCCCGGTGGAAATAGCTCATTCTCCTTCAGTGCAGTAAGCGGTGAGTTATAGTGTCCATTACATTTTTTATAAACCTCATCCCAAAACTTAAATACTATTCGTGTCATCTCATTTGTGTTCCCTTCTAGAGCCCTGTACTTTGGAGGGTTCCACACTATTTTACCTAAATGTGTCCCACAATATTTACATTTCTAAGTTAACCCATCTTTTCTCTTTTCCTTTCTCACCCACCCAATCAACAATTCTGGACAACACTATTGCCTTATAGTAATTATATAGATCGGGGACTACCAGTCCTCCTCGCTTTTTCCCCTGTTTTAACACTAAAGCCGCGTACACACGTAGTGGTATGTCCGACGTACTTAGTCTGACGGACTTCCCGCCAGACTGTCCGTCGGACTTTCCGAACGGGCTACTTGCCCACACACAGCACTTTTTGAGCGGACTAATACGGCGTACTAAGTCCGCCATACTATCCGCTCTACTTTTGAAATGAACGGACTCGCCCACACACGCGGAGGAAAGTCCGCTCATTTCGAGCGCGTCTCCAGGTAGGCGGGGCCCGCGAAGGAGACGTCGCTGGCCCCGCCGCCTGGTATGGACTTAAAGGGGAACCCCAACACCGAAAAAAATCGGCGTGGGGTACCCCCCAAGTCCATAACAGACCCTTGTCCGAGCACGCTACCCGGCCGGCCAGGAAAGGGGGGGTGAGCGAGCGCCCCCCCCCTTCCTGAGCTGTACCAGGCCGCGTGCCCTCAACATGGGGGGTGCCTTGGGAAAGGGGGGCCGCACGGCCCCCCACCCCAAAGCACCTTGTCCCCATGTTGATGAGGACAAGGGCCTCTTCCCGACAACCCTGGCCATTGGTTGTCGGGGTCTGCGGGCGGGGGGCTTATCGGAATCCGGGAGCCCCCTTTAATAAGGGGCCCCTGGATACCGGCCCCCACCCTATGTGAATGAGTATGGGGTACAATGTACCCCTACCCATTCACCTGTAAAATAAAAGTACAAAAAAAACACAATACACGAGATAAAATACTTTATTGCACAGCTCCGGGGGTCTTCCGTCTTCGGGGGTCTTCTCGCCGGACTCCTCCGCTATCTTCTTGTAGCTCTTTTACTAGCGGAGGAGCCCGGCTTTCTTCCTCGCCGCCGCCCTCTTCTTCCGACTTCGGGGGTCTTGTCCCCCTCTTCGGTCTTCTGTCGCCGCCGCCGCCTCCTTCCGTTCTTCTTCTTCTTCTTCTTCTTCTTCTTCTCCAGGAGATGTTGACTCGACGATCTCTCCGGCCGCAATGCCAAGGACGCACTGCGCTGCCACTTATATAGGGACAAAAGGCGGTGTCACATGGGTTTATGTCACATGGGTTGGTGTCACATGGTGACCCCGCCCCCTTGCGATGTCACAGTCCCGGAGGATGCTGGGACTGTCGCCATATGACATCAACCCATGTGACCAACCCATGTGACATAAACCCATGTGACACCGCCCCTTGTCCCTATATAAGTGGCAGCGCAGCGCGTCCCTGGCATTGCGGCCAGAGAGATCGTCGAGTCAACATCTCCTGGAGAAGAAGAAGAAGAAGAAGAAGAACGGAAGGCGGCGGCGGCGACAGAAGACCGGGCCACCGCCTGTAAAAGAGCTATAAGAAGGCGCGGTGGCCCGGCAGAAGAACCGAAGAGGGGGACAAGACCCCCGAAGTCGGAAGAAGAGGGCGGCGGCGAGGAAGAATGCCGGGCTCCTCTGCTAGTAAAAGAGCTACAAGAAGATAGCGGAGGAGTCCGGCGAGAAGACCCCCGGAGCTGTGCAATAAAGTATTTTATCTCGTGTGTTGTGTTTTTTTGTACTTTAATTTTACAGGTGAATGGGTAGGGGTACATTGTACCCCATACCCATTCACATAGGGTGGGGGGCCGGTATCCGACCCCCGCCGGCAGACCCCGACAACCAACGGCCAGGGTTGTCGGGAAGAGGCCCTTGTCCTCATCAACATGGGGACAAGGTGCTTTGGGGTGGGGGGGCCGCGCGGCCCCCCTTCCCCAAGGCACCATCCATGTTGAGGGCACGCGGCCTGGTACGGCTCAGGAGGGGGGCGCTCGCTAGCCCCCCCTTTCCTGGCCGGCCGGGTAGCGTGCTCGAACAAGGGTCTGTTGTGGACTTGGGGGGGACCCCCACGCTGATTTTTTTCGGCGTTGGGGGTTCCCCTTTAAGTCCATACCAGGCGGCGGGGCCAGCGACGTCTCCATCGCGGGCCCCGCCTACCTGGAGACCCACTCGAAATGAGCGGACTTTTCTCTGGGCGGGAAAAGTCCGCTCATTTCAAAAGTACGGCAGACTGGCATACACACGGCCGGATTGTCCGCCGAAATGCCAGTCCGGCGGGAAGAATTGAGTGCAACACGGCATTCTAAGTACTTTCGGGTCAAAAAAGTATGCCGGCGGCTACACACGGTGGGATTGTTTGGCGGACTTGAGTTTGCCGGACTTTTCCACCGGATTGTTTGATCGCGTGTACGCGGCATAAGAAAGAAATCCTTGGTTTTCTATTCTTCCATATAAATTTGAGCAGTAATGATTTTAACTTTGAGAAATAGCCAGCAGGAATTTCGATCGGCATCATCTGGAATTTATATAAAATCTTAGGGAGAATAACCATCTTTAATGTATGTATTCGTCCCAACCAAGAGAGTGGTCTATTACCAAATCGTCTAAGTTCATTTTTAATTTCATTTAATAGTGGAATATAATTTAATTGGTAGATTTTCTTGAGTGAGTTAGCTAATTTTATTCCTAGGTATTTCAAATTTCTTCTCCATATAAAGTCACCGCGTTCTTAATGGTCGAAAGTTCAGAGAACTTTTGTGTGACCATGTGTATGCAAGCCAAGCTTGAGCGGAATTCCATCCAAGATTTTTCCGATGGAAATTTCGCTGATGTGTAAGGGGCATTAGCAGGTGCTACAGAGGGATGTCACTGATGTTGACCTCAAAATGTATGTGAAATGACAACATGATTTGTATTTATATAACTTCTGCTATTGATATTCTTTGTTGATTTAGAATATATAATGAGATAAATAATGTGGCCAACAAAAGCCCACATTAACTAGACAAACAATCGTGTGTAAGATGATTCTACTAATTCTGCTAATTTACTAACCTAAGTCAAATTTAAATTAGCATATTGAATTAGGTCATTGGTGTCTGACCTTAAATTACTGGTGCTGCATCTTTCTGAATATGTAGGCATGAAAGAAATGCTCAATTTAGTTATTTATCTGGTTCACCCTGCAGGAAAGAACAGGGAGGATTGACGCATGTATAACTAGGCAAGTTAACAAATCAGTTTGAAATAAAACCTTTATCTAGAAACCACAATGACCTTATCTTAATTTAGTTAAAAATAGATAACAGACACATATGTTAAAAATCAGAAAAGAGGTTTATTTCCAATAAAATAATTAATTAGGTGGGAGAAGGCAATGGAGGGTTGGGGTATGGAACAAGAAGGAGAGTGACCAATAGTGGGAACTGGCAGAGGAGGGTTGCGGGGATAGGACCAGGAGGAGAGCAGGCAATAAAGGGAGGGGGCAGACATTAAAGAGGAAAGGAAAAGGAGCAGGGTGGCTGTAATTGGGAGGAGGATGCGGAAAACTGGGGGACAAAGACAAGGAAAAGGGTGGATGATAGTAGGAGGAGGTAGGGGAGAGTTTGGGGTTATTGGACAAGGAAGAGGATAGGCAATAGTGGGAAGAGGCAAAGGAGGAGTGGTGACCAAAGGACGTTGAAGAATAGCAGGGCTTTTGAGGGGCATTGTCTTATGAAGTTGCTGGGTAGGACTGAAAAGTGTTGTTGTGTAATTGTATGGGGGGTGGAGGGGATTGTGGACATTTGTTAAAAAAGAATGGGGGAATAAAGGCGTTGGGGAATTTTAAGAAGAATTGTGGCACGTTTGCAGTCTGATAAGGGCTGTGGTTGTGGTGATGGCTGTGATACTGCTGATGGCTATGGCTCTGGTGCTAGATGGGGGTAAGGTTTAGGTCTACGTCCCTTGTAGTGCCATTCTGGATCAGCAAACCAAGAGCATGAGATAACCCCCTATAAAATAGATTTTGTTGTTGCAATGAATCATGGAATATGTTAAAAATTTTTATTTAATTTATTATTGGTACTTACACTATATAGCGCTCTCAATTTACACAGTGCTCTACATATATATATTGAACATTCACATCAGTCTCTGCCCTCAAGGAGCTTACAATCTAAGATTCCTAACTCACACTCATACATACTAGGACCAATTTAGACAGGAGCCAATTAATCTTGGGGTGACAGTGTTGCTGCGGTGTGTGGAAGCAATCCAGCAGCTGTATAGCCAACGGATAATTTCCATCTGACATCTGACATTCAGCTTGCCAGATTTACACACTACATACTACTCTAGCAGCCAGGAGTGTGTGTAAACGCCCCTGCTACTGCTAACATATGGCATACATTGGAGGCAGTGAAAGGGTTAATATAGGAGTAGAGCATGTTTGCTTAGCAAGGCTATTTCCCCCTATGTTATAAAAAAATGTATTACATTTATGAAACATATGCCATCACATGGCAGTGAATGTCTTTTTCAATTCTTTTTAGTATTTTGCACATGGTTGCTTTTTTGAGGTCAGCACAGCTTCATATTTTTCACAAAGCTCTGCGAAGATGATTTCAATGTGAACAAACACTTACCTTTATGAACATATTAAATTAGATCAATAAATCAATATTAGAAAGACTAAAAAAGTAAGCATAGTCTAACTGACACAAAATGTTTTGTAGCCTTGTTTGGGGTGCACTGTGGGAGATTAGTTAGGTTTAAATGATATTCAGGCTCCACTTGAAGACCAAGCCTTTTCTGGCACTTTTTGTTTTCAAGTTTAAATCAATATTGGTTGCTAAAAAAATATTTAGAACCCCCAAAAATTATATATATATTTTTAGCAGAGACCCTAGGGAATAAAATGGCGATTGTTGCATGTTGATGGTATTTGTGCAGTTTAAAAAAAAAAGGATACTGTGCAGGTTATTTAGGAACTATTCCAAAGGGAATGCTCTTATGGTGACTGAGGACGTCTCTTCCCTTTACACCTTGGGATCTTAGAGTGGGATGTCAATGCATTTATAAACAATAGTTAAATGACTTCCTGCTTCTATATGGTTTTTGAAGTAACAAGGCAGTATTTGTATATTTTTTGTATATATTTATCCACTCCCCCTTTGGGTCACATACTGTATTAAGAGGATTTTAGATGTTTTAGGATTGAGTTTTAAATATTCCTTGTATGGGCATTTTTTTTTGAGCTCTGTCCAATATAAATATTTTTTGGATACAGCATGTGATTTTCTTATTTAACCACCTGCTTACTGGGCACCTAAAGCCCCCTCCTGTCCAGACCAAGTTTTAGCTTTTAACGCTGTCACTCCTTGAATAACAATTGCACAGTCATATAACACTGTACCCAAAAGACATTTTTATAATTTTTTTCCCCACAAATAGAGCTTTCTTTTGGTGGTATTTGATCACCTCTGGGTTTTTTATTTTTTGTTAAACAGATAAAAAATAGCATTTTTTTTTAAAAATACAAAACCGTTTTATATTTTGTTAATAAATTTTGCAAACAGGTAATTTTTCTCCTTCATTGATGTGCGCTGATGAGTCTACACTGATGGGCACTGATAGGCTGCACTGATGGGCATCGATAGGCTGCACTGATTAGGTGACACTGATGGGCACTGATAAGGTGGCACTGTTGGGCAGTAATAGGCAGCACTGTTGGGCACTGATGAAGTGGCATTGGTGGGCACTGAGAGGTGGCACTGATGGGTGGCAATGATGGGTGGCACTGATGAATGGCACTGAATGGCATTGATAGGTGGCACTGAAGGGCACTAATAGGTGGAACTGATAGGTGACACTGTTAGCTGTCACTGATGGGCACTGATGGGTGGCAGTGATGAGCACTGATGGGTGGCAGTGTTGGGCACTGGTAGGTGACACTGATAGGCAGCAATGCTAGGTAGCACTGATGAGCTACTGATTGGCATCACTGGTGGGCATTGATAGGTGGCACTCATGAGCATTGATAGGTGGCACTGATTGCTGGCACTTATGTTCTGGTGGGCACTGTTTGGTGGGCACTGTGGCTACTGATTGGTGGGCACTGAATTGTGGCACTGGCAGGCAGTACTGGTGGGGACATATATGAGGCGGCTTCACCTCTTCCTCTTTGGGACCAATGTCCCTTCATCAGAAGCCGGTGACCTACTTTTTTTTCTCCTCATCTTGTCAGTGTGAGAAGAAAAAAAAAATTACCGATCTGTTTGCATCACGTTATCAGCTGTCATTGGCTGACAGCTGATCACATGGTAAGGGGTCGGATCTGAACAAGTTAATATGCTATTATGTATATTTTACTCTTTTGTATATTACTTTTATTTTTACTTAATATAATTCATGTGGTGAACCATTATTGAGCAATGTATTCCATTTGTTTTCTGTGATATTGCATTTACATACAACCACAAGATGGAGCGCTTTCAAGCAGGATTGATTTAACAGCTTTTTTCTGCCACTTTTTCCACAAATCTTTTTTATTACAACATATATGTATATACTTGTTGCTAGATTTGGACTTTCTGGTGGAGGAATTTAAAAATAGTTGTAGTTAACATTCCAGTCATGATTGATCTCTATGTCTAGAAGTTGTATGTATTTGCCGTTCATTTCTGGTGTCACTTCTGCTTTAAATACATGACCTCTGACATTGCACACTGATCTCTAATCCCAGTGGATGCCATTTGTGGGGCAACGCGTTGGACGAAGTCTGTGTGTGACATTATCACATGCTAGCAATCACCTTTGAGCACAGGAGGACAGTAACGTGAAATTCCTTTAAGCACTGATGGTAACCTGTGTTACCATCGACTGCATATTAACTTTTTACTTCATTCGATTTCTTTGTGGTGGATTTTATTATTTTACTGGGATTTACAGCGCACTTTTTATATTTGGACTTTTTCACATTTGCTCATTTGCACAGTTATATACCTGTATTTTGTTTATGTGATTTAAACTGTTAGCATATATTTATTGTTTTTTTATATTTGCTTATTTGCACTTATTCATGTGTGATTTAAAGTGTCAGCACATATTTATTGTATTTTACACTTGCTGTTTTGCAATTATTCCCAAATTGATCAATTTGTGGTTTTGAGACTTAAAGGAACAGCGCACCTTTTTAATTTTAGTTTAGTTTATGGGCCCAGTGTTCGGGATACTTGAGTTGCAGCAGTCCACACTATTTTCATTGGCTGAGTGCAAAAGTTTATTTTTATTTCTTTTTGCGTCAAATATTTTTATTGAGATTTCAATAATAAAACAGTACAATAGCAAACTGCAAACAGTACACAGCAAATATCGAAAATTAATAGGAGCATCCACCAATAGACATAGTTCAAGGTGGAGAGAACAGGTAATTCAGTCTAGTGGCAATCAGTCATCTAACATCAATACCTATCCTCTCTACCTATATCAGCACTTGTCCAACATTCGTAGCTCAGGTCTGTTGGGTGAAAGTTTTATACCATTGTAGCCAGGGGGCCCATGACCGTTGTTCTTTGAGATATCGTGCGTTTGTAGTGGTCAGAGTCAGTAGTTCGTATGAATAATGGGTTTGGGTAAGAGTTATAACATTGTTCAAGGAGGGCGGGGATTCCGATTTCCATCTCCTAGTGAGTGACAGTCTAGCTGCCAAGAGTATGTGTGTTACTACTTTGCGATGTGCAGGTGTAATAAGGTTGATGTTTATATTTAGTATGGCCTAATTCTGGGGAGGCTCGAAGAGGGGTGCCAATTACTTCGGAAATCAACCGGAACACCTCTTTCCAATATTTTTATTTCTTGAAATACAGTTTATTGCTGAGAGTATCTCTTTCATGCACCTTCAGTCATTTTTTTTAGCAGTTTCCCCTTTGATGAAAGAGAAATGTTTGGTCTTTCTCAATTTACTCATCTGAAGGGTGTTCTGGCCTGAGTTGACTTATACATTTCCAACATGGTTGTTCTGGTTTGTCAGATTTGCAAATGAAAGCTTTGTTACTGGCCATTTTCTTTTATTCGGTTTGCTATTTTGCTGTAGCTGGCTATTACTGGGCTATGGCTGGGTTCTCAGCTTTTCTTTGGGCCCATAACCTGTTTCTGTATATAGCCCTATAGAACAGACGGTGCACAGTCCACATGGGCTTTGCTGCTTAACTGAAGACAGGAAACAGGAAACTTTATTCTGGGAAAAAAGCATAGAGCATACCATAGGTGCATATAAAGGGGTGGGTCCTGCGCAAATCGTGCCACTCAAATAAAATACACAAATTCAAAATAATATAAATATGTGCATACATACAATGCCGTGAAAAAAATATAGTCCAAAAAACAGCACGCATAAAAATATATAAAAAATATATAAAAAAATGGAAAAAAGGTTTAATGATAGAACAATAATAAAATGTCCGCTACTCAAGGCTCCCAGAACTCTCACCTTTAAACGAAGTGAATAAGCAAATCAAACAAACTCCAGGATTCTCTTATTTCATTCATAAATAATAAATAATAGCCATCAGGAAATCCAAAGGAGGGATGCAATGATACAATTCCGCCACTAGAGGGCCAGTCCCAGCTTCCAGAACAGGTGAAATGGATCTTCACTTCTATTTCACAGTGTATGGCTCAAAATAAGAGAGAGGAGGGGGAGAGAGAGAAACAGGAGACTTCCATAGTGTAGTAGTTTAAAAAACGGCAGGTAGATTTATTAAAAAGCAGTAAAGACTCTCACATTTTAATTGCAAAAACAAGCACAATCAGGAAGAGGGTATAATGACAACTTCCTCCCGCCTTACTCTACTTCCGGTTCGTCCTCTGGCCAATCCCTACGCGTTACGTCATGTGACTTCTTCATGGGGATGCTGATAGGACCTTGCTGGCCTCCATAAGTATAATGAGAATAGGAACCGGAAATGCCAGTTCGGCCATTTTGGAAAAGGGCAAGGATAGAGGTAAACAAGCGAAAACAGGAAGTGCTGTCTCCGCCATCTTGCTACTCCAACATTGCTAGACGGAAGTGTAGAAAACCACCATCTTGGAGTAGAAGAAAAACACAGAATCGCCAATATAGACAAAAACAGCGCTAATAAAATATTCAAAAAATATAAATTACTTTAATGATAAAATTAACATACATATTATATCCCAAATGCATCTAAAAAGCAAAACGCTAAATCTGAGATTAAGAAAAGCATGACATCATTTTGACTGAATGATCAAGCTTGCTAAAGAGGGATAATAGGGAGATAGGATAAAAATATAAATATAGATTGCAAAATGGCAAACCCGCTGCAAAAACTGGGACTACTATATAAAAAATCAGTATATCAATGTATAATAATAATCATACTAATACAAGAAAAAAAAATTTTGTTTAAAAATTAAAATTAAATTATTAATAATTAATAATTTAATAAATATGAATACGTGAGATAAATAAGGTCACATACCGGAAATAGAGTAGGACTTTACAAAAATTATTATATAATAATCTATCCACAATTTCATCAATAAATAATCACAGAAAAAAAAAAAAAAACATAAAAATTAAAAAGATAAAAATATTAATAATTAATACCATCAATATTAAAAATTACTTAAAAAACAATTCAGATCAAAATCTACATTAAGACCATCAGGATAAAAAGACCTCATAGTAAAAATCCATCTAGATTCCTTTTGACTAATAGTTCGGATTTTGTGGCTACCCCTCCAGGTGGGGTTATATCTTTCGATGCCCCAAAACTGCAAGTGGGAGGGGTCTCGATTATGTACCTGATCAAAATGTTTAGACACACTATGATTGGGAAACCCCTTAAGGATGTTCTGTATATGCTCTTTTAGCCTAACTTTCAACGCTCTTTTTGTTCTCCCAATGTATTGCAACTTGCAACTACATTGGAGGCAATATACTACACCCTCCGTATGGCATCCTATAAAGTCACGTATATCGTGTGTTTGTCCAGTGATAGTACTAACAAAATTAATTTTTTTATTTTGAAATTTTTTGGCATGTCTACATGCAAAGCAGTTTTTACATGGATAAAAACCTTTCCCTGTAAAAAAAGAAAAATCCCTTTTGGGGGGTGGTTCAACAACAGATTTAGCAATAATATCTCTCAGGGTGGGAGCCCTTTTATAAATAACATTCGGTCTTTCTGGTAGGATTTTGCCCAAGTCCCTATCATTTTTAAGGACATGCCAATGCCGACTTAATACTCTGGAAACCTCTTTGTACTGTACGTTATAATCAAGAATAATAGAAGGAACCTCATAATTGTATTTGAGTCTCTTGTTAATGTTATCTTGGAGCATGGTACATCTATCCATGCATTTAACATGTTCAATTTCCCTTTTTAGTTGTAAATCTTCATAGCCCTTTTCTTTGAATCTGGTGGCAATTAAGTTAGCCTGTTCTAAAAAGTCATCGGTTTTAGTACAATTCCTTCTTATTCGGACCAACTGTCCTTTAGGTATGTTGTACAACCATGATTTAAAATGACAGCTGTTAATGGAGATATAGCTATTCGCATCGACACTTTTAAAATGCGTTTTTGTAATTACTGTGTTATTATCCAGGGAGATGTTTAAATCTAAAAAATTAATACTTTTTTCATCTATTATCCATTCCAAATGGATATTTTTATCATTATTATTCAATTTGGTAAGGAATTTTTCCAATGCTTCACGGCTACCGTTCCAGACAATAACAATATCGTCAATAAATCTTTTATAGAGCGTCAACTCTGCTGGGATGTCTTGATATACAGCCTTCTCTTCCCAGTGGGCCATAAAATTTTTGCAGCGGGTTTGCCATTTTGCAATCTATATTTATATTTTTATCCTATCTCCCTATTATCCCTCTTTAGCAAGCTTGATCATTCAGTCAAAATGATGTCATGCTTTTCTTAATCTCAGATTTAGCGTTTTGCTTTTTAGATGCATTTGGGATATAATATGTATGTTAATTTTATCATTAAAGTAATTTATATTTTTTTGAATATTTTATTAGCGCTGTTTTTGTCTATATTGGCGATTCTGTGTTTTTCTTCTACTCCAAGATGGTGGTTTTCTACACTTCCGTCTAGCAATGTTGGAGTAGCAAGATGGCGGAGACAGCACTTCCTGTTTTCGCTTGTTTACCTCTATCCTTGCCCTTTTCCAAAATGGCCGAACTGGCATTTCCGGTTCCTATTCTCATTATACTTATGGAGGCCAGCAAGGTCCTATCAGCATCCCCATGAAGAAGTCACATGACGTAACGCGTAGGGATTGGCCAGAGGACGAACCGGAAGTAGAGTAAGGCGGGAGGAAGTTGTCATTATACCCTCTTCCTGATTGTGCTTGTTTTTGCAATTAAAATGTGAGAGTCTTTACTGCTTTTTAATAAATCTACCTGCCGTTTTTTAAACTACTACACTATGGAAGTCTCCTGTTTCTCTCTCTCCCCCTCCTCTCTCTTATTTTGAGCCATACACTGTGAAATAGAAGTGAAGATCCATTTCACCTGTTCTGGAAGCTGGGACTGGCCCTCTAGTGGCGGAATTGTATCATTGCATCCCTCCTTTGGATTTCCTGATGGCTATTATTTATTATTTATGAATGAAATAAGAGAATCCTGGAGTTTGTTTGATTTGCTTATTCACTTCGTTTAAAGGTGAGAGTTCTGGGAGCCTTGAGTAGCGGACATTTTATTATTGTTCTATCATTAAACCTTTTTTCCATTTTTTTATATATTTTTTATATATTTTTATGCGTGCTGTTTTTTGGACTATATTTTTTTCACGGCATTGTATGTATGCACATATTTATATTATTTTGAATTTGTGTATTTTATTTGAGTGGCACGATTTGCGCAGTACCCACCCCTTTATATTCATTATTTGATAGTTTGTGCTCACTATTTTGTCCTGCTGCAATTTTTAGTTAGCATTTGCACTTTATATCACTCAGGCTCTTTTTCACAGCATCTGTGTTTCATTATATCTGATTTTGGATTTTGTTCCACTTTAGTCACTTATTACCACTTAGCGGCGCGAAGGCTGACCACTTTTATACCATAGATGCAGCTACAAACATATAAACACTGCAGTCTTATGGTCTTATGGTTGAAGAATAGATCTTTTACAAATACTGATGTATTGTAGTTCTTGCACAAAATACAATGCTGTATTCCAATTACCTTCTGTGAATTTGCCTTAACCCATTTTCATGCAATGTTTACGGAGCATTGTCTGGTAAATTCTGCAAACCAGCATAGTGAATAGACAGTTCCGAGATCACATGCAATATTTAAGGAAAATGTGTCCGGCACATAAATAATGCATATAATATGCTTTCACGAATGGAGCCCTAGGTCTGGCTGGTCTGGCGGCTGTCAGGGACAATATGACTGGTGTGGCAGTGAGCAGGGACACTGTAACTGGTGTGGCGGTTATTATGGACAATATGATTGGTGTGGCAGTGATCAGGGACACTGTAACTGGTGTGGCAGTAATTAGGTACAATATGACTGGTATGGCAGGGATCAGGGACAATATGACTGGTGTGAGAGTGGGGAACACTGACTGGGAGACTGTGATTAGGAACACTGTGAGTGGGTGGCAGTGATTAGGGACAATGGTTGGTGCGGCGGTGATTAGGGACACTGTGAGTAGATTGAGGTTATTAGGGACACTGAGTGGACTGCAGTAATTAGGGACACTGGCCTTGTGATATTATACTGCTGTGGCAGTTAACATGGGATAATGGCTGACACACAGTGATATCAGAGCAGCCAGTCATTGTACATGATCACTTCCACAACGGTGCAATGTCACCATTGTTGAAACCGTACTTGCTGTGGTGACAGCATGCAGGAAAAAAAAATGACTGTTTTTTAATATACTGTCACCAGAGCAGTGCAGTGTCACCAGCCTGACACTGTAGTACTCTTGGGAGGGGCGATCAGCGATTTTTTTTTTTTACACACTCTGATTGCTTATTACAGTGATGTTCACTGTATAGGCAACCAGTAACACCATTAATTCATAAAATATTTGTTTACTACTGTGATTGGTCACAGTTATCACATGGCACAGGGCTTCTGTGACTGACTCTGATGCCATGTGATTGCTGTGACCAATCACAGAGATCATACAGTAGTAGGCAAGGCATCATGAATGACAGCCTTGTTTACTACAGTAACTGTGATTGATCACTGCAATCACATGGTTCCAGGGCTGCTCACAGCTGCCCGGTACCCCAATTGGTGATCTGCTGTGTCCAGTAAACACAATCATCATAGATCACACCCCTGCACACTCCAGGAGGGCTCACGCTTCTGGGAGGATGTACGGGTATGTCGTCCTGGAACTAGAAAGCATCTGCCCAGCTGTTTATGTACATTGTCCAGGCGGAAAGTGTTTAATTACTTATAGAGAAAATAATTCCTACCATATTTTGGTATTAAATTTACTTTTCCTATAGCACTGCATTTAAATGGTGGATAGATAAATGTCTGTACAGAATGGGTCATTTTATTGACCCCAAAGGACTATCTGAATAAAAAATATAAGATTCCTTCAAGTGAGACATTTAGATTTAATCAAATTACACAGTTTATTCACAGCATTCAAGAAACAAAGACCATTTCTGCTATGAAATCTTTTGAACATTGGTGTTTCACCCCAACAATCCAAAAGACAGTATTTCCTTCCTAAACACTCAATTTAATATTACTACATCCAAACTACTCTACGTGGAATAGTGGGATTCAGTCATTGAACTATGGAAATTAAAGATTGTCACATGTGGTCTATAGGAGCCCATAATTGAATAAATACCAGGAATTCTGCCACTTTGTAAAATGTGCTGGCTTACTATGCCATAAGTCCAACAAGGTGCATGCCACCCTATGGACTAATCACTGCAATTTACAACTGACAGTTTTGCTGAGGACTGGGAGTACATCTATACTACACTATAGCTCTGCCTGTGTTTTGTGAATAGGTTCACATAACAACAAAAACTCTGTGATTGAGCAGGAGGAGGGGAACGGTGGGCACAGCAGCTGCATGCAATTCTGCAACTGTTGAAGCTGAGGCCAGAAGGTCCAGCGTCAGAGCGCCAGGAGTATAGTGAGAGCTATGCTCCCAGCCCTTAGTTAAAATGTGAACTGTAAATGAAAGAGATAAGTCCACAAAGGGCGTGCACCCATAGTAATTCAGCACCTTTTACAAAGTGGCTGAATTCCTGGAGTTCAGCTTTAATATGTTCCTCATAGAAGCAAACTAAATTACTTTCTAAATAGTTACTAAATTTGCTATTTACTAAATAAAAGCAAACTTTAATAGATTAGTATTCCCTAAAAAAAATGTTGAGTTTTTCACATAACAGATTACCAGAGTTTGAGAGATTTTGAGACCCCTGAGCTTGATATGCCCCTCAATTAATATTTTCGTTTTGTTTTTCCCACTTCTTGGACCCTTTCTCTACCGTTTTTTCCTTAATCTTTCCCTTAACCATATATTATTTTTTTATACCAGTTCTTATTAAATAAAAGTAAACCCTGTAAGTATACTGGAAAGATGTGAAGTCATGTGTACCTTTTCTTTAACCTACCTCTAACTTATAAAGTCATAATGTTTGGTGGGTTACTATGTAATTAGTGTGGTAATAAGTTATGACATTGGAAAACTTTTGTACTTTGAAATGAATGTTTCTTCAAGGAAATAAAACCTTGAATTTTTTTTTTTTTTATTTGTCTGTTCATTTTTGCACTTTATGTGTTTTTGTAATACAGGTAATGTACTTTTATTATTACAGGAGAATTTATTTGCATTTGCATTGATTATATCCAACATAAATTAATTGGTTGCAAATGATATGTTAATGCTCTAGGGACCTACCTTCTTATCTTATTAGTCACAAAGAATAAAAAGGTTCCTGTGAGGTTTCAGTAACTAATATATAAAGGCATACATTCATTTTATAATTAGCTTGCTGGAAAGCCGCATCATATTTCTTGAGGTAAACATTTTTTTATTTTGTTCTAAGCAAAGAAAATTTTAAGACAATTCTTAGATAGAAAAACAAATAATAGAAAATAAAGCACAATTATTCCAAGGTTACCCACATATTATGTTAGAAATTATTTGTACACTTCAGCCAACAGCTATTACTTTTTTGTTCCAAACTAAAATAAATTATTATAAAATAACGATATGCTTAAAAGATGACTAAAAATGATCTTTCTCTTTTTCTTATAATACATTTTATGTACATGTGGTAGTTATTAATTTATGTTAGTATATTATTTAAAAAATAGTTCTGAACAGTAGGACATAGGAATATACTCAGTTATATTTCTGTCTATGTTTCTCTACTCCAAATTTCCCTGATTTCTTTCCAGAGCAGAACGTTATGGAAAATCTTTCCAACTAAGACAAAGGCAGAAAAAAAAGTGTTTTATGCAGAGTAGGGCAGTGTTATGCAGAGTAGGGAAGTGTTAGAAGTTTTTGTTTCTATCAGAGAATTTTCTGTCTCATTGGCAACTAGCAAGATAACTTGTATTTGTTCAATTTCCAATGCATATGGGTAATGAAAGGATGAGAGCTCCAAGCCATAGAGATTAATCCAGATAATTGTATTCTATTCTATCAAGCGTCCTATCAAGCATTGACAGGCGACATGTTTCAGGAGCTTGATGCAAGTTACTCTTCATTAGTGATGAGCTGAAAGCTGTGGGTCCACGCTTGAAAAGTTTGAAAGCAGCAATAATCATTTTCAGGACTGATAGGCAAGGGAGTATCAAATAATGAGCAGGGCTTTATCCTGGGAGCCATGCACAAATTAAAAAAAAAAATTTAAAATGTTCATTTAAGCTGAAGAGGGTCTTTGCAGGTGTCTTAAAGGTTTAAAATATACAATTCCTTTTAACATTACAATTCTCAGGAACAGAATTAGCAACACTACAGTGTAGGGTCACATGCACTGAATGTGTAATAATTTTGTTTTTGGCTTACATACAGCAACCCATTATCATTGATTACCACTCAAATAAAAAGCCTTTTTTAATTAGATTTTTCAAAGACAGTTATTATAATTTTTTTTGTGCAGCCGTGATAGGTCATAAGTGAGCGCTGAAAGCAGCAAAGACAACATAAGTAAAATTTCTTGCAAGTTATTTACTTTGACAAAAAATAAAACTAGCGCTGTCAACATAATGTAGCTATCGCATAAGTTGTGATCTTTTTCTAAGTACCACACTATGTACAAAGTTTAACAAACACACCTCAAAACTGCAAACCCACTTTACAGAGATGAGACAAGCTAAAATAATGACAGCACCATGTCTCAGATTAAACTGACAAATGTATGGTGTAAAGGCTGGAGAATATGAAAGCAATATGATTGGGTCTCAGGGCAAAGATAGGTAAAAAAATAATTTTTCAAAGACAGCATTCATAAATATTTTGTATGTCCAAAAAACACTACAGCGGTGACACTGTGGAAATCCTATAGTGATAAAATGACAGATAACCAGTTAAAAAAGAAGTATTGAAAGATACTTATTCCCAGAGGTATAGGAATAAAAATGTAAATTGGTAGAAATGGCTGACACTGTGGTGCTGGCAAGGCTGCTTTCATTTGTGGGCTGGAAATCCACAATCTGTAAAATAGGAAGGGAAGAAAGAACCAAATCTGTATAGTATAGCACAATTTATAAAGTAAAATAACATATAAAACAAATAGAACTCACAAGCGGATAAGGGGCAGAGAAAGGATGACAATCTGCAGTGGATGACAGTCCGCGTTTCAGAAGCGTAACCACGCCTCCTTCAATGACTGATGAAGGAGACATGGTTAAGCTTCCAAAATGCATCCATTGGCTCACACTGTGGTTGGACTGACAGCTCCTCTCACTACTTCAGCTGGACACATCGTCTTTGGGCTGACATCCAATTTCTGGATATACCATCACTAAATTGTGATAAAATCTTAGTAACAAAGAACACGGAGGAGAGCTGGGCTTGCTTCAAGAGCATATTAAATAAGGGCATTAGTCAGTGCATCCCATCGGGTAATAAACTTAAAAGAGTGAACAAAAGTCCTAGATGTAAAAATGCATATAAAAGCAAAAGAAAAGGCCTTCAAAAAATACAAGGTTAAGGGATCATCATCAGCATTCAAACTTTATAAAGAATGCAACAAGAAATGTAAGGGTGCAAGACAAATATGGCCCCATAAAGAATGAGGAAGGACATCTGGTTACAAAGGATGGAGAGATGGCAAAGGTATTGAATTTATTCTTCTCAGTCTTCATGACGGAATCAGGGGGTTTCAGTAACCAAAACTGCAGTGTGTATCGTTATGACACGTCACAGGGAGCACCATCATGGCTAAGAGAGGACAGAATTAGAATTAGACTTGGGAAACTTAACGTTAATGAATCACCGGGACTGGATGGCTTGCACACGAAGGTACTTAGGGAACTCAGTCAAGTAATTGCCAAACTATTGTGTCTAATTTTTACTGACAGTATACTGACTGGAATCGTACCAGTGGATTTGAGAAAAGCCAATATAGCACCAATATTTAAAATACATCCATGGGAATTGCAGACCAGTTAGCCTAATATCAATAGAATGGAAGCTCTTGGAGGGGATGATAAGGGACCAGATACAAGATTTTAGTAATTAAAATGGTATCATTAGCAGTAATCAGCATGGATTTATAAAGAATCGTTCTTGCCAAACCTTCTATGAGGAGTTGAGTTGCTATCTAGATAAAGGCCTGTAGACGTGGTGTATCTGGATTTTGTAAAAGCATTTTTCCCCCCAAAACATTTATTGTACAAAATAAGGTCCACTGGCATGGACCATAGGGTGAGTACATGGATTGAAAACTGGCTACAAGGGTGAGTTCAGAGGGTAGTGATAAATGGTTAATACTCAGAATGGTCAGGGATGGGTAGTGGGGTCCCACAGGGTTCTATGCTGGGACCAATCCTATTTAATTTATTCATAAATGACCTGGAAGATGGGGTAAACAGTTCAATCTCTGCATTTGCTTACGATACTAAGCTAAGCAATAACTTCTCCGCAGGATGTGGAAACCTTGCAAGAAGATATATTACAGAATATTAGCATGAATTAACTCCAGGCATAAAGCAATAATTCTCCCAGTCTACAAAACTCTGGTCCGGCCGCACCTGGAGTATGCTGTCCAGTTCTGGGCCCCAGTCCTCAGGAAGGATGTACTGGAAATGGAGTGAGTACAAAGAAGAGCACCAAAGCTAATAAAGGGTCTGGAGGACATTAGTTATGAAGAAAGGTTGCGTGCACTGAACTTATTCTCTCTGGAGAAGAGATGCTTGAGAGGGGATATGATTTCAATTTATAAATACCATAATGGTGACCCCACAATAGGGATAAAACTTTTTTGTGGAAGGGAGTTTAACAAGACACGTGGCCACTCATTAAAATTAGAAGAAAAGAGGTTTAACCTTAAACTACATAGAGGGTTCTTTACTATAAGAGCGGCAAGGATGTGGAATTCCGCTGGCGGTGGTCTCAGCTCATCGATAGTTTCAAAAAACTATTAGATAAGCACCTGAACGGCCGCAACATACAGGTATATACAATGTAATATAGGTTGGACATGATGGACTTTTTTCAACCTCATCTACTATGTAACTATGCCACACAGGGCAGCCTGCATGGACTCTCATCTTGCTCCTCATTAGGGATGAGCTTCGAGTTCGAGTCGAACTCATGTTCTACTCAAACATTGCCTGTTCGCCTGTTCAGCGAACAGTGAACAATTTGGGCTGTTCGCAGCAAATTCGAAAAGCCGGAACACCCTATACAAGTCTATGGGAGAAATCTAAAGTGCTCATTTTAAACGGTAATATGCAGGTTACTGTCCTAAAAAGTGTTAGGGGACCTGGGTCCTGCCCCAGGGGACATGGATCAATGCAAAAAAAAGTTTTATAAACGGCCGTTTTTTCAGGAGCAGTGATTTTAATAATGATTAAAGTGAAACAATAAAAGTGTAATATTCCTTTAAATTTCGTAGCTGGGGGGTATCTATAGTATGCCTGTGAAGGGGCGCATGTTTCTGGTGCTTAGAACTGTCCCTGCACAAAGTGTCATTTGTGCAGGAAAAAAGTCTTTTAAAATCACTTGCGGCTAAATTGTCGGGTCTCCGTAATACAGAGAACACTCAATGAGTGTTCTCTGTATTAGCCGACAATTCATTAATTAATTGATTAAAAAAAAAGCGTGGGGGTTCCCCTAAATTCAATTACCAGGCCCTTCAGGTCTGACATGGATATTAAGGGGAACCCCGTCGCTGGATAGCAAGAGTGGATTAGCACCGCTGGAATCTTTTTTTTATTTTTTTTCATTTTTAATAAAGGAATTTTTCAAAAGTGTGTTTGTCTTATTTAACCATTTTGACACTTTCTTTGTGAAATGGTAGGGGTACTTTTGTACCCCCTTACCATTTCAAACAGGGGGGGGCCGGGATCTGGGGGTCCCCTTGTTAAAGGGGGCTTCCAGATTCTGATAAGCCCCCCGCCCGCAGACCCTCACAACCAACGGCCAGGGTTGTGAGGATGAGGCCATTGTCCTTATCAACATGGGGACAAGGTGCTTTGAGGGGTCACAGACCCCCAAAGCATCCTCCCAATGTTGAGGGTATGTAGCCTGGTTTGGTTCAGGAGGCCTGCCAGGTTGCATGCTCGGATAAAGGGTCTTATATGGATTTTAAGGGGGACCCCCACGTCAATTTTTTTTTAAAATTTGATGCGGGGTTCCCCTTAATATCCATATCAGACCTGAAGGGTCTGGTATGGATATTTGGGGGGACCCCCACGTCAATTTTTTTTTTAATTTGACACGGGGTTCCCCTTAATATCCATGTCAGACCTGAAGGGCCTGGTAATTGAATTTAGGGGAACCCCCACGCTTTTTTTTTTTTTTTTAATCAATGAATGAATGAATTGTTGGCTAATACAGAGAACACTCATTGAGTGTTCTCTGTATTACGGAGACCCGACAATTTAGCCGCAAGTGATTTTAAAAGACTTTTTTTCCTGCACAAATGACACTTTGTGCAGGGACAGTTCTAAGCACCAGAAACATGCGCCCCTTCACAGGCATACTATAGATACCCCCCAGCTACGAAATTTAAAGGAATATTACACTTTTATTGTTTCACTTTAATCATTATTAAAATCACTGCTCCTGAAAAAACGGCCGTTTTTAAAACTTTTTTTTGCATTGATCCATGTCCCCTGGGGCAGGACCCAGGTCCCCAAACACTTTTTAGGACAGTAACCTGCATATTACCCTTTAAAATGAGCACTTTAGATTGTGAACGTTCGAGTCCCATAGACTTTAATAGGGTTCTAAAGTTCACACGAAGTTTAGGTCTGTTCGCAGGTTCTGGTGCGAACCGAACAGGGGGGTGTTCGGCTCATCCCTACTCCTCACCACAGCCGGCTTTCTTCTCCACCAAGGACTACCACGCAGCCTCCCAGCTCATTACAATCCACTTTGGACTGTCATCTTTTCTCTCCCCCCTCACCTGCTTGTGATTTCTGTTTGTTTTATATGGTATTTTACTTAATAAAATGTGCTACACTATGCCGGTTTGGCACTTTCTTCCCTTCATAAATATTGTGCAGACAATTGATTAGAAGAAGAGATGAGGCATATTTTATTGTGAAAAGACATTTTAATTTATTATGCCACTATCAAGAGCCACACACAATTTACAGATATGCTGCACACCATGTACCGTATATACTCGAGTATAGGCCGACCCGAATATAAGCCGAGGCCCCCAATTTACCCCCAAAAAAACTGGCAAACTTATTGACTCGTGTATAAGCCGAGGGTGAGACATGCCTGTCCATCCCTGTGTGTGTGTCCGTCCATCCCTGTGTGTCCGTCCATCCCTGTGTGTCCGTCCATCCCTGTGTGTCCGTCCATCCATCCCTGTGTGTGTGTGTGTCCATCCATCCATCCATCCCTGTGTGTGTGTGTCTCCATCCATCCATCCATCCATCCCTGTGTGTGTGTGTCTCCATCCATCCATCCACCCATCCCTGTGTGTGTGTGTCTCCATCCATCCATCCGTGTGTCTCCATCCGTGTGTGTGTGTGTGTGTGTGTGTGTGTGTGTGTGTGTGTGTGTGTGTGTCCAGCCTACCTGTGTCCCGAGCCTTTGTCCCGAGCCTCCGTCCCGTGTCGTGCCTTGCCTTCGTCCCGTCCCGTCCCGTGCCGTGCCTTGCCTTGCCTCCGTCCCGTGCCCTCTTCGTCGGCGGCCATTGTAAAATTCAAAAGCCGCGCCTCCTCCTTCGCCTGTGATAGGCGGAACACTGAATTTCCCAGCAGCCTGTGTTCCGCCTATCACGGACGTCGTATCATCCTCGTCCGTAGTACGAGGATGAGACGATGCCCGTGATAGGCGGAACACAGGCTGCTGGGAAATTCAGTGTTCCGCCTATCACAGGCGAAGGCGGAGCTGGAGGCGCGGCTTTTGAATCATAGAATGGCCGCTGTCTGTCTGCTCGACACGCTGATCGAGCGGGCAGACAGCGATGACTCGAGTATAAGCCGAGGGGGGCACTTTCAGCCTCAAAAAAGAGGCTGAAAATCTCGGCTTATACTCGAGTATATACGGTAAGCATTTAATTACTGGGAGATAGGGAGACTAGGCAAGTTTTATCATTAAATTACAATGCACTTTTTCAGAGCAACGAGCCATAAAAATGAATTTCAGCTATAAATAATATATGAAACAGTACTTTTATAGACCCAGATGATAAAAATTGTACACATTTCTGAACAAAATCTCACTTTTTTACTAGCATTTAACTGTAGAAGCAGAATAAGTCATATTTCTACGAAAAAAGATTTAATTTTTTTTTTTTATGGGGGTCATGGGGGTCAGTGACTCAACAGCGCACGTGCGCGGACTCATTCCGCGCATGCGCATTACAAGCCGGGACACCAAAATCATGACCGCGCGCGGTGGTATCGCGCAAGCAGCCAGACAATGGACGGCGCACGTGCGCAACGTCCACACGCGCCGCTGCGCCTGCAACCTCGCGGCTCACACAATGTAGCCAGGCTGCATGCAAGGAGAAAGAGGCAATCGACCCACACTGATAGCGGGCTGTCAACAATATCCCCCCAAATCACACCAGTCTCCGGGGGGAAAAAAACGCACCCACAGGCTCAGGCCAATCGGGGGAGGGGGGCCATAGAAGGCAAGAGTCTGTTAACAATCAGACAATGTTAATAAAGACAATATTATAAAGCACAGTTATCCATAACATAAACAGTTAAGTAATATACAAAATCAGGGACCAATAATTGTCCCTGCGGTAACAAATGTCTTATATGATTATTCCAATGTAAGCGATACATGATTGTATTTAGTGGGGAGGGGTGGCCGTCCAGTAAGCAATGCACCCAGGCATCCCGGACCAAAACCCACCTACGCAGTGCCCAGAATGTCCACGTATACACGCCACTCGACCACCACCCCAGACCACGGGAATCATAGTTCTAGTAACAAGGTAAGAGATTAGAAAATTAAGAACATATCGTAATACAGTTTGCATCATAAACAAACAAGAAAAAGGAGGGGCCACTCCCTATTCGTGCTAAGAATAGAGGGTTTCAGAAGAGCTCAGGGCTTGAAATCATGTGAGCAGCCACAAAACGAGGGCGAGGGCTACAGCCCTTTACAACCCTCCCAAAGTGGCTCCCACTGTCAAAACCCAAGGTGTGTTATCCACCTAAACAAATTGTATTAATTAAAAAAATGGCCACCCAAATGAGTTCAAAATTATACTTTTACAATGTGCACCTCATCCCATTTAATTATGTAAACCTAAATGTGTGAGACCTCTGGTCTCCAAGCAGAGGTGTCAGAAGAGTATGAGCTAGGGGACTATTGCGGTGCATATAAATTAAGTAATACATCACATGAAGAAAAAACAAATTTTGCATAAAACAATGTAGTACAGTTTATTGAATAAAAACCATTACAGAATCCAACATATCCAGAATTCATGGAGCAGGTGAGGTATTTCGACTAGTTTCGCTTTTCAGCTTCCTCAGAAACTACCTACATCTGAAAATGCATCAATTATTCATAAATCTATAAAGAATATCTACAAAAAGTGATAAAATCACAAACAATTGAAATAAATGTTAAGGAGACAGTTTGCATAATAGAGAACAGACTTTTACCTAAACCGCCCCGCCCCAAGATAGGACAGAGCCTTGCAAGGGGAAGTCGCCCCCGGCGACTGGGAGGGATATAAAGCCCGGATGCCGACCAATGAGGCAGGGTGTGGTATTTATTGCAGGCCTGCAGCATTTACAGGAGTTTTGGCTGTACAGTAAAACAATTTTTTTTGGGGGGGGGCATATTCAACACTAATTATTTTGATCTGTGGCATCTGCAGCAGAAGCTTGGTAGTTTTGGTAGTTGTCACTGATCCAGGACTGGTTCATTTGCACAAAGGTCAAACAATCAACTGTTAGACAGACTCTTTTTTCTGTAACAGAGCTCCCCACAATGCCAAATGTACATTAATTAAGTAGCTCGATTGCATGCTAGGCATAGGCAAGCTCTGGCCATTGGTCCATCATTACTACCTAGTAGTTGAGGGGGTTATTCATTCTGAAGGTGTCAACATCTGCCCTTTACCCCATGTAATCTGCGACCATATGACCATATGCTGATAGAATAAATCCCTGGATGCTGACTTGTGAAAAATGTCCTGAAAGACTTGTTTAGGCAGCCACTACGAACACAGCTCCTCCTTTCACTCACAGAAGGCCCTGTGTTACCTTACGTTCAAGTAAATTCTGCACTACTCTTTAAAACTTAACATGTATGTGTGTTACTAATACAAAATCAATTCATAATAAAATTGCTCAATATCTGTAACAACCTATAAAATTCATATATAAAAGTCCATAAAGTGCTATGTGCTTATCAATAAACTAATTACAACACTAACATCACAAAGTAAAGTCCATAAATGCAAAAGTCCTCTGTGCCTCTCAATATATCAATTACAACACTAGTATCTCAAGGGTGTTATATGGTAAAGTACATAAATATAAAACATTTGTGATGTGTTAAAAATGCTCAGTGATCCAAACGTCATAATATTCAGTGATCTGTGTGAAACAATCTGTGCTCCCCGTGTTTACACACTCGCCAGAACATGATGATACCAGCACTTTATATGCAAAACCAGTGGTCTTTCTTGTACTGTCCCCTCTGTCCTCTTTTGGAATGAATGGATGGATCCTCCTCTCTATTACTCAATTATGCATGTATGTATGTGGAGATAAAAAAACAAGCAAACCTCCATAGTGTAATACTATTTATTTAAAGCATAAAAAACTACTGATTCTACAAATAATTATTATTATACAGGATTTATATACACAGTTTGTGCAGCGCTTTACAACATGGTGGAAGATGGTACAATTACAATACAATACAGGAGGAATCAGAGGGCCCTGCTCGTTAGAGCTTACAATCTAGAAGGGAGGTTCAAGTAGCTGTGGGGGATGATCAGATGGACAAAATGAAAATACAGTTGTTAGGTGTGGGTAGGATAGGCTTCAGGGATCGTCTTAAAGCTAATAGAGTAGGACATAAGTGGACAGATTGGGGTAAGGTGTTCCATAGGCTTGGAGAGGCTCTGGAAAAGTCCTGGATATGAGCGTGGGAGGAGGTGATGAGAGAGCTAGAGAGCAGGAGGTCTTGTGAAGAACGAAGAGAACGATTAGGTTGGTATTTTGAGACTAGGTCAGTGATGTAGCTGGGGGCAGAGTTGTGGATGACTTTGTAGGTAGTCGTTAATATTTTGAATTTAATTTGTTGGGTGAGCGGAAGCTAGTGGAGGGATTGACAGAGAGGAGTAGCAGAAACAGAGCGATTAGTAAGTTGGATGAGTCTGGCAGCAGCATTCATGATGGATTGAAAGGGGGATAGAGTATGTAGGGGTAAGCCAATGAGGAGGGAGTTGTAGTAATCAAAGCGAGAGATGACTACTGTAGGTAGCGAAGTAAGAGCTCTGGGTTGTCATTGGTTAGAAAGAGGAGTATTTTAGAGATGTTGCGGTGGTTGAGGTGGCAAGATTTGGACAGTGATTGGATGTGGGACTTAAAGGAGAGTTCGGAGTCCAGGACTATGCCTAGAACCTTGCAGATGGGCTGATAGTTGTGCCATTGATTTTGACAGAGAGATCGGGGGAGGGGACATGTGGTGGAGGAAAAATTATAAGTTCAGTTTTGGATAAATTAAGTTTAAGGAAGTGGTGTGACATCCAGACTGATATATCTGATAGTAAATTAGTGATACGCGAGGAGAATGATGGAGTGAGTAGAGGGGTAGAGGAATAGATTTGAGTGTCATCAGCGTAGAGATGGTATTGGAAGCCGTGGGAGGCTATCAGCTGACCCAGGGTGGAAGTGTAGATTTAAAAAAGGAGGGGTCCAAGACCAGAACCTTGGAGGACTCCAACAGAGAAAGGAAGAGGAGAGAAAGAAGTAGAACTGTAAGTAATGCTAAAGGTTGAATAAGTAGGTAGAGAACCAGCCAAGAGTACAGTCACGGAGGATGGTCAACCATATGAAAGGCAGCAGAGAGGTCCAGGAGTAGAAGTACAGAATAGTGTCCCTTAGTTTTGGCCTTTAGTAGATTGTTTGTTAGTTTTAGGAGGGCAGTTTCTGTGAAGTGTTGAGAGCAAAATCCAGACTGAAGGGGATCAAGAAGGTTATTATCGGCAAGGTGGAGGCTCAGTCGGTTGTAGACTAGATGCTCAAGGAGTTTGGATAAAAAGGGGAGCAAAGAGATGGGGCATAGGTTGTTAAGATTGGATGGGTCCAGAGAGGTCTTTTTAAGTATGAGGCTGACAAGTGCATGTTTTAGAGAGTTAGGAAGATGCCAGAAGAGAGGGAGAGATTAAAGATGTGGGTTAGAGAGTGTAGAATGAAGCCAGAGGGTGAACGTAGCATTTGAGAGGGAACAGGATCCAGAGGGCAGGTGGTAAGATGAACGTTGGCAAGTAATTTAGCAACCTCGTCAATAGTGATGGTACCTGTGATTGTACCTGTGAACATGACGTGTAAGGTCTGAACAATAGAGATCTCCTTGCGAATTGTATCAATCTTCTGTTTGAAGTGATTGGCGATCTCCTGAGCAGTGAGTGAGTTAGTGGGTGGAGGCGGGGGAGGACGAAGTGAGTTAAGTGAGTTAAAGGTAGAGAAGAGCTAACAGGAATGGGATGATAAGTTTTTAATGAGAGTGATGAAATAGGTCTGCTTGGCAATGAGGAGGCTGGAATTGTATTTTTGGAGGGCAGATTTATACTGGCTGAAATCTGTCTGGGACTGTGTCTTGCGCCACAGGCGCTCAAGAGCACAGCTGTGTTTTTTTAGACTTCTAGTATCATCCGTTTGCCAGGGTTGAAGGGGACAGGGCCTGATTCTGTTTGTAGTGAGGGGGGCCAGTATGTCCAGTGAGGTTAGAAGGGAAGTGTTGTAGACAGAAGTGGCTAGGCCGGTACTAGACATGTGCGCCATCAATAAATGTGTTTTTTGTTCCATTTCTTATTAGCCGTTAATTTGTATTTCGGAATTTGTGTCCCGAAATTCAATTTGGATTAGTACGAAATCCGAATTTTCGTTAGGTTCGTTAATTTTCGTAACAATTACGAATGTTTGTTATGATGAATTTATCATTATGAGGGGCTTCCACCATCCCTGTGCTGTGCTCATTATGAGGGGCTCCCACCATCCCTGTGCTGTGCTGACTTCCTGGGTTTTCAACTTCATCATAACGAATAATCGTAATTAACGAAAAATCGTATTTTGTCCGATTCTGAATCTCCCATCGACTACCAGTCTCACACCCATATTTAAAAAGGTCATATTCCCAACCCTCACTCAGCAGCAGAAGAAAACATCTGATTGGTCAACAAAACACCAGTCACGTTTCCGTAATGGAATTTGGATCCAAAATTCGTAAACAAAATTTTGTATTTCGTACAAAATTTGGAAGTATAGCAATTCGTATTTAAGATCCTCTCGAATGTACGAATTTACGGAAATTCGTACGAATTTTCAATTTGTACGAAACGAATCGCACATGTCTAGTCGGTACAGGAGAGTGGTGCAATTTTGTCATAGAGGTGGTCAGTCGCAGAGTAGAGAAGAGAAGGGTTGAGCTAGCAAAGGTTTCTATGGGTAACCGCTGAGCGTTTGGAGGGAGAGGAGGTGGAGGAGAGGGGGAGAGTGAAGTTAATAAGGTAGTGATCAGAGAGAGGGTAAGGTAAGTTGGAAAGGTTGCATGGAGTGCATAGGTGGGAAAAGATGAGGTCAAGGGTATTGCCTTCAGCATGTATCAATTGCTTCAGGTCAAAGAAGTAGGTTAGACTGAGAAGTTTAAAAGTTGCAGGAATGTTGGTATTAGTAGGGATGTTAAAGTCCCCGAGGATGATTGTGGGGATTTCAGAGGAGAGAAAGTAGGGTAGTCAGGCAGAGAAATCAGCAAGAAAGGTTGATACTGGTTCAGGGGGCCAGTAGATCACAGCTAGCCTTAGAGAAACTGGGGAGAAGAGACAAATACAGTGCACCTCAAATGAGGAGAGTGACTGAGAAGGAGGTGGGTGGAGTAGTTAAAATGTGCAATGTGGGGCTAAAAGGATTCCAACACCCCCTCCTTTGTGTCCACTGGGTCTGGGGGAGTGAGACCACAGAAGATCACCATTGTAAAGAGCAGCAGAAGACGCAGTTTCCTGAAGCCAGGTTTCGATAATGGCGAGTAGATTAAATGTGAGGGTAGGTTGGTGTCGCACTGTTCTGGCTTAAGGTATTATACGGGAGGGGATAGTTCCCTATATTTCTCACTCAACAAATATGAGTGGGAGAGTTATTTCTCACTCAAAGATATGGGGGAGGGGTACTAGCTAGAGGTGCATATGATATAGTTATATTTATATAAATGATCAGACACTGAAATAAACCCAGGCTATTAAAAAAATTAAATGATTTTTTTTAAATTAGTAAACGCACTACAGGGGTGCCTGCACCTAGACCCCACACAAGAAATAGAATACTTGTTTGACCAGAAAGGTAAGTTCAGTGTAATCGTGGTACACTAATACGAACAATATAGTCAGAAGAATTATCAGAAAAATAAACGCACTGCAGAGCCAGCTATAGTCAGCTGACTAAACATGCACCAGAATGGAAATATAAGCTTAGCTCCGTCACCTTCAGCAGACCCAGCAAGCAAAAAAGTGCTATGTGCTAATAAAACCAGGGTAAATAAATAACAACTACATGTCTCTTGGTGCAATGTATAAAACTTAATTTAAAATAAAAGTAAAATCAGCTGACCAAAATAGATTAATAAACGTGCTTATCATAAGATAGAATAAACATGATGTGAGAAAAAATGCTAAAATTATAAAATCTGTTTCTAAAGGAAAAATAAATACCCTACAGAGCCTCTATATCAGGTATATAAGGTTTAACTCGTTGAGAAGTGCTAAGTGCAATAAATTAGTAAACGTGAATTTCATAAGGTAGACCAAAACATAGTGTGGGAAAAAAAAAATTGATAAAAGTAAATACCCTACAGAGCCACTAGATAAGTATGTTAAGCTTTTTTAAAAAAACACACAATTCCAAAAGTGCTAAGTGCAATAAAGATTAGGTACCGATACGCTAAAGAGACTCTAGAGCAACATATGTGAAAGCAAAAGTGCATAAGTATCAAAATAATAAACACACTACAGAGCCAAGTTCATATGTGCAGTGAGCTGCACGTGGATCAGCAAGCTGCTGAATCTACTTTAGCAAATTAGTCCAACACACAGGTGATGGGAGGGAACAGTGAGGGCACTTTAACGGTATATATATAGTTCCTCAAGGTGCTTGTATTTTTGTTGTAACTGTGCAATCTGATTGGAGAAACACCGCTTCCCAGTGGATTCCTTTTTTCGTGACCATACACTCAGGTGGGCAGTGGCCCCTTACCTTATGGTAAGGCAAAAAACGCCTTAAGCTGGAGGTCTCTTTAAGGTTCTTCCCACCAGGTTAAAACTTCTCCTCCCAATGTATTTGGAGCTCCAGGGGACCATGGTAAATTAATACAAGAGGGGTACCATAGTGTAGTAATTTTGAATGCTAAAGAGTTTATTAAAGAAAATTACACAAGGTACTCACAATTTTTCATTCATAAAATATCAGTGTAAAAACGAGTAGCGAACTCGTATCTCTATGCAGCAGCAGAGGGCTTCCTTCCTGTCCCTACGCGTGGCATCACATCACGTGACTTCATCAGGGGAACTTCATCCCCACGTGACTTCATCCCCTGATGAAGTCACATGATGTGATGCCACGCGTAGGGACAGGAAGGACGCTTGGTCTACCTTATGAAATTCACGTTTATTAATTTATTGCACTTAGCACTTCTCAACGAGTTAAACCTTATATACCTGATATAGAGGCTCTGTAGGGTAATTATTTTTCCTTTAGAAACAGATTTTATAATTTTATCATTTTTTCTCACATCATGTTTATTCTATCTTATGATAAGCACGTTTATTAATCTATTTTGGTCACCTGATTTCACTTTTATTTTAAATTAAGTTTTATACATTGCAACAAGAGACATGTAGTTGTTATTTATTTACCCTGGTTTTATTAGCACATAGCACTTTTTTGCTTGCTGGGTCTGCTGAAGGTGACGGAGCTAAGCTTATATTTCCATTCTGGTGCATGTTTAGTCAGCTGACTATAGCTGGCTCTGCAGTGCGTTTATTTTTCTGATAATTCTTCTGACAATGTTGTTCGTATTGGTGTACCACGATTACACTGAACTTACCTTTCTGGTCAAACAAGTATTCTATTTCTTGTGTGGGGTCTAGGTGCAGGCACCCCTGTAGTGCGTTTACTAATTTAAAAAAAATCATTTACTTTTTTTAATAGCCTGGGTTTATTTCAGTGTCTGATAATTTATATAAATATAACTATATCATCTGCACGTCAAGCTAGAGGGGAAGAGTTTCATATTGTGTTAAGGGATAATACCCCTCCCCCATATCTTTGAGTGAGAAATAACTCTCCCACTCATATTTGTTGAGTGAGAAATATAGGGAACTATCCCCTCCCGTGTAATACCTTAAACCAGAACAGCGCGACACCAACCTACCCTCATGTTATAACTAAGTGGATTTGGTTTGATCCATCTCTGTGAACGCAGCAGTTCCTCGATCTATCTCATAATAGTGGCAGCGCAGGAATAACTACCCCATTAGCCGTGTAGATTAAATGAGTTAGCGATAAAGAGATCATGGAGGCAGGTGAGTTTGTTACAGACAGAGCGGGCATTCCAAAGGGCACAAGAGAAAGGGAGTCTGGTCTTGGGAAGAGGAGAAATGGGAACTAGATTGTGTACATTATGGCTGCAGCCAGAATATGTAGGGTAATAGGTGCGTTGAATACAGTTAAACGAAGGAGGCCCAGGGTTTGGGGATAAATCACCAGAGGATAGGAGAAGCAGAAGGATGAGGGAGGTAATGTGGGAGTGTGATTTATATGAAGGGACATGCCCCAGTGGTCTGGAGTATTGGGTGTGTGGATTTAGAATTAGCAGGAGTTGGGGAGCGCAGTAAGGAGAGGACAAAAGTGATGGTGATATATATAAGGTGTGGGGTGAAGGAGAGGTGTGTGGGAGAGTTTGTTTAAGGAAAGTAGACACAGATGTCGGAAGGAGTGGTAGACAGTGCATTTTAGAAGGGGGGAGGAAGAGCTGAAAAATGTACATAAGGTCACCTGTTATGTATTTTTCAAGGTGTTTTCTTGTGTTCCTTCGCTTCATGCATTCACTGAAGTGCAGAGTCAGAAGTGCTCCCACTTATAGAAATCCCCCCACTTTGAGAAAGAACCCCATCTGCAAACGTGCCACCCCTTGGCAAACGTACCTTTCACCAGAGGTGCTTAGTTATATACTGCTAGGAATGGGTGGTGTGTACTTCTAATTACTAACTAGGGAGGTAATAAAAAATGGCTGGATATGCAGAGAATAATTCTCACTTAAGAAACAGACTTACAAGTGGACAGCTAATAGAGATAAGAAAAGACCATAATTTAGAGGTAAGGCATAGAGAGGAAATGAAAACAAAAGCAAGGCATGTGGACAGTCTACAGATGGTTAAGCAAAGGAGCATACCTGAGTTAAAAAGGCATAAGGAAAACACTTTTCAGTATTGCGATTAAAGCTGGAGTTGCACCAGTGTGAGCATACCATAGCAATTTAGGCTAGGGAAAACAAACCCTTTTCAGTTTTCAATTCTGGGTGGATGGCAGTCACCTGCAGACATACCATAGCAATTTAGGCTAGGAAAAACAAATACTTTCAGTTCTCAATTCTGGGTGGATGGCAGTCAGCTGCAGACATACCATAGCAATTTAGGCTAGGGAAAACAAATACTTTCAGTTTTCAATTCTGGGTGGATGGCAGTCAGCTGCAGACATACCATAGCAATTTAGGCTAAGGAAAACAAACACTTTTCAGTTTTCAATTCTGGGTGGATGGCAGTCAGCTGCAGACATACCTGTGAAGAGACAGAGAAGAAATCTTCAGATGATGTGTGCAGAGTCAGAAGTGCTCCCACTTTGAGAAAGAACCCCATCTGCAAACGTGACACCCGTTGGCAAACACAAGCAGTGCTTGCATAAAAAGATGTCTCTGGCAAGTAGCAATCATCTGGGTTCCATAGACCGGAAGTGGTAAGCGGAAGTAATGCCAGCAAGGTCCTACCAACGCGTTTCAGCACAATGACGTCATCTCCTCCTGATGATGTTGTTGTGACGAAACCCATTGGTAGCATTTGTAGAATGTGAATAGTTTTTTTTATGCTTTTAATTACACTTTTAAATATATGTATTACACTAAAGAAGATTGCTTGGTTTTTTGTCTACACATACATACACCTATGACAGAGTAATCGAGAGACAGACCTATTCATTCCAAAAGAGGACAGTGGGGACAGAACAAGAAAGACTACTGGTTTTATATATAAAGCACTGGTATCATCATGTTCTGGTCAGTTGATAAGCACAGAGCACTTTTTGTATTTACGGACTTTACTATGAGATATTAGTCTTGTAATTGATTTATTGATAAGCATGGAGCACTTAATGAACTTTGATATATGAATTATTATTGGTTGTCACAGATATTGAGCAATTTTATTATGAATTGATTTTGGCTTAGTAGGAAAATTTACCGTCTCTATTTGTTCTCTTTACTATAATTTTCAAAGTAAAAGAAAATTCCAAATCTTGGCACCAGAACAGAGGTGAAATATTTCCATGCGGACACTAGTTCTGGTGACCTTGTTGACACTTTGAAGGGATTTCCTCTCCCTTTTTGTTTTGGCTATGGGCTTATAACCCTCCCTTACGCTATCCAAAATGAAAAAAAAAAGTTTTGCCTTTAGATGTACTTTAAAGTTCTATCAAGATTTTCCCATATTTGTCTTTCTGTTCCCTAGACTCTACAGGAAGTGACAGGAAAATGTGAGAAAAGTGCCCATTTACTGGAACAAGTGTTTCCACAGTAAAAATTTCCTTACCCTGGTGACACCCCTAAAGTTTTGATTTCCTTCATTTTTCTTCAGCACAGTCACAATGGAGAAGTCAAATGAGTGAATCTCCCTATCAAGGACATATGAACAATAAAAACCTGAAAGAGATCTATAACTAAAGAAAACAATTTAAGTTGTAACCAAGAATAGAGTGCTGGAACGTGTAGAAGTTTACTAGTACTTAGAAATAACAATATGTTTTAGTGAATGAGTGTCCAGAGAATGTTAACATGTAAAGTGAAATTCACGCATGCTGCAGTTATATATGCAATATATATCTAGGTGCATCACCATTGCAAAAGTGTCCAATTCTATGTAGCTTTTAGTATATGGTCAGAAAATCAAACGTTGCCAAGATCATTGATTTTTTACTGCTTACAGCAAATGAAGCATGAATGTAATAAGTGATAACAATTCTTGCATTGTCTAAATAAGCTTTTTCAAATTATGATAATTCTTCATATCATTCGTCACTGCCTAAAGTGAAAACAAGTAGAAGTTATTAGTAAAAGTACTACTTGGAAGATAGTAGTTATTATGGGTGATTTCAATTATTCCAACAACAACAGGGACATTGATGTTTCTAGTAAAGGGCCTAGATTTTTATACAAACCACAAGAAACTTACCTTACACAACTAGTAGCCCCAATATTATATATATTGTGCAGAACTGGGGAACAAAGGGTAACATTTGATATGCTACTGAATGAAGAATTGGTAAAGCGGGCTAGAAAAATTACTAACTTAGGAAAGCAAGTGTTAACACAGAAAAGACTGTGAGAAAATACTATTAAATAAAATCAATAAAATCTTTAAAATCTAAACCAAAGAAAAACTTGAAACAAATACTGTAGCAAACATAATACAATATAAAAGAAAATGAATACAGTTAAATATGAATGTTTTATATAATACTGACAAGAAAAGCATTTATATTTTAAGTTTGCATTGAATTGCACTTATAAATTGCATTGATGCAATGGTGTACAAAATTAATTAGTTTTGGATTCAGTTCTATTTAAACAATTTGCCAATGATCTGGGGGCTGATATAGATAGCTATGTAGCATTTTTGCAGATGATATAGAGTTATGTAAAATTACTAGAAGTTAGTGAGATTGTGACGTTGAAAATGTTTCTTGACAAAATGGCACATGGGCATTTAAATGTCAAATTTAATTTAATTAGAAAATGTAAAATTATGCAAGCCATGTATTGTGTTACACCCTGTACAATAAATGGTAAACAGATGGGCAAAACAGAGGTAGAAAAGGATTTGAGGATACTGGATAACAATAAGCTAATCAGTCCCATTCAACTTCAAATGTCAGTCGCAAAAACCTTGCGACTGACATTTGGGAGATAGGAACATGTGATGCTCAATTATTAAATCAAGGTCACACCTAAAAAATGGGTACAATATTATTAAAAGACATAGGGGTTGATTAACTAAAACTGGACAGTGCAAAACCTGGTGCAGCTCTGCATAAAAACCAAACAGCTTCCAGGATTTTTGTCAAAGCTAAACCACTTGCCGACATATTTACTCCAGCAGGTCGGCTCTATTGCATGAAATCATGTACCTGTAAGTTATTTCGTGCAGTGGCCACTGGGAGGCGCGTGCGCATGCTGATTGGACAGAGTGGATCCAATCAGCGGGTCCGACAGACCTGATTTCTGCCGGCCACCCGTAATCGTTCCCGGGAGAGGCAGAACGGCAATCTGCCTTTGTAAACCAGATCACCGTTCTGACAGGGGAGAAGATGGAGATTTTGTGTCCTTGTTAAGTAGGAACACCGATCTTTGTCTTCACCCAGTCAGAGCAGCTCCCACACAGGTAGCAAGCACCAACTAGACACACAGTCAACTCTTTGATCACCCCTGATGTTAACCTCTTCCCTGCCAGTGTCATTAGTATGGTAACAGTGCATATTTTTAGTACTGATCATTGTATTAGTGTAACTAGTACCCAAAAAATTCAAAACTGTCAGTTAGGTGTCCAATTTGTCCACTGCAATGTCGCAGCCCCAGTAAAAATTGATGATCGCTGCCCTTATCAGTAAAAAAAAAAAAAAAAAAATATCCCATCATTTGTAGACAATATAACTTTTGCGTGAACCAATCAATATATACGCTTATTGGGATTTTTTACCAAAAATATGTAGCTGAATACATATTGGCCTAAATTGATGAAGAAATTAGATTTTTTTTATTGGATATGTTTTATAGCAGAAAGTAAAAAAAAAAAATAAAAAAAAAAATATATATATATAAAATTGTCACTTTTTTTTTTGTTTATAGTGCAAACAATAAAAAACTGCAGAGGTGATCAAATACCACCAAAAGAAAGCTCTATTTGTGGGGGGATAAAAAGACATACATTTTATTTGGGTACAGTGTCGCACGACTGCACAATTTTCAGTTAATGTAACTTCATATTTTGGAATAAAGTAATATTTGGATCAACAAAATTAACAAATAAATGTGAAGAATACTCCTGCCCTGCCTATTCCCTTCTTATTTTCACTGCTTGGGAGCTGCCTGCGATCATGGTCATGTGCTCCCACACCCCACAATATATAAAAGTATGCTGTATATAAGTGCTGCACGGCTCTACCTCTAAAGTAATGTGCAAAATCAATATATGAACCATACGCCTTAAACTACATGTAAAGCAATACACAATGACCTATGTGTAAATATCAAATCATTCTCTTATACTGTGTATACTGTACTCCAAAGTAAACTAAAACCCTAACATATAAAAAACATTCAATGTATGAATGAATAAATAAATAAAATAATTTTAAACATCACTTAGTATGCCTCATAAACATACAAAAAGCAGTACTCAATTTCATGCTCCAGTAAAAAAATCCCATAAATCCTCTAGTGCTCCCTCATTATTCAATAATTCACAGCAGCTCTCAGAGTATTGCTTAGTGCACGCAGGGGGTAGAGCAGAGCAGCACCTTATATATACTTTTATAACTAAATGAACATGTTTAAATCTATCCAAGACTAGTAGTGATAGTCATTTTGCCATATACTCAGAAATAGTTTTTTTTACTGGAAGCATTCAATGCTTTACTACAGGAAGTGATAATAGCAAAATCAATAATAAGAATTTTTAAAAATGCAGACATTTGTCTTTTTATAATGATCCAGAGGTAACATTTTTATGGATTTTATAGCAGTATCTTGTTCCAGGTATTTGACCTGATTTTTTTTCCCTAAAGCCTCCTACACGCTTAGATTTTCAGACAACTGAACGTTTTTTGTAGCATGCTAGTCACATGTCAAAAGTGAAGAGGTTACTCACAATATGAAAATTTTCGTACGACAGAATACAACATCAGAAGTGATGTAATGTGTTGAACAGTTTTGTATGTATACTTTTGTTTCTGAGCATGTGTAGTCTTGCTCTTACAATTTTTTTTGATGCGAAAACAGTACTAATAAAACGAAAATCGGACGTTGAGTTCACATCCAACCAGAATTTTATAGTCTGCACATTGAGCTTTTGTCTGATGTAAAAGCAAAATCAGCTGTCGAAAGCACCCTACTAACGATCCGAAAATCGGCAAACAACTTGTCGTACAAATTTTTCCATTTTCGGATCGCGTGTGCAGGGCTTTTGACTTTCCTTTCTGTGGACCAAAATTGCAAGAGATGAACTCAATCAACAATAACTATTAATGTTATTTTTAATACAAATTTATCCTGTTTGAAACAATATATTACTAATGAAAGTTCAGACACATCTTTGGGGGAAAGGGTGTTTCTAGCCATAAATGATTTGTTAATAATGTCCTTTTTTATTGTCTTTTTGTCAATAATCAATAAATCATGTTTGATTGTATGCACTCTACCCAAAGCTATTATACATATTTTCCAAATTTTTCAGAGAAACACTATAAAGACCCACATTGAGACAAAATGCAAGAAATGAACAAGACATTAATTACAGAATTCTTTCTGCTCGGGTTTCAAAATCTCTCAGATTTAAAAATAATGTTTTTCATGTGCCTTTTTCTAGTCCAGTGTGTGACGATAAGTGTTAATATTTTTATTGTCCTGGTAGTAGCATCAGTTCAACATCTACACACACCAATGTATTTTTTCCTTTGCCAATTGGCCTCTGCTGAAATGATGTTCACAATAAACATTATTCCCAATCTGCTGCACATAGTCTTGGTAGAAGGTGCCATTATCTCCGTGGTTGGTTGTGTCATTCAGTTCTATATATTCTCTGTTTCAACCAATGCTGAATCCTTCTTTCTTACACTAATGTCATATGACCGATATATGGCAATATGTAACCCATTGCATTATAATTCTTTAATGGGCTTAAACTTTTGCATCCGTTTAGCTGTAATAACATGGATCTTTAGTTTTGCATTAACTCTAATTGTCATTATTCAAATATGTACTCTACAGTTCTGTGGCTCAAATATTATTGATCATTACTACTGCGATTTGGCACCTCTTCTGGAACATTCCTGTTCTGATGTCTCTCTGGTGAAAACACAGATATTTTTATTTTCCATTCCCATTGTTTTATTTCCGTTTATTTTCATTTTTATAACTTACCTTCATATTGTCATCGCTGTACTTCACATTCCTTCATCTATTGGAAAACAAAAGGCCTTCTCCACATGCAGCTCACATTTGGCTGTTGTCTGTACATATTACCTGACATTAATAACCATCTATGTGATTCCTAAAAGTGAACATGCATTAAACCTAAATAAGACTATGTCACTGCTCTACACTGTGGTGACGCCTTTGATGAATCCTATCATCTATACTTTAAGAAATAAAGAAATCAGAAATATTTTTGTAAAATGGATTTTGAAAAAAACAAAATAAGCTTAATAATTGTCATCATTATAGGATGTTGACACCTCCGTGTAAGGCAGTTGAATTTACCCAATCTTGCAACAAAGTCATTTATGTTCATATTATTAATTATAGATCATTAGGATGAGTGCAGATGTTGCTACTCATTAATACTTTGATTTCGGTAGTAACTATGACTTACTATGGTTCCCTACTTAAAAAACACAAGCATATTAAGCTAATATCTGATATCACAGTAAATTATGTTGTATTATGTTGTACAGCTGTACAGTGCAAGATAACATTAACATCAAGAATAGAAGTATTTTGTTAACCTGTCTGCAATCTGTATATTAAAGAGGAAGTAAACCCTGATGAGTTTACTTCCTCTTTCATTCCCTGCAAAGGCAAAGCATAATGGACTACTATGCATCGCATAGTAGCCCATTGTGTGTCACTTACCTGACACAGGAGCCAGCAAAGTCACCGCTGTCCCCTGTAGTTCGCCACATCCATCCTCTCGGTGGGTCTCGCAGCTCCGCCGCTGTCATTCGGCGAAACCGTGATGACGTCACTCCCACGCATGTGCACGGGAGCCGAGACGCGTGGCATTGCCCTGCATCTTCGTTATCGAGGATGCCACGCTCAGTGCGCCTGCGCGCCGCTGTCTACGGCACTTGCGCCGTAGACAGCGGTGCCCGTCTTCGGGCAAATATCTCCTAAACCATATAGGTTTGGGAGATATTTCTTGGACCTACAGGTAAGCCTTAATCTAGGCTTACCTGTAGGTCAAAGTGGTTTGTAAGGGTTTACAACCACTTTAACCCTTGACAGTGATGTAAAACCTACGGCGGCACAGAACAGCTTCCAATTGGCCAGCTCAGTAGTAGTAGTAGTACACTTTTTTCAGGCATAAAAAATGTTTCACTTTTTTACAGAAAAAGAGAAATGGCAGCTCCTGCTATAAAAATAAGAATGTAAATAAAATGACTCAATGTACTGATTTTTTAACTATTGAATGCTTATTGATAGCAATATGTAGAATGTTAAAATACTGTAATACAATAACGTGATCTTCATTTTTTCACTTGCATAATTCTATAAATGGCCATACTGCAACAGTGTTTTCTTTTTAAAAAAAAACAACAAATGGAGTAATTAACATCATTTCTTTAATTTATTGCAACCAGAGTTGTTTAAGATGGTAAAAGACCAAATTAGGCGGTTTCTTTCATCAACTTATTTCTGTTTTCTATTTGTTCATTTATGCTTGAATAATGTTACTACATTTTAATCCACTGCAGTTGATCTGCCTTTATTGTTTCATGAGTACATTTTCCATTATTGAGACAGAGCTATAGAATGTACAGTATTTAAATGTCTTTATGTGCTTTGTATTGACTCTTTAAGTGTGGCAATTTAGTTGACAGTTTTTCATGGTTGCAGGAAGGCAAGCAAATGTCACCAATCCAAGGTCACATAAATCCCTCAATCTGGACACTGTACAGGTGCAAGCTTGGGAGCCCATCCTTGTCTTTGTCCACGCATACAAGTGAACCACATACCAATAATGGTCATTGAAACATTTTTCAGGCAGTGGAGATGGCAGCATGTTTGTGTTTGCACTGCGAAAAAGTTTTTAACGGCCAGTTACATAATTTGCGTGTCAGCTTTGATAAAGCGCATGCGCGCAAAACATGTTAGCAGGCCGGTCGGCATGGTAACTCCCCTCGCTACAGAGCCTTCCACGTGACCAATAGTGACCCGCAACCGCTCGGGCAAGCGGAGCGCTGCGCTCCAAGCCTCTCCAACACACAAGGTGGACGCCACCTTGTGTCCAACTTGGATTAACATCCTTCAGCGTTTACTGCACCTCCATCCCGGAGCACAGGGAGCAGGATTGACCCTTTCTCTTCCACTCCTCCAGCTCAGCATGACGGCGCCCCAGCCCTACAGTCCAGCCATTAACAAAAGTGAGTGACTTTTGGAACTCAGTTCCAACCATTTTTTTACACTTGTATATGAACTCTACTGGTTCCCCCTGCCTCTGGGAGATAATCACCCACAATCATTAAATCTACGTGCACAATAGACTACACTGGCAACACAGCCCTGTTTTTACCAACATCTCAAAGTCACGGATAGAAGATCCCAGGGTTAATTTATCATCAAGCAACTGTTGTTTTATTGTCGTGATTGACTGATGTAAAGGTTTTAAGATCCCAGGAGGATCAGACGTCCTTTATTGAGTTTTTTTCTTTTTCATTTAATAAATTGTCTTTATGCTTTTTACATCAGACTATGAGTCTCTCTGATGCGCTGTTCTTCTGATGGTTCAATGTACAGTATTTAAATGTCTTTATGTGCTTTGTATTGACTCTTTAAGTGTGGCAATTTAGTTGACAGTTTTTCATGGTTGCAGGAAGGCAAGCAAATGTCACCAATCCAAGGTCACATAAATCCCTCAATCTGGACACTGTACAGGTGCAAGCTTGGGAGCCCATCCTTGTCTTTGTACATGCATACAAGTGAACCACATACCAATAATGGTCATTGAAACATTTTTCAGGCAGTGGAGATGGCAGCATGTTTGTGTTTGCACTGCGAAAAAGTTTTTAACGGCCAGTTACATAATTTGCGTGTGGCTCCTTTGTATTTTTCATCTGAATTTTTGGGTTTATTTGTTTTCCCAGCTTCACACAACTATATGAAATGTATGTGGAAATTGCTCAAAATCACTGCAGTGCCATTTGAAAGGTATATGCAGCTATTTTTCACACTGGTTTAGATCATTTGGCCATATAAAAGTGATGAAAACTGTTACTGATATACACACATACACACATACATATTTTTTGTGAGCCACTGGCTGGCAGGATAGGATTGTAGACTCCTAGGTTTCTCACATACACAAGGTGTGGTCTTACCATTTTGCTTAACCTTTATGTACTAGTACTGCTTGAACTAAGAAGAAGGAAGGAGACATGACAATTCAAATGTTTGTGAAAATAAAATGAACAGTATACTGTGTTGTTGACGAATGTGTAGAAAAAACTTTTTGTTATCATTGAATCTGGCTAAGTTTTGTTCTGAGTCCAGGTTTCTTGGTCCACATTTTACCTGGTAGCCAGATGATTTGACAGAGGGCTCTTTCACTCTCTCTGTTACTTTTTCTGCTGTGTGAGCCTCCTGCTTTTGTGAAAACACTGACTTCTGGCCAAATATCAAAAGTACCAAATATAATAATAATATACCAAATATCAAAAGTGGTACAAGTGCTACCTGTTTGTTTTAGGGAACCCCTTGGAAGGGCATTTTATGTTATGGACTGGCTCTGGTGTCATATGATGATTATATGGGACACTATTATAGTAGATCCACCATAGGGTATGGCATATTTAGGAATGCAAAGGGAAGGGAATACTGAGTTGCAATGTGCTGAAGAGATTAAGATAATAATTTTGCAAACTAAAACCACAAATAATAAAATTGTAAGTAGCTATGGCTGTTTATGCATGTTATATCAAATAATTTGTACTTTTCAATATACCGGGAAAACATGTCATTCATGTTTTGATAGTGACCACCTAGCCACCTATATTGAGCACAAAATATACAAAACATAATGTTGATTTCTTTGCTTCATAAAAAAATAATCATAAAACATTTTGGTTATAGTGGGTGCACAAGTAAAACAATAATAAACTATTCCTTAAAATATGTTTTGTTTTTAATAACATTCCTGGCATGGATGTGATGGCTTTTCAGATCTAAAAGCAGTAAAGTTCAATATTATTTTACTGGTCTTTCTTAATATTCATTCCACAAATATTTATGAAGTTAGCAGCATCGCACACTTCTGTATGACAAGGATTACATTCCAGAAAGTTCTAGGAAAGCTTTTTAAGTCTTATAAGTTTTTGAAAAGCTTGTTTAAAATCTTCATTGAAAGCTGTGTATATTACAGGGTTGATAAGAGAGTTAAAATATCCCAGCCAAGTGAACAAGTCAAATAATAATGGATGGAACCAGCAAGCCTCTCTACATATAGGTAAGACCAGAGACACCACAAAGAAAGGCAACCAGCATACAATGAAAGCCCCGAGAATTATTCCAAGAGTTTTTGTGGCTTTTCTTTCTCTGGCTACAGACAGCCTCTTCCTTTCCAGAACACTGTCTGTAAGTTTTATCTTGATATGGTTGATACACACTGGAGATACTCCAGTGTGCGGATGACCTCCATGAGAGTTTACATTAACTGAACAGAAAGAAGACCCAGTTGAGCCAGTGATTAACTGAGCAGTAGTAAATCTCTTTCCATAAATGGATGGCGGTTTAAGAATTCGTGTCCTTGCTGCTACGTATATTCTTCCATATAATATGATCAACAATATTGTAGGTATGTAGAATGCACCACATGTCGAGTATATAGTATAAGAAATCTGATCTGTGTTGATGGAACAATCCAGTTCTTCTTGAGCTTTGGCTTGTCTCCAAAAGAGTGGTGGGATGGAGATGCATATAGATATTACCCACACCACTGAAATCATTGCAACTGCTCTCCCTGCTGTACGATGCTTAGAATATTCCAGTGCATCTGTGATGGCCCAGTATCTGTCTAATGCAATAACACAGAGATGGAGTATGGAAGCTGTACAACAGGTGATATCCGATAACAGCCAAATGTCACATATTACCTGACCAAATGACCACGAGTGTTTTACAGTATAGACAATACTTAAAGGCATCACTAAAATAGACACCAATAAATCTGTAAATGCTAATGAACCAATCAAATAATTTGCTGGGGTGTGAAGCTTTCGAGTCATATATATAGTAATAATTACAAAAATGTTTGAAAGAAGTGTTGCTAGCGTTAATAATGATAAAAGCAGTGAAAGTGTGATTTTTATTCCTAATACTGTTGATTCATCCCATTCTGTATCTGTCCCAGACAAATTTACAAAGATCTCTGGCACGATGTCAAGCTGTGGGTCCAGAGTTTGGTTATAAAAATTCATTTTTATATAATTTATTGTGGTGAATACCTTCAATTTATTTATGCCAATATTTTAGATTATTTGTGTGCTTTTAGTGCATAGATTTGAGTTTATGTATATTTTTGATTTAGGTCAATCTTGTTTTAATTGGTTGGTTCATTTAAAAAAATAAATACATTCAATTTGTATATTTAGCATTAAAGTTCTGTATATTTTCTTGTTCAATTTTTTTTATAGCCAACAGTTTCAAGAATATTTTTCACATTTGTGTTAATTAAACAATATTTATCATATATTGATAGTGATAATATTTAATGCTGGATTATATGATGTAAAATTGTGCAGTTATAATGTTTCACTAAAAATAAACTTTTTTTTTTACATATACCAGCATGGTTTCTTATTAATTAAATAGCGGGAATGCGTTATTTTGCACAAATATTAGAGAACTAAACTATAATGCTTCCTCCAAATAAATCTTTGAACTTTCTCATCTGCAAAGCCTAAAGGCCATGGCTCGTGTTGATCTGGGGAGAGTTTACAATATGATGTTATCACTGTAGTTATACATTTGACAGCCATTAGAATCTTCAAGCACTTCTCAATGCTTCTCAAAGTTCACTATGAAAAGTGTTGTGTCCTAAAAAAAAAAGGAAAAAGAAAAATGTTAGATTAATCAAATTATAGGGATAATAAAATAAATATACATTTTAAACTAAATAATATTATTAAATATTGTGTAGAAGAAGGATGATGGCATGAAGGAATGTTCTCTTATTAAGTCTCAAACTAAAAATATTGCACTAGAGTTTTTTTTTTTTTTAGAATCCTGTGTATCGACAGAAATATTTAAAGTGATATCAAAACCACGTGCTCTGGGGAATCTGTGTGGGTGTGTTCCCGAGCTGGCCTGTGTACGTCCATAGACACACACATAGCCCTACTTGACCATGCCTTCTGCTCCTTCCTCACAGTATTTAACTGACAGGAGCAGGAGCCTATGATCCTATTGTATCCTGTGAATCAAGAAAGAGAGGAGAGTGGGACTGCCAGCGGGGACAGTGCTGGATCATGATGAGAGGTTTCAGATAAGTGTTTGGGGGGTGAGTAAAAAACTTGATATCCACCGGTGGCCCGCGATCATTGCACAGAGAGGCAGAATGGGGAGGCATTTCCCAGTTCTGCCTAGCAACATGCCAGGGATCACTGCTCCCAGTGATTGGGAGCAGTGATCTCTGTCATGTTCTATTGAGCCCATCCCCCCTACAGTTAGAACATGCTGAGGGAACACAGTTAACCCCTGTATCGCCCCCTAGTGTTTAACCCGTTCCCTGACATTTAAATAGTAATCAGTGCATTTTTATAGCATTGATCGCTGTATAAATACCAATGGTCCCAAAATAGTGTCAAAAGTATCCGATCTGTCTGCCGCAATGTTGCAGTCACGATAAAAATTGCAGCTCGCCACCATTACTAATAAAAAATATTAATAAAAATGCCATAAATTAATCCCCTACTTTGTAGCTGTAATAACTTTTGTGCAAACCAATTAATATAGGCTTATTGTGGGGTTTTTTTTAACCAAAAATATGTAAAAGAATACATATTGGCCTAAACTGTAGAAGAAATTCGTTTTTTTTAATATATTTTTTGGGGATATTTATTATAGCAAAATATAAAAAATATCTTTTTTTTTCAAAATTGTCACTCTTTTTTTGTTTATAGCACAAAAAATTAAAATCACAAAGGTGATCAAATACCACCAAAACAAATCTCTATTTGTGGGAAATAAAAGGATGTAAATTTTGTCTGGGTACAACGTTGCATGACCATGCAATTGTCAGTTAAAGCAAAGCAGTGCCATTTTGCAAAAAAGGGCTTGGTCAGGAAGGGGGTAAATCCCTCCGGGGCCGAAGTGGTTAAGGTAAAAAAACACCTAGACGTTAGGACAACTTTAAGCCACATTTTTGTGCTTTCGAACAAGCTTCTACTGTTCTGACTTTACATGTTGCATGTTTTCTCTTGATTAGTATCTCAGAATTAGGCATAATTGAAATTGGGAGTTTTTTATTCCCTGAAGCTTTGGAAAAATTGCAAACATTTTGTCAAAATTTCGCTATTGAAGTCAAGAGGAAAGGATGGTTGTCACAAGTGCTATGGGCTTTAAATGGTTTAAGAGGGTTGATAAATCTACATTCAACCACAAGTTCTGGGATTTATAAAAAAATATATATTAAACTTGCAGCCCCACTTGGTGAAATTAGAGGTATTGGTGAAGTTGGTAAAGAAGTGAGTCAAATCCTCTGTAAAAGAGAATTTTTTTTAGATATATTGCCTTCAAACAAGGATTACAGGAGGTTAAACTTTGAGTGGGATTTGACTCAATTTTATGATTAGGATAGTGTTTTTTTCCATTTCTTGTTTTTTTTTTGTCATACCACATATAAACTTGCAGGGATTTTTGCCTTTCTTGCCTTTTGAGTTTTTGAAAGGTAAAGTAAAACAGCAAAAAGGTAATGTAATAATTATTGTATATATTGTTGATGCAGGGATTTTGTCTATATATCTACATACATTTTTTCGCTGTGCTGGATATGGAAGAGGCATTGTTTTCACCATCACCTGTAATGGTAGGTAGGTTTCCACAGGGGAGACCCAGAGTAGTTTTTCACCTTTATTTTTTTATTTATATATTTATCTCATGGAGGAATGGATGCACCATAAATGGTTTGTTCTCCTTTTCAAGTGGAAACAGCTGATTGATATCATTGGACCTCACCACTTTATCAGTTACACCTGTACAATCATGTAATATTTTGTTAATATGTGTGTATGGTGATTGTGTTCAATACGGTTTTGACAAAGCGCTTATTTAGCACTTGAAACTCGTCAACCTTAACGATGGGGCGTGACTGGAGGTGGATGTGAGAGGACAGCTCTCCCTCTCTCTGCCCCACACACCTGAGACACCTGAGAGGCTGATGGGGATATGGAAGCCAGCAGGGGATGTGGGAGAGGCATCAGGCTGTGCTAAAAATATCTCCTAAATGGTCCTCCCCCCAACACAATCCCACTAGCCTGGTCAAGCTGTGCTGATGATGAGAGATCCCTTCCTACCTTGCAGGTCAGAGTACTGCAAGGAGACTAGTTCCAGCAGTCACAGTGTGTATGGCAGATAAAGAGCCAAGAGCAGTGAACTGTGTCTCTGAGGATCATCCCATGTGCGCTGGATGCAGGTGAAAAACCTATTTTTTTCCTCCCCCACTCTCTGCTTTCTCTGACTTTTTTTGTCTTTTTTTTTTCTCTTGCACACTGTCAGCCAGGACTGTGTTTATCATTGATATGCTAACAGTGCTGAGCTGCTGACACACTAAGGGCCGGTTCACACAGCGGGCGATGCGAGGCGACACGACTCGCCTCGCCTCGCTCCCGCAAGTCGCCCCCGTTCTGTACAATGGAACCGTTCTGAGAGGAGCGACTCGAGTCGCTCCGACTCAGAAAAAAGGTTCCTGTACTACTTTTGGGCGACCTCGGGGCGACTTGCATTGACTTCTATACAGAAGTCATCTGCAAGTCGCCTCTGAGGTCGCCGCAGGTCGCGGTGAGGCAAGTCGGAGACGCCTCGCCTCGCCTGCTGTGTGAACCGGCCCTAAGGGAACAAACCTTTATTATTGAGTCTGATATCCCCAAGAAACAGTGTGTGATAAGGAGCTGGATGATGGGACAGATCTAACTGCAGTTTAAATGTATGCAGAGAGCAGAGGCTTGGAGGATTAACCCCTGCAGCACTGGATGAGAGGCAAAAGCCTGTTTTTTTATTTTTTTATTTCATTACCACTATCTCCTGCTTTTCAGCCATGCAAATTGGATCTGAGCCAAAGTGGAAGACAAGCGGACGCATTTGGTAGCTTTAAGGACGATAAGCTAACAATATATAGCACCAAAACCTGATCTAGTCTGTTCTTTTAGTGTACAGGTAGCATATTGCATTATGGTGTTTCATATCCAATGCTTAAGCTTGAGAGATTTTTTGAGGTAACCCCTCAGCTGTATTTCCTATTGCAAATCTTGTCATATATACGCCACAGGTTATATATACCAAACCTAGTAAATCCAACATGTGAGCATTGTCTCCCTCTATTACCCTGGACTTAGCGGACTTATTGTATATCATTTCCACCCTATTCTCAGTACATCTAACAAATTGCATGCTGAGAAAAGAGCCGTGTAGAGATAGCGCACTCCATTTTACTCCTCCCCCACTACCTCCCGGTGTAGATTTTGGAAACTGGACTGTGAACAGTAATCTTCTTGAACTGTGGTGGATCGCTTTTCTCCCCTCTCCACCTTGGAAATTTTTTTATTTTATTTTTTTGCCTACTGGTCCAGCGTATTACGCTATTTAGGTGGCAGGCTTTAGGGGACAGCGGAGGAAGGGAAAAAGGGGGATTGAGATAAAAAAAATTGGGGAATTAAACCACCCGACTATATGCTATTATGCCATCGCAACGCACCACAAAAGTGAGCCAGGCAGCAACAGCTAAACTGGGGAAATTTGCCCACGCACAAGGTCAACTTTCTGAACAGAGCTCCCCTAAAAACAACAGTCGAGAATTTAGTATGTTGTCCAAACTACAGACCGGGGCCTCTGCTCCTACCACAAGAAAGAGTCAGGGACATGGACAGGTAACTCCTGTGAAGGCAGTGCATCCTCCTGCAGGAAACCCTTTGGGGGAGAGGATGGAGGATGCTTAAAAGCGGTCATTATCACCAACTAAAATGGTAGCTCTGGGGAAAGCAGAACCATCATTGAGGGAAGTACTGAATGCAATTAACTCTTGTAAAACTTCCATAAATGAAATGTCTACCCAGCTTCAAACTATTCAGGAAGACATGCCCCTCGTTAGGCACGACATGCAAAAAGTATGCAAAAGGACTACCGCCCTCGAGGGGAGGGTCAGCCTATTAGAGGACGACATGAACCCTTTTAAACGGGAGATAAGGACTATAAGGGAACAAATGGCTAACTACCAGATAAAGATCGACAAAATGGAGAACAGGATGCAAAGGAAGAACGTGAGGATAGTGGGACTCCCAGAACATAGTGAGGGTACGGATCTCACTACATTTTTGGAAAAATGGTTTAAAGATTTATTTGGAGAACAGTCCTTCTCACCCCTTTTTGCACTGGAAAGAGTTAATAGGACCCCCTCTAGGCCTCCCCAATCAGGAGCCCCTCCAAGACCCTTATTGGTAAAACTGCTTTACTATAAAGATAAAGTAACTATACTAAATAAAGCCAGAGAAATGGGTAATATTCTTCACAATGGCAATAGGATTTCTATATACCCAGATTTCTCACCTGATCTGCAAAAAAGAAGGGTTAAGTTTGGAGAAGTCAAGCGCAAATTGCAACGATTAAAATTGAACTATGCACTGCTATAACCGGCAAGACTACGTATAAACGCCCCGGGGGGACTGTGTTTTTCAATACCCCGGAGGGAGTGGAGAACTGGATAGTAACCTATAGTGGGAGACTGTAGACCAATCTGACTATATTGCCCTGGACTTTCATTAGCAATATGATTTTGTTTAAGACACAAACCACTACACTGTTGAATAATTTGGGGAGAGAGGAGGGTGTTGGTGGTGGAAAGGGGGAGGGAACAACGAGCATACCACCCCATGTTTCTAAGGGGTGGAGCAAAGAGTTCTCTCTATTTGCGTTGTCTGTTTTGTTACGTTTGTCTTGTCTTGTTTGTTTATTTTATTAAATGTGGGTTGTATGGTTTTCTGAGGGGGGGGGATAGGGAAGGAAGAGTGTGAGAACACAAGTTTAAAGTTGATAACACTTAAATTGATAGATGAATGCAAAGGTCACATTAGGAAGCCCCAAAATAGGCCCAGTGGGCAGGTGAATGGTGTGCATGGGTGTATGAGATGGAATAAGTGGGTTGCTTGGTACAAAAGACTGTGTGAACACAATTATAGGCATGAGAGGAGGTACGGATGTATGGGAGGGAATGAGTGGTGGGTCTGGCACAAAAGTTTGTTCGATTTAAATCACAGGTTTGAGAAGAGACACTATGGAGTCACAAAGAATGATATGAGAAAACCATATAAATTTGAAAAGGCACTGGTTAGATTCACTTAAAAATTTAACTTTGATGGTTATGCGCACCCAGATTAAAAAAATAAATTTTGTGCTCATGGAATGTCCAGGGAATGGGAGATACAGAGAAAAAAGCAGCAGTCCTCCTGATTGCAAAGACATATGAGGTGGCTATCCTTTGTTTTCAGGAGACACATCTTACTAAAATCTCTATTCCCCAATTGAGATGGAGGAACTACAGTACACAGTTCCATTCAGTACACACCTCCTATTCTAGGGGAGTGAGTATATTTGTTAGATCAGGGGTGGCTTTCTCTTGTATGCAGGCTAAGGTGAATGAATATGGGAGATACATTTTTTTATTTTGTAAGATTGAGAACAGAGTCTGCGTATTAGCAAATGTGTACCTCCCTCCACCCTTTAACGTTTCGATCCTTTGTGAGCTTGCCGAGTTTGTTTTGGATAAGCCGAGAGGTGATAGTAACGAGGGACTTCAATATGGTAATGGACCGGAGACTAGATAGGTTCCCCCTGGGGACACTAACGGGTGGTGTCATGGATAGCCAGCTTCCCCATATTTTAAGGGAGGCAGGATTGTGGGACATCTGGAGAATACGGAACCTGGAGGCCCGACAATACTCGTGCTTCTCCAGGACATATTCGACACTCTCCAGGATCGACCTAGTACTGGGAAATGATGAAATGATGTCTATCATAAAGAATGTGAACTACAGACCAAGAGGTCTGTCGGACCATCCCCCAGTGACAATATCACTAGAGCTGGGCGAGTGTAACCATCCTGGGGAGTGGAGGATAAACCCATTTTAGATCGAACTGATGGAGGATCCGAATGAGATATTGGCATCAATGGGGGAGTTTCTCGATTTGAATAGAGGTACTGCCTCAGAAGGAATAGTGTGGGACACTCTGAAGGCTTTCCTAAGAGGCATAATGATCCAACAAATCTCAAAAATTAAAAAACAGACTAAGGACTGGGAGAGACTAATAGGGGAGAGGGTAACTACAGCAGAGGAACAGTATATCCATGACCCAACACCGGATAGACTTAGGAAATGGATAGAGGAACAACAAAATTATTGATTAATGACTCTTAGAAAAATAGAGAATAAACATCTCTTCCAGAAACAATTTGCCTTTGGAGAGGGGGAAAGTGCAGGACGTATGCTGGCACAATTAGTCAGGGTGAACTCCCCCCCATCCGTTATACCCACGACAACTATAGAAGATGGAAGGGTATCCTCATATTCTCCAGAAATAGTGGGCAAGGTTAAAGAATATTATGAGGACTTGTATAGATCACAACAGGAGGAAATGGGGGATGAAATGGACAGCTTTCTCAGGGATCTGAATTTCCCCTGTCTTGGTGAGGCAGATGGAACTGAGTTAGATAGACCTATAACGATAGAGGAAATACAAAGGGTCACTATTGAGATGGCGCAACAGAAACCCCCTGGGCCCAGACGGACTCCCGACCGAGATATATCGGCAGTATGGGAAGGTATTGCTTTCCGAGCTGTTGAGGGTATTGAATTGGTCATTAATGAGGGGAGAGCTCTCCTCATCGATGATGGAATCTACCATAATCACCATACACAAGGAGGATAAAGACCCACTTGATCCTGCCTCATATAGGCCTATCGCTTTATTAAACACTGACATAAAAATACTGGCAAAGGTCTTGGCGGCTAGGGTGAACAAGTTTATACTGCAACTCATCCACCCTGATCAATCAGGTTTTATATCCGGAAGAACTACTAGCACAAATATAAGGAGGGTATACTTGAATCTTCAGGTCCCTACGGATGAGAGTGGAGAGAGGGCTATTTTGTCTTTAGATGCCGCCAAGGCCTTTGATAGTCTTGAGTGGCAGTATCTCTGGAGAGTTATGGAGACGGCCCAATTTGGATCGGGTTTCATGAAATGGGTAAAAATGCTTTATAGGGCACCAGAAGCCAGAGTAAAGGTGAATAATGAAAAGTCCGATAAATTTAGACTGGGGAGGGGGACAAGACAAGGGTGTCCCTTGTCACCCCTCCTCTTTGCCATTGCAATTGAACCTCTGGACATTGCCCTGCAGTCTTCTGCTCAGGTGAAGTGTCTTAGAAGGGGAGACTTGGAAGAAAAAGTAGCATTATACGCGGATGACCTACTGTTATTTCTTGGCGATACACAGGATTCCCTTCAGAAAGCTATGGATATTATTAACAAATTTGGCCAAATTTCGGACTTTAAATTGGTAAGAATAAATTGGGAAAAATTTAGCCTTCTGCCAGTAGATCCTCTGGGAAGCCCCTTGCCTGAGGAGGTGAACCAGATCCAAGTAGTAAGTAAATTTAAATACCTAGGAATAAACGTATCCAGAGACCCTCAACAGTACACAGCAGATAATATAATCCCGTTACTGAATACATTTAGGAGGAAGACAAAAGTGTGGAAACGCCTGCTATTATCTGTGGAAGGTCGCTGTAATTTAATCAAAATGATATGGATGCCGCAGCTTCTCTATGTATTGCATAACTCCCCAATTTGGTTATATAAAATGTGGTTTCAAAAGATAGACATGGTGTTCAGGGAACTGATTTGGAAGGGTGGGTCGGCAAGAATTCGTTTGAGTACTTTGCAGTTACAAAAACAAGAAGGAGGAGTAGCTCCCAAACCCCTTTAGCTACTTCCTTGCGTCACAACTCCGTATATGGGGGGGGAGTGTAATTTAGAAGGGGGAGAGGCAGGGAGAAAAATGCTCCTACAAAATACACTACATGACTCAATAGTGGACGCTCTGGAGGCAGAATCCTTTCCATTAGGTCTCCCTACTTTGAGATTAATGACACAGCGAAGGCCATATTAAAATACAGAGGATTTAATGAGTATACCCCCTTATGGAAGAATAGCAAATTGGGAGAACTGCAGAAGATGGGGACAGTAAGAGAATGGGAGAGATGTGGAATAAAATTTATCGCTCAGCTATACCAAGATGGTGCCCTGAAAACCTTTCAGGAACTGAGAGATTATTTTGCTCTACCAAATAAATTCTTCTATAAGTATTTGCAGGTCAGGCACGCACTGGAGTTTAGAGGGAGGACCGTAGAATGGAGCGCAATCTCAGTTCTTCAAAAAATAATTAATGCAGAAACAGGAAAAGGTTTCATTTCAAAAATATACTCACATACAAACAAGGGGAGAATGGGATCACTCTCTCTCTCTCAGAGGATGTCACATCTGTTCTTATTATATAGAACCTATTATACTCCTCGTAAACTTTTTCAATTTTGCCGACGGCCGGATGCAAGCTGCCCCCGGTGCGGGGACATGGAGGGAGACATGATTCACATGTTTTGGAGATGCCCAAAGTTGATCCGCTACTGGACGGAGGTGACAGGAACCATTGATCGGGTGTTTGGAACCTCCACCAGGATGGAGGCGAATATTGTCTCCTGGGATTAGTTGAGGGAGTTGGAAACCTGGGAAGCAGCCAGACGGCGGTTCTGAGATGCCTATTTCAGGCAAGGAAACTGATTGCCCTGAGATGGTTGTCGGTGTCGCCTCCGTCCAGTAGAGAATGGATAAATAGCATGAATGTGGTAATTTTTAAAGAGAAAGCGTTATATATAAAACAAGGGACTTTAAAGAAATATGACAAGATGTGGAAACCTTGGTGGGAAGCCAGAGGAATTGATATGTGAATAATAACAGTGTGAAAAATAAATATTTTAACGATGAAAAGTGACCCAATAAGAATTCAAGTAAGAGGGCAAATCAAGAGGGTGGAAGTGTGCAAGAATGGGGATGAGAGGGAAGTGTGATAGAGTCGGAATCTAGATTACATGGAACATCAGCTAGGATGGCCCTCATGATACCAATCCCCTCTTAGGCCACCCAAGATATGAACCATCCTTTTTTATATTTTTATCTGATAAGGTGATGGGAGGGAGGGGGGGGGGGACTGAGGGGATGTTCAATTTTGATGTATTTTGTAAACAAAATAAATATCTTAATAAAGAAATAAAGTTTAAAAAAAGAAACTCATCAACCTTTTTTTCCCCTGCCAGTATGCCTTGTGCCTGTTTTTATTGATGATTTTTTTGAATAAAGAAGCCATTCAATCTTCTTTCTTCACAAGTATTTGGGGGGAGGGGGGGCTTGGCTAACAAAAGAAGGTTTCTAACCTTAATGCAGAGACTGCACTCAGCCTGAGTGCTTTAGTGCAGCTTGTCTGTCACAGCATCCTCGTCACTGGATTTGATCAGTGACTACCCGTCCATACGGGGTGCAGGGACGCCCCCCCAATCCATGAACATGGCCCCTAATCTACATGCAGGGCACCAGATGAGAGAGAGCAGCACTGCTGCACTTAGTCACAGCTCTGGATTGTTTTTACTTCCAAAATACTTACATGAACCTAATCTCAATCCAGAGCTGTGACTAAGTGCAGCAGTGCTGCTCTCTCTCTCCCTCCTTACTGGACTCAGTGAGATCAGCAGGAGCCATTGGCTGCTGCCGCTGTCAATCAAATCCAGTGATGAGGATGCAGGCACAGAGCTGGGCGGCAATGTGTGTGTCAATGGACAAACAGAGCACAGCTCGGCTTTAAACCCGCACATGTACCACTATGGGAAGCAGCTTCCTTTGGTGACACTCAGAGAATAGCAGAAGCCCAGAACACCAGCAATGGGGCCTGAGAAGAGGAGGATTGAGATTGATGCTCTGTGCAAAACCATTAGACAGAGCAGGTAAGTATGACTTGTTTGTTATTAAAAAAAAATAACTTTACAATCACTTTAAGGCTGCAGTGGCATATGCAGGTTTAAGTACAGGTTATAAATGAACCAAAGCATGTGGTTATTAGGACACCATGCCCCTTTGAGGAGGAAACAGATTACCATTCCCTCTGCATGGGGTATTGGGCAGGGAAATGTGTACTCTTCAGGTTCAGGCAGGGAGATGTTATGCTCAATCAACATTGGATTTGCTCAAAGAACATTCTCAACTCCATCAGTTAATTAACACTGCTGAATGTATTGTTCAAGTAGTTTATATGAGAATGGGAAAAATGAGACAACATAAAATCAGTAGACACCCTTAAAATAAATATAGACATTTAAAAAAAGAATGTAATATGTCTGTGTTTTGGAGGTTATATACACATCACCGCTTGAGGAATAAAGTTTATACAATGTTTAGTGAATGCTAACAAAAGCAATAGCCTGTGTTAAACATTTATGCATTGAAGTGGCAAATAACAAAAATAAGGATTTGCTGTACTATGTTTAATATAATGAAAGCCAAAATAGTCCTGAAATACAAATCAATCATGCAAAAAAGCCACGCGCTATCATTCCAATTTGAAATTGGCAGATATATTGTGATAGATAGTCCTTTCCTAACTAATCTGAAAAAAGAAGATAGGAAGCTAGTGCATGAAACTTCTGGAATGTCAAGGGTAACCTGTAACCTGTACTGGGAGAAAACAAGGAATGCCATTGGTGTCTACTTAAAATGCTTGTGATTTACCAACTTCACAAAAAGTTAGACAAAATATGCCTCTAATTTCACCAAGTGCAGCTGAAAGATTAATGTATATTTTTTGCGGTGATATTTGCCTTTCTTCCATATTATATATGTTGCCTTTTGAGTTTTTGGACAGTAAAGTAAAACAGTAAAAAGGTAATGTAATAATTATTGTATATATCCTTGATGCAGGGATTTTGTCTATATATGTACATACATTGTTTCGCTGTGTTGAATATGGAGGCATTGTTTTCACCATCACCCGTAATGGTATGTAGGTTTCCACAGGTGAGATTCAGAGTCGTTTTTCACCTTTATTTTTTATTTATGCATTTATCTCATGGAGGAATGGGTGTTCCAGAAATGGTTTGCTCTCCTTTTCAAGAGGAAACAGCTGATTGATATCATCGGACCTCACCACTTCATCAGTTACACCTGTGCAATCATGTGATATTTTGTATATTGTGTGTATGGTGATTGGTTTTGACACCGGACGCATGGATTTTTTTTTTGAAGCACGTGATTAGAGACTGAGGCTCTAATTGGCTTTAGAAGGGGTGGGTTTTGGGTGCAGAGCATTGCGTTCTGAGCCGATCCAGTTGTGTGACAATAGCAAATTAATTTTTTCTATTATCTTCCTGATTCTCCTTCTTAGGTCTCCCAGGCAATCTGGTCTCAGGACCCACTTTGGAGGAGAAGAACACCAGTGCATTGTATGATAGAGATGGCAGTAGGGCTATCAGGTGTGTGCGGTGGCAGTCTCCTCCTCGTCCATGTATCTGGCTGATCTCCGTTCTCCCGGGCCCCAGTGATGGTGATGGCGGAATCTCAGCGTTCCCCCAGTAGCAGACACCTCCTTCTCAGGCTGTGACTTCATCCTCAGCCCCGGAACTCCAGAGCCAGCCCGGCCCCACCCTTCCTGAAAGATGATTGTTTACCTAATGGGTGTGGGGTAGGGGGGGGGGGGGTCCTGGGAGGTCAGGGATTGTACGGAGGATGTGGTTGTATAGGGCAGGCAGGCCGGAAATAGCTGTCTTTGTATGGAATTGAATGGGGAGATGTGTACAGCTCTAGGCCGTCTGAGCCTTATTCACACTCTGCACAGCTGGTGATGGGGGGGTTTTCCTGTTTGCGGCCCCCCTCCAATTTTTTTAGCACCAGCCGCCACTTGATTTGATTGACAGCAATGGCTTCTGCTGCTCTCACTGAGTCCAGTGAGGAGGGAAAGAGAGAGAGAGAGAGCAGCGCTGCTACACTTGGTCACAGCACTGGATTGAGACGTAGTTCATGTAAGTATTTGGGGGGGGGCTTGGCTGACAACAGAAGGTTTTTAACATTAATGTAGAGAAAACTTTGAGGTAAACATCTATAGCCTTTACTACCACTTTAAAGCCTAACTCCTGAAATACTTTGACTCTAAATAGTTCAATTGAACCAAGTTGACCCAAATACACTATTTCATCTACTTGTCAAGGCAGCAGATGTAAGTGCTGTAGTACAGTATACAACAATGTGTTCTGGCAGCATTACAGGGACCTCTCACCCTATTCCTGAAACAGGATTGAGTCAGGCTGCGTGCTACTCATCAAAACATAAGTCGTTTTTTTTAAGTGAATGAATACAAGGCTTCCTCCAATTGGCTGAGGTGGAGAGGGCAACAGCATCCACTGCCTCTCCACGTCAGCCAGTGGAAGCCTTGAATTCACTGATACAAATACAAGGTTTCCTATAAATGGCTGAGCAGGACTCAACCCTACTCAATTTATTCTGGTAATGGGAAGGGAAGTCCCTGTACCACTGCCAGACCACTGTGCTGTATACTGTATGTAGATGACTGATTAGTAAATGAAATCTTGGTTGAGGACTGCTTGGTCCAAATGAACTTTTTAAAGTCCCCAGAGCTTGGTGAGGTGGTGAAGCTCTGTTGACTTCAATAATCCAATCACATGCAAGCACAAATGCTGTTCTTTTTATTTTTCCTACACCTGACTGGAAATTACTTATAAAGTGAAGCTTCACCGCAGTCACTAAGCTCTGGGGAAAATGAGTGCAACTGTACTTGCAAAGTGAACCTCCACTATGCTTCACTACAGGAATACCCCGCTTTTAAGTACACAATGGGGTTTATTTACTAAAGCTGGAAAGTGCAAAATCAGGCTCCCTTCTGCATATAAACCAATGCGCTTCTAACCCCAGCTTGTTCAATAAAGCTTTGGTAATAAAACCTGGAAGCTCATTGGTTTCTATGCAGAAGTGAGCCTGATTTTGTACTTTCCAGCTTTAGTAAATAAACCTAATTTTGTACCTAAACGTGGGGTATGCTTGTATTTTCTTTTAGTGAATCAACCCCATAGTATTCTAGATCGAGTTAGGCTTTAAGCCTATGCTTAATATCATAATTGTAAAAATTGGACAATTAAATTATTTTAAAAATCATTAAAATATTTGCGAACACAATGGTTTAAAAGCTCATTGTAGTACAAGAAATATAATTACATTGGGCAAAACACATTTATTTCCTGGAAACACTTTATTTTTTTACCTTTTTTTAATCCATATTTTTTGTCACATGACCGAAATGACAGAAAAACATACAAACATGCCCCCCCCCCCTCCTTCACAGCTGGGAGCATGGGAGCATGTCTATTTAGTATGGCAGTGGGGAAGTTCTCCATCTGGGGCTTACATAACACAGCAGGTGGGAAGTGAGCAGGATTATATCATAGCCAACTGGTGGGTGGGTATAACTGCATGAAACAGTGGGCATGGGGGCCACACACCGTGACTTCCCCAATTGTGTGGGCTTCGTTCCACAACCAGCTGTAATTTTTTGTTTACAAATGGTTTTTATTATGAATAAGGTCAAAGTACAAAAAATTTACAGTAGAATGAATTGTGCAATTAAAGATATACAGTGAAGTAAAGATATACAGTGATAATTCAATATTGCTTATTTGATAACATTTCTAGTGTCGAAATCACAAATTAGAGAAGGAGTCACAAAGGTATTGGTAGGAAATGGTTTGTGTAAATGCTTGAGAAAGAAAGAAAAAACAAAAATGACAGTGATGATATTACCTCTGCAATGAAGCTTCCCATAACGACCATTTATTCTGGTAAATATGCATAGTGTCATACAACGTGTGGTGTATTCTCTCTGACATCTTAATGTTGGACATACGGTTGAGAACTTGAGGCCATGGAACAACTGATGAGCGCCAGTTGATGGCAATGGACAAATGAATAGAGCTAAACAGAGTATGTATTAGTCTGGAACTTGCATGTGGGATGTCTTGTATGGGAAAGAATAAAAGGCGCATCTGGAGGGTTAGAGGGATTGATCTACCTGAGATACGCTCAGTCAACAGCTTGGCATTGTGCCAGATATCCTTAAGGAGGGGGCAATCCCAGAAGATGTGAAGCAATGTCCCATGTGTGGGGCAACCTCTGAAACAAAGTGGGGATGTTGGAGGGTAAAAAGAATTGAGTTCGGAGGGGGTAAGATACCACCTATAGAGCAGTTTAGTGGCGGATTCTTTGATCGTGGTAGTTTTGGTGGATTTGTGTAAGTTTTCAAAAATGGAGTTCCATTGTTGAGGAGAGAATGAAGTGTTTAAATCTGATTCCCATTTGAGCATGGGGTGTGATTTCACAGGCATATCAAATTCATTCAGATTTTTATAGATTTTGGATATTAATCCTTTCGCTCGTGGGGTGGAAATACAAATCTGCTCAAATTGAGAGGGGGGGTTGTGAAGGGTCAGGGAGTAGTATTTTTGGTAGAATTGTTTTATCCTCCAAAACATTACTTGATCTGTGGGAGCAAGGTTGTATTTTAATTGTAAATCAGAGAAGGAGTAAAATACATTATTTTGAATAAAAGCATTCAAGTTCGTTAGATTATGTTGTTTCCATATGGACAGTGAGGTATGAGGATAATCTGAAGGAGTGAAGTGAGGGTCACCCAAAAAGGAAGCTAGTGGTGGAGGGACAGAGGACAAGTTGAATTTGGTATTATGTCTGTACCATAAATCTAAGGTATGTGTCACAATAATGTTCAATGATCTTATTTTCTGAGGCAAGATGGACTTGGACCATAATAGTACTTGGAGGTGGTATGGGAGGACCGATTGTTCCTCGAACAGGAGCCAGGGGATTACGGAGGAAGGGGCATACCATTGTGCAAGCTGAGTAAGTCTAGCTGACAGGTAGTATATCCATAGATTGGGTATACCGTGACCTCCCTTCAGTTGGGGCCTGAACATTAAGGAATAGGTGAATCTTGGTTTTTTGTTTAGCCATATGAATTTGTTAATTTCTCTTTGGAGAGAGTCTAGAGTGTTTTTGGGTACCGTGAGAGGAAGGGCTCTAAAAAAGGAAACGTAGTTTGGGTAATATAACCATTTTTGTAGCCACTATTCTACCAGAGAATGAAATTTGGTATGATGACCATGTTTTCATTAAGTTTTTAATGTAGTTAAATATTGGAGGAAAATTTGCATGAAATAGTGATTTATAGGAAGGTGTGATATGAATACCTAGGTATTTAAATGAGTCAGAGCACCAGATGAAAGGGAATGTGTCTTTAAGCGTTGTTATCATGTTTGATGGAATATTAATAGGAAGGGCAGAACATTTGGACAAATTTACACTTAGGCCGGTCAGGTCATGAAAAATATCCAGCGTTTTGGTCAGATTCGGTAAGGAGATGAATGGATCTGTTAGATATAGGAGGACGTCGTCCGCATAAAGGCTAAGTTTAAATTCCTTGGACCCTTTAGTGTACCCTTTAATATCTGTATTGTTTCTGATCGCGCATGTGAAGGGCTCTATTGCAAGGGCAAAGAGGAGTGGGGAAAGTGGGCATCCTTGTCTAGTACCCTTGCTCAAAGGGAAAAAGTCTGAGTTGGAACCGGGTAGTTTGATGCGTGTTTGTGGATTATGGTATAAAGCTTTAAAACCGTGAAGAAATTCTTTGTTAATGCCGAATCTGGGGAGTAAAATGTCCAAATATGACCAGCTGACACTGTCAAATGCCTTATGGATGTCAAGGCTAAGCAGAAGTGTGGAAGTAGAGTTTAGGTTAGAGTCTTGGATGATGTTTGTGGTCAGTCTTATATTATCAGTTATCTGTCTGTCAGGAATAAATCCTGTTTGATCTGGATTAATTAACTGAGGGATAACTGAGGCAAGTCTATCGGCTAACAGACGACCGAATATTTTAAGGTCGTTATCGATGACTGAAATGGTAATAGTTTTGATGTATGGAATGATCTTTATTTGGTTTGGGAAGAAGGGACATGTTCGCTAAGAGCATTTCTGATGGGAATTGGTTTCCTTGTAGGATGTGATTATATAGTTTTGTTAAGTGTGAGGTTAATATGGAGGAGAATTTTTTATAATACGAAGAGGAATACCCGTCAGGGCCTGGAGCAGTAGATGTTTTTAAGGAAGTAATCATTCTATTGACTTCTAAGTCTATGCAGGGTGCGTTTATCATCTCTATTTGCTGACTAGACAAGGAGGGTAGAGTAATATCTTGGAGCCAGATCAGAGAGGATTGTTTGGGTATGGAAGGAGGGGTGGAGAGGAGCTTCTTATAGAAGTCTAAAAATATGTTGATAACTTCTTTAGGGTGGGATACTAAGTTACCTGAAGAGTTGCGTAGTTTATAGGTGTGAGGGGGTTTTGTAGTTTGATTTAATTTCCTGGCAAACATAATTGAATAAGGCCGCGTACACACGGGCGGATTGTCTGCCCAGCTTAGTCCGCTGAACCGTGTTTCAGCGGACAATCCGCTCGTGTGTGGGCTTCAGCGGGCTTTTTCAGCGGACAGTCTGACGGACTAAGTCTTTCGGAATTTCCGTAATTTTGTCCGTCCAAACTTGGTTTTGTCCATCCAAACTTGGTTTCAGCGGACAGTCCGCTCGTGTGTAGGCAAGTTGGACGGACTAAGTATGGCGCATGCTCAGAAAGGATTTACACGGCCGAAGGTTGCATTGCAGTGTATTGGACGTCGTTTTTCTAGTCCCATCGTACGTGCTGTACACGTCATCGCGCAAGCTTTCAGCGGACTGTCTGTTCATCGTGTGTGGTCAAGTCCGTTCATTCAAATGTTGGACGGACTGTCTGTCGGATTGTCTGACGAACTTAGTTGGGCAGACAATCTGCCCGTGTGTACGGGGCCTAAGAGTTACTATTAAGCAGAAATCTTGCTTTAGACCATCAAGGGGCTTTTTCAGTTTCTGATGTAAGTAGCAAGTCCAAAGCTGTGAGTTTTTCTCGTATTTGGTTGAAGAGATCACTAGAAGGGTTATGGTTGTTCCGGTGATACAAGGTGTCCAAATCTTTGGTTAGAGATCTTATATCTGCTAGTTTATTTTTATTTTTAGTTGAGGCGATTTTTATCAAGTGGCCTCTCATGACTGCCTTATGTGCCATCCATAAGGTTATGGGTAATGTATCTGGGGATATATTAAGTGCAAAGTATTGTTCAAGGTGAGAGAGGATTTCTTTTGTGATTGTTGGATCAGTCAATAGGGAATCGTTTATTCGCCATTTGTGTGTTGTAGTAGATAGGCCTATGTGTGGGGTATTAAAGGAGACTATATGATGGTCTGACCAGGGACAAGGGTGAACAACCAGCTGTAATTTTGGCAATGTTCTCCAGCTGGAGCCTTACTGTCAAAACGTCCCCACTGTGTTTGTGTAAAGAAGACTGCCTCCTTACTAAAATGAGAGGGGAGGAAGCGTGGCCACAAAACTGACAATGAGAGATACAGGTACACTGTGCATCTGTGCTTGTCATGGTCAGTTTTTAATAGGAACCCAGAACAACTAGCAGAATCACCAATATTTTAAAGTGAAAGTTTAAAAAAAACATTGAAGGGTGGATTTTTTAAATAATAATATGTATAAACCTACATACACTAGATTACCAAAAGTATTGTGATGCTTGCCTTTACACGCACATGAAATTTAATAGCATCCCAGTCTTAGTCCGTAGGGTTCAATATTGAGTTGGCCCACCCTTTGCAGCTATAACAGCTTCAACTCTTCTGGGAGTCCTGGTAGAACGCCTTTGGGATGATTTAGAGCGGAGACTGTGAGCCAGGCCTTCTTTTCCAACATCAGTGCCTGACCTCACAAATGTGCTTCTGAAAGAATGGTCAAACATTCCCATAGACACACTCTTAAAACTTGTGAATAGCATTCCCAGAAGAGTTGAAGCTGTTATAGCTGCAAATGGTGGGCCAACTCAATATTGAACCCTGCGGGCTAAGACTGGGATGCCATCAAAGTTAATGCATGTAAAGGCAGGTGTCCCAATACTTTTGGTAATATTGTGTATATTGCATCTTCATTTTTGGGGTAGCATACATGTAAAACAATATTATGTGATATGATATATATATATATATATATATATATATATATATATATATATATATATATATCACATTGCAAACATTTTAAGTAGGTATGAAAAAATGCTGTAAACTAGGAAAGCTTTCATAAATTGATGTGTTAATATTTTATTTTTATCAATTACCAAAATGAAAAGTAAATGAACAGAAGAGAAATCCAAAGCAAATCAATATTTGGTGTGCCCACCCTTTGCCTTTACAACAGCATCAATTATTCTAGTAGGTACACGTGCACACAATTTTTTAAGGAACTTGGCAGGTAGGTTGTTCCAAACATTTTGAAAACTAACCACAGATTGTTTGTGGATGTAGGCTGCCTCAAATCCTTTTGTCTCTTTATGTAATCCAAAACAGACTCAATGATGTTGAGATAAGGCTTCTGTGGGGGCCAGACTATCATTTCCAGTACTCCGTATTTATGCTTAATATAATTCTTAATGACACTGACTGTATGTTTACAGTTATAGGGCTGCAGAATAAATTTGGGGCCAATCACACACCCCCTTGATGGTATGGCATGATGGCATGATGCATAAGTATCTGCCTGTGTTGAGATATTTCTCTCAGTATTGAGGACAACATTGATCCTGACCATATGCCTATTTGCATAAATGCAGCCCCAAACTTGAAAAGAACCTCCGCTATGCTTTACTGTTGCCTGCAGACACTTATTATTGTACTGCTCTTCAGCCCTTCTGCGAGCAAACTGTTTCCTGCTACAGCCAAATATTTCAAATTTTGACTCATCAGTCCAGAGCACCTGCTTCCATTTTTCTGCCCCCTAGTTCCTTCATGCATAGTTAAGTCATGTATTCTTGTTTCCAAATCAGAATTATGGGTTTTTGTCTGTAATTTTTCCAGGAAGACCGCTTCTGACCAGACTTCTCCAGATAGTAGATGGGTGTACCTGGGTCCCTCTGGTTTCCACTAGTTCTGCACGAATGGCCATATTGGACATCTTCCAGTGTTAAAGAAAATAAGCATGATGTGTCTTTCACCTGCTACATTAAGTTTTGTTGGGCAACTACTGCGTCTCTGGTTCTTAACGTTGTCTGTTTCTTTCTGCTTCTTTAAAAGAGCTTGAACAGCACATTTTGAAACCTCCAGTCTGTTTTGAAATCTTTGCCTTGGAGATACCTTACTGATGCAGTATAACTACCCCGTGTCTTGTTGCTGTGCTCTGTCTTGCCTTGGTGTATGACCTGTGACATAAAACTGTCTTCCACAACCTCATCTTAGTAGCAGAATTTGGCTGTTCCTCACCCAGTGAGCCTCCTACACAGCTCTTTCTGTTTTAGTTAATGACTGTTTTTCAACTTACTGTACATATGAAATTTGAAGGAGTGCCTCAATCTAAATGATCTAGAGATAGGGGCAGTTACCATCATCCATAGTGATTAGTATTAAAGAGAGATAACCGGGGCTACCCCAAATGTGCACCTGGCAAAAAATGGAGAGGATTGGATTATCTTGATAACCAAGGATTAGGCAGAAGGTATGGTAACATATAGCAATTTATTGATAGAAAAACATTATTAAAATAAAGAAAAAAGACAATTTACAGAAGGGACTACCCTGTTTACCCGAAAATAAGACCTAGTGTGATTGGTGGTGATGGCTGAAATATAAGCCCTACCCCCCAAATGAGCTCTACCCTGTTTCCCCGAAAATAAGCCCTACCTTGAAAATATGACCTACAAAGACTTTAACTAGGGCTTATTTGGGGAGTAGGGCTTATATTGCAGTCATAACCGACAATCACGCTAGGTCTTATTTTCAGGGAAACAGGGTATATACAAGCAATAGTTACAGCCCTGCATTGTTCATTTAAGAGATTTCAGAGGTAAGTGAGCCCCAAAGATCACGAGGGACACCAGAATATAAACCTTGACACAGTCATCTACATGTTTCCAGGCATAGGCGGCGTCCTCAGGAGGAGTCAATTATTGTCATCTACAAAGATGGGCATAATCTCATAGTCAAACAGCCATAACAAATTATCTATAATATTACAGCATAAAGTGAGAAGTGAAATACAAAAAATATATAATTGAGCTTAATGAGTAAGAAGATATTAGCATACATTTTGGGGAGCCATAAATTCATGCATTGCTTACCCGAGAAAACCAATGGAGCATGAAACTGCATGGTAGAGGCATCCTAAAGGTTAGCCCCCCCAACGGCGGACACGGGAGACACCCAAGAGCACTGGGTTCTACAAAATGCATGTATAGTAGTAAGATAGGTAATCTGTTCCCAAAAGGGTGATATTAATAGAAAAAAGGGAGGGAGAACAGGAGGGGAGGGGGGAGAGGAAAAGGGGTGGGGAAAACCGGGAAAGGGACAGGGGGGGAAATGGGAATGGGCAGGAAAAGATGAGGGGAAGGAGGAAGGGCAAAAAAGGGGGAGGGGAAAGGAAACAGGAAGGAAAGGGGGGAAGAAGGGAAGGAGGGTGAGGAGGAGAGAAAGGGGGCAAGGGAAAAGGGGGGAGGGGAAAGGAAGGAGGGAGAAGAAAGTGGGGAAGGAAAAGAAAGAAAGGCTATAGAGAGTCAAAGAGTCAATGGAAATTGATAAAAGAAATAAAATACAGTGATTATCCATGTATTGAGAACCAACCTAATATGTCTGAATGTCCAGTGTAGCAACCTGGGGGTTAAAGGCAAAGGCAATTTATTCTCATAGATATGCAGGTTTAAAAAAAATAAGTTTTCTCAAGGTGTTGCTGGCAGATGGGGACTATGTTGGGAGACTCCCAAGGGAATCAATCACAATGGACTAATGGACTCACAGCCCCTAAGGAGTATGTGTACATATATGTAAAAATGAAGGACCATACACAGGCAAATGTGTTAGTCCAAAGATACACATGTCGATATGTAGAGTCTAAGTCCACAACAGAGCTATAGGTTAGGCTACCACATCCAGTGCACTTCAAAACCTGTATTGAAGCTTACACAATTAGTATAGGGTACAGGGCCGGCGCTACCACTAGGCGAAGTAGGCAGTCGCCTAGGGCGCACTACCACCTAGGGCGCAACTACGGCCTCTGCCCAGTGTGAGCTCCTCTTCTGCTCTCTCGCCCCCCCTGTGGTGTTCCACCAGCGCCACCAATCCCCCATGTTTCCCGCTGAGCGCCCCCACCGTAGTCATCTCACAGCGCCGCCCCGGGACTCCTTTGCTCCAGCCTGTCCCTCTGGAGCGGCGCTGTGTGTCTGTGTGAGTGCAGCGGAGGGGCGGGGCTCAGCTTCGAGAGGTCGGTCAGCTGACCTCCTGCATGGAGCTGGGTTGACGGCGCTGCCTGGCCTGGTCCCGGCGGGAATATGATGGAGGCGGAGCGGATGGATGGCGCTGGTGTGGCCCCGGCGGAGCGGGTGGATGGCGCTGGTGTGGCCCCGGCGGAGCGGATGGATGGCGGCGCTGGTGTGGCCCCGGCGGAGCGGATGGATGGCGGCGCTGGTGTGGCCCCGGCGGAGCGGATGGATGGCGGCGCTGGTGTGGCCCCGGCGGAGCGGATGGATGGCGCTGGCGTGGCCCCGGCGGAGCGGGTGGACGGCCCTGGCAGTGCGGAGGAGTCGGAGAGGCCCGGATGATGGTCGCTGAAGGAAGCATCAAAGAGCAGAGGTAAGGAGGAGAATGGATCCATTGAGCTGTATGGAGGGGGTTTGTGTGTGAGTAATGCAGGAAGTAGGAGTCAGGTAGGTCAGTGTGATGTGTGTCAGTGTCATGTCAGTGTGGTGTGTCTGTGTATGTGTCATGTCAGTGTGATGTGTATGTGTCATGCCAGTGTAATGTGTCAGTGTATGTGTCATGCCAGTGTAATGTGTCAGTGTATGTGTCATGTCAGTGTGATGTGTCTGTGTATGTGTCATGTCAGTGTGATGTGTCTGTGTATGTGTCATGTCAGTGTGATGTGTCTGTGTATGTGTCATGCCAGTGTAATGTGTCTGTGTATGTGTCATGTCAGTGTGATGTGTCTGTGTATGTGTCATGTCAGTGTCAGTATATGTGTCATGTCAGTGTGATGTGTATGTGTCATGTCAGTGTGATGTGTCTGTGTATGTGTCATGTCAGTGTCAGTATATGTGTCATGTCAGTGTGATGTGTCTGTGTCATGTCAGTGTGATGTGTCTGTGTCTGTGTCATGTCAGTGTGATGTGTCTGTGTATGTGTCATGTCAGTGTGATGTGTTTGTGTATGTGTCATGTCAGTGTCAGTATATGTGTCATGTCAGTGTGATGTGTATGTGTCATGTCAGTGTGATGTGTCTGTGTATGTGTCATGTCAGTGTGATGTGTTTGTGTATGTGTCATGTCAGTGTCAGTATATGTGTCATGTCAGTGTGATGTGTATGTGTCATGTCAGTGTGATGTGTCTGTGTCATGTCAGTGTGATGTGTCTGTGTATGTGTCATGTCAGTGTGATGTGTCTGTGTCATGTCAGTGTGATGTGTCTGTGTATGTGTCATGCCAGTGTATGTGTCATGTCAGTGTGATGTGTCTGTGTATGTGTCATGCCAGTGTGATGTGTCTGTGTATGTGTCATGTCAGTGTGATGTGTCTGTGTATGTGTCATGTCAGTGTGATGTGTCTGTGTATGTGTCATGTCAGTGTCAGTATATGTGTCATGTCAGTGTGATGTGTATGTGTCATGTCAGTGTGATGTGTCTGTGCATGTGTCATGTCAGTGTCAGTATATGTGTCATGTCAGTGTGATGTGTCTGTGTTATGTCAGTGTGATGTGTCTGTGTATGTGTCATGCCAGTGTATGTGTCATGCCAGTGTAATGTGTCTGTGTATGTGTCATGTCAGTGTCAGTATATGTGTCATGTCAGTGTGATGTGTATGTGTCATGTCAGTGTGATGTGTCTGTGTATGTGTCATGTCAGTGTGATGTGTCTGTGTATGTGTCATGTCAGTGTCAGTATATGTGTCATGTCAGTGTGATGTGTATGTGTCATGTCAGTGTGATGTGTCTGTGTATGTGTCATGTCAGTGTGATGTGTCTGTGTATGTGTCATGTCAGTGTCAGTATATGTGTCATGTCAGTGTGATGTGTATGTGTCATGTCAGTGTGATGTGTCTGTGTATGTGTCATGTCAGTGTGATGTGTCTGTGTATGTGTCATGTCAGTGTCAGTATATGTGTCATGTCAGTGTGATGTGTATGTGTCATGTCAGTGTGATGTGTCTGTGTCATGTCAGTGTGATGTGTCTGTGTATGTGTCATGTCAGTGTGATGTGTCTGTGTATGTGTCATGTCAGTGTCAGTATATGTGTCATGTCAGTGTGATGTGTATGTGTCATGTCAGTGTGATGTGTCTGTGTCATGTCAGTGTGATGTGTCTGTGTATGTGTCATGTCAGTGTGATGTGTCTGTGTCATGTCAGTGTGATGTGTCTGTGTATGTGTCATGCCAGTGTCAGTGTATGTGTCATGCCAGTGTATGTGTCATGTCAGTGTGATGTGTCTGTGTATGTGTCATGTCAGTGTGATGTGTCTGTGTCATGTCAGTGTGGTGTGTATGTGTCATGTCAGTGTGATATGTCTGTGTATGTGTCATGTCAGTGTCAGTATATGTGTCATGTCAGTGTGATGTGTCTGTGTCATGTCAGTGTGATGTGTCTGTGTATGTGTCATGTCAGTGTGATGTGTCTGTGTATGTGTCATGTCAGTGTCAGTATATGTGTCATGTCAGTGTGATGTGTCTGTGTCATGTCAGTGTGATGTGTCTGTGTATGTGTCATGTCAGTGTGATGTGTCTGTGTCATGTCAGTGTGATGTGTCTGTGTATGTGTCATGCCAGTGTCAGTGTATGTGTCATGCCAGTGTATGTGTCATGCCAGTGTAATGTGTCTGTGTATGTGTCATGTCAGTGTGATGTGTCTGTGTATGTGTCATGCCAGTGTGATGTGTCTGTGTATGTGTCATGCCAGTGTGATGTGTCTGTGTATGTGTCATGCCAGTGTCAGTGTATGTGATGTGTCTGTGTCATGTCAGTGTGATGTCTGTGTATGTGTCATGCCAGTGTGATGTGTCTGTGTATGTGTCATGCCAGTGTCAGTGTATGTGTCATGCCAGTGTGATGTGTCAGTGTATGTGTCATGCCAGTGTGATGTGTCAGTGTATGTGTCATGCCAGTGTGATGTGTCAGTGTAATGTGTCGTGTCAGTGTAATGTGTTGTGTCAGTGTAATGTGTCGGGTCAGTGTAATGTGTCGTGTCAGTGTATGTGTCATGTCAGTGTATGCCTCAGTGTATGCGTCAGTGCCATTGTATGTGTCAGGGTATGTGTTTTCAGGGTATGTGTAGGTGTCAGCGTGATGGTCAGTGTAGGTGTCAGCGTAGGTGCCAGGTGGGTCGGTGTAGGGGTCAGTGTGATGTGAGTAGTGCAGGAAGTAGGAGTCAGGTGGATTAGTTTATGTGTAGGGGTCAGTGTAGGGGTCAGATAGGTCATGTGTAGCAAGGGCAGGGTAAGGTGGAGTCATGGGTGCAGCCGGGGGGGGGGGGGGGGGGGCGGCAAAATTAGGTTTTCGCCTAGGGTGTCAACGATCCTTGCACCAGCCCTGATAGGGTATGAAGCATAGTGCAATAGAGATGACTTACCATGTAGTGCCTTCAGCGCCATTTACACCCGGGAGCAGCCTTCTAACTAGACGCTGCTCTATGTGCCTTTTTATGTCTCCAACCCAGTCCACGTCTGCTGGCCGTTGACGTCTGACGTCACCCGGTCCGTCTCTCCACACTGTGCATGCGCTATGTATGTGCAAATGTATGACCAGAAGGGAAAGTGGCCTATGTGATGGCCATCATCAAGGTAGGAGTGGGGAGGGGATCTCCAATGGAACAGGTACTTTTTCCCTCCTGGAGAGACGCATGCCTGCCACTAGGGGAAGAATACACTTCAGGCTGGTCATACTTCCCTATGATCCCACGGAGCAATGCAGAAATGCAAAAGATAAGCAATATTCAGAGGTTAACTGTGCAGCCATCATCCAATAGAGACACGTACTAATGAGAGTAACAAAGCATAGAAATTAATATTAAGCGAAATACTTTCACACCTCATAGGATGACATGCAATGAATACATATATCTACAAGACAAATAGGGAAAAGGAAAGGGTTTCTTATAGATTTTTATAGTTGAATACAAATCCAATGACACTACCAATTGGACACAGTATGACTGGGAAAGGAAGTGGGAAAATCCTTTTCATTTTTTGCCAGGGGCATATTTGGGGTAGCCCAGGTATCCCTCTTTAATACTTGCATATGAAATTGATGATCATTAGCACCTGCTTGTTATAACTGGTTAACCATACACCTGACTCTAATCCTACAAAATTCCTGATTTTGTGCAATTGCGTAAAGTGTAAGAACTGATGCTGGTTTGAAGTCAAAGGGCAATCACACCAAATATTGACTTGATTTAGATTTTTGTTGTCTATTTGTCAGTCTATAATAAAAAAAAAACACTTTAGCTGGGAATTTATTAAAACAGTGAGCCAAATAAAAGTCTCATGCTATGCTTAAAATAAAAATGTATAATACTAGACATGAAAGCACTACTATGGAAAGAAACATTGGAACAAGAACAAGGATAAACGAAAAGGTCTTCATAGACAACTCAAATGTTGCCTTATCCTGCTGAATTAGCTGACATTTGAGCTATGGGTGGCTCAGCAAGCACCACCCAGCGCAAGAAAAGTCAATTTAAAATCGCCTGAGCTGGATGGAAAATTAACAGCCAAACAGTGACAGAATTCTATCAGTTACTGTTCGGTTGAGTACCATTGTATTCAGGCAGATGTGGGTGCTGCGGCAACCTAAGTAAAATATGTGGCAGTAGATATTCCTTCATTAATGCCGTTTGCAGAACAAGAAAAAAATTGAGCCGTGTAAGCCGTCCAATTTGAAGTTTCCCATTTCCTGCTCCACAGTAACAAAACCAATAGTGAGACACTATCTCTGACCACCTCAACAGATACTCCTCTCAAAATACATCTCATATATTAAGACATAACATCTAACTTTAGATGACCCAAACTGTATTTATGTTATTTATATACTTATCTCTGGTATTAATCTTGTGTTACCATTAACAATGTATCAACAAAAAAAAGTTTAGAATTTTTTTTAAATGCGACTTTAGGTTGACAAGTTAGTCTGGCCATCTAGGTTTCAGTGCCCTCTGGTCACGAAAAGGCTATGAATTAAGTTAACCTAATCATGCCTAAGAGTAAAACAAATGTTAATGCTACTTTGTGCACCCAGATGGATTAAACTTTGGTTTTTCAGGACAAATTTGGCTTTCATTTGGTGGTAAATGGTAATGGATATCTCCAGAATTTGATTATCAAAGGAAAACTGGCCCATAATAGTAAAAAAATATATTTTTTTAAATTTAGCTGTATATTTTTTGCTACTACCATAACCTATCACCAAATCCCCCCAAAAAAGTTTGATAAAGTTTAAAATACGAAATCATAAATTATAATATAATAAATAACTATAAATAATTATAACAAATAATAATATAATAATAAAAAATTATATTCAATAATGTAATCAAATCAAAAACACAGAAATTTTCTCAGTTGCAGAATTGTCGCTGTTGTCACTTTCAGTGTCTAATGATGAATTTCCCCACAAAGCACTGTCGCTCCATTCTGCAAGTTATTCTAATTTACTATTGCTGTTTTCTAGCCGGTCAAAAAACGATTTTGACGTAGAAGAACACTTTTGGATGCCATAGACATTCTCAAGTTTCCAGGCACCAAGAATGGCATATATAATATAAAAGTGCATGCAGGGCACTGGACAAAGCAGTGTACTGCATGTGTTATGTATTTTTCACTTTTTGAAAGTGCTGCCGGGCTCCGTCCCCATGCGTTGCGGCGCTTACAGGGAACGGAGCCCAGAACAGTAATACAGTACATCTGACAGATGACCCAGAGGAGGATACAGCAAGGGGCCATCGCAGGATCCTTGGGACAAGGTTAGTAAACCGTACCAGGACACTGAGATGCAATCCCAAGTGTGGCTCAGGATTACCTCTTTTGGTAATGAAAATTCACCCCGAGCCACACTTGGGATTATTGCCAGGGAGGTTAATATCATGTGAAATGTGCAGTCACCCCTTTCAGTCCTCACCGCCTGTCTGGAGGAGATAAATGAATGGATGGAACAACATTTCTTGCAATTAAATAGCTCCAAAATTGAGTTTATCATGATTGGTACATCCCATCAGATTAAATCATCTTCGATAATCAGTATTGCCTTTTCTGGTACTAAAATTCCAGTTTTGTCCACAGTTGCTAATCTAGGTGTAAAATGTATTCTCAACTCACCTTTGAAGCACATATAAATCATGTATGTAAGACCTCTTTTTACCATCTTTGTAATATCTCTAAACTTCGTCCTATTCTTTCCCTTTCTGATGCTGAAAGGTTGGTTCATGCCTTTGTCTCTTCTAGACTGGATTATTGCAACGCACTTCTCATTGGGATTCCAAGAAAGAGTCTGTAGAGGTTACAGTATATTCAAAACTCTGCAGCGAGGATCCTAATGAGAGTGTGGAAGCATGAGCATATTACTCCGATTCTTAAATCTCTTCATTGGCTCCCGGTCCCGGCTAGGATTGAGTATAAGGTTTCTATTCTTTTTTTTTTTTTTTTTTTTTTTTTTTTCCAAAAGAATTTTATTAACAAATATTGCCAAGATTACAAATATCTGAGACATTCGTAGTAAGCTAGTACAAGCAGTACGAACATGGAGCAGTTCTATGAGAAAATACAACTCTTGTTATTAACATTTTGCCATAGGCGTACATGCATCATAGTTGTATAGAAAGATTAGAAAAATAAGAAAAATAAGAAAGAAATAACAAAAAGATGGGGGGAAGGCAGGTTAACCAATACAGCATAGTTATCGTAATCCGATTGATGTAAGTAGATTGAACGGACTAACATTCATCTGGAGTATTGGATTACATAGATAGAAAGCCCAAACACCCCGGGGGGGCTAATTTACGTTGTAACGATAGTTGTATGATGTGGAACTGTCACCTTAAGTGTAATAACTAAAAGCCTATGAGGCATTAACCATATTAGGTATAAACTAGCATCAAATATAAGTGTGGGTATAGTGGCGTAATGGGATAGGTCCATATGCGGGTGCTTGTAGCCACGTCCAGTCTCCATGCTAGCCATCCACCCCAAAGGGGAGCACACTGTGGATGTAAAAGTATTTTCAATGAGTTAGTGTTGTTTAATTAACAACTGGACGTGGCCAATGAAGTAGGTCAGATCATCGTGTGTGTCAATGGGCGCATCTTAGTCTCAATTTCAGGACATAGAGCAGGAAGATATCTCCAAGAGCATACAGAAGGGTATAGTCTGGTGTTTAGGGTGGAGAAAAGGTGAAGGGGAAGGTGGGGAAGGGGGGGAACCCTTCTAGAGGAGAGGTCGGGGTACGGGTGTGAGTGGGGGTTGGGCAAGTGGGGGATGGGGAAGGGGAGGACGGAGTTCGAGTAGTGGTAAGATTGTCTATTTTAGCTGTGTTTCAACGTGGTCGTGGTGTTGTGGCGGAAGTTTGGTGTAAGGTTGTGCGAAAATGGATCCAACAGGCCCATGTGTTAGTAAATGTGGAGTGTCTGTCATTTGCTTGGTGGACCAGTCTTTCCATTTCTTCCGTCCTGTCAATTTGTCTGTACCATTCTTCAATGGTCGGGGGGGTTGTAGATCTCCAATGCCTGGGGATACATTGGGTGGCCGCATTAATCATGTGCAAGAGTAATGATTTCCGATAAGTCTTTTTCGAGAGGGAGGAATGATGTAGAAGGTATTGGGACGGGGAGAATTCTGGATGATGTGTGGTTACCTGGACTATGACACGGTGGACTTCACTCCAGTATGATTGGAGAAGTGGACAATCCCACCAGATATGCATGAAGGAACCAATGGCCGCTTGGCACCTCCAGCATGTTGGAGGGACCTCTGGCATGATTTTATGTACTTTGTCAGGCGTGCGGTACCATCTGGAGTATATTTTGTATCTGTGTTCCTGTACTGATACATTGATAGTGCCCTTATGTGTGTGCTCGTAAATCAGGTTCCAGTTGTCATCTGTCAATTTGGTCGTCAGGTCTCGTTCCCAGTGTTGTAAAGTAGTTTTGTGTGGTGATGTGTCGGAGCTTAACAGTTTCGTAATACTCGAAATTAAATGTTTTTGGGGTTCTGAGCTATTGCATAAAGCTTCAAAAGGGGTTAAGTCCCGGTGCCAGTGTGAGATTGGTGTCGCTGATGTCAGAAAGTGTCTGATCTGGAGAAATTTAAAGAACGGGAGATGCAGGTCTGGAAATTTAGCAATCATGGCGGAGTGGGAGAGCAGTTTGCCCCGTTCAAAGAACTGGTGCGCTCTGTAGGGTGGATCTGAAGGCGGGAGACGGGGGTCCCGACCCCTCAGATCTGGGGGAAATTCAGGATTTTGTGAGATAGGGGTCATGGGTCCGTGAGGCTGTGTTATGTGCAGCGATTTACTCGTGTGTGTAAAAGCCCTGAGAGTAGGGCCTATAAGGGGGTGAGACCAACAATTAGCAGGGATCGCCCGTTTGGGGATCCAAGGAAGATTGGGTAAAGGGATGTGTGTAACAGCCTGTTCTAGTTGAATCCATGCTTTAGCGGTACGGTGTAGATGCCAATCTACTATTCTATTGAGCAGACTCGCATTGTAGTAAGCGTGGAGGTCTGGAAGACCCAGTCCGCCACACTGTTTGGGAAGGATCAGTTTAGCCCAACTTAATCTTGGGGGTCGAGAGGACCAAATAAATTTTCTGCAAATAGCTTTGTACGTGAGAAAAAAGGATTTAGGAAGCGTGATAGGGATAGTTTGGAGCAAGTAAAGTAGTCTAGGAAGGATATTCATTTTTAGAACCGCCAGTCTGCCAAACCAGGAAAGGTGCCCATTGTGCCAATTTAGAAGGTCGCCTTGTATTTTGGAGAGTGTTGGACCAAAATTCTTAGCATAAAGTTGTGACAAGTCGGTGGGTATTTTAATACCTAAATATGTCAGGTCGTGTCTTTCCCAGCTAAAGGGGAAGTTTTGGCGGCATTGGTCAACAATATTGTCGGGTAGGGAGATGTTAAGAGCTTTTGATTTCTCAAAATTTATCTTGAGATTTGAAAGAGCACGAAACCTATCTAAGTCTTTCAGGAGATTGGGTAAGGAAGTTACAGGATCAGTAAGGAACAGCATGATGTCATCCGCATATGCGGCAATTTTATATTGTGAATTCTTAACAGTGACTCCATGGATGTTGGGATTCATCCTGAGCATGCGAAGGAGCGGTTCCATGGTGAGCACAAAGATAAGCGGTGAAAGGGGGCATCCCTGGCGAGTGCCATTGGCTATAGAGAAGGCGTTCGATAGGCGGCCGTTGACCCTAATTTTGGCAGAAGGGGAGGAATATAGGACGGAGATCATTCGAATCAGCAATGGAGGGAAACCTAAGTGTATCAACACAGAGGTCATATAGTCCCAGGCCACCCTATCGAACGCCTTCTCTGCGTCTAGTGATAAGAGAAATCCTTTGGTGTGAGATGAGGTCAGCCAATGGTGAATGTTAAGGGTCTTTATGGTGTTATCCCTGGCTTCCCTGCCAGGGACAAATCCCACTTGGTCAGTGGATATAAGGTCTGGGAGAAGGGGCAGGATGCGATTTGCTAATATTTTTGCATATAATTTGATGTCCACGTTGAGTAAGGAAATGGGGCGGTAATTAGGGATCAATGTGGCGTCTTTGCCTGGTTTGGGGATCAACGTAATATGTGCTTCTAAAAGATCAGTCAAGGGTCTAGTAGAGGAAGAGAAGGAGTTGAATGTCTGAAGCAGGTGTGGTGACAGTTGTTCCGAAAAGGATTTATAGTATGCCGCCGTTAGGCCATCCGGGCCCGGGCTCTTGCCCGCTTTAAGTTGTTTAAGGGCGCAAGTTACTTCCTCCAATGTTAGAGGGGCATTTAGTTTGTCGCGTAGGAGGGGAGATATGGGAGGAGGGGAGTGTTCTGTTAAAAAGGTTTCTATTAGGTCAGCTCTGGTATTCACATTATCTGTAGTCGGGCATTGTGGCAGGTTATATAGGGAATGAAAATAGGACACAAACTGTTGGGCGATGGTATCCGAATCTATGATAGCTTCTCCTGTGGGGGTAGTAATCTTATGAATATTGAAACTCGCTTTCTGTTTTTGGAGGGCTCTAGCCAGCAGTTTACCAGATTTATTGCCAAACTCGTAAAACAATTTTTTGGATAAGATAAATTTTTTCTTTAATGTTTTTTGAAGAGCCTCTAAAAGATCCTCCCTGGTTTTAGTTAGTTCGGCAAGGTATGTGTCGGCTAGAGTAAGTTTGTGAGCTCGTTCTAGTAACTGGATACGTGCATAAAGTGAGTCTAAATGTGTTTTCCTAAGTTTATTTCGTTTCGCTGTCATTGATATAAAGAGACCCCGTAGTACACACTTGTGTGCAGCCCAGACTGAAATAGGGGACATGTCAGTCGTGGTATTTTCTTCAAAATAGCGAGAAAGACATTCCACCACAGAGGCTTTGTTTTCGTCATCTAACAGTAGGGAGTCGTCCAGCCTCCATATGTGAGATCTAGGAAGGTTGCATGACAGACGAAGCGAAACAGTGATCGGATTATGATCAGATAGGAGTTTGGGTTCAATTGTAGCTTTGTCTAGGCAATGAATGTCAGCTTGGGAAAGGAAAAAGTGGTCCAGTCTCGAATATTTCTGATGTGGGGGTGAGAAGAAGGTGAAGTCTTTTTCTGTTGGGTGTAAAGTGCGCCAGGTGTCGTGTAATGTCAATGTTTGTAGGTGTAGTTTTATGGCCCGCAGCGCACTATATTTCAAACAGGTTGTGCCAGTGGACGTATCCAGGGAAGGTGTGAGCGGAATGTTAAAGTCTCCTCCCAAGAGGAGGATTCCCTGTTGAAAAGTAGTGAGTTGGGACAAAACTTCCCTAAAAAAGGTCACTTGGTGAGAATTGGGGGCATATACGTTTGCTATAGTTATAGGTTTTTGATATATGGTACCTTTAATGAATAAGTAGCGACCCAGTGGATCTTGTAGAGTATCTGTGACAGAAATGGGGCACTCTTTCGAAATCAATATTGAAACCCCTTTGGATTTTGCGTGGGCATTCGTTGCATGAAAAACCGTTGGATAGTAGGTGTTACGTAGCTTGGGAATCGCATCTGTTCTAAAATGTGTCTCCTGTAGGAGCGCTATATGGGCTTTAGCCTTGCGCAGGGTGTAGAGCAATTGAGCTCTCTTTTCAGGCGTGTTGAGGCCTCTAATATTGAGTGAGTAAAAGTTGGTGTTGTTATGTGCAGTGGCATGAGATGAGGAATGGTATTCAGAGGAGGTACTGTCCGTCATGGTAGGAGTAGGGGGGGTAGGGGAAAGGGAAGGTGAATCGGGGTGTGGATACTTGGAGGTAGCGGGGGGGGGAGGTACTCGGAAAGATAGTGTAAGGAAGAGGAACTATTCCTCACGTAATGGAGGGGTGTACCACTGTCTAAGGTGGTAACGCACAATCTAATGTGTCGAGTGGGTGAAGGGGGCCCACGTCACAATGGGCCGGGATCCCTACAGCCCACCCAAACTCGGGGGTTAGCAAGTACAAGTCCTACTGCGGACGAAAAGTAATGTAACAAATGGGGTGAAGGCTCGGCACCCCAGGATTCATGAGATATGAGCATTGAAGCGGGGTACGATCTGTGTATGTAGGGGGGTTAGGGTAAGCCCCCAAAAGTTATATCTAGAGGGCGTTAAGATCTGTTACTGTAGGCCAAATGTCCAATGAGACCACATTCTGCGTGGTACGTATACAGAGGCACGACCAAGCAGCTCGAAGGACAGTCTTAAGGTAGAACGTACGATCATGGCATTTGTCATATGACCTATAGAACCATAAAGTCCTCAACATTAATAAACAAAACCAGTAACAAGTAGGGTGCAAGGCATTGGTCATGGTAAACTGTAATGGTAACAAAACATATAACGTAAGACATTCGGTTAGTAAATCGGAGAAGGCAGTAGTAGTTCAATTGGAAAAAATTATGCCGCGCTAGGAAAAAACATGAAAACAAATAAACTATATGTGAAACAGGCAGCAGTAATAGATGTGATATAACACCAAAACAGATATGCAAAAATGGAAAACTGCGCCAACCCTATACTAAAATAAATAACAAAAAATAGTGACAAAATATAAGTAGTTATCATTAAATAATTATAACGACAAAAATACACCTTAAGTGCAAAAAACACAGTATTACATAAAATAAAATAAAAATATCATAAACAAAAGTCCAATCATGGAAAGTTCATAAGTGAGTCCGGATAAACGTTTGTGACACCACAGTGATTCAACACAATCCAAAAAGCGCATAAAGTGCCCGTCACCGTATATTCAATGCGCTTACCAGAAAATAAACAAATTAGGGCGTTTGTATATATTCGATGGGTCCCATCAAAAGATATCCTCCTTTTTAGTAGGTCAGCTCTCCATCTCCTAATAGTGCCTTCTAGATACCAATCTATTTCGTGGTCCCAATAAGGAGCTCTTATTTTTTTTTATAAGTGATCACATTCCCTCTGTTCTCAGCTGCATAAGAGTTGGGGGGTGGAGAAGCAGAAACAAAAAATCAAGGATCCCTCTAGGTACTTCCCCCTGAATCATGGATGGAGGTACAACCCGTGTGCTTCATTTAAATGAAGCACACGGGTTGTACCTCCATCCGTGATTCAGGGGGAAGTACCTAGAGGGATCCTTGATTTTTTGTTTCTGCTTCTCCACCCCCCAACTCTTATGCAGCTGAGAACAGAGGGAATGTGATCACTTATAAAAAAAAATAAGAGCTCCTTATTGGGACCACGAAATAGATTGGTATCTAGAAGGCACTATTAGGAGATGGAGAGCTGACCTACTAAAAAGGAGGATATCTTTTGATGGGACCCATCGAATATATACAAACGCCCTAATTTGTTTATTTTCTGGTAAGCGCATTGAATATACGGTGACGGGCACTTTATGCGCTTTTTGGATTGTGTTGAATCACTGTGGTGTCACAAACGTTTATCCGGACTCACTTATGAACTTTCCATGATTGGACTTTTGTTTATGATATTTTTATTTTATTTTATGTAATACTGTGTTTTTTGCACTTAAGGTGTATTTTTGTCGTTATAATTATTTAATGATAACTACTTATATTTTGTCACTATTTTTTGTTATTTATTTTAGTATAGAGTAGTAGTTCAATGCAACCCAGTAAACAGCGTATAACAGCGTACAACAGCATTCCTGATCGCCACCGGTAAACACCGTTTGCGTGGCGAGCATGAATGCAGTGTCAAGTAAAATAATTAAACAAAAGCAGCATTGAGGACAAACATTGCAATAGTTCACCATCCCTCAGGATTGAGAAAAAAAAAAAAAAAAAAAGGGGGGGGGATATAAGGGGGGGGGGGGGGGGAGGGGAGGTTGAATCCAAGTTAGTTCGTGTGGCTTAGGTATTGTTCCTTAGACATGGCAGTCAGTGAAAGGGTTGATCTGTGGAACCCTTTTAAATGGTTGGAGGAGGCAATGCTCAGAAATATGATAGCTGTGACTCAGCAGTTCAGCAGATACGTGCATGAAAGACGTGTCTCTATAAAGCTACAGCAGGTGGTGAGGGCATAGACTAACCTGAGGTGATCGTCCCGAGGCCACTTGTAGCGAAGTTCCATTCAGGGAAGTGGAGCAACAGGAGCGTCGCAGTTATGATCAGAAGCCATCATGTATAGGGGGGAAAAGGGAACAAAAGTTAAAGCAGCGAGCCAAAAAAAAAAAAAAAATTGAAAAAAAGGGGCGGATCAGGGAGGTGACATGGTATTACAGTACAGGTCCCCAAGGAAGAAAAGGATGGGTCCGAAAATCACAGAGAGAGAGCAGGCTCTGGGTATGGAAAAAAAAAAGAGAAGACTTAGCCTTGAAGGGAGCTACAGGAGGGAGCTGTAGCTTTCAGTGATCCCTTCTAGCCCTCCGGGAACGTGGAGAGGTAGAAGGGCTGAGGTCCCTAGAAGCGTGGTCACTGTAGCGACGTCCTCTGGTGTGGGAAGGTGATCTTCTCCTACGGTTACCAGAATCCTGAGTTTCCATTCGCTCTGGGTGCTGTTTGTTCGCTCTGTAGGCCAGTGGGCGGAAATTTGCATACCAGTTAGGAACAGCGACCTCAGGTATATCTAGTGTTGCGCAAAAGTTGGGCAAGTCCTCCGGCATTTTGAGGTGTGCAGTGCGGCCTAAGTGAGACGCTGTGAGGCAGAAAGGGAATCTCCATTTATATGCAATACCTCTGGTTTTCAGTGTTTCCAATAAAGGTCTCAGATCTCTGCGTTGTTGCAGGGTGATGCCCGAAAGATCCTGGAAGATTTGTATAGGAGCAGATTCATATGTGATTGGCGACTTGGTTCTGGCGTTCCTCAATATGCTTTCCTTGAGCTGGAAATCTACCAGGCAGCACACTATGTCACGCGGGGGGTCGGTGTCTTTACCCCTAGGCCGCAACGCGCGGTGAATCCTTTCCATGGCGATGGCTGTTTGTGGGGGTCTGTCTAGGATATTGTTGAAAATGGAGACCACAGCTGGGGAGATATGCTCACCTTCTACGGATTCGGGGAGGCCTCTGACCCTGAGGTTATGGCGTCTCCCCCTGTTGTCCAAATCCTCCATGTTTCTCTGCATTTCCCTAAGCTGTAGAGTGTGCCCGTCCACTTTCCTGGTGGTCTTGCGCAGCACAAGGTCGTGTTGATCATATAGAGTCTCCACTGTGTGCACTCGATCCGAGAGAGCCCTCATATCCAGGCGGAGCTCCGCAATGGCCGCCGACAGCGTGTCTTTAATGTCTGAGGCAACCAGACGCAGGTCCTGTATAGTAAGCGGAGATGAGGACGCTTCACCCGAGTATGGGAACCCGCTGGGCCTGTGTTCAGAGGAAGCCGTGTGGGGTGAGGTTTCCGACAGGATAATGTCAGCTGGTGAGGAAGGACGCGTCACCGAGGCCTGTGAGGTTCCTCAACGAGACGGCGCCATGTTGCTTCCCTGCGAGCGGAACATGTCGGGGATGATACGGTTCTGCCCGCTCGTATTTTCACGCGGGGAGCGGGAGCGTGAGGCCGAGGAGCCACGGGAGGCTGTGCCCATCATTAAGGGGTGAAAGGTGCGATCGTACCTCAGAATAGTAGTGTGTATTCGCCTGAGGTGCCGGAGCTCTCGAGTTATGCGTCCGCCATCGAGCTCGTCCAAGCCACGCCCCCAGGTTTCTATTCTTACCCATCAATGCATATATGGACATGCCCCACCTTATCTTAAGAAACTTCTTAGTTTGCAAAATGTTCCCTTCGCTCAACTAATTTAAATTGTTTACAGATTCCAAAAACTAGATTGAAGACAATGGGAGATAGGGCTTTTTGTGCTGCTGCCCCATGTCTGTGGAATGCTTTGCCTGATAGTTTGAGGGTTTCTCAGTCTACTGATAATTTAAAAAAAAGGATTAAAGACTTTCTTTTTAGAAAATGTTTTGATTTATGTTGGCTGTTTGTTTTGATTGTAACTATGTAGCACTTTGAGATCTTTTGATGGAAAGTGCGTTATAAATAAAATGTATTATTATTATTATTAGTCTGCAAGGTATTTGAGGGTATGCTAAGCAACTCTATAGAGGAATTTGTCATAGAAAATGCTATTACTTTTAACCTCCCTGGCGGTATGATTAGTTCTGGTTTTAGGTGCTGAAGCGGTAAAATTATTTTGCATGGAAATTTGGTGTTTTATATTGTAGTCCTGTAATTCTTAGGAATAACTCTCTTAAATATGTTAAAACCAGAGTCTAGCAGATATCCCAGGTATGATAAAGTTTATAATATAATAAATAATAATAAAAATTATTCAATAATGTAATCAAATCCTAAAACACTGAAAAAGGGACACTTTCTGGTTGCTATGGACAATCTCCAAATTTCAGGCAGAAAAAACAGTATTTATAATATAAAAGTGCATGCAGGGCACTGCACAGACCACTAGGGACAAAGGGGGTGTGTAATTTTTTTATACAGTTCTTTAATCTGAAAGATTACAGTACTGTGTGTGTTTTTACTTTTTTGAATTTGGCGTCGAACTCCGCTCCCGTGCGCCGTAACGTCGCAGGGAACGGAGCTCGCGGCATTCGGGCACTGTGTGAATTGAGCGGAGGACAGCTCGATCACACAGCACGGAGGACATCGCTGGATCCAGGGGACAAGGTAAGTAACTCTCCCTGTATCCATAGATGCAATCCCGAGTCTGGCTTGGGGTTACCGCTTGTGGAACTAAAATCCCAACCCGAGCCAGACTCAGGATCACCGCTAGGGAGGTTAACAACCAATATGGATTTTTAAAGGTCTGCTCTTATAAAACCAGTTTGTTAGAATTTTACAACACAGTGAACAGGAGCTTGAACAGAGGCATGACAGCAGTATGTTTTAAATATGAATATTCCCATGCAGCTCTATATAGAACAATCCCACTCCTTTATTTAGAAAGAAAAAAACGAAAACTTGTGCAGCACGCCCTATCAAATAATACAAAGAATTACCTTAAATCCTTACCTGTGTATACAATTGTAAAATGCAAACAAAATACAAACATAATCCAAACAAAAGTGATAAAATTGCTGATATAAACAGTAATTCAATCAATATAAATAGTGCACACATATACACACACTATGTGCACACACAATCCTGTGTGATAATGGAACTCGGAAAAATAGCTGCTTTCCCAGTTTCAGTTGAAATCTCTATTACTGCATGTTAAGAATATGTAAAGCCTAAGGGTCCTTTCACACGGGGCGGATCCGTTTGCTCAGCGGGGATCACTCCGCCGATCCCCGCTGAGCAGGGAGATGACAGCTCCGTCTCTGCACACTGCGCAGGGACGGACCTGTCACAGCGCCGCTCTCCCCTATGGGAGATCGGATGACGACGGACCGCAGTGCCCGTTGTCATCCGATCCGATCCGCAAACGGATGGAAAAATAGCTTTTTCCTCCGTTACACTTTTTCGGATCGGAGCAGGTCGGATGTCAGCGGACATGTCACCGCTGACATCCGACGCTCCATAGACCTCTATGGAGCACCCGTTCAGGTCCGCCTGAAAAACTGACAGGCGGGCCTGAACGGAACGTCAATGTGAAAGGACCCTTAATGTACCAAAACTGGGCACAGGTGCACCTATAATCCTAAATACACAAAACAAATTTAGTAGCTTAATTTAACTTAACAATGACGCTATGCCTAATTTGCCTACTTTAATTATGTATACCATTTTATTTTTAAAAAAACATATAGGGGTTGATTTACTAAAAGTGGAGAGTGCAAAATCTGGGGCAGCTCTGCATAGAAACCAGCTTGCATTTTTTTTTTTGTCAAAGCTTAATTGAACAAGCTGAAATTAGAAGCTGATTGGCTACCATGCACAGCTGCACAATATTTTTGCACTCTCTAGTTTTAGTAAATCAAACCCATAATTTTATTTAGTACACAGTTTTAATAAATACCCACTATTTTGCTATTCTGAAAAATTGCCAAAATGTGAAGATGCATTTCAGTACAAAATCAAGCTTGTCAATACATCTGCTATGTCTAAATGCTATGGAAAAGGCAAAATCATATTTTTACATTGCATGTATAATTAGAAAAAACAAAACACAGCAATACATAAGACATATGTGTAGCTATCTGAATGTTTTATATTATTTTTGGATAAACTTCTTTGTTCGAGAAGCCAACATTCACATCTAATTTTAGACTATATTAATACCAAAGGTCTTCCAGCAACTCCAGAGTAGTGATGGACGAACGTTTCGCCCGGCGGTCGTTTCGCGGCGAATTTCCGACATTCGCGGTCCGCACGTTCGAACGCCTTTTTCCGTCGTTCGCCGCGGCGGACTTACGTGTTTAATGTATACAAGAACTTTAACCTTTGGTGACACGTTTATCATGTGATACAGGACAGCCAATTGAGACATGACAGCACATGGACACTTGGACATTCCCCCTAACCTATAAATACACCCGATCCGGTGGCCATTTTACATTCTTTCTTCTGTTACGATAGGGACAGGTTCCTGTGTGGAGTAGGGAGAGATAAACCACTAGCTATTTGGTACACAAAAGTTCTTTTCAGGACTGGTATAGGTGTTAGGTGTTGATAGGTTTGCTGTGCTGCTGATTCTTGCAGCAGCCTGAGTGTCTTTTGTTAGTTTAGAGAAAGGGAAAGGACGGTGTATGCTACAGGGACAGCCAGATTAGTCTTTCATCATCATCATCATCATCATCATCATTAGCTGTTACTATCAAGGTCCACAAAAGAGCTGTTCCAGTAACCACTAATCGTTCTCTTTTTTTGCCAATTTGTATAGGGACAGGAAGGAAGCAGTGTTGTCAGGCAGTGAGGGTAATTTTAAAGACTTGCTGTTATTATTAGTTCCACAAAGGTTCTTTTCAGGACTGGTATCAGTGGTACAGTAATAGGCTTGTACATGTATAATATTCTTTCTTCCAAATATAGAAAGGATATTATACTTGACTGCTGCCCTTCTGCTGCAGTCTGCTAAACATTCACAACTCACTTGTTCCACAAAAGTTCTTATAAGGACTGGTAACTTGGTATAGGGTGCTACGGTACATAGGCTTGAGTGCGGTACAGTCTGCTGTTCTGTAAGGACCGCTATCGGTCCACAATAGATAGGGTTGACGTGCACCACTGCTGACCGCTGCCCTATACTGCAGCAGTCCTTCAGCGGTATAGGGACTGACGTACAGTCTGCTAATCACTAACACACAACCTGCTTGTTCCACAAAAGTTCTTATAAGGACTGGTAACTTGGTATAGGGTGCTACGGTACATAGGCTTGAGTGCGGTACAGTCTGCTGTTCTGTAAGGACCGCTATCGGTCCACAATAGATAGGGTTGACGTGCACCACTGCTGACCGCTGCCCTATACTGCAGCAGTCCTTCAGCGGTATAGGGACTGACGTACAGTCTGCTAAACACTAATACACAACCTGCTTGGTCCACAAAAGTTCTTATAAGGACTGGTAACTTGGTATAGGGTGCTACGGTACATAGGCTTGAGTGCGGTACAGTCTGCTGTTCTGTAAGGACCGCTATCGGTCCACAATAGATAGGGTTGACGTGCACCACTGCTGACCGCTGCCCTATACTGCAGCAGTCCTTCAGCGGTATAGGGACTGACGTACAGTCTGCTAAACACTAATACACAACCTGCTTGGTCCACAAAAGTTCTTATAAGGACTGGTAACTTGGTATAGGGTGCTACGGTACATAGGCTTGAGTGCGGTACAGTCTGCTGTTCTGTAAGGACCGCTATAGGTCCACAATAGATAGGGTTGACGTGCACCACTGCTGACCGCTGCCCTATACTGCAGCAGTCCTTCAGCGGTATAGGGACTGACGTACAGTCTGCTAAACACTAATACACAACCTGCTTGGTCCACAAAAGTTCTTATAAGGACTGGTAACTTGGTATAGGGTGCTACGGTACATAGGCTTGAGTGCGGTACAGTCTGCTGTTCTGTAAGGACCGCTATCGGTCCACAATAGATAGGGTTGACGTGCACCACTGCTGACCGCTGCCCTATACTGCAGCAGTCCTTCAGCGGTATAGGGACTGACGTACAGTCTGCTAAACACTAATACACAACCTGCTTGGTCCACAAAAGTTCTTATAAGGACTGGTAACTTGGTATAGGGTGCTACGGTACATAGGCTTGAGTGCGGTACAGTCTGCTGTTCTGTAAGGACCGCTATCGGTCCACAATAGATAGGGTTGACGTGCACCACTGCTGACTGCTGCCCTATACTGCAGCAGTCCTTCATCGGTATAGGGACTAAGAGTTTTGTCACAGGGTCATTTAAAAAATGACAGGCAGAGGAAGAGGCAGGCCCTTCCGCAGGGGTGGTAGGGGTAGGGCAGGAGCAACAGGCTTGAGCCAAAGTGGGAAGTTGCAGAAGGTGCGTTCAATTACTTTAAAGGATGCACCAGACTTGGTTGAGTGGCTCGCTCAGCCTTACTCTTCTGCACCCTCCTCATCCTCTCGATCTGCACCCTCTTCTTCACTCTCTGCTATGTGCACCCCCAAAGACACTACCACCAACAACACGACCACCACCACCACCACCACATACCTTCCGCTTGAGTCACTGGAATTATTTTCCGATCCATATCAAGAGGACATTTCTGATGCGCAGCCACTCTTGGTATTGGATCAGGAAGAGGAGGTAGCAACAAGCGCTACTCAGCAGTCTGACGACAGTACCCAGATCAGCCCAAGGAGGAGGTTGGTCCCCGGTGTTGCTGCCTACTCCGAGATCTCTACTTATAGCGGTGGGGAAGGTGACGTTGATGATGACGTGTCTAGTGATGTCACGTGGGTGCCCACAAGAGAGGAAGAGGAGGGGAGTTCAGAGGGAGATATGGACCAGCAGATAGGGAGGAGAAGCAGCAATGACTTACATTGCACAGCAGGGACAAAGCAGACTGCAAATGTATCAGGAGCGAGTCATCGACCATGTACGGTCACATCTGGCGCTCCCAGGACACCGGCACATGGCTCCGCAGTGTGGGCTTTTTTTAACGTGTCCGCTGCTGACAATAGCGTTGCCATCTGCAATCTTTGCAGTCAACGCGTTAGTCGCGGTAAGCCCAATACTCACCTAGGGACGACCGCCTTAAGAAGGCACATGAGCAGCCATCACCGAGCCCAGTGGGAGCAACGGAACACACAAAGCCACACTGCAGGCTCTCACCGTCCAGCCTCGTCTTCTACTTCTCCTTCTCCTCTCTCCTCACAATTGTCCTCCACTCCACCTTCCATCACGCCAAGCTCACATTTTTCTGCAAAAAGGCAGGCTTCCGTGGGCCTAATGTTTGAGCGTAAAAAAATGATGACGCCGGATAACCCTCTTGCCCAACGGTTGGCGGCTGGCTTGTCAGAACTCATAGCCCGCCAACTACTGCCATATAAACTGGTGGACTCGGAGGCCTTTCGCAAATTTGTGGCCATTGGAACACCACAATGGAAGGTCCCAGGAAGGAAGTATTTCTCAGAGAAGGGCATCCCAGAGCTATATGGCCATGTTCAGCGGCAAGTGAATGTATCTCTGGCACACAGTGTCGGTGCCAAGATACATCTGACCACAGACACGTGGTCTAGCAAACACGGGCAGGGAAGGTATATCAGTTTTACTGCCCACTGGGTGAACCTTCTGACGGCCGTCAAGCATGTAGCCCGTGGCACCCGTGTAGATTTGGTTTTACCGCCACGGATTGCATGCAGGCCTGACTCTTCTTCTCCTCCTCCTACTCCATCCTCCTCCCTCTCCTCCTCAGCTGCCTCCTCCTTTTCCGCTGCTAGCGTCTCTTCCGCTGCACCGCCCAAGCTCCCCAGAACCTATTCCACATGCCAGGTGAGACGTTGCCATGCCGTGCTGCGTCTGTTGTGCCTGGAAGCAAAGAGCCACACTGGCCCGGCACTCCTTTCAGCTTTGCGTTCACAGGCAGATGAGTGGCTAACACCGCTCAATTTGACAGTTGGTAAAGTGGTGTGTGACAACGGTGCCAATCTGCTTAGCGCATTGAAACAGGGCAAAATCACGCACGTGCCGTGCATGGCACACGTCTTAAACTTGGTCGTGCAGCGATTCCTTGTCAAATACCCTGGGGTCCAGGACATCTTGCGGCAGGCAAGGAAAATCTCGGCCCATTTCAGAAGATCTTACACGGCCATGGCTCGCCTTGCTGACATTCAGCGGCGACACCATCTGCCGGTCAGACGTCTTATTTGCGATTGCCCGACGCGATGGAACTCAACCTTCTATATGCTTGATAGGCTGCTCCAGCAGAAACGTGCAGTTAACGTCTACCTGTATGAACTCTGCGAAAGAAACGGTTCTGGGGAGCTGGGTTTTTTTTCACCGCGCCAGTGGCTGCTCATGCGCGACACATGCAGACTTCTGCGGCCATTTGAGGAGATCACCAAACTGGTCAGTCGCAGCCATGGCGCCATCAGTGACATGGTACCTTATGCCTTCTTTCTGGAGCGTGCATTGCGTCGTGTCATTGATCAGGCTGTGGAGGAGCAGGAGCGGGAAGATGAGGAAGTCGCAATGCTGGATGAATTCCCAGGGGGGGCTACTCTATCTGAGACAAGTCAACAACAGGAGTCTGATGAGGAGTCAGAGGAGGATGGTGCCGGGGCGGATGAGCAGGAGCAAGAAGAGCATGCTTTAAACCTTTCTGGGATCCCTGTTGTGCGAGGATGGGGAGAGGAGAATGAAGAGGACGACATTATCCTGGATGATGAGCAGGAGCCAGGCCACCACACCGCTTCCACTTTAGTGCAAATGGGGGCCTTCATGCTCCAGTGTTTTAATAGGGACCCCCGTATAAAAAGCATGAGGGTCAAGGACCAGTACTGGGTGGCAACGTACTTAGACCCCCGGTACAAACACAAAATGGCGGAAATGTTACCGCCGTCGCAGAGGGCTGTCAGAATGCAGCACTTCCAGGCCTTGCTTCGAGAAATGCTGCATTCTGCTTTTGCGTGCGCTGGCAGAGGAGCAATTCCCACTCCCAGAGAAGGATTTGCGGGTACCAATCCAACAGCGCCTGCAAGAAGAGGCCGGTTTGAAGATGTGTTGGTGACTTCGGATATGAGGTCATTCTTTCAGCCGACCCATCGACAGGTGTCATCCGGATCCAGCATCAGGGAACGCCTAGACCGTCAGGTGTCCGACTACATTGGGTTAACGGCCGATGTGGACGCTCTGAGGAGTGATGAACCCCTAGACTACTGGGTGGGCAGGCTTGACCTCTGGCCAGAGCTTGCCCAATTTGCAATCGAACTGTTGGCTTGCCCCTCATCCAGTGTCCTGTCCGAAAGGACGTTCAGCGCAGCAGGGGGGATTGTGACCGATAAGCGTACTCGCCTAGCTCACGACAGTGTTAACTACCTCACATTTCTAAAAATGAATGAGGCATGGATCTCGGAGGAATTCAACACATGTGACCAGTAGACCATGTATATGTCTATAAACTATTTTTTTAATCAAGCACACAGACCTTCTTAATTCATTTGGCTCACTTCCTTGACCCAAAAAAGCACACCGTACTATATGCCCCTACCCTCCTCTTTGAAGAGGTTGAGCGGTGTCATATTTCTACTGGGGCTGCTTATGATATCCCTGTGCTGTGCTGACTTCCTCCTGGGGGTTCTTATTATGAAGGGATCACACTATCCCTGTGCTGTGCTGACTTCCTCCTGGGGGTTCTTATTATGAGGGGATCACACCATCCCTGTGCTGTGCTGACTTCCTCCTGGGGCTGCTTACGGTGCTGCTGTCAGTGCTGTATGTCACGGTGCTGCTGTCAGCGCTGTATGTCACGGTGCTGCTGTCAGCGCTGTATGTCACGGTGCTGCTGTCAGCGCTGTATGTCACGGTGCTGCTGTCAGCGCTGTATGTCACGGTGCTGCTGTCAGCGCTGTATGTCACGGTGCTGCTGTCAGCGCTGTATGTCACGGTGCTGCTGTCAGCGCTGTATGTCACGGTGCTGCTGTCAGCGCTGTATGTCACGGTGCTGCTGTCAGCGCTGTATGTCACGGTGCTGCTGTCAGTGCTCTGTATTACGGTGCTGCTGTCAGATGCCTCTATCACGGTGCATGTGTCATTCCGGTATGTCACGCTGCTGGTGATCATCTCCTGCACCCTCTTCTTTGCCTACCCTGGTCCCTGACCTTCCCTCTCCTCCATTGCCTTCATTAGCTCCATAGTCCTGAATTGTTAGAACAATTTCCCAAATAAAATAAAAATGCTTGTAGTTATCGATCCCAAATTCACCTCATACATGTATTATGTCATTGTCCAGATGGTGGGACTACGTTTTACCCCCTAATAATTACCACGTGGCCGCAAATTCGACATGAAGGTTTGCAAAGTTCGCCTCCCATTGAAGTCAATGGGGCCCGCGGCGAACGTTCGGTTTCGCGAACGTTTGGGTCCGTTCGCATTTCGCTTTCGCGAAACGTCCCGTCGGAAGTTCGTCCATCACTACTCCAGAGCATTTGTGTATATCCAAAGCAATGTTACTGCATTCCTAATTGTGTACAAACTCTGTGACCTCATCAAAAATAATTACAGCCAAATTAAGCATTGGCATTCAATAAAGCAGCTGGTAATGTTCAAACTTTCATAATGGGACTTCAGGAGCTCATAAATACAACAATGAACTACCAGATTGGCAAAAAGTATCTAATACATCCTTTTTCTGATGATGACTGTATAAAATGGATTTTTCTTGCTACAACATTTAACCACATGAGGGAGCCTTTGTAATCGTTTATTACTTATATTTTCCGTGCTGACGGTATTATAAGTATAATGGCAATAGAGGAATTCAAAGTCTCCAAATGCAGGCTACAAAATTGTGTAGAACAAAAAGACTATCTCTCTATCTATCTATCTATCTATCTTTCTATCTATCTATCTATCTATCTATCTATCTATCTATCTATCTATCTATCTATCTATCTATCTATCTATCCAAATATTGCAGTTGATTTACTAAACGAAGAAAGATTGTTAATTAGGAAAGTAGATTGCATTAGCTTTTTAAATGTGCTTGTTTTTTTTTAATTCTCCTTTTTTTTAATTCTCCTTGCACATGATTGGGTATTTAAAAAAACACAAATTCATGTTTTTTTTTATTGAGCTAACTAAACATCTTACACACCTTTAGTTAATTAACCCTAACGTGTCTTGTATCCATCATCAAAACACTGGTGTAGGCAGTGTTAAGATCACCACCTGTCTGTCATGCCTGGGTTAAGGTTCTTGTCCACTTTGGGGTAGAAGAAAGGCTGCAAACAGAGTCTCAGATGACAGGGTGTCCACACTATCTCCTAGCTGTGTACTGCCTCAAGCACCTCTTCATAGATAGGTGCTGCTTCCTTCCTGCTGCCTTTCAAGACTCCCTTGGAGGTGGCTTGACCCTAATGTCCCTGTAATCAAGGTTTGGAGGTTCTTTCCCAAACAAAGTCTTTCCAAATCTCCACATTCCTGGTTGCCAATCCAGAGAATACTTTAAATTAGTTCTCTCCTGTCCAACTGGACTACCCCATAACCCCTCAGCCTGCATGGGTGAGAACCCCTGAGTAATAAAACTGCTTTTTAACATGCCCCTAAAGAGACCACAACCGAAATAGAGGGGAAACATACAGTATCTGCCTTCCAGGACCCATCTCCAACACCCTGTACTATTTAAAGAAATTGGGTAGTAGTTTACTAAGGCCACCCCTGTTCTCATTGATGCAAAACTGTCCTGCTACTGGCCAATTTTTATAAACTTTCATAAAGCTATAAAAATAAAGCTATAATTTCACAGCTATAAAAAATAGATATATATCATTTACTAAAAATTGCTAGCAGTAGGGACGAGGTTTGATTTTGCCACTATTGGTGAAAACTTTAAAAAAATATAATGTACTGCATTGCCTTGTGCCAATAGTCTTAAAAAGACCAATGCGTGGTCTTTTGGTTAAGCCAGCCCTCTCATTATAAAATGGGGCACAAAGCAGGTATACTTTTAGTAAAATGTATGCTGTTTCTGGGAAAGCATAGGTAAATTTGACGAAACTGCATAGGGGGAGATGAGGGTCAGTTAGGAGTCCATACTTTAACCACATCACATTCTTGAGCCATTTTAAAATCCCTGGACTTGAAAAGGTTAAAACAAGATTATGGCTGTAGCTGCATAGCTTTTTCAGCTGGTAATCAGCTGGTATGTAAAAGTGACCACTTTTAGAGTGGTGAAAAGGGCCAGACACCCTTGCCACTGCCTGTGGTGGTTCCCAGGCTCTTTTTTTTTCCTAAACCCAGGGCCATGGTAAATAGTGGTAACGTTGAGAGAAGAAGGTGATTGGGAAACATACATTTCCTGATTCCCCTACAACAAATGAACACGGGAAGTGATGTGTTGTTTATCACTTTCCAGTTCACATCTGTCATTCCCAGGCTACTGTAGATTGTAGATGTATGCTTGATTAGCTGCTTTAGAAGGTGGGGGAGACATTGGGGGTTTTAACTTTGTGAGTGTGTTTATGAAACAAACACAGAATATAAGTCAGACGTATTATGTTTTGTGCGGTTTAGCTTCTATTTCAACTGGGGCCTGATACATGTTAATGATTAAAACCATTGGAAGGAATAAAAACTTATCTGGGGAACGCATGATAAACTTTGACCCATCATATAATGAAGAGCAAGCACATCTGAACACATTTAATTAAGGGGTTTCAGCCTTTGGTAAGTGGCATCTATGCTTGGAGTTTCATGTTGTGTGAGGAGGAATTTTGTGTTTTTTGTTACACTATTCAAATCACAGTTTTGAGAGTATATGAATGTTTATAATAGGGATACAATTGAATTACATTATTGCACTATGGGCAATTTGTCCTTTTGTTTCTTACTGGGTCATAAAATCCAATTGAGTCCTTGGAGCAATTGTAAGAAGTGGAGGGTCCTGCTGTGAATAATCTATTTTACACCCTATTATATCCTATGATGACGGGCAAGCTTGAATGACCTCCTGTTATCAGGGCCGTCTTTAAGGCGGGGCAAAAGGCCCCAACTGCTCTGAGCCCAATGATTGTTGTGGGGTCCAAAGCAGCTGCCCCTTGAGACCACTATCCAGGGTGGCCATTGTCAACAGTATATTTAGCAATGGCAGACACTTCCACCAAAAGAAGCTGGAGGTGCTAGGCAGGCGCCGCCGAAAGAGCAGTCGTCTGAATTTGATGATACTGCTCCTCTTGTCCCAGCTGCAGCCCTGTCATAGTGGAGTGATCTGTCTTCTGCATCTCCCCACACTGCTTCAATTCCACTGGTTGGTACTGCTTCTGCTGGGCTGGCACAAATGCCGCGAGTCTGGGGTTGTCTGTTTTCTTGAACCCCCCCAGCCCCACTGTGACAGTTCCATTGCTTTCACCTCAGAGAAAGCACCTATGCAACCTTGTGCCCACACTGACTGGCACCTGCCTGCTGTGAAGGAGGAGTGGAGATCCACACAGGCTCAAGTTAGCTCAGGTGAGACCCACTGTCATGGAAGAAAGGCTTTCCATGTAAGATCCCGGCGTGCACGCATGCGTACTAGAACTTTAAGACACACACCTGTCACAAATACTGAAGTCAGGCAGGCTATTTAAACAGGGCTTCTACAGAGGTTCATTGCTGTTTGGTCTGTAGCTTCTGTGTTGTATCCTGTTTCCTGTGTGACCTCTGAATCTGATCCAGCTTGTCGTTACCTGTGATTGCCTGCTGCCTGTTCTGATCCCGGCTTCACAACTGTTGCCTGATCTGCTGCAGTAAACAGATTGTTAGTCTAGCTGCAATTTTTATTGTATGTCTCAGAACAGACGGGGAGTGAAATAGCACGTGGGTAAGAAAATGTTTGCCCAGGGTCCAATCAATATTAAAGATGGACCTGCCTGTTATTGAGAGGTCTCTTCCATTGGTAAGCTGCTTAGGACCTTTGGTGGTGGATAAGACTGTCACCCTGTAACACTCTTCACAGTGATATTGGAAATTATTTCACACAAGATTAGGATTGGACTTTATCTAAAGGAATTTATTTGAAGCACACTATTTGTTTCACACATTGGTGTCTGTTTAAGAAATTGAACAGCGGTGATCCTCAGGATTACCACTGATCTTGGTTCATTAGTAGTTTATGAAAGAGAGATGATTAGGGGAGAACATGTCAGAATTCCCCCTTCCAGATTCACCAGCTCAGCCATGGTAAATTAGGGAGAGAAAAGAGAATCCCAAGGGGAACTGAGGGGGAAGGAGGAAGATTATTGACTTACTTCTTCCTCGATCCCAGACCCCCCAAGACAGTAAACATGTCATGTTTATGTGTATACTGTAGATATATTTATATATATTGTGTAGGGGGACTAATAATTTTATTAGCATGATGGGGCGGCCTCCTCCGAGAATGTCCGTGTACTGAGCAGTGATAATTTATCAGTGATTAATAAATGTACACCTTGAGTGTTTCAGTGAATTTCTGATACTGTAATCTCACTATGTCTCATGAGATTACAGTATCAGGGAGTGTTCTCCACTGTTTGAAGTGTTTGTAGATCACTTCCCTTCACAAAAGGAGAAGCGATCTACTCCGCTTCATAAACTGGCGCTCAGAGGAGAACGATCTCTACTGTGAATGCCGGAGAACTGAGCAGTGGATATTTTCCACTGCTTTATAAACAGACATTATTGTTTGGTTTAGTCGTTTTTTAAGTGATAGTGCCACAATTTTTAGTAGAAGTTTGTTTGTGGATATTTTAAAAGGCTGCTGTAACTCAATATTATATTTTGTGTGATATTTCCTTTTTTACTTTACATGACAGAGAGCACAGAATTTAATTTAAGGTTTTAATGTTAGTTCTTGCAAGTGTCACACGCATATGCTACATCATGGAAGCAGGCCTTCTTTTTTTTTTTATTGGTATTGCCATTTTGTGTGTTGGGTTTCCTTTATTATTAAAATTAGGAGATATCCATTACTAATTACCACCAAATGAAGGTCCAATGTACCTGGATATTTTAAGTAGGTGTAATAATATGTACAGATATTTACCAATACATGCCAAGTTGCAAAACTGTGTTTAGGCATTCAACTTTGTTTTACCTGCAGGCATTAAGGGGCTAGAGAATTTGTGTATTTTCAATTTCACCCTTAAGATCTTTTTCCTATGTCCCCCATGACAGGGCCCAGGTTCCGATGTGAAATATAATGAAGTGAGATGTTGCGCTCATCCTATTGAACACCAATAATTTAAAAATGAATTTAAGTGAAATAGTTATCAGTGAACAAATGTGTACATCAGCTCAAATAAACAAAATAATTCACCAACAATTGCTAAAAAATACAACATTAATACATAATTTGACAAGACATGACCTGACAAGGGAGCCAGGGCCCAGCTGTTAGCAGGCCTATACATTTTACATGCAAATAAAATCAATACGACTGTTACCCTACTTGTGGAAGACAGAATCAAAACAAAAAAACACTTGTATGGAAAAGCCACCAGTACACTATGTGATATTTATCACAGCAGCAAATATTAGTACAAAATGTGCTACGCTACAGTTTTGAACATATACACATATACACCTTCCTGACAGACGCGAGTGAGGAAAAGCCAATCAATGGCTCTTCCTGTTTACACTGTGATCAGCCGTGTCCAATCATGGCTAATCACGTGGTAAAGAGTCTCCGTCAGAGACTCTTTATCAAGATCAGTGTAGCGTTGTGTCAGACTGACACACCGCACCACCGATTGCCACAATGCGCGCCCCCAGTGCGGCGGCTTTTATCCTGCTGGACATCATATGATGTCCGGTCAGGATGTGGAAACCACTTTGCCGCCATCATTTTGCTATATGGCGGGCGGCAAGTGGTTAAATACCCACAAAAAAGATGCCAACCTTTGACTACTTTACATATAACTGCTGCCCCTTTAAGTGTGAACCACACAGATATTCGTTTTTAAATAATCACGTCTGTTATATTTAACCACTTCAGCCCCATAAGGATTTACCCACTTCCTGACCAGGCCATTTTTTGCAATATGGCACTAAATTACTTTGACTGACAATTGCACGGCCATGCGACGTGGTACACAAACAAAATGTATGCAATTTTTTTCCCCACAAATAGAGCTTTCTTTGGTGGTATTTGATCACCTCTGCCTTTTTAATTTTTTATGCTATAAACAAATAAAGAGCGACAATTTTGAAAGAAACCCAATAGTTTTTACTTTTTTCTATAATAAATATCCCCCAAAAAATGTAAAAAAATTAATTTCTGCATTAGTTTAGACCAATATGTATTGGTACATATTTTTGGTGAAAAAAATTGCAATAAGCGTATATTGATTGGTTTGCACAAAAGTTATAGCTTCTACAAAATAGGGGATATATTTATGGCATTTTTATTATTAATGTATTATTACTAATTATTATTTGTTATTAATTATTATTATTCATTTATTATTAATTACTAGTAATGGCAGCGATCATCAAGTTTTAGCGGGACTGCGAAATATCAGACACATTTTTTGGGACCATTGACATTTATACAGCGATGCTTTAAATAGTCACTGATTACTGTATAAATGTTACTGGCAGGGAAATGGTTAACACTAGGGGGTGATCAAGGGGTTAATTGTGTTAGGGAGGTGTTTCTGCTAATGGTACTAAAATCTATCCCCGAGCTAGACTCGTGAATACCATCAGGGAGGTTAAGAAAAAGTGTGTAGAGCCAAAAGTAAATGAACAGGGATGAGATGAGAATACTGTTTTATAAATTAACAGAACATTGAAATAAAGTCCAAAAAAAGTGTTAAAAGTGAACAGATGCTAAAGTGAAAAAAATATACAGTTTTTACAGGCAGTCCCACGGTTACAAACAAGATATGGTCTTTGTAGGTTTGTTTTGATAAAATGTTTAAGTGTAGCTCCAGCCAAAAAAAAATATAGATTTAAATGTATAGTCCCATGATAGGATAAACATATTGGTGAAAACACAAAAATTCTGTGCAAATATGTGCACAAAAATTTGGTGGTGACTTGAAAAGTGAAGAGGTGATCCAGTACAGTGCTCCAAAATCATCCACCGCACCCCTGTGAAATGGACACTCACCGGAAAGGTTGGCTGCCGTTACAGCAACGGTACTGATCGTGTAAACATGCTTGCATATGATTTTCACATACAATGTATTTTAATAGATTTATAATGTGAGGGCAAGGCAACAAATGGGTTTTTGGTATGCAATTCATGGTATTAAAGCTCATTTGGTTAACAATATATACTGTACATAACAAAGTGGAGGCATAGAGACAATAATAAGTCCTACATAGGAGGTTCTTCTTGTACTATAAATCAAATGATTAACCACTTCAATACCAGGCACTTAGACACCTTCCCGCCCAGGCCAATTTTCAGCTTTCAGCGCTGTTGCAATTTGAATGACAATTGCGCGGTCATGCTACACTGTACCCAAACAAATTTTTTATCATTTTGTACCCACAGATAGAGATTTCTTTTGGTGGTATTTAATCACCTTTGCGATTTTTATTTTTTGCGCAACAAATAAAATAATTTTGAAAAAAAACAAGTTTTTCTTTGTTTCTATGAATTTTTTGGTAAATAAGTAAGTTTTCTTCTTCAATGACAGGCACTGGTATGGCTGTACTGACAGGCACTGATAAGGCAGCACTGATGGGCACAGATGAGGTGGCACTGATGGGCACTGATAGGTGACACTGACGGGCACTGATAGGTAGCACCGATGGGCACTGGTAGGTGTCACTGGTATGTGGCACTGATGGGCACTCATAGGTGGCACTGATGGGCACTCATAGGCGGCACTGGTGGGTACATATGGGTGGCACTGGTGGGTACTTATGGGTGGCAATGATAGATGGCACTGATGGGCACTGATAGGTGGCACTGATGGACACTGATGGGTGGAACTGATGACACTGATGGGTGGTATTGATGACACTGATGGGTGGCATTGCTGGGCATTAGTCATTGTATCTGTTACTTTATGATGCCAGTCAGAGCCCATTTGTGGGCACTGATTGGCACAGATTGGTCACAGATTGGGCACATGTGGATGGCCATAGGGTACATACCTGGCCATCCACATGTTGCCCACTTCCCTGGTGGTCCTGACAGCTTCCCTGGTAGTCCAGTGGAAACATCCGAGTGGGGGCTGCGCTGATAAAAAAAATCAGTGCAAAACCCCCTGTCAGGAGAGCCACCGATCGGCTCTCCTTTACTCGCATCTGTCAGACGCGAGTGAGGAAAAGCCGATCAATGGCTTTTCCTGTTTACATCGTGATCAGCCGTGATTGGACATGGCTGATCACGTGGTAAAGAGTCTCCATCGAAGGCTCTTTACCGAGATCAGTGTAGCAGTGTGTCAGACTGACACCGCTCCACCAATCGCCGCAATGCACGCCCCCACGTAGCGTGGTGGCTGTTATCCTGAAGGACATCATATGATGCCCAGTCAGGATAACTGAACCACCGCTCAGCCATCATTTTGCTATAGGCCGGGCGGGAATTAGTTAAAGTGCATTTAAACCTAAAATACATTCTGCCAGTAACAGCACTTCCTGTTGCAAACTGGCAGCACTAAGCCATTGCCCTGAAATTAGCAGAAGTGTTGTCAGCCTGCTGTGTGTGCTTTTTTTCAATTGGTCACTGGAATACTTATAAAAATGTAGACCAAATAAATGGCAGGCTGGAAACCAAAGGCTGGAGACCAAATAAATGGCAGGCTGGAAACACTAATTGTGAGCCAGTGGCTTAGCACTAATAGTCTACAATAGAAAGTACTGTTACATGAAGGTAAGAAAGGTAGCAGCAGATAAAAAAAAAAGAAAGAAAACTGTATACAGTGAGAGGTGCAAAATATATTGAAAATAGATGTAGGATACACTTTATCCCCAGTTTTGCATGAGTAGGGATGAGCCGAACACCCCCCGGTTCGCACCAGAACTTTCGAATGGACCGAAAATTCACGCGAACTTTAGAACCCCATTGAAGTCTATGGGACTCGAACATTCAAAATAAAAAGTGCTAATTTTAATGGCTAATATGCAAGATATTGTCCTAAAAAGGGTTTGGGGACCTGGCTCCTGCCCCAGGGGACATGGGTCAATGCCTAAAATGTTTTTAAAAACGGCAGTTTTTTAAGGAGCACTGATTTTAATGAAGATTAAAGTGAAATATTCCTTTAAATATCATGCCTGGGGGGTGTCTATAGTATGCCTGTGAAGTACCACGTGTTTCCCGTGTTTAGAACAGTCCCTGCACAAAATGACATTTAACGTAAAAAAAGTCATTTAAAACTGCTTGCGGTTTTAATGTAATATCTGGTTCCGGTAATATGGATGAAAATCATTGATAAAAATGGCATGGGTAGCCCCCCCCCGCCCATTACCAGCCCCTTTGGGTCTTGTACGGATATTAAGGGGAACCCCATACCCATATTAAAAAAAAGGAAAGACGTGGGGCTCCCAGGCCCTATATACTCAGAACAGCAGTATACAGGCAGTGCAAACAAGACAGGGACTGTGTAGGTTTGTTGTGTTAAGTAGAATCTGTTTGTAATTTTGAACTGGTACATTTTTAAACTGTAGCTCCAGTCAAAAAATCTATTTTTAAGCTTTTTGGAAAACATAGGGAAGGGTTATCACTCCTGTATAATTTTTTTTGACGTACGTCTTTTTTCATCTCACTTCCTGTTGTCTCCTTCCATTTGCAAGTAGGAGACGTTTGTAAGTTGGATGTTTGAAAGTAGGGGCCTGCCCTATATGCTCTGCAGAAATGGCGGAAAAAGGTGTTGGTGTTGCTACAACATTGTAAGCCCTCAAAGTGACTCTTGGTGGGCGATGGAGCGCTCTGCTGTGAACGATTATATCAAGAATTGTAATTACATGCCATTGTTGAACAGTGGTAGAAAAATTGGGCCTTTGGTGGTTGTGGTGGTGGTGCTGGTGCCACAACACTATAAGTCCTCACAGTTACTCTCGGTGGGCACAGGAACGGGCCCTGCTGTGAAATATTATATCAAAAATTGTAATTATATGCCCCTGTTAAACAGAGGCTGAAAAATTGGGCCTTAGACACTGCTTGCTGGTGCCACGACACTGCAACCTCTCCCAGATGCTCTAGTTGGAGTGGAGGAATGAGCCCTGCTGCAAAGCATTGGCTCAAAAATTGTAATTACACGTCCCTGTTAAACAGGGGCTGAAAAATTGGGCCTTAGGCACTGGTGCTGGTGCCACGACACTGCAACCTCTCCCATATACTCTAGTTGTAGTGCAGGAATGAGCCCTGCTGCAAAGCATTGCATCAAAAATTGTAATTACATGCCCCTGTTAAACAGGGGCTGAAAAATTGGGCCTTAGGCACTGGTGCTGGTGCCACGACACTGCAACCTCTCCCATATACTCTAGTTGTAGTGCAGGAATGAGCCCTGCTGCAAAGCATTGCATCAAATATTGTAATTACATGCCCCTGTTAAACAGGGGCTGAAAAATGTGGCCTTAGAACTGGTGCTGGTGCCACGACACTGCAACCTCTCCCATATACTCTAGTTGTAGTGGAGGAATGAGCCATGCGGCAAAGCATTGCATCAAATATTGTAATTACATGCCCCTGTTAAACAGGGGCTGAAAAATGTGGCCTTAGAACTGGTGCTGTTGCCACGACACTGCAACCTCTCCCATATACTCTAGTTGTAGTGCAGGAATGAGCCATGCGGCAAAGCATTGCATCAAAAATTGTAATTACATGCCCCTGTTAAACAGGGGCTGAAAAATTGGGCTGGTGGCATCACCCAGAACCAAAAATGTTCTTCCAAGATATCAGCGGAGGTGGAAGAGGATAGACAGTCAACATAACAGGACAGTCACTCCGCATCAGCATAGGCAGTCTTGAAGGGATGTGATATTTCAAAAAAAAATTATTCGGTTACATCAGCTTCAGGTGCTTGGTAGCTGTGAGTTATCCGAAAACGGATTCATCTTTATGAAGGTCAGTCGATCAATTGAGTCGGTGGACAGGCACACCCTGTGATCGGTAACAAAGCCACCAGCAGCACTGAAGGTGCGTTCCAAAAGAACGCTGGATGCAGGACAGGCCAGTAGCTCAATTGCATACTGTGCAAGCTCTGGCCAGTGATTCATCCTCAAGACCCAGTAAGCCAGAGGATTTTTGGTGGGAAAGGTGTCCAAGTCTGACCTTGCCCCTAGGTATTCCTGCACCATGTAAATCAGACGCTGGCGATGGTTGCTGGAACCGATCATACCTTGGGGCTGCGGACTAAAAAATTGCCTTCTCCACCGCTCCTTCTGACTGATGCCTCAGCAACACGTTGTCCAGGACAAGGAGTTTGTAACCTCCCAGTCTCTGGGAACGCGTTACACAGACCTTTCTGCAAGGCCTCCTGGAGATGTCTCATCCTCTGCTCCCTCTGCGACGGAAAGATAAGGTCTGCAACCTTACCCCTGTACCTTGGATCAAGGAGAGTGGCCAGCCAGTAATGGTCCCTCTCCTTGATCCGAAGAATAAGAGGATCCTTCCGCAGGCTTCGCAGGATCAGGGAGGCCATGCAGGGTAGGTTAGCTGAGGCTTTCGGTCTGGATTCCTGTGGGTCACTAAGGACAACATGATCCGCAGCTACCTCCTCCCAGCCACGTACAAGTCCATGGGTTTCTTGGAACTGTAAATCATCCCTACAAGACTGCTGCTGCTGATGCTGAGTGCCAGGCTCTACCTCCATGCTGAAACAATCATCCTCCTCCTCATCCTCTTCCTGTGTGATGGGTGGGACAGCAGGAACACTGTCTGGATAAAGGGGGCCTTGAGAGGCAAGGAAGTCCTCCTCTTCCTGCCTCTGTTCTGCCCCCTTGCCCTGTCCATTATTCCACGCAGCGTATGCTCCAACAGGTGGACAAGAGGTACAGTGCCACTAATGCATGCATTGTCACTGCTCACCATCCTTGTGGCCTCCTCAAACAGTGACAAGACAGTGCATGCATCCCTGATCATGCCCCAGTGGCGTGGTGAGAAAAAACTGAGCTCCCCTGACCCTGTCCTGGTGGGCATGTCACATATAAGGCGGTTCTTGAGCAGGTTCAACTCCTTTTGGAGCTTAGACAGCCGAGCACAGGCATTAAATGATCGGCGGAAATGCACACAGACTTTCCTGGCCTGCTTCAGGACATCCTATAAGCCCGGGTACCTGCCCAAGAACCGCTGCACCACCAGGTTAAGGACGTGAGCCACACAGGGCACATGGGTCAGTTGTCCCTGTCGGAGGGCGGAGAGAAGGTTGGTGCCATTGTCGCAAACCACCAATCCTGGCTTAAGTTGGCGTGGTGTCAACCACCTCTTGGCCTGCCCCTGCAGAGCTTACAAAATATCTGCCCCGGTGTGGCTCCTGTCCCCCAAAAAAACCAGCGCAAGCATGGCATGGCATCGTTTTGCCTGCGTACTTGCGTAGCCCCTTGAACACCTATGGAGCACCGCTGGTTCAGAGGACAGAGCACTGGAAGAGGCCATGGAGGAAGAAGAAGATGAGGGGGTGGAGGAGAGAGGTGTGTCACAACCAGTAGTAGCATTTTGGAGGCGTGGTGGCGGAACAACCTTCAACACTACTGCACCTTGTCCTGCATCCTTCCCAGATGCCAGAAGAGTGACCCAATGGGCAGTGAAAGACAGCTAACATCCCTGTCCATGCCTGCTGGACCATGAGTCAGCGATAATATGCACCTTACCGCTGACCGGCCTGTCCAGTGAGGCAAGGACAGATGGCTGATAGCTCAATTACAGAAGAGCAATATAGCTATATAGGTAGATACAGGTGTATACTGCACTCAGGGCACACAGACAACACCCAGAAACTGCTGCAGATGGCTGATAGCTCAATTACAGAAGAGCAATATAGCTATATAGATTGATACAGGTGTATACTGCGCTCTGGGCACACAGACAACACCCAGAAATGGTTTATAATATAATAAATAATAATAAAAATTATTCAATAATGTAATCAAATCCAAAAACACTGAAATCTGCTAATTTGCAGAATTGTCGCTGCCATTAGATTTAGTGTTTGATGACGAATTTCCCCACATATCGCTATCGCTCAATTCTGAAAGTGATTATAATGTATTATCGCTGTTTTCTAGTTGGTCTAAAATCACTTTTGACATGTTTGCTATGGACAATCTCCAAATTCCAGGCAGAAAAAAACAGTATTTATAATATAAAAGTGCATGCAGGGCACTGCACAGACCACTAGGGACAAAGGGGATGTGTATTTTTTTTATACAGTTCTTTAATCTGAAAGATTACAGTACTGTGTGTGTTTTTACTTTTTTGAATTTGGCGTCGAACTCCGCTCCCGTGCGCCGTAACGTCGCAGGGAACGGAGCTCGCGGCATTCGGGCACTGTGTGAATTGAGCGGAGGACAGCTCGATCACACAGCACGGAGGACATCGCTGGATCCAGGACACAAGGTAAGTAACCTCCCTGTGTCCTCTCTGTATCCAGCGATGCGATCCCGACTTCGGCTTGGGGGTTACCGCTTATGGTACTTAAATCCCAACCCGAGCCAGACTCTGGATTACCGCTAGGGAGGTTAATGGAACAAGCTGAAGTTAGGAGCTGATTGACTACCATGCACAGCTGCGCCATATTCTAAGTTCTCCAGTTGTAGCAAATCTCCCCCACTGATAAGTAACTACTCAGTTTGTACTTGTAAGTGCTATACACTGATTGGAGGTAGAAAACTATTTGGTAACATTACAGCCCAAACTTGCCGAAATGCAGTTAAGCAAGCTAGGCTGAATTTTCTACAGGTATTTAAAACAAAGGAAGGAGAATTGAACAACTCAAAATGAAGAATTTTATTTTTAGTTATGCTTTTCACATACAGTAGATTTGTCTTTAAATATTTGTTGAATTAGGAAGTGACTCTTATTCCCCGTAGTACTTCATATTCCCATCGCACACATTCCTGGATGAGCTCTTGAGTTTGGGTGCTGTAGCAACAACCAGCTGGATACTGGTTCAAGCCGCAGTGAAGATATTTGCCAGCACATCATGGGACGACATGCCTGGTGAAGGGGTCCTACGTGGCTCCAAAACATTGCACTATCCTTGTGTTGTAATCATGCAATAAATCACCCATTTGGATGCTATACATGTAGTTCCATGGTGTGCTGGCAAATATCTTCACTCTTATGCCCTGTACACACGATCAGACTTTCCAACAAAAAAAACGTGGATTTTTATTCGAAGGATGTTGGCTCCAACTTGGCTTGCATACACACGGTCACACAAATGTTGGCCAACAATTACGAACATAGTGATGTACAAGACGTACGTGATATCTCCATTACAAACGCTAGTTATATCTCCGGCTTGTACTTGATTCCGAGCATGCAGGGACTTTTGTCCGACTGACTTGTGTACACACGATCAGAAAGTCAGACAACAAACATTTGTTGGCGGAAAATTTGAGAACCTGCTAACCAACATTTGTTGGCGGACAGTCCGGATGGAGCAAACACACGGTCGGACTTTCAGCCAACAAGCTCACATCCAATATTTGTTGTTGGAAAAATCAGATCGTGTGTATGGGGCATTAGAGTCTAAGACCTTTCTCTACACCACATCCCTTAAAGTATATTGTTCATTCCAGTCATAGTATATTGGAATTTTATGGTGCCAAAACACAATCTTTTTATTGTGGCTGGAGCAATGGAGACGCCATCATGATAACCCACACATGTTATATGCTGTTTGCAAGGCTGGAGCCATGGAGGGGCCATCATGATAACCCACACAGGTTATATGCTGTTTGCAATAAATGCTGGAGCCATCGAGACACCATCATGATAGCCCAAACACAGTGTCGTGTGTTGGACAAGTTTGGCGCCTCCCTCCCCTCTTCCCTTTTCCTATAGGGATGACTGCTATTAACATACAGCAATACTTGGACTAGGGATGAGCCGAACACCCCCCGGTTCGGTTCGCACCAGAACTTGCGAACGACCCCCGCGTTCGGTACGAACGTTAGAACCCCATTGAAGTCTATGGGACTCGAACGTTCGAATTGGAAAGTGCTAATTTTAACGGCTAATATGCAAGATAGTGTCCTAAAAAGGGTTTGGGGACCTGCCTCCTGCCTCAGGGGACATGGGTCACTGCAAAAAAAAGTTTTAAAAACTGCCGTTTTGGCGGGAGCACTGATTTTAATGACGATTAAAGTGAAAAAAAAAGTGAAATATTCCTTTAAATATGGTGCCTGGGGGGTGTCTGTAGTATGCCTGTGAAGTGCCACGTGTTTCCCGTGTTTAGAACAGTCCCTGCACAAAATGACATTAAACGGAAATAACACCATTTAAAACTGCTTGCGGTTTTAATGTTATATCTGGTTCCTGCAATATGGTTGAAAATCATTGAGAAACATGGCATGGGTAGCCCTCCCTGCCCATTACCAGCCTATTTGGGTCTTGTACGCATATTAAGGGGAACCCCGTACCCATATTAAAAAAAGGAAATGCGTGTGGCCCCCAGGCCCTATATACTCAGAACAGCAGTATACAGGCGGTGCAAACAAGACAGGGACTGTGTAGGTTTGTTGTGTTAAGTTGAATCTGTTTGTCATTTTCAACCGGTACATTTTTAAAGTGTAGCTCCAGTCAAAAAAACTATCTTTAAGCTTTTTGGAAAACATAGGGAAGGGTTATCACCCCTGTATAATTTGTTTTGTCGTCCATCTTTTTTCATCTCACTTGCTGCTGTCTCCTTGCGTTTGCAAGTAGGAGATGTTTGTAAGTTGGATGTTTGAAAGTAGGGGCCTGCCCTATATTATAGCGGTATGTACTGGGTACAGAGCACGCAGACAGCACGCACTATCTCCTAACACTACTGACTGCAAGCTCTATTATTAACCACTTGTTAGCCCAATGTTTGCATAAAGTGAAAGATGAAGTTATGCTGAGTAAATAGATATCAAACATGTCACTCTTTAAAATTGCACATGCCCGTGGAATGGCGCCAAACGTCGCTACTTAACCACCTTCAGACCGGACCATTTTGCTGGTAAATGACCAGAGGTCTTTTTACAATTTGGCACTGCGCTGCTTTAACTGGTAATTGCGCGGTCATGCAATGTTGTACCCAAACAAAATTTGCGTCCTTTTCTTCCCACAAATAGAGCTTTCTTTGATGGTATTTGATTGCCTCTGCGATTTTTATTTTTTGCGATATAAACGTAAAAAGACCGCAAATTTTGAAAAAAAATGATATTTTCTACTTTTTGTTATTAGAAAAATCCAATAAACTCAATTTTAGTCATACATTTAGGCCAAAATGTATTCAGCCACATGTCTTTGGTAAAAAAAAAAGTCAATAATTGTATATTTATTGGTATATTTTTGCCTCAAGCGATTGAATAATGACAAAAAAAAATTTTTTTTTTTTTTTTTACACAAAGTTGTCACTAAATGATATATTGCTCACACATGCTATGGGCATATGTGAAATGACACCCCAAAATAAATTCTGCTGCTTCTCCTGAGTATGGGGATACCACATATGTGGGACTTTTTGGGAGCCTAGCCGCGTACGGGGCCCCGAAAACCAAGCACCGCCTTCAGGCTTTCTAAGGGCGTAAATTTTTGATTTCACGCCTCACTACCTATTACAGTTTTGAAGGCTATAAAATGCCAAGATGGCACAAAACCCCCACAAATGACCCCATTTTAGAAAGTAGACACCCCAAGCTATTTGCTGAGAGGCATTTTGAGTCCATGGAATATTTTATATTTTGCCACAAGTTGCGGGAAAATTACAAACTTTAATTTTTTTTTATTTTTTTTTCACAAAGTTGTCACTAAATGATATATTGCTCACACATGCTATGGGCATATGTGAAATGACACCCCAAAATAAATTCTGCTACTTCTCCTGAGTACGGGGATACCACATATGTGGGACTTTTTGGGAGCCTAGCCGCGTACGGGGCCCCGAAAGCCAAGAACCGCCTTCAGGTTTTCTAAGGGCGTAAATATTTGACTTCATTCCTCACTACCTATTACAGTTTTGAAGGCCATAAAATGCCAAGATGGCACAAAACCCCCACAAATGACCCCATTTTAGAAAGTAGACACCCCAAGCTATTTGCTGAGAGGCATGTTGAGTCCATGGAATATTTTATATTTTGCCACAAGTTGCGGGAAAATTACAAACTTTTTTTTTTTTCACAAAGTTGTCACTAAATGATATATTGCTCACGCATGCCATGGGCATATGTGAAATGACACCCCAAAATAAATTCTGCTGCTTCTCCTGAGTACGGGGATACCACATATGTGGGACTTTTTGGGAGCCTAGCCGCGTACGGGGCCCCGAAAACCAAGCACCGCCTTCAGGCTTTCTAAGGGCGTTACAGTTTTGAAGGCCATAAAATGCCAAGATGGCACAAACCCCCCCCAAATGACCCCATTTTGGAAAGTAGACACCCCTAAATTTAGGGGTACACTAGTGAGACTAGGTAATAAATGGCGGGTGCCCTGAAACTATAAAAAAAATAACTAACCAATCAGCGTCACCTGTAACAGTTATATGGTGATCACTGGTGAAAGGGTTAACTAGGGGGCAATCAGGGGGCTTTATGCGGTAGTATATGGGGGTCCCTGGCGCTATAAAAAGCTGCGGCGAACCTAAATACCTACCTGCCTAACTAGCGTCACCTGTGACACTAATACAGCGATCAGAAAAACGATCGCTTATTAGGCTGGGTTCACACTGGAGCGATGCGGGAACGCCACGAATCCGCGGCGGGTTCCCGCATCGCATGCCTCCCGGCGGCAGTTCACACTGCCCTATGCGAACTGCTGGGAGTGTCAGTGAAATGTTAATGACACCCCCAGATCAGTTCGCATATCGCAGTGCGATCTGCAAACTCGGATCGCATGGTGTGAACACCCATGCGATCCGATTCTGCTGCGGACCAAAAAAAGGGTCCCGTGCGAGTTTGCGGCGGGTGCGACACGAATTCAGCCATACTATCTGTATGGCTGAACTCGAATCGCACAGAGATCGGATGTGATTTGCACTGCAGTGCGGTGCGAATCACATCCGTTCTCATAAACCGCTGCAATGTGAACCCAGCCTTAGTGACACTGGCGACGGGGGGTGATCACGGGGTTAAACCTTTATTGGGGGGGTTAGGGGGGGTACCTTAGAACTAAAGGGGGCTAACCCTAACTGCCCTAACAGTTATTACAGTCACAAATGACACCCGCCGGGTGATCAGGGGGTTAAACCTTTATTAGGTAATAAATGGCGGGTGCCCTGAAACTATAAAAAAATAACTAACCAATCAGCGTCACCTGTAACAGTTATATGGTGATCACTGGTGAAAGGGTTAACTAGGGGGCAATCAGGGGGCTTTATGCGGTAGTATATGGGGGTCCCTGGCGCTATAAAAAGCTGCGGCGAACCTAAATACCTACCTGCCTAACTAGCGTCACCTGTGACACTAATACAGCGATCAGAAAAACTATCGCTTATTAGGCTGGGTTCACACTGGAGCGATGCGGGAACGCCATGAATCCGCGGCGGGTTCCCGCATCGCATGCCTCCCGGCGGCAGTTCACACTGCCCTATGCGAACTGCTGGGAGTGTCAGTGAAATGTTAATGACACCCCCAGATCAGTTCGCATATCGCAGTGCGATCTGCAAACTCGGATCGCATGGTGTGAACACCCATGCGATCCGATTCTGCTGCGGGCCAAAAAAAGGGTCCCGTGCGAATTTACGGCGGGTGCGGCGGGTGCGGCGGGTGCGACACGAATTCAGCCATACTATCTGTATGGCTGAACTCGAATCGCACAGAGATCGGATGTGATTTGCACTGCAGTGCGGTGCGAATCACATTCGTTCTCATAAACCGCTGCAATGTGAACCCAGCCTTAGTGACACTGGCGACGGGGGGGTGATCACGGGGTTAAACCTTTATTGGGGGGGTTAGGGGGGCACATTAGAACTAAAGGGGGCTAACCCTAACTGCCCTAACAGTTATTACAGTCACAAATGACACCAATGCAAAAAAAAAAAAAAAAAAGCAATTGGTGTCACTGTGACTGGGGGGGCAGGGGTAATTGGGGGGTGATCAGGGGGTAAAGGGGGGGTGTGAGTGTGCCTGGCATGTTCTACTGTATGTGGGGTGTGTTGGTGCAACTCACCGAACCTCTCTCCTCGGTGCCGGAACGAAAACTACCGACACGGAGGAGAGAATACATCACTTCCTCTCCTGTGTTTACATTACAGGAGAGGAAGTGATGTCACCGGACATTTTCATTCGCCGGGAGCGATCGCGAGGGGGTGGCCATGAATGAATGGCCGTCCCCTCGTCCGGGATCGCTCCCGAACGAATACCGACCGCCGCAGGCACCGGGCGGGGGCCCGATCGGGCCCCCGACCGGCGGGCAGGCAAGGACGTACATGTAAGCCCTTATGCCTGCCCGTGCCATTCTGCCGACGTACATCGGCGTGCGGCGGTCGGCAAGTGGTTAAAAAATCCCCATAGGCGACGCTTTAATTTTTTTTTTACTGGTTACATGTTTTGAGTTGCAGAGGAGGTCTAGGACTAGAATTATTGCTCTCGCTCTAACATTCTCGGCGATACCTCACATGTGTGGCACATGCGAGCACATGGGGACATGGGCGCTTTAATTTTTATTTTATTTTTTTATTGTTCATTTTACTTTGTTTATGTTAGTTTGACATTTTTTTCCCCAAAAATATATTTTTGATCACTTTTATTCCTATTACAAGAAATGTAAACATCCCTTGTAATAGGAATATGGGGTGACAGGTCCTCTTTACAGTGAAATCTGGGGGGTCAATATGACCCCACATCTCACCTCTAGGCTGGGAAGCCTGAAATAAAAAATAAAAAAAAGATTCTGGCTTTGATCGTACTGGCGAGTTGGTAGAAGCACTGGAGGGCGGTGAGGGGTGGGGGGCGTCTATGGCTGGGTATTTCAGGGTATCACCGAGTATGGCTGGGTATCTCTGAGTATGGCTGGGTATGGCAATTTATGGCAGGGTATTACAGAGTATTGGCGGGGTACTACAGAGTAATAGCAGGGTACTGCAGAGTATTGGGGGGTACTACAGAGTAATGGCAGGGTACTGCAGAGTATTGGGGGTACTGCAGAGTAATGGCGGGTACTGCAGAGTAATGGCGGGTACTGCAGAGTATTGGGGGGTACTGCAGAGTAATGGGGGTTACTGCAGAGTAATGGGGGGTACTGCAGAGTAATGGCAGGGTACTGCAGAGTATTGGGGGTACTGCAGAGTAATGGCGGGTACTGCAGAGTAATGGCGGGTACTGCAGAGTATTGGGGGGTACTGCAGGTTAATGGGGGTTACTGCAGAGTAATGGCGGGTACTGCAGAGTAATGGCGGGTACTGCAGAGTATTGGGGGGTACTGCAGAGTATTGGGGGTACTGCAGAGTAATGGCGGGTACTGCAGAGTATTGGGGGGTACTGCAGAGTAATGGGGGTTACTGCAGAGTAATGGGGGGTACTGCAGAGTAATGGCAGGGTACTGCACTGCAGAGTAATGGCAGGGTACTGCACTGCAGAGTAATGGCGGGGTACTGCAGAGTAATGGCAGGGTACTGCAGAGTATGCACTGGTATTGCAGAGTATTGGCAGGGAATTGAGGGGTTAAATTCGGTGAGCAGCGATGTGGGCACTGCAGATGCAGCCCACATCACTGCTGACACCGATCTCTTTCCCCTCCGCTGTACCGATCGGTACAGAGAGGGGAGGGAGGAACAGGCGTCATAATATGACGCCGGTTTGTTTCCAAGTGATCACTCCGTCATTTGACGGAGCAATCACGTGGTAAACGATCGCTATGAGCGGCCGTTTACTGTGATCCGTGATGCGACCCGGCGGTCACGGATGCTCTCGAGTGCGCACACCTCGGGGCACGCGAGAGCAGAATTCTGGGAGGCCGTTAATTAACGGCCTCTCAGAGTTAAACAACCCCCCTGAAGCCGTTAATCGGCAATGGGCAGTTGTTAAGTGGTTAAAGCTAGATCACTAGCTATATAGGTGAGGTGAATATAGTGGTGTATACTGCAGTCAGGGCACAGACAACAACCACTACACAGCAGCAAGATAGGAAATCAGCCAAAAACGATTGGTGTGTACTGTGTTGAAGGTACACAGAACACCCACTGCTTCAGATGCTAAGTAACACACTACACGAAGCCGCCTCAAAGGCGGCCTTATATAGTGTGGGGCGTGCACTACACAGCATGAGCTATGATTGGCCACAGGCAGGATGCCTGTGGCCAATCATGGCTCTCCTCGCTGCCGGCGCTGCGATTGGCCAAGCATGCGGGGTCACAGTGCATGCTTGGCCAATCATGGGGCAGCAATGCACTGCGCCACCGCAGTGCATTGTGGTCCGCGCGCGCGTCACTCGAATTTTGACGCGAACGGCCCAAACGTTCGGAATTCGCCGAACGCCCGAACAGCCAATGTTCGAGTCGAACGTACGTTCGACTCGAACACGAAGCTCATCCCTAACTGGGACTATACTGCCCCTTCTATGCTTGTCTAAGTGTTGCCTTGGATCCTAAGTGCAAAAAGCCAGTAACAACCACATTAATTAGAAGCAAGAAGTCCTTATATAGAAAGATTTTGGTGACACTCCTCCAGAAGAAGCTGATGTCGGTGAAACAAGTAGAGGAAACAACAGTGTAGCCTATGCAGAAAAAACAACCAACTGTATTGTTTTGCTGTATATCCGGTTCCCGACCAGCTCGCGCAGATATACTGTGGCAGAATGGCACTCCTGGGCATAATCCCGTGTATCTGTGGCTTTGCCCAGAGCACCGCTAGGAAGCACACATGCGCATGCGCTGAACAGCAATGATTCTGATGTAATGGTTTGAGTTCAGAAAAAAAGTATAAAATAGAGCATCTGTACAGTGTTCCAGACACTGTTCAAAAGCTACATTGAGAAGTATAATGTACAAGACTATTGTTACAAAGTATGTGCTGGGGTGACATTAGATCTCCATATGATATCAGCTAAAAAAAAATGTAATGTGTTCATATTAACCCCTATTTAAATATGAATTTCAGGTATGAATATTTTTATATGGTTACATTGGTCCAGCTATGCAAATACCATACATGGCAGATCCCCTGGAAGCTGGAAATCACTATAGTAGGTATTGCTACTGCAGTGATGCCCACTATCTTCCAGGTCCCATGCTGAGCGGCTGTTCTGCTGCATCATGGACCCAAGAGGTTGTCACGGACATGCAGAGAATGCTTTCCATCTTCTCAATGAATGCAATACATTCTCTGATTGGACAAGGTGGAGGTCCTGATGTCACTGGCCCACCTCTCCATCCAATCAGAGAAGGCTTTGAATTTGCAACGCGTCCTCTCAATGGCCTCTTGTGTTCACAATGCAGCAGGGAAGCCACTCGGTTCAAAAATGAAAAACATATATTGGAACTTTTTTTACCTGCTAAAATAAATTGTATTTTTGTCTATTCATTCTTGAGAATTACACAGTATAATCCTGTGTACTTACTATGCCTGTATTAAAAAATAAATGTATGAATGTATTATTGATTATAGAGCTTCACTAATTTGTGTCTTTTATATCAGCCTGGGCTTTAACTTTAATGTAAAGAAATGGCTTTGTTTTGTAGTTATATTACAACAAATCTTTAGTGAAAGTGGAGATATCCTTTAACGATGCCTTTAATCATACAGAATAAACACACAATTGAGCCAAATAGTCTTTTATAGTTATCTGGATATATGTCATATTTAACAACCCATGGGGAAAATGTTGTATGAAGGAAAATGAGTTTGTTTACTACAATAACATGAATGAAATACTTTACTTCTATTTTGCCAGTAAATGTGGTACTAGACTAAACTGTTCTGTCATCACAACAGCTAAATTGTAGGGGTAGTGTTAAATTAGATATTAATGAGCTATGGCCTATATACAGCAGTTTTCTTATTATTAATAATGTGTACCATTATACAAACACCTCAAACAATAAAGCAAAAATATGTGGCTTTGAAGATGTCTTTTAGCTAATACATTTCTAGTGGTAAAGCTTCCAATGGTGTAAAGAAAGGCTTTCAAATCAATCTATTGGATAGGAAAATATGTAAACCTTTAAGGGAATAATGTTTTAGCATAAGATTGTTCTTTTATATAGTGCTATTACCACCTGACTTCTCGCCCTGTCTGTTTTTTTTTCTATGATTTTCTTTCCAAGAGGAATCTAGATAAAATCAAATGATCCACTAAAATGAAATAAATGTCTTTTAAATCAAAGAGAGTAAGACCTAGTTTAATTATTTATGTTTGCCTATATCTTAATACCGGAATGAAGAAAAATGGCATGCCTATAGATGAATTTATTGCCTTGATCTGGTTCTCTAGCATATACATAATCCATTAGCTTGCATGAATAGAAAGGTTTATTTTTTTTATTGATATAATCTCCAGTCAGTAAAGAAGGTGATTTTTGAACTAATAAAATATTGCTGTGCAAAGAGTTATATGTATACATCCAAGATGTCTGATCCAAGATTATATATTTACTCTTCCTTACCTGTCAAAAATCTTAGGCCTTAAAAATTTTAAAGTGAAAAAAGAAACATGGCAGCTTAGTTATTTTGAAAAAGTCCAGACGGTGGGGGCCATCATCCTAATGCTAATGAGGTATGTACCTTGCACAAGCATAGGAATAGGAGTTCAGACTATTTATACATCACTTATTCCAGGTAAGCAACTCATTGATACATTAACCAGGATCAGAATGGATGTCCTGGAGCTTTTAAAGCTTTAAAGGTACAACTTTTAAAAAAAAGTCAGCATTGGTACCTTCTATTTTTCTTCCTTTCTTTAAATCAGGTACTATACAGGGAGAGAGAGAAGAGGACAACACCCTAAAAAAGGCATAGAACGTTTTCTGTAATACAAGAACTATTGGTTGAAAGGACCAATAGCTATTTTATCTGCCAGAGAATTTGTATTCTTGTCTATCCAGTAGTGAGACATACACAGCTTTGCCACACCACACAGCCCTGGCTGCCAAGGAAGGAAATCTTTCTGAGAATCAAAAGAAGCAGCAGGCCTTTGACTCTCCGTTTCTCTGCTCTCTCCTGCTATCAGCATGTTCCTTGCTCTATAGCACAACTGGTTGACTCCTTGTGCTGCTTCTCCCTGTCACTCACTGCCCTCTGTTGTATAGGGGCCCTCTACTTGCTGAGCAGGTGGTCAGTAGGGTTGATGTGGAGGGTGGAGGGGCAAGTCAGGATTATCAGGTAGGAAGATGGGTTAATGTAGTTAGAGGGGGTGGAAGGGGCTCACAGAAAAAAGAAGGCCAGTCCTATATTTGTGCATCAAAACAAATTTGCTAAGTTGAGTAAAGATATGGAGGTGGCAAACAGAGGTGGCAAACCCTGGATGTCACTGCTACCCCTAACAGCTGGGTGAGCAGCCCATCTGGTAGGGGTGGGAAGGGGAGTGCATGTAGGCCTAGACAGTTGGTGGTAATAGGGGATTCTATAATCATAAGGATTGATAGAATAATTTGTAGATAGGATCGCCTCAACCAAATGGTTTGCTGTCTCCCTAGTGCCATGGTTCGGCATGTGGTGGACCAGGTTGATAAATTACTAGGAGGGGCTAGGCATTACCCGGCTGTCTTGCTCCATGTTGGAACCAATGACAGAATATATGGAAGGTGGAGATTCCTTAAAATCTATTTAAAGAACTAGGCTGCAAGTTGAAGGGAAGGACCTCCAAGGTAATATTCTCTGAAATATTGCCAGTGCCGTGCGCAACACAGGAAAGGCAGGGGGAGATTAGAGAGCTGAATGCATGGCTTAAGATCTGGTGTAAGAAGGAAGGGTTTGGGCTTCTAGCGCACTGGGCTGACTTTTCATTGGGGTGCAACCTATATGCTAAAGATGGTTTGCACCTGAATGGAAGGGGGTCTGCTGTGCTGGGGGAGAAAGAGAGAGTTTATGGAAAGGTTGGAGGAGTATTTAAACTAGGATTGAGAGGGGAGGGTGAACTAGAATTCAATTGGACAGACAGGTCAGTTAGGGGTCAGACATTTATGGAGGGTGGAATGGGGATAGATGGGGGGGGGGGTATGTCAAATGACAAGAAAGTTCCCATGCTGCAAACAACCACTGGAAATTATACTGCCATTTGTACTACTAAAAAACATATACAAAACACTAGAGCAAAATTTAATAATGTATTCTTGTGTTTGTTCACAAATGCCAGAAGTCTGCCAAGCAAAATAGGTGAGTTGGAACCTCTGGTGCACGAGGAGAGCTATGATGTAATCGGTATTACTGAAACTTCATTCGTGACATGACTGGGCTATTAATATTCCTGGCTAGGCACACTTTCAGAGAGACAGGGTAAAAAGGAAAGGTGGCGGGGTCTGTCTCTATGTGAGAAGTGATCTCAAAGCGAGTGAATGAGGACTCAATTGATGAAGAGTGTTATGTGGCTGAAGCATTATGGGTAGAACTGCATATAGATGTGCGTAGTTCAAAGTTTATCATTGGAGTTTGTTATAGACTACCCAATGTTAATGAGGAGGTGGAAACTCAGCTCTTTGCACAGATGGAAAGGGCTGCAAGGGCTGGGACAGTGATAATAATGGGGGATTTTAACTACCCGTAAATTGACTGGAGTAGTGGCACTGCTGGATCAGTTAAACAGCAAAAATTTACAACCCAATTACAGGACAATTTTATGATCCAGTTTATTGAGGCCCCAACTAGGAATGATGCTCTGATGGAGCTGGTAATCTCAAACCATGCAGAGCTTATTACTAATGTTCATATAAAGAAACATCTGCGTAGCATGGACCATGACATGATTTAATTTGATGTTAGCTGTAAGCAAAAAACACATACAGGAAAGATAAAAACACTTAACTGTAAGAGAGCAAATTTTCCAAGGATGAGGGCTGCTCTCCAGGACTTAGACTGGGAGGGAATATTGGCATCGATAAACACAGAACAGAAATGGGAATTCTTCAAAAAGACTGTTTGTGAACTCACTACAAAGTATATTCCCATAGGCAATAAGTTTAAAAGGCTAAAAATAAAACCTATGTGGCTCACGGCCAAACTTAAAAAAGCTATAAACAATAAGAAAAGAGCTTTTAAAAAAATATAAAAATGAAGGAACACTATTGTAGTTTAAATGTTACAAAGAATATAACAGAATATGTAAAAAGGAAACCAAGAATGCAAAAATTCAAAATGAACAACAGATTTCAAAAGATAGTAGGACAAACCCCATAAAATTATTACATTATATTAATAGTAAAAAGGTCAGGTCTGAGGGTGTAGGCCCTTTACAAAATAATCTAGAGCGGGTGACTGGGGACAAAGAAAAGGCAAATGTATTAATACAGTCTTCAGCTCTGTGTATACAAAGGAGCAAGGGGGAGCTCAAATCCATAATGGGGATAGTATTGACACAGTCCCAAATGATCTACAATGGCTAAAAAGTGGTATGGTCCAGAAATATTTAGACAGACTAAAGGTCAATAAAACACCTGGACCAAATGGCATCCACCCACGAATCCTAAAATAATTGATCTCTCTCATTTCAAAGCTATTGTTTCTCATTTTTAGGGACTCATTAATGACGGGAATGGTACCACTGGATTGGTGTAGGGCCAGTGTGTGCCTATATTTAAAAAGGGAACAAAGTCTTTAACAAGTAACTATAAATCTGTTAGTTTAACTTCTATAGTTGGGAAGATACTGTAGAGTTTAACCACTTGCCGACAGATGAGCACCGATATATATCGGCACAATGGCAGCAGTGGGCAAATGGGCATACCTGTATGTCCTCTTTAAATGGAGAGGCTAGCGGGCGCGCTCTCCCCTGCCACATACAGTGTGACCGTGCCCTCGGGACCCGTGGACTCGATGCCCGTTGCTCTCCTGGCGATCATGACTTGGAGCCGCAGAACGGGGAAGTGCCTATGTAAACCAGGCATTTCCCCGTTCTGCCTTGTGACACGACAGAGATCACTGCTCCCTGTCATCGGGAGCAGTGATAGCTGTCATGTGAGTGGAAGCCCACCCCCCCACAGTTAGAATCACTCCCTAGGACACACTTAACCCCTTCATCGCCCACTAGCGGTTAACCTCTCCCCTGCCAGTGTAATTTACACAGTAATCAGTGCATTTTTATAGCACTGATCGCTGTAAAATTGAAAATGGTCCCAAAATAGTGTCAAAAGTGTCCGATGTGCACGCCATAATGTTGCAGTCCCAATTAAAATCGCAGGTTGCAGCCATTACTAATTAAAAAATAAATAAATAAAAAAAAATGCCATAAAACTATCCCCTATTTTGTAGATGCTATAACTTTTTTGGAAACCAATCAATATACACTTATTGCAATTTTTTTTTACCAAAAATATGTAGAAGAATACATATCGGCCTAAATAGAGGAAAAAAAATGTTTTTTTATATATTTTTGAGGGATATTTATTAAAGCAAAAAGTAAAAAATTTTGCATTTTTTATTAAATTGTCACTATTTTTTGTTTATAGTGCAAAAAATAAAAACCACAGAGTAATCAAACACTACCAAAAGAAAGATCTATTTGTGGGAAAAAAAAGGAAGTCAATTTTGTTTGACTGCGCAATTGTCAGTTAAAGCGACGTAGTGCCGAATCGCAAAAAGTGCTCTGGTCATGAAGGAGGTAAAACCTTCCGGGGCTGAAGCGGTTAATAAAAGACCACATAGATGAGTTCTTTCTGGAAAAAATATTTTAAGTAACATACAGCATGAGTTCACGAACTGCGGCTAATGTATAAGGTAAAGTCTACAGGCTTGGAAATATCAGTTTGTAAATGGATAGAAAACTGGCTAAAAGACAGAATTCAGAGAGTAGTGGTTAAGGATTCTTACTCTGAATGGTCAAAGGTTATCAGTGGTGTATCCCAAGGTTCAGTGTTGGGACCCTTACTTTTTAATATCTTTATAAAGGATATAAGGTCTGGGATTAAAAATACAATTTCAGTCTTTGCAGATGACACCAAACTATGCAGTGGAATAACGTCCTTACAGGCTGTCTCCAATTTACATGCCGACCTCAATGCTCTGTCTAATTGAGTGAAAATGTGTCAGATGAGGTTTAATGTTGATAAATGTAAAGTTATGCACTTAGGGGCTAAGAATATGCATGCATCATATATACTAGGGGGAGTACAACTGGGGAAGTGGAGAAGAATCTGGGAGTTGTGGTAGATCATAAACTCAATAATAGCATGCAATGCCAAGCTGTGGTTTCCAAAGCAAGCAAAGTCCTTTCTTGCATTAAGAGAGGTATGGACTCGAGAAAGAAAGATATAATTTTTCCCCTGTACAAATCATTAGTAAGACCTCATCTGGAATATGTAGTTTAGTTTTGGGCACTAGTTCTCAAAAAGGATATTGGGGGGAACTGGAGAAAGTGCAGAGAAGGGCAACCAAACTGATAAGAGGTGTGGAGGAGATCAGCTATGAGGAAAGATTAAAGGAACTGAGTTTATTCTCTTTTGAGAAGAGGAGATTAAGGGGTGATATGATCAACATGTACAAATATATAAGGGGTCTATATAGTGTACTTGGGGTTGAGTTATTCACTTTACAGTTACAACACAGAGGACAAGGGGGCACCCTTTACGCCTAGAGGTTTCATCTCCAAATACGGAAAGGTTTCTTCACAGTAAGAGCTGTGAACATGTGGAATATACTCCCTCCAGAGGTGGTTCTGGCAAGCTCAGTAGATTGCTTTAAGAAAGGCCTGGATTCTTTCCTAAATGGACACAATTATAATTGGGTACTAACATTTATAGGTAAAGTTGATCCAGAGAAATTCTGATTGCCCCTTGGGGGTCAGGAAGGATTTTTTTCCCCTGCTGTAGCAAATTGGATCATGCTTTGCTTGGGGTTTTTCGTCATCCTCTGGATCAACTGTGAGTATAGGATTGGGTATATGGGATTGTTTTATTTATTTATTTTCATGGTTGAACTAGATGGACTTGTGTCTTTTTTCAACTTGACTAACTATGTAACTATGTATAAAGGACTGCAAGTGGGCAATGGCAAGTAAAAGTTAGCTATCTACACTGTTTGCATATTAAAAAAAAATAAAATAATAATAATGCAGTAAAGTATACAGAACTGCATTAATGCTTTTTATATCAGCCTTATTTCCACCTTTAAACTTTCCCCCAGTAGCTTCTGGTAATTTGGGTCCTCTGCCCTTGTACAGCACTTTGTGAGGTCTCACCCTCACTGAGACCACCATAATATTTTGTCTGTGGGCCCACAGAAATTATACACACAACCTTTTAGGAGATAAGCAGACTGTATTGGCAGATGAGAGTCATAAAGTATAACAGAGCAGATTGACACATGGATGTCATTAAACATAAGCACAACAATAACTGTATACCTCACCCCGCAGGGGTGCATATGGAAAGTCGAATTTCAGCTTACACTGTAACACCTCAACAGCATAAACAGTAGCTCTCTGCATGAGATGATCGTAAGCGAGCGTCAAGCGACCCAAAGTGTGAAAAACAACATGGGAAACTACTTACTTGAGAGCTCTCAAACAAAGAGGCTAGGTTTAGGCCTCCCAAGTTTAGACTTAGACCAGAGTGAACTGGCAAGTCTTTGTAGTGGATCTTCTGCTGCCTATGTTGGGGCCCATTAGGACTGTTGGCGCATAAGGTGACGAGAATGCATCAATAGATAGGGTATAGCAGCAGTATATTATGGATGTTGGACTTAGTAGAAGAAGCGAACTGCTTTGAAGCAAATAAATACAAAACGAACCAGGCCCAGGTGCAATGGCTGGCAGCTAAGGTGTATGCAGTGATAACAGTCTGAAATTAAGGCAAGAACAATGTCAGCACTCTGAAATATAGGACATACAGTACTTCTGGGCGGCATAGGGCTTTTCCCACAAAGGCTTGGCAATTTGCACAGCAGCAGGTATGAGGGGTCTATGATTGTAAGTTGTTAACAAGTGAATGAAACGTAATGGTGGGCCCGTGACCCTCTCACCAACTTCCGCCTCAACAGTCCTCTTGTGGGGATGGGTTAACTACACAGTGGGGAGCCCCCTTAGCCTGCGGCACAGTAATGACAGCAACATCAGCCTTCTCATCGGCTCTGGGCGGTGGTGTCCTGGATCACCACAGCATCATGGGATAGTCCCCGAACCGCTGATACTGCAGACGCTATTTGGTTCCACCTCCTGGCTCTAATCTCCATCAATGTCCAGCGAATTCTGCATAACACAGCACCTCTACTCCTTTCCTGCCTTGGTTGGTGCTCTCCCCAACTCCATGACTCTTTCCTAGGCTTTCCTTTTTATATGAAGGTGTACGTGGGTGTACGTTGCCAAAGGTTAGTTATGGCTATGATCCTCCTCCAAACTACTTCTCCCAAACTTCTCCTGTGTAAGCCGGTCATTAGCTAAACCAGGCCTAACTGCCATCTTGTGGGAAAAAAGTAGTTTGTAATCAATAACATTGTTAGTGTTAGTGTCAAAATGTTCCTTTATGAAATTTGGCACACAAAGCATTGCTTTTTGGCCTGTACACCGGTGTATAAAATTTGCTAGAAAAATATTATAGGTGAAACTAATGTATTAAAAATATTAGGCTACGTAACGCTTCTTTCATCAGTTACCTTTATTGGAGTATTGTACTGTGCATTCACTGAGCTCAAGGTTATTTTTTTTTCTTTTTAGTCACAAAAAGTCGTCAGGAAATACAATAATGAAGAAAAAGTATATTTCTTTGCTTTTTGAGGATAAACATTTTCACTGCAGCATATACTATTCGGGAAGGCTGCCAATGAAGATCAAGACATAATTATTTTATATATTTTTATAATCAGCAGCACCAACATCTTGGATAAGGCTTGGAGGAATGAAGAATGTTTTTAAAAAGCTATTTCTAGGGTATGGCATCAGTGTATAATCATAGACTTCCAGTAACAGCAACTAAATAAACAGGCTATATGCTGATGATAAAAAAAAGATTGTCATTATGGATTTGTTGAGCAGAGTACTGCAGAACCACAGTAGTATCACAGCCTCCTCACAGCATCTAGATGAAGAAGAATTAAACAAAATGTATATATAGTTTCATAGTTAGTTAGGTTGAATAAAGACACCAGTCCATCCAGTTCAACCTGAGTGAGTGTCTACAATTGTCCCTATCCCTATATATTGCACACTCACATCGGTCCCTACCCTCAAGGAGCCCACAATCCAAGGTTCCCATTCATATACTAGGGCCAATTTTGGACAGAACCAGTGACCCTTCTTACTGCTAGGTGAGAGTGCTAACCACTACACCGCTGTGCTGTATATATATATATATATATATATATATATATATATATATATATATATATATATATATATATATATATATATATATATATATATATATATATATATATATATATATATATAATAGTAGTATACAAAGTAGTAGATAGACGAATATGCCAAGACACAGCATTATGGACACAAAAAAAAAATTGAGACAAAAAGAGACCATTAGAAAACTTGTGCACCATGTGAGTGACCTATGATAGATCTGCCAAGCTGTAATTGTGTAAGCCTCAAGTTGAGAAACAGTTTTGAAACTGGGCAGCCTCCCCTTAATAAGCCTGACATATGGGTGAAACATGTTGGGAAATCCATCTTACAGTGCTGTCCTGCTAATACTGTGATATACTGTACTTGCCAACTGTTTTGTTTTAGAAACATTTTCATTTTGTTCTCCAAAATAATAAATAAATGATTTTTAAATGATATATTTGATATCATTTTTGCACCAAAAAATCCCAAACTATCTTCCTTGTTCATTTGGATCCTATATTATTGTTGGGTTGGAGCACAGAGAGGGAGCAGCTTGGTCCTCTGAATTTCACAGATAGTTTAATCAGGAACACAGGGGCCTGGGCCTATCCTGACATCTTCTTGTTATTGTTCCTGGGGACTGTATGAACATGCCAGAGGACTCTGCTGTTTCCTGGGTCCCTCTCACAGTGTAAGTAGATGGGTTGGGCAAGTTATTATCCACCCCCTGGGATGTGCATAGAGCTTCTGTTCATTCACTATCCAGTGCAGCTGAGGCTGCAGAGAAAGGGACTGAGGAATCTTTGTCCTCTATCCTTTTCTCTGTCTCAAAAGTGGGGCATCAAGAGTAGACCCTGGAATTTGCACCAAAATTCCCCAAAGGGCTGTTAAAAAGTATTAAAAAAACCTGTAAAAAATAATAAAAAATTAAATACAGTAATTAACTACAGTACTTCCAGTCTGGGTCTTTTCTGGCACTTTTTGTTCACATGTAGCAATCAGTATTTTTTTCTAGAAAATTACTTAGAACGCCTAAACATTATATATTTTTTTAAAGCTGAGTAAATAATATCAAAAATGTCATGCTTTAAAATTGCGTATGCCCGTGCAATGGCAACAAACAACTTAAATTTCACTATCCATAGTAAATACAGTCAATATCCTTAAAAAGCCTGTACAGGTTACCACTTTAGTTTTACAGAGGAGGTCTAGTGCTAGAATTCGCAATAACACCCTTACATGTGTGGGACAATCGCTGTTTGCAGGATCAAAGCATTCGTTTGCCTTTGTGCGCAAGCACAAGATGACAGGGGCACTTTACGTCTTTTTTTAATTATGAATTTATTTTATTTTTTACACTGTTGCTTACATTTTTTTATCACTTTTATTGCTGTCTCAAAGTATGTAAGCATCCTTGTGACAGCAATGGGCAGAGAGATCTAGAAGACCCCAGATCCCTCCTCTGCACTTAAAAGCAATAAAAAACATCAAGATCTGTATTTCTGAGTGCTTTCCATTTTCAAAAAATTGCGCCAATAGCTCCAGAGCAACTATTACGACCAGCTGATCAAAGCCTATTCCAGCCTTGCTTGGCTGTCTGGCCGACTGGTCGCTCAGGTCTCCCGGTGGGACAGGAGAGGCTGGCAGGTGGGCGGCATCTCCTCCTGCTGCTTGTATCAGCAATCGAGCGGTATCATCCCAGTAATCATCCCAGTATAACCAAGTCCAGTGAAGTACTGGTATGTTGCTGGACAGGAAGTGGTTAAGGGTTTGTTAACATGCGCTTTAGTCTCTCAAGAGAGAATTTGACAGTTGGTAAGGAGTCATTGTATTGTCTGTGTTCGAAAACGTACTCCTGTACCCCCAGGCCAGTTAAATTAGGATCTGCAGATGTGTTCATACAGCCGCTGCTTCCCCATAGTGTAACATAGGCTGCCTGTACACAGGTGGTTCCAGCTGCATAAACAAACCACTGATTCACACTGTACAGGCCATAGTGCTCATGGGAATGAGCCCCAACACCTTATTCACACAAAAAACTTTATATATTAACTCATTATAATTGAAACTTTTACATTTAACTGTAATTTTGTAAATTATGTTGTATTTTTGTCTGCTAATATGATTTTATTTTTATTTTATTTGTAAGGGGCCCTATGATTTCTAACAGCCGCCCTAAGTGGCAGGGACAGATGCTGGCTGCCTGTTGCAATAATACACAGACAGCACAGAAGGAACTTTCCTCTAGACTCCTCCTCTGCTCTGATGTGATCAGTAGGAGGAGGAGTCCAGGAGGAAGGACCTCCCCTGGCATTGATCCATGCTAATCTGAGTTCTTTATTTTTGGGGTGGCGAATCTCACTGTGACCTTGGGAGGGAAGGGGCACCAGGTGCCAATGATTTTTGCTGTGGGGTGTGATTTGGGGGGTCGGGGAAGGGGTTGAGTATATATGCTAGGGGCAATTTGGGAGGGGACTTGTGATAGAAGGAGGGGCTGGGGGGATTTGGGGGGAGCATCTGATTGTGCTATGGTTTATATGTGTTTGTAAAACTCTTGAATGTGGCACAACAATCAAAGCATATTTTATAGGTACAAAGAAGCCCATGTTTTGTTTGACCATGTCCCTTAATTCCCCCCACTGTTAACAGTTTGGTCACACCCACTGTTCACCGACACGTGGTGCACGCACTGCATTATTGATCTACCTGGGGTGCTTAGGGGGTCCCAGTTTGTCCTTTCCCTGCCATCATAATTTAACCATATTTTAGCAACACCCAAGGGTGGACTGACCAGTCGGTCGATTCGGCCATGGTCCGAGGGCCTGTCCGCAGAAGGGGGTATGCCAGTGTTCTAAAATAATACTCTACCAATGAAAATCCTCCACAGCGTCACTTCCAGTTCGGAGCGTCATGATCAGCTGCCGTGACACGTGCAGATCTTCAGAGGTTGATGAAAATGATAGAGCTGCGCCTCCTCTTATCTCTGTAAAGGGCTAGGGGCTGGATCTCCTCCGCCGCATGTCCTCCAATCAGGGGCTTCTCCTGTAGCCACGCCTCCCTCGCCCCATTGTGTCTCTCTAAGTTATGATCTTGGTGCTTCTTTCTCTCTATCCATATATGAGATCGCCAGCATAGAGCACAGGGGAGCCTGGGGTTCACTCCTCTTCATTTCATATCGCCTCTACCTTCTAGTCTCATGTATGTGGAGATGTTGTGATGGACGATCAGCACTCATGTTGCTGCTCTCACTTTACACATTATGTAGATTGTTAGACACAAGCAAGCCAGGCACAGAAATCATCACTTCTAATTCACATTCCTCTCCTCTTACCCTGCCATCGCTGCCTTCATCCAAGTTAAAGAGCCCATGCTAATCAGATGTTTGCAGTCATAGCCAGCACAATCCTTCCTACTGATGTAGCCACACCACAAGACCCCTGAGAGGAACACAAGCTGTCAAGCCGATCCGATTCTTTCCATTATATTGGGGTGATCTGGGGAGATGCTGATTGGTCAGATGAACAGAAGCGAGTTTAGAGAGACTAGGACTTTGATATTGCCTTAGCAAGCTGTACAATGCCATTGAATGCTGTACTGTGCCATCACATGCTATATGGCACGGGATGGCACTATACGTCATGCAATGGCACTGTACGGCATGCAATGGCACTGTATGGCATGCGATGGCTCTGCACGATGGCACTGTACGTCATGCAATGGCTCTGTACAATGGCACTGTACGGCATGTGATGGCACTGTATGTAATGCGATGGCACTGTAAGGCATGCAATGACTCTGCATGGCATGCAATGGCACTGTACCTCATGCAATGTCTCTGTACGATGGCACTGTACACCAAGCAATAACACTGTACCATGGCACTGTACGGCATGCAATGACATTGTACACTGGCACTGTATGGCATGCGATGACACTGTACGGTGACACTGTACAGCATTCGATAGCTATGTATAATGGCACTATACGGCATGTGATAGAACTGTATGATGGCACTGTACAGCATGCGATGGCTCTATACGATGGCACTGTACGGCATGCAATGACACTGTACAATGGCACTATATAGCATACAATGACAGTGTACGACGGCACTGTATGGCATGCAATGACACTGCATGCAATGGCACATTACGACAAGCAATGACACTGTATGGCATGCAGGGAGCCAGCCACCCACAGGAGTTGGCCAGGCACCAACAGGAGCCAGCCACAGAGAACACGGGAGCCAGCCACAAAGGACGTGGTAGCCAGCTACAGCTACAGTACCCATAGTTCAGGTAAGAGGAGCACTAGTGCCAATTTTATTTCTGCTTTGTGAGAGGTTGGGGCGGGTGAGAATCATGGCACAAGGAGGGTTCCTGTGAGGACCAGAGTGAATGAAAGTGTTCACTGTACACTTTGTAAAAAAGAGGCACCCTCCAGGTCCCATAATACTCTGTGGAAGTCTCTAATGGGCCCTGGAGGGAACAATTTCTAACAGACTGTCTAATGCAGGGGTCGTCAACCCCCGGGCCGCGGCCTTTCTTCAGCGGGGCCGCACGCACGGCCGGGCAGCATGAGACAGCCGGGCGGCCAGCATATAAGCACCGGGTGGAAGAGATAGCGAGCGGGCAGGCAACATGACAGGTGACATCTTCTTTCTCCGCCCCCCGCATCGCTGCTCTTTCACCCTGTCAGCCTCAATGTCGGAAGTGCAGCGGGGAGCAGAGAGATGACATCATCATCTCTCCGACCCCCCGCATCGCTGCTCTCCCGTCCTATCAGCCTCAATGTCGGAAATGCAGCAGGGAGCAGATGACATCATCTCTCACTGCTCTCCTGCTTTCACTGGGTGCCCTTCTGTGCTAGATGGACCAGTGCTGCCACCAATGCAGTGGCAGGCAGTGTAGCAAGTGACAGTCCACATCTGGTGACAGGCATCGTGACAGGGGACGTGGCAAGTGACATTCCGCATCTGGTGGCAAAGGACGTGGCAAGTGGCATTCTGCATCTAGTGACAGGCAATGTGGCAGGTGACATGGCAAGTGACATTCCGCATCCGGTGAGAGGCAACGTGGCAGGTGACGTAGCAAGTGACATTGTGCATTTTGTGGCAGGCAAGTGACATTCCGCATCTGATGAAAGGCCACATGGCAGGTGTGGTGGCAAGTGACATTCTGCATCTAGTGACAGGCAATGTGGCAGGTGACATGGCAAGTGACATTCCACATCTGGTGAGAGGCAACGTGGCAGGTGACGTGGCAAGTGGCTTTCCGCATCTTGTGGCAGGCAACATGGCAAGTGACATCCCGCATCTGGTGACAGGTGAAGTGGCAAGTGACATTCCACATCTGGTGAGAGGCAATGTGGCAGGTGACATGGCAAGTGACATTCCGCATCTGGTGACAGGTGACGTGGCAAGTGACATTCCACATCTGGTGAGAGGCAACGTGGCAGGTGACGTGGCAAGTGACATTCCACATCTTGTGGCAGGCAACATGGCAAGTGACATTCCGCATCTGGTGGCAAAGGACGTGGCAAGTGGCATTTTGCATCTAGTGACAGGCAATGTGGCAGGTGACATGGCAAGTGACATTCCGCATCCGGTGAGAGGCAACGTGGCAGGTGACGTAGCAAGTGACATTCCGCATTTTGTGGCAGGCAACATGGCAAGTGACATTCCGCATCTGATGAAAGGCCACATGGCAGGTGTGGTGGCAAGTGACATTCTGCATCTAGTGACAGGCAATGTGGCAGGTGACATGGCAAGTGACATTCTGCATCTGGTGGCAGGTAACATGGCAAGAAACACACTCAGGGCTGCCACTAATTCTGCATTATGGTGAGTTGAACTATTTTATTAATTACTACAATGTAATAATAGCAATAAAGTGCTGACAAACCGACCACGAAAAATCGCTTATCCCCTATGCCCCCCCCCCCCCAACCAGGCCTTGGCACAATTTTCTTCCACGCAGCCGGTCCTCGATGCCAAAAAGGTTGGGGACCACTGGTCTAATGGACCCCTCCAGGTCCCATCAGAGTTGACTGCTTCACTTCCTGTATTTTGTTTATTGTTGAATGTGAAGAGATTGTTGGAGCATCCCAGGGAAACTAAATCTCCTTAGGGGGGTATATCTGTGTGTGTTTGAGTGCATTTATACACTTGTTATTATGTTTTTCAATTAGATTGGGTTAAGACGTGTATATATATATATATATATATATATATATATATATATATATATATATTTGACTTTTAACACTGTATTGTTTTTGTTTTTATTAATTTGTGCAAAATGTAGGGGCGAGGTCAGGGGTGGGGTGGGGCATGGGCGGGACCTGACAGTGTTGCTTTATTTGGTCCGGAGGCCCTGAGGGTTGTCAGTCCACCCCTGGCCACACCCACTTTTAAACCACGCCAAATACTTTTCAACACAATGCGCATAGCTTTCTGTGGGTCACCGTTTCCCTGAAATGTCCCTTATTCTCAATTTCTAAAGTCGGGAGGTATGAAACATGACTGGATTTAAGCTTGCAGTGAGAAAAAAAAATAGGAATGTGCCTTCCTTTCCACTATTTGCTAAAGTATTTAAGTTTAGTTACTTAGACTTGGATCACATCAAAGAACACTCTAAAATGCAATGTTTTTTAACACATCCTTTAAAATAGTGATTAAAAATTCCAGGCTTTCCCTTAATGATATTTACAATGGCTAATTCACTGTTAAGAGATTTTGCAGGCTATCATGGCTAATTAATGACGCCTCTTTTCTAGCTTGAGCTGTCTTGATGGAATTTATGATATCTCTTAGCTGATAGTTCATTCTGAGAGTCTGACTGCTGAATATGAATTTTGAGTATGACATCCTATTTCACAGACCTTATTATCACCACAAAGACCACTGTCTCGGTAAGACTGTTCCTAAAATATACAGACATATCTATTTTATCAAAGTAATTAACCACATAGTACTTCTCTGTGCTACCCAATAAACTGTTCAGTAGTAAAAATGATATATATACTTAGAGCAGAATGTTATGTTGGATAGTTTAAAAAAAAAAAAAAAAAATCAAGATTGTTAGTAAGATTACATACTTAAAGCGGGAGTCCACCGGGACTCCGCTTTTTTTTTTTTTTTTAAAAGCCAGCAGCTACAAATACTGCAGCTGCTGACTTTTAAATAGTGACACTTACCTGTCCAGCGCGCCCGCGATGTCGGCACCCGAAGCCGATCGCTCACTCGTGCCGCCGCCATCTTGGGTATGGGAATCAGGAAATGGAGCCTTTCGGCTTCATTTCCCGGTTCCCTACTGCGCATGCGCGAGCCGCGCGGCGCAATCCGGACGGTCCCCGCTGCCTCTGGGAGCTGTGTGTTTCCCAGCAGGCAGCGGGGCACTTGCTGAAGGGGGCGGGCGCTTGCGGAAAGGGGCGTAACGTACGCCCCTTTCCGCAGAGAGCTAGCCCGGAAGTGGGTGCAGTTACCTGGATTATCCAGGTAACTGCACCCCCCTCCCCCCTGAAAGGTGCCGATTGTGGCGCCGGAGGGGGGGGGATTCCGATGAGCGGAGGTCCATTTTAGGGTGGACCTCCGCTTTAAAGATGGAGTTTAGAGAAAGTTGGCTCAAAAAATTGTATTTGAATTATTAGCTCCTGGTGACTAGGGACGAACTGAACACCCCACTAACTCTCCCCCCCCCCCCATTCGTTTTACATCCAGAACATGCGTACAGGCAATGCGTTAACCACTTAACAACCGCCCATAGCCGATTAACGGCTTCTGGGCGGTTGTTTAACTCTGAGAGGCCGTTAATTAACGGTCTCCCAGAATTCTGCTCTCGCACGCCCCCTGGGGCACGCACACGAGAGCATCCATGACCGCCGGGTCCAGTGGACCTGGCGCATCACGGATCACAGTAAACGGCCGCTCATCGTGGCCATTTACCACATGATCGCTCCGTCAAATGATGGAGTGATCACTTGTAAACAAACCGGCATCATGTTATGATGCCGGCTCCTCCCTCCCCCTCTCTGTACCGATCGGTACAGCGGAGGGGAAAGAGATCGGTGTCAGCAGCGCTGTGGGCTGCATCTGCAGTACTCACATCGCTGCTCACCGAATTTAACCCTGGCAATACTCTGTAATAGCCACCAATACTCTACAATACCCACCCAATACTCTGCAATACCCCCCAATACTTTGCAATACCCCCCAATACTCTGCAATACCCTGCCAATACTCTGTAATACCCTGCCAATACTCTGCAATACCCCACCAATACTCTGCAATACCCAGCCAATACTCTGCAATATCCTGCCATAAATTGCCATACCCAGCCATACTTGGAGATACCCTGCAATACCCAGCCATCCTCGGAGATACCCAGCCATACTCGGAGATACCCTGCAATACCCAGCCATAGACGCCCCCCCTCCGGTGCTTCTACCAACTCGCCAATACGATCAAAGCCAGAATTTTTTTATTTATTTTTATTTCAGGCTTCCCAGCCTAGAGGTGAGATGTGGGGTCTTATTGACCCCATATCTCACTGTAAAGAGGACCTGTCATCCCATATTTCTATTACAAGGGATGTTTACATTCCTTGTAATAGGAATAAAAGTGATCAAAAATTTATTTTTGGGGAAAAAAATGTCAAACTAAAATAAATAAAGTAAAATGAACAATAAAAAAAAAAAAAAAAAAAAGTAAAGCGCCCCTGTCCCCATGTGCTCGCATGCAGAAGCGAACGCATACGTAAGCCCCGCCCACATATGAAAACGACACATGTGAGGTATCGCTTTGAACGTTAGAGCGAGAGCAATAATTCTAGCCCTAGACCTCCTCTGTAACTCAAAACATGTAACCAGTAAAAAAAATGTAAAGCGTCGCCTATGGGGATTTTTAAGTAGCAACGTTTGGCGCCATTCCACGGGCATGTGCAATTTTGAAGAGTGACATGTTAGGTATCTATTTACTCAGCATAACTTCATCTTTCACTTTATGCAAAAATTGGGCTAACTTTACTGTGTTTTTTTTTTAAGCACAAAACTGTTTTTTCCCCCAAAAAAACACGTTCGAAAAATTGCTGCGCAAATACTGTGTGAGATAAAAATTTGCAGCGACCACCATTGTATTCTCTAGGGTCTTTGCTAAAAAAAAATATATAATGTTTTGGTGTTCTATGTAATTTTCTAGCAAATAAATGATGATTTTTACATGTAGGAGATAAATGTCAGAATTGTCTGATGGCGCTCCCTGCATTTTGGGCCTCTGTATGTGGCCACGCTGTGTAAAAATCTCACACATGTGGTATCGCCGTACTTGGGAGTAATAGCAGAATGTGTTTTGGGGTGTAATTTGTGATATGCATATGCTGTGTGTGAGAAATAAACTGATAATATGACAATTTTGTGAAAAATCTTGATTTTGCAAAGAATTGTGGGAAAAAATGACAACTTCAAAAAACTCATCATTCAAAAAACTCATCATGCCTCTTACTAAATACCTTGGAATGTCTTCTTTCCAAAAAGGGGTCATTTGGGGGGTATTTGTAATTTTATGGCATGTTAGGGTCTCAAGAATTGAAATAGGCCGTCAGTACTTCAGGTGTGATATATTTTCAGATATTGGCACCCTAGCTTGTGGACTCTATAACTTTCACAAAGACCAAATAATATCCACCAATTTGTACTTATTTTTACCAAAGATATGTAGTGGTATACATTTTGGCCAAAATTTATGAAGAAAAATGACTAATCTGCTAAATTTTATAACAGAAACGAAGAAAAATTCATTTTTTTTTTACAGAATTTTCGGTCTTTTTTCTTTTATAGCACAAAAAATAAAAAACCGAGAGGTGATTAAATACCACCAAAAGAAAGCTCTATTTGTGTGTAAAAATTTACAAAAATTTCATATGGGTCCAGTGTTGCATGACCGAGTAATTGTCATTCAAAATGTGAGAGCACCAAAAGCTGAAAATTGGTTTGGCTATTAAGGGTGTTTAAGTGCCCAGTGGTCAAGTGGTTAAAGTCTATGGGACACGAACATGAAAAATCAAAAGTGCTCATTTTAAAGGCTTATATGCATGGTATTGTCATAAAAAGTGTTTGGGGAAACTGGGTCCTGTCCCAGGGGACATGTATCAATACAAAAAAAGTTTTAAAAACTGAATTTTTTTTCGGAAGCAGTGTGTCATGGTTATGCAGTGATCTTCCTGTTTGCTTACCTCCCCTCATGTGTTCAGACTAAGAGGCCAGCCACTTCCACCTGGTGGTTTTTATAACCTCTCCTCTAAGCATGGCTCCACCCCAGGCCCTATCAGGGAACCTTATATTAACCTGTGCACTGCAAGCCAACAGGGCTGATCAACCATTGTGTATTCCTTTGTGTGTTTAGCTTCCTGTTACCTGCCGTGTGCGCTTCCGTTGTTCCGTTACCGACTTTGGCGTGTCTTTGACTATCCCTGTTTGCCTGTGATCCTGACCTTTTGGCGTGTCCCTGACTATTACTGTCTGCTTGTGGCCCCGACCTTGGCTTTGTCCCTCACCATCCCTATCCTCCTGTTGCCTACTGAGGGTGTGAGCTGGGGGTCGCGACCTGGAGCCAGTTGCAGCCAAGTCCATCCTCACCACTCGAGGCTCTGGTGAACACCTGCTGGCTCTTAGACTCCGCGCCCCAGGGAATCTTACGCTCTAACCCCGGTGGGACCTGTCTTCCATCCGTAGCAGTCAGCCGTAGGGTCCACAACCTTGCGATGCACTCCTGATCCCTACGGTGTGCATCTGTCACCTCGCCTCAAGGTGACCTGACATTTTGATCAGCCATGGACCCGGCTGACGTGCCGCTTCCTGCAGATGATCCATTGTAGAGCTTAGTTCGCAGACTTGAGACCCAAGAATTGCATCAGACCCAGGTGATTGAACAGGTTCAGGCCTCATTAGGACCCCCGGTTCAACAACCTCAACCGCTATCTGCCGCTGCACCTATCGCATCAGTCGCAGCCACACATTCTTTACAACTACCACCTCCAGCCCGTTTCTCTGGGGACTCCAAGGCTTGCAGGGGGTTCCTTAGCCAGTGCACAATTCCTTTTGAACTTCAGCCCCAAAACTTCCTGTCCTATTGGGCAAAAGTTGCATATATCATATCCCTCCTGTCCGGCGAGGCGTTAGCTTGGGCTGCCCCTCTGTGGGAACTGAATGATCCAGTGATTTTTAGCCTGTCTGATTTCTTGAAACTTTTTCGGAATATCTTCGAGGAACCGGGTCGTGTCTCCTCAGCGGCTAGCGCTCTTTTACGTCTCCGTCAAGAGTCTGCGTCTGTGGGACAGTATGCTTTTCAGTTCCGTATCCTCACAGCTGAATTGAGCTGGAATAATGAGGCCCTAGTTGCAACCTTTTTACATGGCCTCTCTGATAGAGTGAAGGATGAATTAGCAGGAAGATCCCTTCCTGCTGATCTGGACAGTGTCATCACCTTGTGTAACCAGATCGATATTCGCTTTCAGGAGAGGGCCCTGGAAAAAAGACGCCAGCACTCCCCGTTCTTTAGGCAGCCTGAGCCCCCAGTCCATTCTCTTCGATCCAAGGAGCACCCCCTGCCTACCGAGGAACCTATGCAGTTGGGCTGGACTAAGTTGTCTCCCGAAGAACGTGCTAGGCGCAGAACTCTGGGCCTATGTCTCTATTGTGGGGTCAAAGGTCAATCCGTGACACTTGTTCTCTTCGTCCAGAAAAACGCTCAGGGCTAATACATCTGGAAGGTGGAGTATTAGACCCTGAAATATCACCTTCACCTTCTCGTCTTCTCCTTTCTGTGTTGCTTCATGTCGGTGCTTCCTTTCGTTCGGTCTCAGCACATCTGGATTCCGGAGCCGCTGCCAATTTCATGGATTGGGAAACTGCATCCTCCATGAGACTTACCCTTTTGCCCCTTACAACACCATAGGTGGTCTTGGCGATTGATGGCACGGTTCTCCCAGGGGGCCCTATCCGCTTCCAGACTCTTCCTGTTAAGATGTCAGTAGGGACACTCCACCAGGAGTGGATATCCTTCCTTGTCTTACCTAAGGCTTCATCTGCTATCATATTAGGTCTTCCTTGGTTACGGCTCCATTCTCCACACGTTGACTGGTCTGCTGGACAGATCCTGGCTTGGGGTTCCTCCTGTTCCTCTTCCTGCCTACTCAAGGGTACCCCAAAGGAGAAACTTCCTGTTACTACCATCCCAGTATCTTCTGCTCTTCCCGCTGTATATAGCAATCTCTGGGATGTGTCCTGCAATGGTCGGACTGATGCACTCTCTAGGTCATGTGGTACTCTGGATGAGGGGCCCACCTATGAACCTGAGTCGATCATTCACTCCAGTTCGCATAACCATTTACCTTTGCCTGTCCCTAATCTCCCTTGGACGCACAGCCAGGCTAACTTGTCTGCAAGTTCCACAGTTGCTATGCCCTGTGATGCGATTGAGATGGTCGCTACACCTGACAATACTATTCAGTCGACTTCTGCATCAGTTATGTCAGTCCAGCCCATGCCCAATGAGCTTCCTGCTTCTTGTTCAGCACCTTCGGTGACCTGGCCTCACCCTACTGCTACTATGTCCGTTCAAACCCGTTTAAGAGGCTCAATCCATCCTTTGGATAGAATACCTCATTCGGCCAGGAGGGGTTTTCAATCTTTTTCTCAGGGTTCTCTGCATTCTGTTGGTGTTGAAGCTATCCAGCTTGACTCTTGTGACATGTCACCTTCTAACCAACCTGACCTCAGGGATCCACTGACCTCTGCCCAGTCTGGTGGTCCTGTTATGGATGCCCAGCTCACCTTTAAGGGTGTGGGGGACCCTACTCAGACTCCTGATCTTCTCATGCCCTTACCCATTCCTAAAAAGCCTTTAGTCCTCCAGTCCTCTCGTCCTCTCCTTACCTCAGTTTCGGTCTCTGAGGATAATCTAAAATACGAGGTTAGTCAAGTTTTGGATTCCCGGCTCCGTAAAGGCATTCTTCAGTACCTCGTACTTTGGAAAAGGTTGGGCACTGAGGAGAGGTCTTGGATCACTGCATCTGAGGTCTTTGCTCCTCGTCTGTTGAGGAGGTTCCATCTGGAGTTTCCCTTTAAGCCTGGACCCAGGCGGGGGAGGGGGAGGCCTCGTAAGAGGGAGGGTATTGTCATGGTTATGCAGTGATCTTCCTGTTTGCTTACCTCCCCTCATGTGTTCAGACTAAGAGGCCAGCCACTTCCACCTGGTGGTTTTTATAACCTATCCTCTAAGCATGGCTCCACCCCAGGCCCTATCAGGGAACCTTATATTAACCTGTGCCCTGCAAGCCAACAGGGCTGATCAACCATTGTGTATTCCTTTGTGTGTTTAGCTTCCTGTTACCTGCCATGTGCTCTTCTGTTCCGTTACCGACTTTGGCGTGCCTTTGACTATCCCTGTTTGCCTGTGATCCTGACCTTTTGACGTGTCCCTGACTATTACTGTCTGCTTGTGGCCCCGACCTTGGCTTCGTCCCTCACCATCCCTATCCTCCTGTTGCCTACTGCGAGTGTGAGCTGGGGGACCCTGGGGGTTGCGACCTGGAGCCAGTTGCAGCCAAGTCCATCCTCACCACTCGAGGCTCTGGTGAACACCTGCTGGCTCTTAGACTCCGCGCCCCCCGAATCTTACGCTCTAACCCCGGTGGGACCTGTCTTCCATCCGTAGCAGTCAGCCGTAGGGTCCACAACCTTGCGGTGCACTCCTGATCCCTACGGTGTGCATCTGATACCTCGCCTCAAGGTGACCTGACACAGTGATTTTAATAATGCTTAAAGTGAAACAATGAAAGTGTAATATTCCTTTCAATTTGGTACCTGGGGGGGTGTCTATAGTATGCCTGTAAAGTGGCGCATGTTTCCCTTCTTTAGAACAGTCCGAGTGTAAAATGACATTTCTAAAGGAAAAAAAGTAATTTAAAAGTACTATTGCTAGCGCCGGCTATAATGAATTGTTGGTCCAGCAATACACATAAAAGTGAATTGATAAAAACAGCATGGTATTTCCCCACAGGAGAAACCTGATCCAAAATTTAAAAAAAAAATGCATGGGGGTCCCCCTAAATTCCATACCAGGCCCTTCAGGTCTGGTATGGATATTAAGGGGAACCCGTGCCAATTTTTGTTTTAAATGGTGTGGGGGTCCCCCTAAAAATCCATACCAGACCCTTATCCGAGCACGCAACCTGGAAGGCTGCAGGAAAAGAGGGGGCACGAAAGAGTGCCTCCCTCCCCTGAACCATACCAGGCCACATGCTGATGGGGAGAAGGGCCTCATCCTCACAACCTTGCTCGGTGGTTGTGGGGGTCTGTGGGTGGGGGGCTTATCGGAATCTGGAAGCCCCCTTTAACAAGGGGACCCCAGATCTCGGCCCCCTCGGTATTACCCATTCACACAGGGGGGGCAGGATATGGGGTCCCCTTGTTAAAGGGGGCTTCCATATTCCGATAAGGCCCCCGCCTGCAGACCCCCACAACCACCGGGCAAGGGTTGTGTGGGCGAGGCCCTTCTCCCCATCAATATGGGGACAAGGTGCTTTGGGGGAGCCGGTACCCCAAAGCACCCTCCAAATGTTGAGGGCATGTGGCCTGGTATAGTTCAGGAGGGGGCGTGCTCTCTCATCCTCAACTCTTTTGCTGCGGCCTGCCAGGTTGTGTGCTCGAATAAGGGTCTGGTATGGATTTTTAAGGGGACCGCACGCCATTTTTAAAACATTTTGGCGTGAGGTTCCCTTTAACCACCTCAATACAGTGCACTTACACCTCCTTCCTGACCAGACCAATTTTCAGCTTTCAGCGCTCTCACAGTTTGAATGACAATTACTCGGTCATCCAACACTGTACCCCAGTCATCCAACACTGTACCCATATGAAACTTGCGTCCTTTTTTCCACACAAATAGAGCTTTCTTTTAGTGGTATTTAATCACTAGTGGGTTTTTTATTTTTTGTGCTATAAATAAAATATAACATAAATTTTGTGAAAAAAATGTCTTTTTCTTTGTTTCTGTCATACATTTTTGCTAATTAGTAATTTTTCTTCATAAATTTTGGCCAAAATGTATGCTGCTACCTCTCTTTGGTAAAAATAACCCACATTAGTATATATTATTTGGTCTTTGTGACAGACAAACTATGGTGCCAATCGCTGAAAATTGATCACATCTGATCAGGCCTTCAGTACATCAGGTGTATCTCATTTCTTGAGACACTAACAAGTCAGGAAAGTACAAATACCCCCCAAATGACCCCTTTTTACAAAGTAGACATTCCGAGGTATTAAGTAAGTAGCATGGTGAGTTTTTTTAAGTTGTCATTTTTTCCCACAATTCTTTGCAAAATGAAGATATATTTTTTTTATTATTATTTTTTTTTACAAAATTGTCATATTATCAGGTTATTTCTCACACACAGCATATGCATACAACAAATTACACCCCAAAATACATTCTGCTACTCTTCCCGAGTACCGCGATACCACATATGTGAGACTTTTACACAGCCTGGCCATATACAGAGCACTAACATTGATGCAGTACCTTCAGACGTTCTACGAGCAAAAATGACGCATCTCATCTCAACCACCTATTACACTTTTGAAGGCCCTGGAGTACCAGGACAATGGAATTCACCATAAAATGACCCCATTTTGGAAAGCAAACACCCCAACGTATAATCTGTGAGGCATAATGAGTCTTTTGAACGGTTAATTTTTTTCCAGAAGTTTTTGGAATATGTGGAAAAAAATTAAAACACATTTTTTTTTACACACAATTGTCAATTTATAAGATATTTCTAACACATAGCATGTATATAGCAAAAATTACACCCCAGAATACATTCTGCTACTCTTCCCAAGTATGGCAATACTATATGTGTAGGACTTTTACACAGCGTGTTCACATAGAGAGGCCGAACATTGAAGTAGTACATTCAGGCATTCTAGGAGCATAAATGACACATCTCATTTCATTCCTACCCATCACACTTTTGAAGGTGCTGGACCACCAGGACAGTGAAATTACCCACAAAATGACCCCATTTTGGAAAGCAAACACCCCAACGTATATTCTAATAGACATGGGCTGCAAATAGGTACTCGGGTACACTGATGGGCTGGAGATAGGTACTCTGATGTGCCGTGACAGGTACTCGGGTACTCTGATGTACCATGACAGGTACTCAGGTACTCTGATGTGCCGTGACGGGTACTCTGATATGCCGTGACAGGTACTCGGGTACTCTGATGGGTCGTGACAGGTACTTGGGTACTCTGATGGACTGGGACAGGTACTCGGGTACTCTGATGGGCTGTGACAGGTACTCGGGTACTCTGATGGGCTGTGACAGGTACTCGGGTACTCTGATGGACTGTGACAGGTACTCAAATACTGTGATGGACTGTGACAGGTACTCTGATGGACTGTGATTGATAGGTAGTATGAGGGGTGGTGACAGGTCCTCTTTATTGGGGGGGGCAATCAGTGTGCTTGATGTGTACTGTAGGCGGTAACGAGATGTTACCGCAATCTCCTCCTCACACACGATCGGTATGTGAGGAGGAGAACCCGGTAACATCTCGTTACCGCGGTTTGTTTACATTTTAATGATCGGCTGTGAAAGGATCACAGCCAATCACGTGGGTAAACAGCCGGCCAATGGCTGTTTACCAGCGTCGGTGACGAGCAGTGTTCCCGGGGAACACGCCGCCACCGACGTGCACGAGCAGCGCGCTCACGATCGCGCGCATGCGCCGTGCACAGTCGGGGTGTGACCATCTGTGATCGGCCGTGACTTCATCACGGACGATCACGTGGTAAACAGCCATAACCAATGGCTGTTCACCCCCTTCGGTGGCGAGCGGTGTCTCCGTGACACTCCGCCACCGAAGAAACGGGTGCGCGAGCGCGATCTTGCTCATTCCCTGTTTAAACGGGAGGCCGTCATATGACAGTCTCCCTCCACAATAGGTCCGCCGACTGGCTGTCATTTGATGGCCAGTGGTCAGCAACTAGTTAAAATCCATTTTTTATTTATTTTGGTTCGGGGGTTCCCCTGTGGGGAAATTCCATGTCGTTTTTATCAATGAACTTTTATGTGTATTGCCGGGACCGACAATTCATTATAGCTGGCGCTAGCGATAGTACTTTTAAATGACTTTTTTTCCTTTAGAAATGCCATTTTGGAATCAGACTGTTCTAAACACAGGAAACATGCGCAACTTTACAGGCATACTATAGACACACCCCAGGTATGAAATTTAAAGGAATATTACACTTTTATTATTTCACTTTAAGCATTATTAAAATCACTGCTCCCGAAAAAACTGCAGTTTTTAAAACTTTTTTTGCATTGATACATGTCCCCTGGGGCAGGATCGAGGTCCCCAAACACTTTTTATGACAATAGCTTGCATATAAGCCTTTAAAATGAGCACTTTTGATTTCTCCCATAGACTTTACAGGGTGTTCTGTGGCTTTTGAATTAGCTGCGAACACCCCAAATTGCTCGCTATTCAGTGAACGGTCAAACAGCCAATGTTCGGGTCAAACTCATGTTTGACCCAAACATAAAGCCCATCCCTACTGGGGACACGTCATGTGGGTTTTAGTTTTGTATGAGTTTTTTGAAGGTGCACTGGACCCGGTTTCTTGCCATGGAGCATTGAAAACCCTGATCACCCTGTGCGCTGCCGATTTCCCCTGCTTCCTGGCACGCCCTGTCTCTCCCCTGCAGTGCTGACAGCTTCCCTCCTCCCCTCTCCCGCTGGCTGCTGCAGGGGATGTTTTAGGATAGATGAATGAATGAACACAGTGGTTAATCTGTACTGATCGGTCCTGTATTTTTTCTTAACGGTGCTTTGGTCTGTGAATGAACAAGAAGCCACTCACCAAAGAGCACTTCCCATTCATTCACTGTCCAGTGCAGCTGAGGCTGCAGAGAAAGAAACTGGGGAAACTGTGTCCTCAGTCCTTTTCTCTCTGTTTAGACCCTTGATATTTCACCAAATCCCCCAGTGGGACTCCTTAGAAAATAGAAACAAATAAATAATAAAAAAATAATTTTGAAAGCAATAATGAAAAGCTACAATTGTAAAAAAAAAAAAAAACTACTGACACCTACCTCTGCCCTACTGACACCAATCTCTGCTCTACAGACACCATCTAATGCTCTGTTGAATGTGTATTTGGGCTCTGGGGTGGACACCCTAATGCAATAGGCTGCGCACACCAATGGTAAGTAGGTAAGTATATCATGGACTAGGCAATTCGACATGGGTTTTCATGTTATTGCTCTAAACATTAAAGTTTAGAACAAATATTAAAATGCAAAATTTCTATTTGATTACGTCTATTAAGTTAAATATGCTTGCTCAGTACAGATTGTTATCTGCATTATTATTATTATTTTTTTTTACTGATACTAGAAAATAATTTATTTAATCCTGCTGCAAAAAAATGCATTTAAAGTGGTTAAAAAAGGCAAAAGTTGTTTTTCTTTTTTTTTTTACCCTATTGCATTTCCTGCATTAAGGTAAAATATATCTCACTACTGTATCTGACTCCCCCCCCCCCCCCGAACACTTACCTGACACCACTCATGATCCAGCACTGTTCCCACCTGCAGCCCCCCTCTCCTCTCTTCTTGGCTTTCCAGTCTTTACTGAGAACAGCAGGAGCCATAGGCTCCTGCTGCTGTCAGTCAAATCCTGTGGGGATAGAGCAGGGGGCATGGCCATACAGTTTGTGTCAATAGAATCACACAGCCTCCTGGCTCAGGGGTGCACATAGAGCTTGCTATGGAGGCACAGAGCAGGTAAGTATAACATCTATTTAATTGTAATTTAAAAAAATATGATTTTAGTGTCATTTAAAATTTATGGTAAAGGTTACATTTGTCTTAATTAAAATAACAAAGACACGGAATAGTGGATCGGCCCTGCCCCCTCTCTTCTGATTGGCTAACTGACATAAATTGACAGCAGTGGGAGCCAATGGCCCCACTACTGTGTCTCAGCCAATCAGAGAGGGGGAGTCTATGCCTATCGCATTACATTTTATGAAGGCTTAACAATGCAGCAGGAATGAGTAAACTGATAGCATATACTGTATGTATACAGTATGTTAATGTAAGGTTACAAAAAGTGCAGCAAAATAATAAAATGATGTAGTAACATGGCTGAGCAATTAAATGGAATACATAAATATTGAATATATTTATTGTGATAAACATGTAATATGCATACACTGTTTATCTATTTATGTGTGTCTGTGTGTATATGCATAAATGCATTATATGCATAAATTAAATTGAAATTAGTTATATAAATGATTTCATAAAAAAGCATTTCATTACATTTTTAGTTGTATGTGTTTTTTGTTCTATTTAGCATTACTGTTTGTTATATCCTGCAGATGTCACTGTTGCAATCTTCAATGTGAGCACTACAGCATGTCTGATTAATACTGTATATTCTCTGTAATAGTTTCTTGAACAGTCATTGTATTAGCCTTCTGGATGCTATAAACTGCCCCCTTTAGCACAGTGAAACCCTTATTGCAATACACTGGTTTATTTGCAACCATGCTGTGATTAAACCAGTGGTGTGCTAGCTACTCACTAGATTAAGAGCCAGAGCCAGTGACTGCTAGGCCTGAGTACTTGGAAGATGCACTTATAAGTGGCATAACTAGAACCTTCAGGGCCCTGATGCAAGAAACCATGAAGGGCCCCCCTGACACCCGGACAGGGCCCTTTTCTCCGAGCCCAGTGGCGGAACAACAGGGCCCGGTCGCAAGTGGGTGGCTGTATATAAAGGAACCAATCTCTCCATTTTCCCCTGCTTCTCCTCCTCTCCCTCTCGCTGGCATTCAGCGGCTTGCAGGAGGAAAATGGAGAGATTGGTTCCTCTATGCCAGTGTTAGGTGAATGGGGCTGCACTGCAACCACTCTGCAACTGTGTTTATTGCATGTAGTTGCAGCATAGTGATGATTCATTTAAGGGGTTAAAACAGTCGGTCAGGAGGCAACATGCTACCTCTTTGCTGACTGTCAAATGCCTCTGAAACGCATTCTAAGCATGTATTGCTTTTCAGAGGAACAGCATTTTTTTGTTGGTACTTTGAACAAGCAAGAAAAAAAATCAATTCTGATTGTACACATATAGGGTGTCAGGATTAAACGCGCATACATAAAATGTGCCTACATACATCTAAACACACACATATATATAAACACACACACATAATACACAGATACACTGTGTACACATACATACATTGCACACATCTAAAACATACATACATACAGAGAGCCTTTTAAAAATTGTCAGTGCTTTACCTGTAGGGGGAGTCAAAGAGTACAGCACACACTGTGCTTTCACTTTAGGTCTATCAGTGTGACCAGCTCCCTGCACAGTTCCGATTATAATTCGGCTGAGGATCGGGGAGCTCGGTCTCAGCCACCCCTGCCTCTCCTCCTATTGAGATATACAGGGGGCCCTCAAGGGGCCCAGTTACCATGGCTACCTAGCAACCCCTATACTTTTGCCACTGCCACTTATCCCTGAGTATATATTGATTTTGTGAATGTCTATATTTACATGACATCTTCAAGGGTAGACTAATGTAGGTAAAATTATTTCTGACTCACAGTAGCTGGTGAGTCTGGTTAATTGGACAGGGTTACTGTAAGTCAGGTTAGAGGGCTCCACAAGTCAGGCCTCTGGTATCTCTCCCTGGTTCTAGAAGCTTGGAGAAATCTCTAGAAGCTAGTGGGAGGAGGCCAGGAGGTATTGATCTGCATAGTTATGGGAATCTGGCCAATCCTCAGGCAGGACACCTGGCAGGGTGGCTGGGTCAGCCCATAAATATTGTGAAGGCTGGCCAGCAGGGGAGTCAGGTGGAAGTATTGATGCTGTGTTGTGTAGCCTGGGAAGGAACCCCAGGGCTGAGGGGAGTGCTGACTCCAGGCTGGGAGCTGAGGAAGGACAGAGGGATCTCTACTACCCCACAGTCTCTTCTAGGAGACACCCTGGCTTGCATGGGAGACCCTGGACAGCAGGAGGCCTGAACAGCAGTTTTTTTCAAAAGAACCAGGATTTCCAGGGACAGTTTACCTCTACATCCCCAGGGCTTAAAAGGTAGAAAGCTGCCGGATATAATATCCATCAACAAGCTAATGCCCAATCCCTTGTTCTGGGATATTTCACCAAGTAGCCAGGTGGGCTGATATTCTCAAGAGAGGGGAAAGAGAGCTCCTGCCACTTGGGATTTTGCTAAAATAAATTCCACCCAGGGGACACAGGGCTCCTACAAGGGGAATTTACATTGACAATTCCAGAAAGACTGTTGCTGTTCCAGAGGGAATACAGTCGAGGATTTGTAACTTTTGTGGTGCACATAGGAAAGGAAGTTTTCCTCATTGTTGTTCTTCAAGTCAGGTTGGGCATCCCATAATCCCTATTCCCTATCCAAATTGTTTTCCCCAAAAAAACAAAAACAAAAAACAAGCCAATAGACTGATTCTTTATCTCTGAATAAAAGTTGAAAAAAATGCATGTTGCGTGGCTGTGCAGGAATAGGAGGACCCAAAATCCAACAGCTTTCCTTCTACTTTCTTACTAAGATATAGTGCCCTGTTCAGTAAAGTGCCTCTGTGTGTAGGTGGTCATCTTGGTAGAGGCGAGGTTTTTTCTTTCTCATGTCAGAGCTGCCCCCAGATGACTGCTGATCTAATGAATGGTAGTAGAATATTTAAAGAGGAACTGAACTCTGGAAGTTTTGCCTAAAAAAGGTAGGCAGAGAGCAAAGGATAACTCCCCAGTAATGACTGGGTTTTCCCTGCAGCTAATGTGTTTCTTTGAGTAGGCAGCCATCTTGGCATAGACAGGGATTTTACTTCATCATGTCAGAGCCTCCAGTAAAGAATGACAGCATAATAGTGACATCATTAATCTCACAAATTAACAGCTATGATACTCAAAGCACTGGAGTCTTAAGCCCCATACACACTATCAGATTTTCTGCTGATTTTTTCCTTCAGATTTACAAAAACCATGTAGTGCAAGGGCCTGCCTGATTGCATACAAATTGAAACTCCTAAGGTTTGACCTCATATTATATGGTTTTGGTTAATCTGAAGCAAAAAATCAGCAGAAAATCTAATAGAGTGTATGGGGCTTTATGATATATTCAAATATCAGGTTGTGCATTTCTATTTCTCAGGAGGAATCGAATACTAAAGTATAGCATTCAGGGCACTGTAAGGCACAATTAAACAACATTTCTGCATATTTCTCATAGTATGATAAATCTTCACTTATGCCGTGTACACACGGTCGGACTTTCTGGCATAAAAAGTCTGACGGAATAATTTCATCAGATATTCCGATCATGAGTGGGCTTCAGCTGACTTTTTTTTTTTTTTCGAAAATTCTGACGGACCTAGAAATAGAACATCTTTCCGACGGAATCAATTCATATCGGGAAAACCGTTCGTCTGTATGCTGTTCCGACGGACCAAAAACGACGCAAGGGCAGCTATTGGCTACTGGCTATTTAACTTCCTTTTTCTAGTCCTGTCGTACGTGTTGTACGTCACCGCATTCTAAACTATTGGACTTTGGTATGATTGTGTGTTGGCAAGTCCATTTCAGTGGAACTCTGTCAGAAAAACCCTCAGAGTTTATTCTGACAAAAAAAATCATGTGTACGCTCCATTACAGTTCAGATCCACTTTAAGAATCTGCCGACAATGCCAATTATTAGATACTATTCACCTCTGAATATTTGGTCAAATCAGTTTATTAGACTTTTGTGGTACTAGATGAAGTTGTAGTATTAAAAGTAACAAACAGAAGGACTTTTTAATAACAGAATTCCAAGCAAACATCAAAGTACTTGGTTAATATATTTATATGGTTTACTGATTTACCTGACAAAACTTTGCTGCGGGAGCCTGTGATTTCCAAGGCATGGGCCCATGGACTCCTTTTGCCTCCAGCATGTTTAGTTTACAACAATTACTATACAGAATTTCAAAACATGTATTTCAAATATGCATTCATCTGTTTAGCTAAACAATTTAGTATCAATATTTAATATCAATATAAAACTCAGTCCCAGCTTCCTGTAGACACCGGAAGTCCCTCAGATTGATATTTAATTGCAGATAGTAGCATCGAGAGCACACTTGATTGTATTCCACCTTCCTACAGATCCCTCTGGATCAATAAGCATGATTTTCACCAGTCTATCAGTCTATGACACTAAAACTGAATTGTAGCATTGTAGAAAGGTATTGGAATGAATAAACAAGACCTAACCAAGATCAGATACCTTAAAAAGAGTCATAGGGAAAATAAACTACTGCAGGTGTCAAATGATGAATTATAAAGGTGTATGCACATACTATACCCGCAACAGGCTCCCAAACCCACCAAAGATACATGCCAGTTTGTTTTGATAGTTAAATCTTTAGCACTTCCTCATATTGCCAAAGCTTGACCACTCTTTCCTCCCTCCTGTACATTCCTGTTGATCAGTGAGGCTACCCATTATAGCAATACTCCAATAGGAATATATATTGGGCTTAGCAGCAAGTTCTGATACTACACTAAAGTGTATGAGCTTTACTAGTCAAAACAGCCTCAAACTGTCCTGGAGGCTGCTGCGGGTAAGTGTTGGTACCTTTAGGCATCGGCAATCTATGTCAGCAGCAGTTTTTCCTTATTTTTTTTCATGACAGAGTCTCTTTTAGACACATCGGGAGGCAAATCTGAAATTACTCTGATGCTTTAAAAGAGAGCCGCTAGCAGATATAAAGAGTAAGTACCTAGAGGTGCCTGCACTTAACTACTGCAACTCTTGTTTCCTCCTGCTGTGCTCACATGCTAGGCTGTTCTGAACAGACAAAGCTCAGACACTTCTATGTAGTGTCAGAAGTTCATGCTCTCTTTCTCACCCATTCAATTTTTGCACTATGATGTGCTGTCCCTTTGGCCAATATGAAAGTGTGGAGATGAGTGACAGTGGGCAGTAAGTTCCAACACCAAAAACTACAAGAGTTGTGCCTATTAAGAAAAGTACAGGATGCGTTTGTATTATATTTTATTTTCTATGGTTGAAAAAAAAACCATACTAAACATCCCCTTTGCATAAAGATAGCACTCAAAAAAACAAGGGAACCTCATATTTACTTCATATTTTCTATATTTAAATGGTCTGTGGTACTAGTAGATATCTCAGTCAACCAACACATTCAAGCTGATTTTTGGATTTCATTTAGGATTTCATGTCTAAAATTGAATATAATGTCACATGGCAATTGCTATGTTTTCAGAATTGCTATGTTGGGTCATTACCCCTAATGTAACCTCTGTACTCTACCTAAACGGGTTACGGAGGAAATGCTCTGCTATTTTTTAAAGCAGGCATGATCTGGCAGTTGTGAACTTGGAACAACTCAGAGCAGAGCACATCTGATCTCACTACTTACAGGGGAAATTGAGAAATGGAAGTGTCTTGTTTCTCCTCTACCCTCCATCCGGAATACAACGTGTGTAATGTAAGAGCCCAGTATACCCATGGCATGGGGCCATGGACTTCTATGGGGTAGAACACAAATTATATAGAAGTGGCTCTGCAAATATAAACACATATATTAAAGCACAGCTGCTATTGCTTGTTTACATTCCATTATTGCTGTATAATGGTAATTACAATGAAGCAGTAAACATGTTAAAGTAGACTATGGGGGGGGGGTAGATAATATACTTACTTTTTCTCCAGCTTCTACCCATGGTACCTAGGCAAGATGTCCAAGATATACCAAAATGTCATTAGGGATGAGCTTTTGGTCAACCAAGAGTTTGACTCAGTTTCAATCAGTTTGCCATTTATCAAGTGGACAAACTAAATGGCCAGATTTTTCCCACCTGTCTCAACATATGTCTGCTGCAGCTCTAAATGACATCTTCTAGCCACCCACTAGAAGCTGTCATTTAGTAAACAAGCCAGCAGCGCACATGGTGAACAACATTGATCAAATATGTCCATGACCATATTTGGTCAGTGACATCACCCGGAATCCTCAGCCGATTTATTATCATTGAGCAGTAAGTCAGGGAGCTGTAATTTGCGATAGGAGTACGACAAGAGAGAATCATCATGGCAGAGGTTCTGTTTGTGTCGATGGGTCAAATGTTCATCACGTTTGACGATGGATCCACATTGCTGGCTGTTGAATTTACATGGTGGGACATGTTATTCACAAAAAATTTTTTTTCTTTATTGTCAGTGAGTTTTATTTTAAAGGGGGCTTTCAGATTGTGAGAAAACCCACTCTGACAAGGCACCCTTTTAAAGAGGATCTCTGCCCACCCACCCACCCTTTTTTTTCACCCCCTGATACTCACCCACTCAGAGGATCCAGCTTTGTCCCGCTAAGATCCTTATCCATATGTTTTTTTGCATGGGGAGTCCCTTAAAATCCATTCCAGACCCCTACCTAGGATAACTGTCTGGTGTGAATTTTGGTGGGGACCCCATGCAGTCTTGCTTTTTTTTTTTAGAGGCTTCATATAAATTTTAAGGGGGCCCAATGCCAAAATACAACCAAAGAATGGCGCCCCCCCCCTCCAAATGCCATACCAGACTCTTTTGTTGGAGAACACCCTTCAGGTGTGCTACTTCACATACCAGTTTAAAGTGACCCCGAAACATGTTATTTAAATGAATTGTGTACTTTTAATGTTGTCCTTTAAGCTTAAAGCGGGATTCCACCCTAAAGTGGAACCTCCGCTGATCGGATCCCTCCCCCCCTCCGGTGTCACAATTGACACCTTTCAGGGGGGAGGGGGGTGGAAAAACCTGTCAAAGACAGGTATTTACACCCACTTCCGGGCATAGACTCCCGTGGGAGTCTACGCCATTTCCTGCCCTGCCGTGCTGTCTGCTGGGACACACACGGGTCCCAGTGACAGCGCGGAGATTTCCTATTGCGCGGCGCGACTCGCGCATGGGCAGTAGGGAACCGGGAAGTGAAGCCGATTCGCTTCACTTCCTGATTCCCTCACCTAGAATGGTGGCGGCAGCAGCCGAGAGCCGAGCGATCGATCGGCCTCGGCTGCCGGCATCGCTGGAACCCGGGACAGGTGAGTGTCCATTTATTAAAAGTCAGCAGCTGTAGTATTTATAGCTGCTGGCTTTTAATATTTTTTTTTTTTTGGTGGAATCCCTCTTTAAATAGAAGTGATTCTAAAGTCTAGTTTTTTTGTTTTTTTTAAATAACAAGCATGTTATACTTACCTCCTCTGTGTAGTTAGTTTTGCACAGGGCAGCCTGGATCCTCCTCTTTTCGGGTTCCCTTTCACTGCTCCTGGCCCCTCCCTCCTGTCGAGTGCCCCCACAGCAAGCTTGCTATGAGGCAAGCCTCTTTTGTGTCCATTCAGACACGGAGCTGCTGTATGGCCCCACCCCCTCTCTCTCCTGATTGGCTAACTGACTTTCATTGACAGCCACAGGAGCCAATGGCACCACTGCTGTGTCTCAGACAATCAGGAGTAGAGCCCCGGACGGCCGAGGGATTCGTGGACATTGCTGGACAGAAATGGGGCTCAGGTAAGTATTAGAAGGTGCTGGGGACTCTGCTACACACAGAAGGTTTTTAATGTTAGTGCATAAATACATTAAGATAAAAAAACCTTCTGCTTTTACAACCCTTTTAAATGTTACCCTTAAAGCTCAACTAATGTGGGTATACATCCTACACATTTTTTACCTTAAAGCATTCCTTGCATTATAGTAAAAAATGTGTAAACATCAGTATCCATCCTCACCCCCCTTTTACTTACCAGAGCCCTCATTCGATCCAGTGCTATGCCCGTCTTCAGATTTTCTCTCCCCCTCACTTGCTGGTCTCACTGGCATTGCTGAGGCAGCAGGAGCCATTGGCTCTCGCTTCTGTCAATCAAAAGTCAGTCAAAGCATAACTTACCATAGCATGTGACGGAAGAATGCACACAGGAAACTGACTCACTGTGACCAAAACGAAACAGCTTAGAGGTCCCTGAGAGATGTTTCACGCCCTAGTGGGCGTAATCATCAATGATTAAGCCCACTAGTTGTGAAATGTGTCTCAGGGACCTTTCCTGCAGGTGGAGAGCAGAGCTGAAGCCATCTTAATATAGCTGGTTTCGTTTTGGTCACAGTGAGTCTTAGTCCTGCGTGCGATCGGTTGCCATTTTTCTGTAGCATATGGCAGTATGACAAGCAGTTTTATTCTGTCTGCGCCTCTATATTACATGTCATGCTGACTTATATCAGTGATAGGAGCATTGGAGCAGTACTTTTTTTTGCTTGTCTACCTGCTAGCATAATGTAAAATATAATAACAGAAATAAAAAAATTGAACAAAACTCAGGCACTCAATCAAGGTTGTTTAATTCTCCAGTATGTACTGAAAACCTAAATGCCTGTTTTGGGTGGACTAACCCTTGAAAAAATATTGGTTATCAATGGCAAGTGTCCTTTTTTCTGATTAGGGCTGTGCAAGTCACAAGGGTGTATTGATCAGAATTCATATCTTCACTAGCACTGAAAAATATTCTTCATGTAAAAATTTAGACGTTGGTTTGATACTTTTTAGTGCAAATAATATCTCCAATGATACTAGAATTGTTGGTATATTTGATCCAGGTAATTCTCCACTAGGGTCAAGCAGAATTTGTTTATCCCTATGTAAGAGGAAGTTGCCAGCTACCTCATCAAGAATGGCATACCAACCTGAGATTTCTTTAACCACTTCAGCCCCAGAAGGTTTTACACCCTTGCTGACCAGGCCATTTTATGCGATACGGCACTGCGTTATTTTAACTGACAACTGCGCGGACGTGCGACACTGTACCCAAATAAAATTGATGTCCCCTTTTCTCCCAACAAATAGACCTTTTTTGGTGGTATTTGATCACCTCTGCATTTTTTATTTATTTCGCTATAAACAAAAAAAGACCTACAATTTTGAAGAAAAAAAACAATATTGTTTACTTTCTGCTATAAAACATGTGTAAAATGTAAAACATCAAATTTCTTCATCAATTTAGGTCAATATGTATTCTGCTACAGGTTTTTGGCAAAAAAAATCCCAATAAGCGTACATTGATTGGTTTGCGCAAAAGTTATAGCATCTACAACCTATGGGATAGATTTATGTACTTTTTTTAGTTATTGTTTTTTCTAGTAATGATGGTGATCAGTGATTTTTAGTGGGACTCCGACATTGCGGCGGACAAATCTGACACTAAGTGCCACTTTTTGGGGACCAGTGACACCAATACAGTGATCATTGCTACTCTTTATAAATGATACTGGCAGGGAAGGAATTAACATCAGGGGCAATCAAAGGGTTAAGTGTGCTCCTAGGGATTACTTTCTAACTGTGGGGGGGGGGGGGGGGGGGAGTTGTGACTGGAGGAAAACAGCAATTCATGTTTCTGCTTAGCAGAAACACAAAATCTCAATTTTCCTCCCTCACAGGATGATGATCTGCCTTGTTTACATAGGCAGACCGCTATTCTGACTCTTCAGAGAACGATTGTGAGCGCCGGACCGCTGATTGGCTCCCACTGTGTCCAATCACAGTGGGAGCGGGTCACTGGCAGCTCTCACGTGCGGCCCAGACCTTAATGCACGAAATCACGTACAGGTACGTGATTTCACGCAGCTGGGCTGCCCTGCCACAGTATATATGCGGTAGGCAGTCCAGAAGCGGTTAAGATTTGGTTGAATTTTGTGCATTCATTTAAACCTTGCTAACCACAGTATATTACTATGTGGATTTAATATTCACAATAAAAATATCACTGGATCATGCTAGTTATAGTTTATGAATCTACCAGCATCACATATTAAAATTGCTACTGCTTGCTCCTACTATTGGTCAATGAGTGCTCATTCTCCGAACACAGGAAAATCTCATAGATGGAAACAGAATGTCATTGAATCTTCTTAACACGCTCTTATACACAGTGACCATCACAACATAGCATTCAGCAAATTTACAAGATCTTTCTCAGATTTTTTTCAAAAACTGTTCAAATTCAATCAGCATGCTGAAAATTTTCCAATAATCCTATTGATTGTCAATATTGGACACGCTTTTTCAGTCATAATGCAATTGTTGAACACCATTCTTAAGTCAGTTGCATTTTCTGTGAATCACTTCTGTGAACAGTGGTTCTCAACCCTTCTAGTGCCGTTACCCCTTGATAAAATTTCCCAAGTTGTGGGGACCCCTAACAGTACAATTATTTTCGTAGCATGGGTTGTCAACACCCAAGGCAAGACAAGTAATTTTCAACCCTAACCCATGGAGATTTAGCACTCCTTGAGTCCCTTCCACTCGTAGAGTATTAAAACCCCTTATGGTACATTTTAGGATGTACCACTCTTTCTCCTTGTTTGTTATTTCTCTGAGGCTGTGTTCACACCTATGCAAATTGGATGCAGGGTTTCTCCGCATCCAATTCAGTGGCAGTGCTGGGGGGGGGGGAGTTCTGATCAGACAACTTAGGTGCTCTTGATCAAGGTCATCTGCTGATCTGAGAACTGTAGTGGGGACTTTTAATGGCAACTATAATCACAGGTAATGTTACTCACTGTGTCTCCAGCTTTGTGGTGTCTTTTAGAAATGACACCTATGCCAAAATCAAGAGATGGGCTGTCCTCCAGCCCCTCCCACTTCACATTCCTCACCAGTCAGCTGACCTCTAGTCTCTGCCCCCCAGCCATGCCATGAACTGAATGGGCAGTTCGAAGAGGCTGAGTGGGCAGCTACGGGCTCCAGGAACAGCCCAGCTGGGTGGCCATGGGCTCCAGAGACAGCACTTCTGGGCAGCCGCGAAAAGTCTGGAAGAGTGGTATGAGCTCCAGGAACAGTCCAGGATTCCATGACCCCCAAGGGGGTCCCAACCCCCAGGTTGAAAACCACTAAGAGTATAGATAAGCAAAAACGTAACCTACACCATGGGGGTTATTTACTAAAGGCAAATCCACTTTGCACTACAAGTGCACTTGGAAGTGCAGTCACTGTAGATCTGAGGGGGACATGCAAGGAAAATAGACAGCATTTTAGCCTGCGCATGATTAGATGATAAAATCAGCAGAGCTTACCCTCATTTCTGAGCTTCCCCTCAGATCTACAGCAACTGCACTTACAAGTGCACTTTCAAGTGCACTGACAGTGCATTTGTGGTGCAGAGCGGATTTGCATTTAGTAAATCAACCCAAGGTTTACATTTTTAGATGAAGCTTCTTTTTCTAGAAAACATGTATAAGTGCGTTATTTCACGCAGCCGGGCCGCCCTGCCGCAGTATATATATGGTAGGCGGTCCAGAAGCAGTTAAGATTTTGTTGAACTTAGTGCATTCATTTAAGCCTTGCTAACCACAGTATATTACTATGTGGATTTTATATTGACAATAAAAATATTGCTGAATCACATTAGTTACAGTTTATGAATCTACCAGCATCACATACTAAAATTGCTACTGCTTGCTCCTACTATTGGTCAATGAGTGCTTATACTTTCCTAGGCTATCCGAACACAGGAAAATCTCATAGATGGAAACAGCATGTCCTCGAATATTCTCAACACGCTCTTATACACAATGACCATCACAACATAGCATTCAGCAAATTTACAAGATCCTTCTCTGTTTTTTTTTCAAAAAGTGTTCAAATTCAATCAGCATGCTGAAAATTATTTGTCAATGATCCTATTGATTGTCAATATTAGACACTCGTTTGCAGTCAATATGCAATTGTTGAAAGCTATTCCTAAATCTTTTTTTTTTTTTAAAGTACACCATGTTTAAAAAAAAATTTCATTAGCCATATCATTATATGAAGCTTCCATTTCTAGAAAATACGTCCGTTTCTCTAAAGAGATCCATCAATATAATAAGGAGGTCAGGGTGGCTGTTTAAAGCCTGACTCATCCACATAAAGCAAGCTGTAGCAGTACTATTGAACAGAGGTGACAGTTCAAGTAAAATTTGGGAGAAATACTGACTCACAGGTATATCTACTGTATATCATTGGGGGTTATTTATGAAAGGCAAATCCACTTTGCACTGCAAGTGCACTTGGAAGTGCAGTCACTCTAAATCTAAGGAGTAGATCTGAAATGAATGGAAGCTCTGCTGATTTTATCATCCAATCATGTGCAAGCTAGAATGCTGTTTTTTATTTTCCTTGCATGTCCCCCTCGGATCTACAGTGGCTTTACTTGCAAGTGCACTTCCAGTGCAATTTCAAGTGCACTTGCAGGGCAAAGTGGATTTTCCTTTAGTAAATAACCCCCAATTGTATTATGGGTCTTTTCTTGTAAAATAGATATTGGGGGCTATTTACGAAAGGCAAATCCACTTTGCACTACAAGTGCAAAGTGCACTTGATATTGCACTTGGAAGTGCAGTCGCTGTAAATCTAAGGGGTAGATCTGAAATGAGTGGAAGCTCTGCTGATTTTATCATCCAATCATGCGCAAGATAAAATGCTGTTTTTTATTTTCCTTGCATATCCCCCTCGGATCTACAGCGACTTTACTTTCAAGTGCACTTTCAGTGCAATTTCAAGTGCACTTTGCACTTGTAGTTTGCTCTTGTAGTGCAAAGTGGATTTGCCTTTAGTAAATAACCCCCATTGCTACTGAAAAATATATCAAACAGCACCATAACATCCAACTGATCCTGACTGTATGAGGGTTACAATTTTTACAAAACACAGACTCATAAAAAAAAAAAAGACAAAACAACAAACAAACAAGTAAAAGGCAAAAACCTAAAGTTCTGGACGCTAAAAAGTGGGGTGACTGCAATGATCCCCAAACATTACAAAGACATATGTTACAATAATGTATCCAAATTGCAAATGAATCTGCTGATCTAACACTTTAATTACCTGGCGGCTTGGTTTACTAATGCAGACCTGTATACAAGTCATAAATAACTATAAACTGTTGACATCTGACATCCGGTTTGTGTTCATCTCTTCCTTAAGCAAAAGATATATGAATTATAATACAGAGCTTTGAAACTGCTAACACTAAAGAAAATTCATCTTACCAGCATAAGAAGAGCAAAGCAAAAGTAGAATTTTTTTGGCTTTTCAAGAAGTGCATGTCAAATCTCCTTTGTAAGATAATAGCTGTGTGTACTGTCAGTAACTGCGCTAAAAGCATCTACATCACATTTATTACCAAGGAGATAGAAAAGAAGAAAAAAAAAATGCTCTAACCCTATTTCTTGGCAATAAATCCAAAGACACATCTTCTGTTTTTGTTTTCTTTTTGCCAGGGTTTGTATTCCACATTCAGGCTGTTTATACATGTAATCTTGTCTTCTCCATTCGCATTCTTCCAGTTGTGGTTCAAATCCTCAATATCCCTTTTGGGCATTCCAGAAAATGCTGATTTCTGCTAAGTTCCATTGTGGAAAAGTGCAGAGCAGTACCGAGCGGTGCTTGCAACTGAAGCTTATAGCTGCCTCCAGTTCATATTGATGTAGGATTCACAGTATAAGCTAAGGGAGGAGTTAAAGTGTTCGCATCAGCATGTACAGAGTACATTAACCACTTCTTACACTAATGAATGGGGATATGCAAAATGCACACACATGAATATACTGTACACATTCTTAACTACTACTGATAAACTAAATCAGGATTTTTTTCTAATCTCTTTTTGCTATATTGTGTTTAAAAAATAAGGGGTAAATTATATGTCATAAAATAACAAATAACATGGCTACGCACAAAAGCATGTCAGGAAGATATTGTGGCCAGTAATATTTGTATCTGTCACATAATTATATAAATTTAGGGGGTTATTTACGAAAGGCAAATCCACTTTGCACTGCAAGCGTACCTGGAAGTGCATTTGCTCTAAATCTAAGGGATAGATCTGAAATGAGTGGAAGCTCTGCTGATTTTATCATCCAATCATGTACAAGCTAAAATGCTGTTTTTTTAATTTTCCTTACAAGTCCTTCTCGGATCTACAGCGACTTTCAGTGCAAAGTGGATTTTCCTTTAGTAAATGACCCCCTTAGACACTTAACCGCTTCAATACCGGGCACTTATATACCTTCCTGCCCAGACCAGCTTTCAGCTTTCAGCGCTGTCGCACTTTGAATGACAATTGCACGGTCATGCTACACTGTACACAAACTAAAGTTTCATAATTTTGTTTTCACAAATAGAGCTTTCTTTTGGTGGTATTTGATCACATCTGGGATCTTTATTTTCTGCTAAACAAATAAAAAAAGACTGACAATTTTGAAAAAAAATATGTTTTGTAAATAAGTAAGTTTTCTCCTTCACTGATGGGCACTGATGGGGCTGCACTGACCTGCACTGATATGGTGGCATTGATGGGCACCGATGAGGTGGCACCAATGAGGTGGCATTGATGGGCACTGATATGCGGCACTAATAGGCAGCACTGATGGGCACTGATAGGTGGCACTGATATGCGACACCGATGGCCACTAATAGGTGGCACAAATAGGCACTGATAGGCGACACAGATTGGCATGGATAGGCGGCATGGATGGGCATAGATAGGTGGCACGGATGGGTATGGATATGTGCCACAGATGAGCATGGATAGGCGGCACAGATGGGCACTGATAGGTGGCATGGATGGGCACTGATAGGTGGCATTGTAGTGTAACATATTGTACGGATGGATGCAAAACAGTGCCAAACATTAACGCATGCCAATCAGTGATGCCCATTGTGGGCACTGATTGCAATCCATTGTGGGCACTTATTGGCATCCATTGTGGGCACTTACTGGCATCTCTGGTAGTCTATGGTGGCATACCTGGTGCTGGGCACCCCTGGTGGTCTGGTGGCGTCCCTGGTGGTCCAGTGTGGGCATCCTGGGGGGGCTGCGCTGATAATCGATCAGCACAGACCCCCCCTGTCAGAGGAGCAGCCAATCAGCTCTCCTCTACTCGCGTCTGACAGATGCGAGTAAGGAAAAGCCCATCAACGGCTCTTCCTATTTACACTGTGATCAGCCATGATTGGACACGGCTGATCACATGGTAAAGAGTCTCCATCGGAGACTCTTTACCGAGATCGTAGTGGCGGTGTGTCAGACTGACACACCGCAACAATGATCGCCGCAATGCACTCCCCTGGGGGCGAGCAGCAGCTTCATATCCTGAGGACATCATATGACGCCCAGCCAGGATATTGAGACAACTTTGCCGCCGTCATTCTGCTATATGGCAGGCAGCAAGTGGTTAAAAATGCTTAACAGTCTTGTACAGATGTTGGTAGACAGAGAACATAATTAAAGGGGAACTGCAGTCTGCTCATATAATTTCTAATAAAAACATCTTTGTCATTCTGAAGCTTCCCTCCAACTACTTTGCATATCATTTTATATATATTGTGAATTCTGTACTTGCCAAATATGCTGCAGAAATCTTCCTTCACTGAGTCTGGCTGCAACCATTTTAACTGTGGGAAGCCGAAGCTGCTGCCTGGATTTACACAGACACACAGAGGCACGCCTCCAGCTCTGTAGCGCTCACTGGCCCTCTTATGACTCCTCCCCCCTGTTCCTGGCAAATTGTCAGGGCTCGGCTTAGGCCTTCCTTCTCTGAGCTGGCCTCTCAGCTGTCAGCTAATTGCCAGTTCCTATCTCACCACAGTTACTCAGCTGTTGATGATATCCTGCTCGTTAGTCCTGCCTACTTAAGCCATCCAGTCCAGAGGATCTCTGCCTTCGCCTTAGTCAACATCACAGAGACGCTCTCATGCATTCACGCATTCCTGTTAAAAGACTTGCTTGGCTGACATCCCTTCTGGCTCCAGATCCTGCTTGCTGTTTTACTACGCTCATCTCCGGCTCCCTGACGTTTGGCTTGTCTGACTATCCGTTCCGGTTCCTGAACTCTGGATATGTTTTGACTATGTTTGTTCTATTTACTTTTATTAACAAACAAGTGTGATTTAGGGCTCCTTCACACGGACGTGTCCATGTACAGAGCCTGCTCTGCTCAGCGGGGGATCGCTCCGTTGATCCCCGCTGAGCAGGAAGATGACAGGTCTGTCTCTGCACACTGTGCAGGGACAGACCTGTCAGAGCGTCGCTCTCCCCCATGGGGGATCGGATGAGGACAGACCGTAGAGTCCGTGGTCACCCAATCCAATCCTCAGACGGATGGAAAAGTAGGTTTTTCCTCCGTCACACTTTTTCGGATCGGGTCAGATGTCACCGCTGACTCCCGATGCTCCATAGAGGTCTATGGAGCGTCCATTCAGGTCCGCCTAAAAAACTAACAGGCGCACCTGAACGGACAGTCTGTGTGAAAGAGGCCTAACTACTTCTGTCTTGGTCTGATTTCATGGTTTCTGACACAAATTCTCACAAGAGTGAGAGAGAGCTGTGTATGATGTCATAAGCCTAGACTTTTTTCCAGACAAGAAACAGGAAGTGGGCTGTATAAGGTACTTACTGGCAGAAAAAAATATGTTTTGCTATCCAAAGTTAAAACAACAAGGGCAGAAGATTTAACAACTTCAGCCCCACAAGGATTTGCCCCTTAATGACCAGGTCATTTTTTGTGATACGACACTGTGTCGCTTTAACTGACATTGTACCCAAACAAAATTTATGTATTTTTTTCATACAAGTAGAGCCTTCTTTTGGTGGTATAACCCCCTCTGTAGGGTTTTTTTTGCGCTATAAACAAAAACAATATTTTTTACTTTTTGCTACATGCATACCATACATATTCAAAAAAAAGTTAAAAAGCTTTAACCAGTGCTCGGCCAGGCACTGATAGAAGTCACAAGACTGCTCTATACTGCTGATGAGAAAAGGTATTTAGCAGTTTATATTTACTAAAATAATTGCATTTTAATGTTCTGTGTAATGAGGGAGAACAGGTGTAGTAAATGCAGAGTGCTGGGTTTAGTGACACTTAAAGCTGATAAAACACAAACAATTCTAATTTATTGTGTCTTTATTGAATACACCCAATAAACACTTACAGTGGAGGAGGAAAAGTAAGGTATCCCATAGACTAATTACTTCAATGAAAGCTAATTGAAGTCTAGAGTTTGCACACCTGGAGTCCAAATAATGAAATGGGTTTGGAGGTGCGATTTGGAGCTACTATGATTGCTAAAAGATACTCAAATATTTTAGGATTGCTGTTTATAAGAAGCATCAGCAGATGTGAAGCCTTGCAAAAAGGAGCTCTCTAAAACATACGATCAAGAGTAGTTGATCTGCATAAGGCTGAAAAGGTATACAAAGCAATCTCAAAGTGTTTAGGCATCCATCTATCAACAGGTACACAAATTGTCTATAAATGCAAACAGTTTAGTGCTGTGGCTACTCTTCCTATAAATGGATGCCCAGCCAAGATGACTATTAAGGCACACCACAGAATCCTCATTGAGGCAGATAGAACCTATGAGTAACAGATAAAAACTTGAAGACATCACTGGAACTGTCAAAAGTCCCTGTTCATGAGTAGTGATGGACGAACGTTTCGCCCGGCGGTCGTTTCGCGGCGAATTTCCGACATTCGCGGTCCGCACGTTCGAACGCCTTTTTCCGTCGTTCGCCGCGGCGGACTTACGTGTTTAATGTATACAAGAACTTTAACCTTTGGTGACACGTTTATCATGTGATACAGGACAGCCAATTGAGACATGACAGCACATGGACACTTGGACATTCCCCCTAACCTATAAATACACCCGATCCGGTGGCCATTTTACATTCTTTCTTCTGTTACGATAGGGACAGGTTCCTGTGTGGAGTAGGGAGAGATAAACCACTAGCTATTTGGTACACAAAAGTTCTTTTCAGGACTGGTATAGGTGTTAGGTGTTGATAGGTTTGCTGTGCTGCTGATTCTTGCAGCAGCCTGAGTGTCTTTTGTTAGTTTAGAGAAAGGGAAAGGACGGTGTATGCTACAGGGACAGCCAGATTAGTCTTTCATCATCATCATCATCATCATCATCATTAGCTGTTACTATCAAGGTCCACAAAAGAGCTGTTCCAGTAACCACTAATCGTTCTCTTTTTTTGCCAATTTGTATAGGGACAGGAAGGAAGCAGTGTTGTCAGGCAGTGAGGGTAATTTTAAAGACTTGCTGTTATTATTAGTTCCACAAAGGTTCTTTTCAGGACTGGTATCAGTGGTACAGTAATAGGCTTGTACATGTATAATATTCTTTCTTCCAAATATAGAAAGGATATTATACTTGACTGCTGCCCTTCTGCTGCAGTCTGCTAAACATTCACAACTCACTTGTTCCACAAAAGTTCTTATAAGGACTGGTAACTTGGTATAGGGTGCTACGGTACATAGGCTTGAGTGCGGTACAGTCTGCTGTTCTGTAAGGACCGCTATCGGTCCACAATAGATAGGGTTGACGTGCACCACTGCTGACCGCTGCCCTATACTGCAGCAGTCCTTCAGCGGTATAGGGACTGACGTACAGTCTGCTAATCACTAACACACAACCTGCTTGTTCCACAAAAGTTCTTATAAGGACTGGTAACTTGGTATAGGGTGCTACGGTACATAGGCTTGAGTGCGGTACAGTCTGCTGTTCTGTAAGGACCGCTATCGGTCCACAATAGATAGGGTTGACGTGCACCACTGCTGACCGCTGCCCTATACTGCAGCAGTCCTTCAGCGGTATAGGGACTGACGTACAGTCTGCTAAACACTAATACACAACCTGCTTGGTCCACAAAAGTTCTTATAAGGACTGGTAACTTGGTATAGGGTGCTACGGTACATAGGCTTGAGTGCGGTACAGTCTGCTGTTCTGTAAGGACCGCTATAGGTCCACAATAGATAGGGTTGACGTGCACCACTGCTGACCGCTCACCTATACTGCAGCAGTCCTTCAGCGGTATAGGGACTGACGTACAGTCTGCTAATCACTAACACACAACCTGCTTGTTCCACAAAAGTTCTTATAAGGACTGGTAACTTGGTATAGGGTGCTACGGTACATAGGCTTGAGTGCGGTACAGTCTGCTGTTCTGTAAGGACCGCTATCGGTCCACAATAGATAGGGTTGACGTGCACCACTGCTGACCGCTGCCCTATACTGCAGCAGTCCTTCAGCGGTATAGGGACTGACGTACAGTCTGCTAAACACTAATACACAACCTGCTTGGTCCACAAAAGTTCTTATAAGGACTGGTAACTTGGTATAGGGTGCTACGGTACATAGGCTTGAGTGCGGTACAGTCTGCTGTTCTGTAAGGACCGCTATCGGTCCACAATAGATAGGGTTGACGTGCACCACTGCTGACCGCTCACCTATACTGCAGCAGTCCTTCAGCGGTATAGGGACTGACGTACAGTCTGCTAATCACTAACACACAACCTGCTTGTTCCACAAAAGTTCTTATAAGGACTGGTAACTTGGTATAGGGTGCTACGGTACATAGGCTTGAGTGCGGTACAGTCTGCTGTTCTGTAAGGACCGCTATCGGTCCACAATAGATAGGGTTGACGTGCACCACTGCTGACCGCTGCCCTATACTGCAGCAGTCCTTCAGCGGTATAGGGACTGACGTACAGTCTGCTAATCACTAACACACAACCTGCTTGTTCCACAAAAGTTCTTATAAGGACTGGTAACTTGGTATAGGGTGCTACGGTACATAGGCTTGAGTGCGGTACAGTCTGCTGTTCTGTAAGGACCGCTATAGGTCCACAATAGATAGGGTTGACGTGCACCACTGCTGACCGCTCACCTATACTGCAGCAGTCCTTCAGCGGTATAGGGACTAAGAGTTTTGTCACAGGGTCATTTAAAAAATGACAGGCAGAGGAAGAGGCAGGCCCTTCCGCAGGGGTGGTAGGGGTAGGGCAGGAGCAACAGGCTTGAGCCAAAGTGGGAAGTTGCAGAAGGTGCGTTCAATTACTTTAAAGGATGCACCAGACTTGGTTGAGTGGCTCGCTCAGCCTTACTCTTCTGCACCCTCCTCATCCTCTCGATCTGCACCCTCTTCTTCACTCTCTGCTATGTGCACCCCCAAAGACACTACCACCAACAACACGACCACCACCACCACCACCACATACCTTCCGCTTGAGTCACTGGAATTATTTTCCGATCCATATCAAGAGGACATTTCTGATGCGCAGCCACTCTTGGTATTGGATCAGGAAGAGGAGGTAGCAACAAGCGCTACTCAGCAGTCTGACGCCAGTACCCAGATCAGCCCAAGGAGGAGGTTGGTCCCCGGTGTTGCTGCCTACTCCGAGATCTCTACTTATAGCGGTGGGGAAGGTGACGTTGATGATGACGTGTCTAGTGATGTCACGTGGGTGCCCACAAGAGAGGAAGAGGAGGGGAGTTCAGAGGGAGATATGGACCAGCAGATAGGGAGGAGAAGCAGCAATGACTTACATTGCACAGCAGGGACAAAGCAGACTGCAAATGTATCAGGAGCGAGTCATCGACCATGTACGGTCACATCTGGCGCTCCCAGGACACCGGCACATGGCTCCGCAGTGTGGGCTTTTTTTAACGTGTCCGCTGCTGACAATAGCGTTGCCATCTGCAATCTTTGCAGTCAACGCGTTAGTCGCGGTAAGCCCAATACTCACCTAGGGACGACCGCCTTAAGAAGGCACATGAGCAGCCATCACCGAGCCCAGTGGGAGCAACGGAACACACAAAGCCACACTGCAGGCTCTCACCGTCCAGCCTCGTCTTCTACTTCTCCTTCTCCTCTCTCCTCACAATTGTCCTCCACTCCACCTTCCATCACGCCAAGCTCACATTTTTCTGCAAAAAGGCAGGCTTCCGTGGGCCTAATGTTTGAGCGTAAAAAAATGATGATGCCGGATAACCCTCTTGCCCAACGGTTGGCGGCTGGCTTGTCAGAACTCATAGCCCGCCAACTACTGCCATATAAACTGGTGGACTCGGAGGCCTTTCGCAAATTTGTGGCCATTGGAACACCACAATGGAAGGTCCCAGGAAGGAAGTATTTCTCAGAGAAGGGCATCCCAGAGCTATATGGCCATGTTCAGCGGCAAGTGAATGTATCTCTGGCACACAGTGTCGGTGCCAAGATACATCTGACCACAGACACGTGGTCTAGCAAACACGGGCAGGGAAGGTATATCAGTTTTACTGCCCACTGGGTGAACCTTCTGACGGCCGTCAAGCATGTAACCCGTGGCACCCGTGTAGATTTGGTTTTACCGCCACGGATTGCATGCAGGCCTGACTCTTCTTCTCCTCCTCCTACTCCATCCTCCTCCCTCTCCTCCTCAGCTGCCTCCTCCTTTTCCGCTGCTAGCGTCTCTTCCACTGCACCGCCCAAGCTCCCCAGAACCTATTCCACATGCCAGGTGAGACGTTGCCATGCCGTGCTGCGTCTGTTGTGCCTGGAAGCAAAGAGCCACACTGGCCCGGCACTCCTTTCAGCTTTGCGTTCACAGGCAGATGAGTGGCTAACACCGCTCAATTTGACAGTTGGTAAAGTGGTGTGTGACAACGGTGCCAATCTGCTTAGCGCATTGAAACAGGGCAAAATCACGCACGTGCCGTGCATGGCACACGTCTTAAACTTGGTCGTGCAGCGATTCCTTGTCAAATACCCTGGGGTCCAGGACATCTTGCGGCAGGCAAGGAAAATCTCGGCCCATTTCAGAAGATCTTACACGGCCATGGCTCGCCTTGCTGACATTCAGCGGCGACACCATCTGCCGGTCAGACGTCTTATTTGCGATTGCCCGACGCGATGGAACTCAACCTTCTATATGCTTGATAGGCTGCTCCAGCAGAAACGTGCAGTTAACGTCTACCTGTATGAACTCTGCGAAAGAAACGGTTCTGGGGAGCTGGGTTTTTTTTCACCGCGCCAGTGGCTGCTCATGCGCGACACATGCAGACTTCTGCGGCCATTTGAGGAGATCACCAAACTGGTCAGTCGCAGCCATGGCGCCATCAGTGACATGGTACCTTATGCCTTCTTTCTGGAGCGTGCATTGCGTCGTGTCATTGATCAGGCTGTGGAGGAGCAGGAGCGGGAAGATGAGGAAGTCGCAATGCTGGATGAATTCCCAGGGGGGGCTACTCTATCTGAGACAAGTCAACAACAGGAGTCTGATGAGGAGTCAGAGGAGGATGGTGCCGGGGCGGATGAGCAGGAGCAAGAAGAGCATGCTTTAAACCTTTCTGGGATCCCTGTTGTGCGAGGATGGGGAGAGGAGAATGAAGAGGACGACATTATCCTGGATGATGAGCAGGAGCCAGGCCACCACACCGCTTCCACTTTAGTGCAAATGGGGGCCTTCATGCTCCAGTGTTTTAATAGGGACCCCCGTATAAAAAGCATGAGGGTCAAGGACCAGTACTGGGTGGCAACGTACTTAGACCCCCGGTACAAACACAAAATGGCGGAAATGTTACCGCCGTCGCAGAGGGCTGTCAGAATGCAGCACTTCCAGGCCTTGCTTCGAGAAATGCTGCATTCTGCTTTTGCGTGCGCTGGCAGAGGAGCAATTCCCACTCCCAGAGAAGGATTTGCGGGTACCAATCCAACAGCGCCTGCAAGAAGAGGCCGGTTTGAAGATGTGTTGGTGACTTCGGATATGAGGTCATTCTTTCAGCCGACCCATCGACAGGTGTCATCCGGATCCAGCATCAGGGAACGCCTAGACCGTCAGGTGTCCGACTACATTGGGTTAACGGCCGATGTGGACGCTCTGAGGAGTGATGAACCCCTAGACTACTGGGTGGGCAGGCTTGACCTCTGGCCAGAGCTTGCCCAATTTGCAATCGAACTGTTGGCTTGCCCCTCATCCAGTGTCCTGTCCGAAAGGACGTTCAGCGCAGCAGGGGGGATTGTGACCGATAAGCGTACTCGCCTAGCTCACCACAGTGTTAACTACCTCACATTTCTAAAAATGAATGAGGCATGGATCTCGGAGGAATTCAACACATGTGACCAGTAGACCATGTATATGTCTATAAACTATTTTTTTAATCAAGCACACAGACCTTCTTAATTCATTTGGCTCACTTCCTTGACCCAAAAAAGCACACCGTACTATATGCCCCTACCCTCCTCTTTGAAGAGGTTGAGCGGTGTCATATTTCTACTGGGGCTGCTTATGATATCCCTGTGCTGTGCTGACTTCCTCCTGGGGGTTCTTATTATGAAGGGATCACACTATCCCTGTGCTGTGCTGACTTCCTCCTGGGGGTTCTTATTATGAGGGGATCACACCATCCCTGTGCTGTGCTGACTTCCTCCTGGGGCTGCTTACGGTGCTGCTGTCAGTGCTGTATGTCACGGTGCTGCTGTCAGCGCTGTATGTCACGGTGCTGCTGTCAGCGCTGTATGTCACGGTGCTGCTGTCAGCGCTGTATGTCACGGTGCTGCTGTCAGCGCTGTATGTCACGGTGCTGCTGTCAGCGCTGTATGTCACGGTGCTGCTGTCAGCGCTGTATGTCACGGTGCTGCTGTCAGCGCTGTATGTCACGGTGCTGCTGTCAGCGCTGTATGTCACGGTGCTGCTGTCAGCGCTGTATGTCACGGTGCTGCTGTCAGCGCTGTATGTCACGGTGCTGCTGTCAGCGCTGTATGTCACGGTGCTGCTGTCAGTGCTCTGTATTACGGTGCTGCTGTCAGATGCCTCTATCACGGTGCATGTGTCATTCCGGTATGTCACGCTGCTGGTGATCATCTCCTGCACCCTCTTCTTTGCCTACCCTGGTCCCTGACCTTCCCTCTCCTCCATTGCCTTCATTAGCTCCATAGTCCTGAATTGTTAGAACAATTTCCCAAATAAAATAAAAATGCTTGTAGTTATCGATCCCAAATTCACCTCATACATGTATTATGTCATTGTCCAGATGGTGGGACTACGTTTTACCCCCTAATAATTACCACGTGGCCGCAAATTCGACATGAAGGTTTGCAAAGTTCGCCTCCCATTGAAGTCAATGGGGCCCGCGGCGAACGTTCGGTTTCGCGAACGTTTGGGTCCGTTCGCATTTCGCTTTCGCGAAACGTCCCGTCGGAAGTTCGTCCATCACTATTCATGAGTCTACCATGTGTAAATGTCAGGAATCTGCAGCAGAGATGGCCAGATCTGCGTGACTACACTTAGAAACTGAAGCCAGACTATATATATAGTGTAGTAAGTTTATTAATAGTAAAACAAAATACATCCACACACCAGCAAACAAGGAAACCTAACAAACTAACTATATACGATATGTACAATATACAAGATGGGGAGCACAGGTCACAAGGAATGCCAGAGATGCAAGGCAGAGGGGAATCAGGACTGAGATCAGGAGCAAGGGGAGCAGATGTACGGCAGTAGGGTGGTGGGTACAGGATGAAGGGCTAGATAAAGAGCGGGAGCAGAATAAATTGCAAGAGCATCAAAAAAAGTCAAAGAAAAAAATCTCAGCTCACTTACCAACCAGCCTGCAACAAACTGAATTTTCCTGTCTAACAGTTCACGTTAAAACCAGGGGTTTATCTGAAACACCTTATGAATGCAGTCAGGGCATGTATATCCCCAGTATGTGGAAGCAACACCCCCCCGACAGTGTCACAATGGTTTGCTAGGGTATGCGATATTCAGCGGATGGAACATCTCACAGCTGCCTTAGGGGAAAAGGACGAGGAACACAACACCCGCTGGACGCATTGGAATCTGTTCCGATTCTCAGATGAGTACAAGTCCTACATTTGAGTAGCTTGACTTACGATAAATTGCAGTCTAAGGTCGTCGGCCTTGCCGGAACTTCATACCCCTTTCCCTTCCCCCTTTACTTCCCTTCTTCTGCCTCTCCTTTCCTATATTCTTCCCCCCCTATTGACACCGTCTGTGTCCCTCATCCTCTCTTTCCATAAATGTGAAAATTCCCCTAGTTTGCGGCTAGTTTTTGGAAACATTCCTGCTAATCCAGGACTAAGAGCCATAACTTACATGTTATAGAAAGAATAGGTTCAGTCCTCTAAAATGTTATGCCTGGTTCCTGATCAACAGAGTAAAGCTCATTCAACTCCCCTGAGGGTTCCTCCCCTCCCGATTAAACTTACATAATGATCTATACATGTTTAGTACAACTGGGTTCTGTACTAGTTGGGAGGTTCCGCTACTATTCCAATCAGACTACAGAATTTAACTGTTGTGGAGTCCTTAGACCACAGTTCTCTGTTTTTCTATAATGGGGTAATGGAACCTGAAATGTTATCTCACTAATGTACGGAGATTTGCTGGAAAAGTTATTTCCATAATTTGATATAGGAAATGGTTGGTAGACATGTTTGATTGTTTTATTCTTCTGTACAAGCCGTATTCCTCAAATAAAGAGTAAAAAAAAAAAAAAAAGTTTAGTTTGCACATATTTGCATATATATGCATAAGCTTCAGGGCCACTTCCCGAAACCCCAGTGTATTGCAGTCCTAGCTCTATAAATTTTGAGAGCCTCCAAAATAGGCGCACATATATAATAATGGATAAATTAAGGGCAGGCATTCCTGGAGGGAGCCTACCCCTCCTTAAATCTATAGAAACATACTGGAGACCCAGCAATAGCACAATGGCAGGGAAGGTATCCAGTGCGTCCCTTCACCAATTCACCAACAATACAAACAAATGACAACCACTCAACCTATAACTGGCCTTTGCAGTAAGGAGCACATGGAAGGGGTGACTCATGTCAAAAAACATGGTCAAGAAAAATTTCCAGCTCACTTACCAACCAGCCTGCAACAAACTTAGCTCAGCATGCAAATCAAAGCATTGATGCAAGGTGTAGAGGAGAACTTCTGCTCACATTGCCTAGAGTGGGTAACTGTTAAAACTAGGTACTCACTCTCCCCCCCAAAAATAATACATGCCAAAAGTGTCAGTGGAGGGAGGAGTGCTTAAAGAGGAACATCACCTTTTGGGTGGAGCTCCGCTTTAAGTACCCTCCCAGCAGCCAGCATCAGGTGGAGACTGATTACCAGAATCTGCTGGCTGTTGGGAAACACCCGCTGGTGGACATTGGAACTACAACTTTCCACCCAAGGAATCCCAGTGCCACCAGCAGGTTATTCAGGTTCGGACAGTAAGTCTTTGAACAGGCAGGGTGTTCTTGGTGGAACACCATAGAGGAATCCGCTGTTCTAAAAAAAAATAAACAAACATTGCAGCATGCCTGAAGTTTGTGAAAAAGAAACTTGGCAAACCGCAGTGCTGCTGGGAAAATGGTTTGTTGTTGAAAAAAAATCTTGAATTTTTTGGTATGAATCCTCAGCAATATGCATGGTGCAAAAGTCCACAGCTTACCAACTTCAAAACATCATTCCAACGGTGAAGTATGGTAGAGGGAACATCATGATTTGGGCTTGCTTCACTGCTTCAGGGCCTGAACCACTTGCTACCATTGAGAGGAAAATGAATTCCTAAGTTTACCCAAATATCTTACAGGATAATGTAAGGGCGGTTGTCCACCAGCTAAAGCTTAGGAGAAGTTAGGTGATGCAGCAGGATAATGTCCTTAAGCATGAAAGTAAATCCACCACAAACTGGCTTCAGAAAAAAAAAAATGTGCCTTTTGGAGCAGACTAGTCATAGCCCAGACTTTAACCTCATAGAGGTGGTGTGGAATGGCCTCAAGAGAGACGTTCACACCAAGCATCCTGCAAATGTTTATGTCTTCTGTTTTTAAAGAGGAATGGCCAAAAATTCCTTCCAGAGGATACATAATGTGTAACACCTTGGGTGTCACGTCATCATGCGGCCATCTTACCATTGACCCGAGGGTCGGCATATGTGTTTGATATGTGCATTTGAGCTAGCACTGGTGGCAGTGCTCTATTTTGTAAGTGCAATATTCTTCTTTTATTTATTAAACCTGTGTGCCTTTTCTATGGGAAAAGAGGAGTGGGGATCTGCTAAGAGTCTGTCGGAGCTATTATCCCTGAGGGGAACACCGCTTGATATTTTGGTGTTGATATTCACTACAAGAGACTTATTTTTGTTGTGCTGCACTGTTAACTATTTATTTATGGTATTGGTAAGTGTTGTGATTTCACTTAATTAGTGTCAGCAGGCAGTGTTATTATAATTATTATTTTTAGTTCATATATTCGAGCACAGGATTTGTGTGTATATTGTGGTTGGGCTAGTTAATTATAGTTTTATAACGGAAGATGATATGCATTAAGTTGATGTCTATGCTATTTTGTGGGGTAGCACATACTAATAAGTTATAAGAACATGCATTGTAAAGCCCCATTGACACAATCAGACTTTGTACAAACTTTCCCATGGACTTTTGAACAAAGGGCGTTGGCCGTAAATTTGTATTGCATACACACGATCTGACTTTTTAGGCAACAAACACAAACGTAGTGACGTTCCAACGTACTGACGACACTTCAAAAGTGGATGTTCAATTACTCCAGGGCCACCTTTGGTCAACTTCTGTATTGTTGTCTGATCATGCGTGTTTGTACTTTGTACAAAAGTTCAATGGTTTTGTGTACACACGATCAGTCTTTGCTCCATCGGACTTATGTTGTCAAAAAGTTTGTCCGTTCGCACAGCCAACAAAAGTCCGATGAAAACCGAAAAAAGTTTGTCCGATGCAGCGTACACATGGTCGGATGTTGCCTCAAAACAGCTAATTTGCATGGAATGATAAAAATAGACCACCTCTTGTAGTCTTGGTGCGTGATTTCCAAACAGAACTGAGGGCAAACAGCTAAATTCACAATTGAAGTACATATGTGTGAATTGTCTTAAAATGGTATTAAACCTAAAACCAGAAATGTGATATATTGTAGCTTACCTTTTTTAGGCTTTTTTCCATCTGTTTTTGCCAGGTGATCTGGCCAGTAACACACCTCCTGTATAAGAGTGTCCCCACTCTGGATGAATCAGCGCAAGAGGTACAGCACACAGCAGACAGCAGCATTTTCTGTTTGGGGGGATGATAGTGTTATGCCGCGTACACATGCTCATTGTTTTGGTCGGAAAAAGCTCTGATGATTTTCCTGATGGAATTCCGACGCGATTTCGCTCAAGCTGTCTTGCATAAACACGGTCACACCAAATTCTGACCAACAAGAACGCGGTGACGTACAACACGTATGATGAGACTAGAAAAAGGAAGTTCAATACCCAGTAGCCAATAGCTTCCATATTGTAATTGAATTGGAGCATGCGTGAGTTTTTGAGCATTGGAATTGCATACACACGATTGGAATTTAGAAATAGAAAGTTTGTCCATTGGAAAAATTGGGAACATGCTCTCAAATTTTTGCCAGCTAAATTCCGATGGAGCATACACACGGTCGCATTTTCCAATGAAAAGCTCTCATCGGTCTTTTGCTGGCTGAAATTCCGATCGTGTGTACGTGCCATTAGATGTACTAGCAGATTTAAATGTACTAGCAAATTGAAGCCAAACTTCAGCTGACACATTATAGTCAGTTACAGCAAACAGTTTTTTTCTCCTTTTAGGACAAAGGTTTTACAGGAATAAAAAAAAAAGTCAATGATTGTAAGCACCCCTGCCAGTGTTAAATCATTTGTTTCATCCCTGTAAACTGATACATCTGTAAGAGAGCGTGTTCTTGCTGGCTTACTGGCTGGACCACCAGATGAAAATAGAAGAAAAAAAGCCCAAAAAAATGAATGCAGCCATCACATTTAAGAATTGGTAGGTGCCCACAATGCTAGTGGCGCTAGCATTGGGCTTTCAAGTGATTGTAAAGGTGTGTGGCTTTTTTTTTAGTTAATAACATGTTATATTTAACTGCTCTGAGTAATGGTTTTGCACAGAGTGGCCCCAAACCTCCTCTTCTGAGATCCCTGGCAAGTGTTCTCAGCGACTCCTCTCTTCCAAGTTCCCCCATAGAAAAACTGCCTGCTATGGGAGCACTCATAAAGGCTGGGCTGTGTATGTCTATTGGAAAACACAACATGCCTTAGCCCTGCTCTCCACTGCTCACAGGATCTGATTAACAGCTGCCTCTGAGTCCTGTGAGGAGAGACTGAGAGAAGGAGAGCAGCGCTGCTCCTGGGCACAGAGCTGGAGACGCAGGTAAGTATTTAGGGGAGGGGGGGACTGGGGGAAGCTGAATATGAAAGGTTTTTATTTTTTTACCTTAATAAAGACATACAACCTTTAGCCTCAGGGCCGCTGATAGGCCAGTACATCTGGCCCTGCTGTACCGGGCCTGACCAGCAGGGGGGCCCGGGCAACCTAACTGCCAAAAATTGTATGTATAAAAAAAAAAAAAAGTTCCTCCACGATCATGGAACATCCAGCCATAATCCCCTCTACCTCCAGCACAACCCGCCCCCAACCCCCCCCCCCCCCCCCTCGGCAGTTTTTTTTTTTAGTATGTGTTCTGCGCTATGTGTATGCGGCTGCCTGTAGTGGGGGGGACTCTTTCTTCTTTTTCGGGCGCGGAGGAATACAGCTTCTGCACCCGCTCCGCACATCGCACACCGCACAGCATTAACATAGAAAGGTTATGCTGCGGAGTGATATGCCCAATCCTCTCTCTCTCTACACATGACTAACCAGAAGCAGAGAGAGCAGGGGCCGGGCGATCGAGGTGAGATCTTATCTTGAAGTTGGGGACAAGGTGAGGTGTGTATTTTTGTCATACTTATAATGATTACAATCCTTTATTTTAAAAATCGTAAGCAATTTTGTACCCCCCAGCAGTGCCATCCGCCCCCAGCAGTGCCATCTGCCCCCAGCAGTGCCATCTGCCCCAGTGCCATCCGCCCCAGTGCCATCTGCCCCAGTGCCATCTGCCCCAGTGCCATCCACCCCAGTGCCATCCACCCCAGTGCTACCTGCCCCAGTGCCATCCACCCCAGTGCTACCTGCCCCCAGTGCCATCCACCCCAGTGCTATCTGCCCCCAGTGCCATCCACCCCAGTGCTACCTGCCCCCAGTGCCACCTGCCCCCAGTGCCACCTGTCGTCAGTGCCACCTGTCGTCAGTGCCACGTGTCGTCAGTGCCACGTGTCATCAGTGCCACATAGTGCCATCTGTCATCAGTGCCACGTATCAGTGCCATTTGTCATCAGTGCCACCTGTCAGTGTCACGTGCCATCTGTTGTCAGTGTCACGTGTCCAGGCATGTACTGGCCAAAGGGACTATAGGGAGTTTCCCGGTGGGCCGATGGCTCAGTGGGCCGGTTTCAGTGACAGCCAGTGGCATCTCTGGGGGGGACTTTTGGGGTTATAGCCCCGAATCTGGGGCCCATATCCCAGAGTCAGTCCAGGAGTCCCCAACCACAGGGTCCCGGCCCACTACCTGCCCTCTTTCTGGTGACCCTGATGTAAGGAGGGGCTCTCTGTGGACCCGGATGTAAGGGTGGCTCTGTGGGGACCCGGATGTAAGGGGTTGGCTCTCTAGGGACCCTGATGTAAGGTGGATGATCTTTGGGGACTCTGATGTAAGAGGGGCTCTCTGGGGACCCTGATGTAAGGGGAAGGCTATATTGGGACCCTGATGTAAGGGGAGGCTCTCTGGGGACCCTGATGTAAGTGGGGGGCTCTCTGGGGACCCAGATGTAAGGAGGGCTTTTTTGCGCAATTGCATACAGTTTATATACTGTTTTTTGCATGTTTGCAAAATTAAAGTGGGCTGGTCTGGATGAAGTCCAGGGCCAAATTGTTGTCCCAGTCCAGCCCTGCACGTGTCTGGGGAGGGGCAATGGGTGGGGCCAGGGGTGGGGCTGGAGGAGGGACTAGGGGCGGGCTAGGGTGGAGCTGAAGGGGGCCCCGTCAGGTAGGCTGTACGGGGCCCCATGATTTCTATCAGCGGCCCTGTTTAGCCTATACAACATGTTAGTGGTAATTATGCTAAAAAATATAAAATAGAATAGGAACTGAATGCTCCAAACAACAGTGATTGGATAAATCCAAACATGATGCAAATATTCCTAAAAGGTATCCACACCGTCTGCCACTGTACAGTGTGTGATTCTTCAGATTACACCTCCGCCATGCCTTGACAAGCCTTTCTCAATGGGCACCATGTGAGTGTATTAATTACCTTGTATGTTTTCAACTTAAAGTAAGGTAAAAAGCACACACATAAAAACTCATGTGAAACAAAGCGCTAAAGCCTAAGCCCTTGTACACACGGTCGGACATTCTGACAACCAAATCCGTTGGATTTTGTCCGACGGATTTTGTCTGAAACTGTTGCATACACACGGTCGGACAAAGTTGTCAGAAAATCCGATTGTACATAACGTGATGACGTTATTTCGTTACGACAGGACTACGTTCAGGCTAGTAGCCAATAGCTTTGGTCTAGGAATTTGATCTGAGCATGCGTGGCACTTTGTTCCTCGGAGTAGGCTACACATGATCGGAGTTGGAAAACTTGGTCCATCAGATACTCCGACGGAAACAGTCCGATGGTGACCACACACAGTCGGATTATCCGACAAAATGGTCCGATAGGACACATTCCGTCGGATTCTCCAACCATGTGTATAAGGGCTTAGACCCCTTTCACACCGAGCCACTTGGGGCATCAGCTATTTTTAGCGCCGCTTTACCATCCCTTTAGCAGCGCTATTTGGCCGCTAGCAGGGCGGTTTTAACCCCCTGCTAGCATCCGAAAAGGGGTTAAATACACCCTCAAAATGCTGCCGGAGCTGTGTTTTGCTGGCGGTATCCCAGCGCTGCCCCATTGATTTCAATGGGGAGCAGCGGTGGAGGAGCAGTGAGTTCACCGCTCCTTCACTGCTCCAAAGAAGCTGCTGGCAGGACTTTTTGTGACGCCCTGCCAGCACACTGCTCCAGTGTGAAAGCCGCTGTAAATATTTTTAAAATAAAAAAAAAATTGATCTGATAAAATCTTGATTTGGATTTACGGCTTGGGGTTATTTTTATCTGTCTCCTAGGTTATCCTAGTGAATTTGTAGTGCCAAGTGGTTTTCACATTATTTAAATAACACCCATTGTCACTGTAAAGCCCAACTTAATAAAAAAAAGTGTTATTGAGCATTGAAAGAAGAAGCTACACATTGTTGAGTAGAAAGCCTTTTACTCCGTGCACATTCACATGTGCGTTTTATAAAACATTTGGCGGTAAAAAAAAACATATTGTTTTCAAAGTTTTACCTTGAAATTTTTTAACAAATACAGAAACAGGCAAGTTTCCAAACATAACATACACAACTCTGGAACTTGCAAAGTTCAACATTGCAAAAAAGAAGGCAATATCAGACATTTTATAGTGTGAAAAGGGTCTTGATCTTCCCTTCATCAGATGGGGTGAAGTCACCCCTGTAAAAGCCAAATTTAGAAGATGCACACAAATTGTGAGTCAAAATGGGGATTTCCTTTCTGATCCCATACTTAATGTCAGCATGTGCTATCTCACATGATGGGGGTTCAATGGACGTGTTTTGGATGTGCAACCACTTCCTCTCACCTACTAGAGTTGGGAGGAAGGGGTTGCACCCACAAAACACGTACAAGTCCAGATGTGTAAACAGCTGCTGAGTGTCCTCTCCTTACATTCCACTGAATCAAATTTGCAATTCATTCTAGTTTCAAAGACATCTAGACAACAATGTCCTAAACTTCTTTTAATACAAATTAGCACGACCAAATGTAGTTTACCCTGTATCAGCTAAAAACATTGTATTTAGTTGGCAAACTAATGATTTTTCCTACGAACTACGAATTACTGTGCCAACGAACATGAAAGCAGCCATTTAAAACTGTACAACAGTAAAGAAAAGCACATGCAGCATGCAAGTTAATAATCATAATAGGAACACACGACAGGTACTTTTTTGAAGCACTTTCTTTACCGTTCTGTACTGATCCTGCTCCCTTAATTTTAGGTCTTTCCTTAATTGCTCCTTTGATCGTCGTATCCTAAATTTCGGCCGCAGACTCTACACCACTTTCATCATTGATTTTGGCCTTTCGTAGACTGGGGTTTGGGTACGGCCCATTCTTTCCATCATAGTCGGCCCTCTTCAATATGTGGACAATCTCCACCATCTCCTCAAAGGACATATTGGAGGCCTTAAACCTCCTCCTGGATCGGGATGGTTCGGCTTTCCTCCTCGTTACTATTAGTAGTAATCACCTGCTGTGTCTCTGCCATGTTCCTCTCCCACTACGATGAAAGAGACGGGACGGGGAATCTTCGAGAAAGATTGTCAGGGGCGGCGACGCGGGTGGAGTTTCACGCATGCACAGTGTATATAAAGTTAAGACGTGTGTGTCGTACGGACGTTCGGTGTGCTGAGTAGGGATGAGCTTCGTGTTCGAGTCGAACATACGTTCGACTCGAACATCGGCTGTTCGTCCGTTCGGCGAAGTCCGAACATTTTGGTCCGTTCGCGCCAAATTCGTGTGGCGCTCACGGCCCACAATGCACTGCGATGGCGCAGTGCATTGCTGGCTCATGATTGGCCAAGCATGCACTGTGACCCCGCATGCTTGGCCAATCGCAGTGCCAGCAGCGAGGAGAGCCATGATTGGCCACAGGCAGGATGCCTGTGGCCAATCATAGCTCAGGCTGTGTAGTGCACGCCCCACACTATATAAGGCTGCCAGCGCGGCGGCCTTGTGTAGTGTGTTGGCGTCTGAAGCAGTGGGTGTTCTGTGTACCTTCAACACAGTACACACCGATCATTTTCGGCCGATTTTCGATCTTGCTGTTGTGTAGTGGTTGTTGTCTGCATGCCCTGACCGCAGTATACACCGCTATATTCCCCTCACCTATATAGCTAGTGATCTATCTTTTATAATAGAGCTTGCAGTCAGTAGTGTTAGGAGCTTGTGCGTGCTGTCTGCGTGCTCTGTACCCAGTACATACCGCTATATCCACCTACATAGCTCTTCTCTATTTGAGCCCACTTGCCATCTGCAGGAGTTATTGGAAGTTGTGTGTGCCCCCAGCACAGCACAGTATACATCTGTATATACCCCTTTATCTCTGGTGTTCTATAATAAAGGCATCTGCAGGAGTTAGTGGGTGTTCTGTGTACCTTCAACACAGTACACACTGATCGTTTTCGGACGATTTTCGATCTTGCTGTTGTGTAGTGGTTGTTGTCTGCGTGCCCTGACTGCAGTATACACCGCTATATTCACCTCACCTATATAGCTAGTGATCTATCTTTTATAATAGAGCTTGCAGTCAGTAGTGTTAGGAGCTTGTGCCTGCTGTCTGCATGCTCTGTACCCAGCACATACCGCTATATCCACCTACATAGCTCTTCTCTATTTGAGACCACTTGCCATCTGCAGGAGTTATTGGAAGTTGTGTGTGCCTCCAGCACAGCACAGTATACATCTGTATATACCCCTTTATCTCTGGTGTTCTATAATAAAGGCATCTGCAGGAGTTAGTGGGTGTTGTGTGCCTCTAGCACAATATACACTACCCAACTGCTTTTTTACCCAACTCCCTTCAGGCCATTACCATGTCTGGAAGGCCAGCAAGGAGAGGCAGACAGGCGCGAGCCGATAAAAGAGGGCAAGCAGGCTCTGTGTCTCAGCACGTGGCCATGGGACACGCTTGTCCTTCTTTTCGGCAGCTGGACATGTTGAGCCGCAACATGCCAACGACTTGGTAGAGTGGATGACAAAGCCCTCTTCATCCTCTTCCTCCTTTCTCACCCAGTCTCAGGGTACTAGCAAAGCAGCTGCCAATGCATCGTCCTCCCCCTCCTCTCAATGTCATCATCAGTGACTCCTTCCCTAGACCCACCACGTCCTCCTGAGGAGTCTCCTGAACTCTTTGAGCACAGTGTTGGGTACATGCTCCAGGAGGATGCCCAGTGTTTTGTGGGCTCTGATGATGACACTCAGCTAGAGGAAGGCAGTAGCGTGAGCGCAGAGAGAGGGGATGCTCAAGAAGGACAGCAATCTGGCGGTCATGTTCCACAAGCTGCAGCATACTGCCAGGTTTGCTACAGCAATGAAGAGGGAGGGGATGATGAGGGCACTGACTCCACATGGGTGCCTGGAAGGAGAGAGGAGGAGGAGGAGGATGAGGAGGAGGAGGCACATGTCCAACGAGGCAGGATGCCCTCCGGGGGCCAGCTTAGGGGCAGCACACCGACTGAATCACACCGCAGAGCTCCGCCTGTGCAGGGCACTGCCTCTGCGCGTTATTCTAAAAGTTCTTTGGTGTGGGCCTTTTTTGAGACGAGTGCATCAGATCGCACCGCTGCTATTTGCAACATATGTCTCAAGCGTATCTCGTGTGGCCAAAACATCAGCCGCTTGGGCACCACATGCTTGACCAGACATATGTTGACCTGCCATGCAGCTCGTTGGCAAGCGTACCTCAAAGACCCACAACAAAGAACAAAGCGGACCTCTCCTTGCTGCTCATCAGCTGGCATCTCCAACCCCACTAGACCTTCAGTACTCTCTGAAACCTGCTCTGAGAGGAATGAAGGTGTAGAATTAGGTGTGTCACAGCCAAGTGCTTCCGGGAACTCTGCTAGCGGTACACCCACGTCCGATTATAGCAGGCAAATGTCCCTGCCCCAGCTGCTGGACCAGCGAAAGAAGTTCACTCCCAGCCATCCACATGCCCAGATGTTTTGTCAGCTCTGCAGGGGCAGGCCGAGAGGTGATTGACGCCACGCCAGCTTAAGCCAGGAATGGTGGTTTGTGACAATGGCACCAACCTCCTCTCCGCCCTCCGACAGGGACAACTGACCCATGTGCCCTGTGTAGCTCACGTCCTTAACCTGGTGGTGCAGCGGTTCTTGGGCAGGTACCCCGGCTTACAGGATGTCCTGAAGCAGGCCAGGAAAGTCTGTGTGCATTTCCGCCGATCATTTAATGCCTGTGCTCGGCTGGCTGAGCTCCAAAAGGAGTTGAACCTGCCCAAGAACCGCCTTATATGTGACATGCCCACCAGATGGAACTCAACGTTGGCCATGCTGCAGCGGCTGCACACGCAGCAGAGGGCCATCAATGAGTACCTGTGCGACTACAGCACCAGGACAGGGTCAGGGGAGCTCAGTTTTTTCTCACCACGCCAGTGGGGCATGATCAGGGATGCATGCACTGTCCTGTCACCGTTTGAGGAGGCCACAAGGATGGTGAGCAGTGACAGTGCATGCATCAGTGACACTGTACCTCTTGTCCACCTCTTGGAGCATACGCTGCGTGGAATAATGGACAGGGCACTTAAGGCAGAACAGAGGCAGGAAGAGGAGGACTTTCTTGCCTCTCAAGGCCCCCTTTATCCAGACAGTGTTCCTGCTGTGCCACCCATCACACAGGAAGAGGATGAGGAGGAGGAAGAGGAGGATGATTGTGTCAGCATGGAGGTGGAGGCTGGCACTCAGCATCAGCAGCAGCAGCAGTCTTGTAGGGATGATTTACAGTCCCAAGAAACACGTGGACTTGTACGTGGCTGGGAGGAGGTAGCTGCGGATCATGTTGTCCTTAGTGACCCAGAGGACTCCGGACCGAATGCCTCAGCTAACCTACGCTGCATGGCCTCCCTGATCATGCAAAGCCTGCGGAAGGATCCTCGTATTCTTCGGATCAAGGAGAGGGACCATTACTGGCTGGCCACTCTCCTTGATCCACGGTACAAGGGTAAGGTTGTCGATCTTATCTTGCTATCGCAGAGGGAGCAGAGGATGAGACATCTCCGGGAGGCCTTGCAGAAAGGTCTGTGCAACGCGTTCCCAGAGACTGGGAGGTTACAAACTCCTGGTCCTGGACAACGTGTTGCTGAGGCATCGGTCAGAAGGAGCGGTGGAGAAGGTGGCCGTCTGACTGATGCTTTCAGACAATTTAGTCCGCAGCCCCAAGGTATGATCGGTTCCAGCACCCATCGCCAGCGTCTGATTTACATGGTGCAGGAATACCTAGGGGCAAGGTCAGACTTGGACACCTTTCCCACTGAAAATCCTCTGGCTTACTGGGTCTTGAGGATGGATCACTGGCCAGGATCACTGGCCAGAGCTTGCACAGTATGCAATTGAGCTACTGGCCTGTCCTGCATCCAGCGTTCTTTCGGAACGCACCTTCAGTGCTGCTGGTGGCTTTGTTACCGATCACAGGGTGCGCCTGTCCACCGAATCAGTTGATCGACTGACCTTCATCAAGATGAATCAGTCTTGGATCACCCACAGCTACCAAGCACCTGAAGCTGATGTAACAGAATAATTTTTTTTGAAATATCACATCCCTTCAAGACTGCCTATGCTGATGCTGAGTGACTGTCCTGTTATGTTGATTGTCTATCCTCTTCCTCCTCCGCTGATATGTTGGAAGAACATTTCTGGTTTTGGGTGATGTCATCAGCCCAATTTTTCTGCCCCTGTTTAACAGGGGCGTTTAATTACAATTTTTGATGCAATGCTTTGCAGCAGGGCTAATTCCTGCAATAAAACTTGAGTATATGGAAGAGGTTGCAGTGTGGTGGCACCAGCACCAGTGCCTAAGGCCCAATTTTTCTGCCCCTGTTTAACAGGGGCGTTTAAGTACAATTTTTGATGCAATGCTTTGCAGCAGGGCTAATTCCTGCAATAAAACTAGAGTATATGGGAGAGGTTGCAGTGTGGTGGCACCAGCACCAGTGCCTAAGGCCCAATTTTTCTGCCTCTGTTTAACAGGGGCGTTTAATTACAATTTTTGATGCAATGCTTTGCAGCAGGGCTAATTCCTGCAATAAAACTAGAGTATATGGCGGAGGTTGCAGTGTGGTGGCACCAGCACCAGTGCCTAAGGCCTAATTTTTCTGCCCCTGTTTAACAGGGGCGTTTAAGTACAATTTTTGATGCAATGCTTTGCAGCAGGGCTAATTCCTGCAATAAAACTAGAGTATATGGGAGAGGTTGCAGTGTGGTGGCACCAGCAGCAGTGCCTAAGGCCAAATTTTTCTGCCCCTGTTTAACAGGGATATGTAATTACAATTCTTGATATAATATTTCACAGGAGGGCCCCTTTCTGTGCCCACCCAGAGTAACGGTGAGGACTTATAGTGTTGTGGCACCAGCACCACAACCACCAAAGGTCAATTTTTCTACCACTGTTCAACAATGGCATGTAATTACAATTCTTGATATAATCGTTCACAGCAGGGCGCTCCAGCGCCCACCAAGAGTCACTTTGAGGGCTTACAATGTTGTGGCAAAACCAACACCTTGTTTCGCCATTTCTGCAGAGCATATAGGGCAGGCCACTACTTTCAAACATCCAATTTACAAACATCTCCTACTTGCAAACGGAAGGAGACAACAGCAAGTGAGATGAAAAAAGATGGATGACAAAACAAATTATACAGGGGTGATAACCCTTCCCTATGTTTTCCAAAAAGCTTAAAAATCGTTTTTTTGACTGGAGCTACACTTTAAAAATGTACCAGTTGAAAATTACAAACAGATTCAACTGAACACAACAAACCTACACAGTCCCTGTCTTGTTTGCACCGCCTGTATACTGCTGTTCTGAGTATATAGGGCCTGGGGGCCACACGCATTTCCTTTTTTTAATATGGGTACAGGGTTCCCCTTAATATGCGTACAAGACCCAAATAGGCTGGTAATGGGCAGGGAGAGCTACCCATGCCATTTTTCTCAATGATTTTATTGTTTATTCCCGTGTTATATCCGTTTAATGTCATTTTGTGCAGGGACTGTTCTAAACACGGGAAACACATGGCACTTCACAGGCATACTACAGACACCCCCCAGGCACCATATTTAAAGGAATATTTCACTTTTTTTTCACTTTAATCGTCATTAAAATCAGTGCTCCCGCCAAAACGGCCATTTTTAAAAACATTTTAGGCATTGACCCATGTCCCCTGGGGCAGGAGCCAGGTCCCCAAACCCTTTTTAGGACAGTATCTTGCATATTAGCCGTTAAAATTAGCACTTTTAATTTCGAACGTTCGAGTCCCTTAGACTTCAATGGGGTTCTAAAGTTCGTTCGAATTTGGGGTCCGTTCGAAAGTTCTGGTGCGAACCGAACCGGGGGGTGTTCGGCTCATCCCTAGTGCTGAGGAAGGAGGACGAACATTCTAATGAAGGTAACATCTTAACTTTGGTTCATCAGTGGCCTATACTGATTCTAGATTGAGGCCTATATTGGGATTGTCTTGTGTTTTGTCTTGCAGCAAATATGAAACAATTCAAAGACCCTGAATTCATGGGCCACTTCATAGACAAGTACAGGGATATGCAAAATTTGTGGGAGGATAAAAGCCCCTTATATCAAAATAAACCAGCTAGAAATGCATTGCTGGAGAAACTGCTGGAATATGTGAAGATGCAGGTCCCCAATGCAGACATTGAGTTTGTGGAGAGGAAAATTGGTAGTTTGAGAAGCACATATAGGAAGAAGCTTAAAAAGGGCCAGACTTACATGAGATCAGGAACTGCAGCAGAGGATGTCTATGCACCCAGTCCGTGGTACTATAGCAGGATGCAGTTTCTGGAAGACCAGATGGAAGCCAGGGAATTGGTTTCTACACTTCCATCCACCCTTCTCTCAACCCTAGCTAAGGCTTCAGAGGACCAACCTGGGCCTTCCACCCTGGAAGAAGTTGAGGAGCCCAGCTGGAGCCAGGTATAGTATTTTTTAACATATTTATTTTCCGAAAATGATTGTTGTTAACTAGATGTTATTCTTGCTAACAAATGAATGATTTAACAAAAAGTGTTTGGCATATCAATTGACAGTAGGGGCCAAAAATGAGTGGGACAAAAATGAAAAATGCTGGGGTCAGAATGATAGTCTTTTCTATTTATTAACATTCAATTTGGAACAGTCATGAGCTGTAATTTGGGTGTTGATTGATGAACCAAAAACTAAAAGTATGTCCCTTTTTCATACCCAGGAAGACCTCAGCCAGGACAAGGCTCTGGGATGTGTCAGCCAGGAGGAGGTGGGGGTAAGTGGCAGCCAGGAGGTGGCAGGGCTCTGTAGCCTCACTCAATCCCAGGTGCCTCCCCTCCGCCTTCCAACAAAAAAGGCCAGGAAGGTGAGTAACGTGGAGGATAAGAGATAACATGCACTTCTGTATGCTCGCCCATCTTCCTCCTCCTCCTCCTGCCACAAGTCCACCTCCAGAGCCACAGCCTCCAAGGAAGGCTGCAGGGAAGGCTGCAAGGATGACAAGAAAGTGATGGTCTGGGCTCAGTCTGGTCTGATAGAAGACACAGGCTGTTGTAGTACCACAGCCTGGGGCATATATGTAATCTGCTGCTGTTCATGATCTCTGGGAGTCCTAGACCAGATTGTGCTCCCCATTATATGGACTTCTCGAGCTACCAATTTTATTTTCCAAATAGTTGATGTGTGCCCTGGGGTAGAAAGGCTTCACAAATTCCAGCAGTTTCTCCAGCATTGCCTTCTTTATTTTGTTATCAGCCAGAATAAATGGAGATTTTTTTTTGAAAATACTTGCCTATGTGTTTTTCTTCAAATAGGACAGTTTGTTTTTGTGAATAGACAAGTACATTTCAAAAATAAAATGTCAAATTAACAAGGGACACCAACCAACCTCCTTGAGCTTTAAGAAGACAAGATAATAATGTTGTTGTGTAATCTTGACACAAAAAAAAATAAGAAATGATGGAGATGACTAGAAAATAATAAAAAAAAAATCCAAAGAAAGAGATAAAAAAAATCCAAACATTATTATGGAGATCTGGCTTGAAAAACAAAAAAGATTATATATGAGATCAGGAGAAATAATGAAGAAAGAAGTTTGTGAGAACTCTGTGTGAATATGAGCAGCAAAACAACTTCTTTCTTCTAGCATTATAAAGAAGAAGAGAATTCGCTGCATTAACCGCTTAAGGACTGCCTCCTGTACATTTATGTCGGCAGAATGGCATGCCTGGGTACATCAACGTACAGGTATGTTGCTCTTTAAGTGCCCAGTCATGGGCCCAGTCGTGGGTCGCTTAAGGACTGCCTCCTGTACATTTATGTCGGCAGAATGGCATGCCTGGGTACATCAACGTACAGGTACCTTGCTCTTTAAGTGCCCAGTCGTGGGTCATGCGCACGCCGCCTGCAGCATGCTCGCGACCCGGTCCTGAGCTCCGTGACCGTGGCCGCGGGACCTACGGATCTGATTGCCGCTGGTGTCCAGCGATTGGGTCACAGAGCTGAAGAACGAGGAGAGGTAGGTGTAAACAAACCTCTCCCCGTGCTTCCTAGTGTGGTGTTCCCTGTTATAGGGAAAGACGATCAGTGATGTCACATGCCAAGCCACGCCCCCAACAGTAAAAAAACACACACACACACATCACACTTAACCCCTCCCCGCCCCCTAGTGGTTAACTCCTTCCCTGCCAGTGTCATTTACACAGGAATCAGGGCATTTAAATAGCACTGATTGCTGTATAAATGACAATGGTCCAAAAATGTGTCAAAAATGTCCGATGTGTCGGCCATAATGTAGCAGTCACAATAAAAATCGCTGATCGCCGCCATTACTAGTAAAAATATATGTAGAAGAAGACATATCGGCCTAAACTGAGGAAAAAAATGTTTTTTTTTATATATTTTTGGGGGATATTTATTATAGCAAAAAGTAAAAAATATTGAATTTTTTTCAAAATTGTCGCTCTATTTTTGTTTATAGCGCAAAAAATAAAAACCGCAGAAGTGATCAAATACCACCAAAAGAAAGCTCTATTTGTAGGAAAAAAAGGATGCCAATTTTGTTTGGGAGCCATGTTGCACGACCGCGCAATTGTTAGTTAAAGCGACGCAGTGCCAAATCGCAAAAAAGGGCCTGGTCCTTTGGCTGCAAATTGGTCTGGGGCTTAAGTGGTTAAACTATTAAAACAAATTCAGCGTGACAAATGTGCTATGTCCATTACAAACCGTAGTTTTACCAGACTGATTGCGTTTTAGAGGCATGGCCATGACTCCTTCATCAGCAAATATTGAGCATGTTAAATAAACTATAATGTACTAAAAGTGGCTTGGCTCCTCCCCTGCCCCTCCTGTCGGGATGTGATATAGTCTATGCCACTGATAGAGATACCCCATGTGGGAGACTTTTTCATAGCCAGGCCACACATAGAGGCCCGACATGCAGGGAGCACCGCCAGGTGTTCTCAGGGCATACATTTCTCAAATCTAATTTTACTACCTATTACACTTTTGTGAGGCACTGCAGTGGCATGGATGTGGCATGGATGAGAACTTATGTGGCATGGATCAGCATGAATAGGGATGGATGAGCCGTGGATTGGGATGGCTGAGCATGGTTGAGCCATAAATGTGAATGGCTGAGTATGGATGGGATGACTGAGCAGGAATGGTTATGGCTGGGTATGGTTGGGTATGGTTAAGTATGGCTGAGTATGGATGGGATGGCTGAGTACGTATGGGTATGGCTGAGTATGGCTGGGCACGGCTGAGTAGGGCTGGGTATGGCTGGGTACGGCTGAGTCTGGTTGGATATGGCTGAGTATGGCTGAGTACGGATGGGATGGCTGAGTACAGATGGGTATGGCTGAGTACGGCTAGGTACGGCCGGGTACGGCTGTGTACGGCTGGGTACAGATGGGTATGGCTGAGTACGGCTAGGTACGGCCGGGTACGGCTGTGTACGGCTGGGTATGGCTGAGAATGGCTGGGTATGGCTGAGAATGGCTGGGTATGGCTGAGTATGGCTGGGTATGACTGAGTATAGCTGGGTATGGCTGAGTATGGATGGGGGTGAATGGATGGCTGAGTATTGCTGAGTATGGATGGCTGAGCATGGATTGATGGATGGATGAGTATTCCTGGGTATGGATGTCTGAGCATGGATGGATGGATGAGTATTGCTGAGTATGGATGGCTGAGCATGGATGGATGGATGAGCATTGCTGAGTATTGTTGGCTGGATGAGTATGGCTGAGCACGGCTGAGTACAGTGGGTACGGCTGAGTACAGCTGGGGATGGCTGAGTACGGATGGGATGGCTAAGTACGGATGGTGTGGCTGAGTACAGATGGGTATGGCTGAGTATGGCTAGGTACGGCCAAGTATGGCTGAGTGCGGTTGGGTATGGCTGAGAATGGCTGGGTATGACTGAGTATGGCTGGGTATGACTGAGTATGGCTGGGTATGACTGAGTATGGCTGGGTATTGCTGAGTATGGATGGCTGAGCATGGATTGATGGATGGATGAGTATTGCTGAGTATGGATGTCTGAGCATGGATGGATGAGTATTGCTGAGTATGGATGGCTGAGCATGGATGGATGGATGAGCATTGCTGAGTATTGTTGGCTGGATGAGTATGACAGAAGGATGGCTGAGCATGGATGGATGGCTAGATGAGTCTGACAGAGGGATGGCTGAGCATGGATGGATGGCTGGATGAGTATTACAGAGGGATGGCTGAGCATGAGTGGATGGCTGGATGAGTATGACAGAGGGATGGCTGAGCATGGATGGATGGCTGGATGAGTATGACAGAGGGATGGCTGAGCATGGATGGATGGCTGGATGAGCATGACAGAGGGATGGCTGAGCATGGAGGCTGGCTGGATGAGTATGACAGAGGGATGGCTGAGCATGGATGGGTGGATGGCTGGATGAGGCTGCAATGGGCACAGATCAGCGCTATTGGCACTACATGTCCAGCCCACAGCACTGCTGCACCCGATCTCTCCCCTCTCTGCTCACACTGTACTGATTGGTACAGAGAGGGGAGAGAGGAACCGGACATGACGCCGGTTTGTTTACAAGTGATCGCTCCTTCATATGACGGGGCGATCACGTGGTAAACGGCTGCTGTCAGCGGCCGTTTACCGTGATCCATGATGTCCCCGGCCCGGTTACGAATACTCCCATGTGCATGCCCCAGGGGCACGCAATTCTGGCAGGATATCAGTGTACGCCCTCTAAGAGTTATCGAGCCACGCTGTAGCTTTCATTCGGCTATGGCGCAGTTGTTAAAACCCTTATTGACAATTTTCTCAAGTTCTTTCTTGTAACTTTTTATGGGATCCCTAATTAAAGGATTATATTATATCTCCCACAATTCTATGCATTTCTGACAGGAATTGAGGTTTTCCCAGACCCAATCAGTGTATAAAAAGACCAGTCAAACAAAGAGAGGAAATAGAGGGGGGAGGCAGATAAAATCAAAAAAGAAAAAGGATGTAAATGGAGTTGGAATTTATAATCTAAGTCTTAAAATCTTAACGGATTCAGAAAAAAAATGGTCTTGGGTAAGGGTCTGGAAATATGTACATAAACTTAATATTAAATGCTATTTGATTACGAATCCCATTAAGGACATTATAATAGCCTCTTCCAACGCATCCTTATTTAACCCCCCTGGAGCATTAGCCCATTCTCTCAAAGTTTTTTCGGGAAGTGGTCCTAAGGGATTTGGATCGGACTAAGGTTTGGAATGCTAAGACGCAAAAGGATGTGGAAAAAGGTTTGGATGCTTTGTGTAGAAACAAAGAATTAGTAATTCGACCAGCAGATAAAACGGGTTGGAATCGTCATTCTCGACAGGTGTGATTTCCTGTCGGAAATGCATAGAATTGTGGGAGATCGGGAAACATATACCCCTTTAATTAGGGATCCCATGAAAAGTTACAAGAATAGAACTTTGTCAATAAGAGTTTTAAGCAAGGCATCTTAAATAAAAAGGAGAAACAATTTTTAGTACCCAGGGCACCTCGCACCCCAATAACATTCTATTTACCCAAGTGTCATAAAAGTTGAACTTGTCCCCCGGCTTGTCCCATAGTCAGTGGCATTGACTCTGTCACATCCCAGGTGAGCAAGTATATTGATAACCATCTTCAACCCCTTGTACAGAAAATTCTCTCATATATAAAGGATACCAGGCACACCATTAATTTGTTGTCTAACCAAAGACCTAATGGGCAGTTGGCTTAGTACCACAGACACTGATCCCCGTTGGAAGGCTATACAGATGGCATGTGGACTTATTCCTTAAATAATGCAGTCCACTTCCCTCATTCCTTTCCGTCATTATGCTTCTCTGTCTCAGTTCCTACATTTCTAGTCTTCACTAACTACCTAGTATTTTTGACTTTTATGGAAACATGTTGTATGAGGTTCTTTGTCTCTCCTGTCTTATACACAATGGTTTAACGTGATGCATATGGAATCCTTACACATGGGCTACATGCACCAGCATAAAAATATTTTTTTCTTCTATGATTTATCATTATTGATTAGTTTTTTGTGACCCATGTGTGTGTGGGGTGATCATGTATAGTATTCCACTTTGCTTTTATATCTTTTTAAACATATTATGGCACTTTGATATTAACCCCCTAATCGCTCAGTTAATTGCTTCAATTTACCATTAAAATTGATTTTTGGGTGGAGCTTATATGAGTATAAATGTTTACTATATGGACTACAGAGTTGCTGGCTCAATCCTTTTACTTGTTGATATCATCTATGCCCAGTAAAGACCTCAGTTGGCTTTGTGGCCTAGATATATAGATGATATCCTCCTCCTATGGTATGGTAGTGGCCCTTAACTAGAGGAGTTTATACGTTTTCTTAATGACAACCATTGGGGGATCCATCTTAACTATGAAGTGAGTTTGGACAAGAACATTTTTCTGGATCTTAAGATTTTGGTTAAAGATGGTAAATTTGTTACTTCAACTTTTTTTTAAACCAACCAATAGTACATACATACCTTTGGGCATCTGCCACCATGAACCTTGGCTGAGGTCAGTTCCTAAAAGCCAATACGTGATGTTAAGGCACAATTGCACCATGTTGGATGTGTTTAGGACACAGGATACTATCCCGACTGACAGATTTATAGAGAGTGATATAATCATGAGTCACTTCAGAGCATTATGGGCCAGGTCCAGGTCCAGGAAATGGACAGGCTTAGAAACCAAAAAATTTGAGGAAAGATATGGGTTCTTCTCTCCCATTTGTCACCATGTTTTCCATTCAACATGAAAATGAAGTGTTTAAATAAGTGTTTAATACAAAAGCATTGGCACATATTGGCTAATGATAGAGTGCTTAGTATGGTTTTACCTAATAAACCTCAAGTGATTTTTAGGGGTTCCCCCTTCCCTTAGATATAATTGCTCCAAATCTTCTTAACTCCCATCTAAGAAACCTGTTTTTTTTTTAAATCTCACAGGATATTATCAGTGTAGAACATGCCAGGTGTGCACCATTAATGGGTGCAAAAATAGAAGAGTGACCAGCTTTGTCTCTAAAAACACTTTGAGGGCTTTCGAGATAAGGCCATTACCACAGGGGTAGTGTATTTATTACAGTGCCTCTGTGGGACTCAGTTTGTGGGCAGGACTAAGCAAGCCTTACAGGTGAGGCTCAATCAACAAATCAACATTAGAAAAGATTTTAACCACTTGACCACTGGGCACTTAAACACCCTTAATAACCAGACCAATTTTCAGCTTTCGGTGCTCTCGCATTTTGAATGACAATTACTCAGTCATGCAACACTGGACCTATATGAAATTTTTGTCCTTTTTTCACACAAATAGAGCTTTCTTTTGGTGGTATTTAATCACCGCTGGGTTTTTTATTTTTTGTGCTATAAAAGAAAAAATACCGAAAATTCTGTAAAAAAATGAATTTTTCTTTGTTTCTGTTAGAAAATTTAGCAGATTAGTAATTTTTTCTTCATAAATTTTGGCCAAAATTTATACCACTACATATCTTTGGTAAAAAATAAGTACAAATTGGTGGATATTATTTGGTCTTTGTGAAAGTTATAGAGTCCACAAGCTATGGCGCCAATATCTGAAAATTGATCACACCTGAAGTACTGACGGCCTATTTCAATTCTTGAGACCCTAACATGCCAGAAAAGTACAAATACCCCCCAAATGACCCCTTTTTGGAAAGAAGACATTCCAAGGTATTTAGTAAGAGGCATGATGAGTTTTTTGAAGTTGTCATTTTTTCCCACAATTCTTTGCAAAATCAAGATTTTTTTTACTTTTTTTATTTTTTTCACAAAATTGTCATATTATCAGTTTATTTCTCACACACAGCATATGCATACCACAAATTACACCCCAAAACACATTCTGCTATTACTCCCGAGTATGGTGATACCGCATGTGTGAGACTTTTACACAGTGTGGCCACATACAGAGGCCCAACATGCATGGAGCGCCATCAGGCGTTCTGGAGCACTCAGGACAATTCTGACATTTCTCTCCTACATGTAAAAATCATCATTTATTTGCTAGAAAATTACATAGAATCCCAAAACATTATATATGTTTTTTTAGCAAACACCCTGGAGAATACAATGGTGGTCTTTGTAACTTTTTATCTCGCACGGTATTTGCGCAGTAATTTTTTGAATGCTTTTTTTTGGAAAAGAAAACACAGTAAAGTTAGCCCAATTTTTGCATAATGTGAAAGATGAAGTTACGCTGAGTAAATAGATACCTAACATGTCACTCTTCAAAATTGCACACGCTCGTGGAATGGCGCCAAACGTCGCTACTTAAAAATCCCCATAGGCGACGATTTAATTTTTTTTTACTGGTTATATGTTTTGAGTTACAGAGGAGGTCTAGGGCTAGAAGTATTGCTCTCGCTCTAACGTTCGCAGCGATACCTCACATGTGTGGTTTGAACACCGTTTTCATATGTGGGCGGGACTTACGTATGCGTTCGCTTCTGCATGCGAGCACATGGGGACAGGGGCGCTTTAAAAAAAACATTTTTTTTATTGTTCATTTTACTTTATTTATTTTAGTTTGACATTTTTTTCCCCAAAAATAATTTTTTTGATCACTTTTATTCCTATTACAAGGAATGTAAACATCCCTTGTAATAGGAATATGGCATGACAGGTCCTCTTTACAGTAAGATATGGGGTCAATAAGACCCCACATCTCACCTCTAAGCTGGGAAGCCTGAAAAAAAAAAAAAGATTCTGGCTTTGATCGTATTAGCGATTCGGTAGAAGCACTGGAGGGCGGAGGGCGGCGGGAGGGGGGGGGTGTCTATGGCTGGGTATTGCAGGGTATCACCGACTATGGCTGGGTATCTCAGAGTATGGCTGGGTATCTCAGAGTATGGCGTTGCAGAGTATTGTGTTGCAGAGCATTGCAGGGTATTGGCGGGTGTTGCAGAGCATTGCAGAGTGTTGCAGGGTATTGGCGGGTGTTGCAGAGCATTGCAGAGTGTTGTAGGGTATTGGCGGGTGTTGCAGAGCATTGCAGAGTGTTGCAGAGTGTTGCAGGGTATTGCGGAGTGTTGCAGAATGTTGCAGAGTGTTGCAGAGTGTTGCAGGGTATTGCGGAGTGTTGCAGGGTATTGCGGAGCGTTGCAGGGTGTTGCAGAGTGTTGCAGAGCGTTGCGGAGTGTTGCAGGGCATTTCGGAGTGTTGCAGGGCATTGCGGAGTGTTGCAGGGCATTGCGGAGTGTTGCAGGGTGTTGCGGAGTGTTGCAGGGCATTGCGGAGTGTTGCAGGGCGTTGCGGAGTGTTGCAGAGCGTTGCGGAGTGTTGCAGGGCATTGCGGAGTGTTGCAGGGCATTGCGGAGTGTTGCAGGGCGTTGCGGAGTGTTGCGGAGTGTTGCAGAGTGTTGCGGAGTGTTGCGGAGTGTTGCAGGGCATTGCGGAGTGTTGCAGGGCATTGCGGAGTGTTGCAGGGCATTGCAGAGTGTTGCAGGGCATTGCAGAGTATTGCAGAGTGTTGCAGGGTATTACAGAGTATTGCAGGGTATTGCAGAGTGTTGGCAGGGAATTGAGGGGTTAATTTTCGGTGAGCAGCGATGTGGGCACTGCAGATGCAGCCCACATCACTGCTGACACCGATCTCTTCCCCCTCCGCTGTACCGATCGGTACAGAGAGGGGGAGGGAGGAACCGACGTCATAACATGACGCCGGCTTGTTTACAAGTGATCACTCCGTCATTTGACGGAGCGATCACGTGGTAAACGGCCGCGAGAGCAGAATTCTGGGAGGCCGTTAATTAACGGCCTCTCAGAGTTAAACAACCACCCTGAAGCCGTTAATCGGCAATGGGCGGTTGTTAAGTGGTTAAACATCATTCTGTATCCAAACATTAAGCAGCAGTACATAATAGGAACCCCTCAAACACTTTATTTTTGGGTATAGGTAAGTATAGTCCTCATTGGAGACAGAGTTCTCTTGTTAGGAGATCTCCAAGCTTGAGATGTCCTGGATAGGGATGAGCCCAATGTTCCAGTGGAACGTAAGTTTGACTCGAACTTCAGGTTTTAGCCTGTTCGCCAAACAATATGCGGTATTCGTGGCAAATTCGAAAGCCGCCGGGAACACCGTTAACATGGGACACTAACATAAAACATCAAAAGTGCTATTTTTAAAGGCTTATATGCAAGTTATGTCATAAAAAGTGTTTGGGGACCCGGGTACTGCCCCAGGGGACATGCATCAATGCAAAATCTTTTTTAAAAAACAGCCGATTTTTCAGGAGCAGGGATTTTTTTAATGCTTGAAACAATAAAAATGAAATATTCCTTTAAATATCATGCCTGGGGGGTGTCTATGGTATGCCTGCAAAGTGGCACATTTTTACCATGTTTAGAACAGTACCACAGCAAAATAACATTTCTAAAGGAAAAATTGTCATTTAAAACTGATCGTGGCTGTAATGAATTGTAGGGTCTCGGCAATATAGATAAAACTCATTGAAAAAAAGAAGAGCATGGGTTCTCCCCCCAGTCCATTACCAGGCCCTTCAGGTCTGATATGAAAATTAAATTAAGGGGAACCCTGCACCACATCTAAAAAATAAAAAAGCGTAGGGGTCTTAAGGGGAACCCTGGCCAAAATCTGAAAAAAAATGGTGTAGGGGTCCCCCCAAAATCCATACCAGACCCTTATCCAAGAACGCAACCTGGTAGGCCACAGGAAAAGAGGCTGGGACAAGAGAGCCCCTCCCCCTATATGAATTGGTAATGGGGTACAATGTACCCCTACCATTTCACAAAAAAGTGTCAAAATAGTAAAAAAAAAAGACAAGAGACAACTTGGGACAAATCCTTTATTAAAAAAAAAAAAAAAAAAAAATATCCCAATGTAATTGTACGCCACCCGACGGGCCGAAAAAAAAAGCTGCAATTGTTCCGCTCCCATGGGAGGCTCCAGCCGACTGATGCTTTTTCTCTGTGACAGTTCTTATATAGCTGAGGGCGGGGCCACCCGGTGACGTAATTTGGTGACCCCGCCGCCTCTGATGCCACAGGGAAGCCACGAGGAAGCCCCCATGGTGTCAGAGGGGGCGGGGTCTACTGTTTAAGTCACTGGGCGGCCCCGCCCTCAGCTATATAAGAACTGTCACAGAGAAGAAACATCAGTCGCAGGAGCCTCCCATGGAGGTGGAACTGTTTCGGCTTTTTTTTTGGTCTGTAATTTACATTGCGGGACATTTTTTTTTTTAATAAAGGACTTGTCCCAAGCTGTCGTTGTGTTTTTTTTAAAATTTTTAACACTTTTTTTTGTGAAATGGTAGGGGTACATTGTACCCCCATTACCATTACCAATTCACATGGGGGGGCCGGAATCTGGGGGTCCCCTTGTTAAAGCGTGCTTCCAGATTCCGATAAGCCCCCCGACTGCATACCCCCATAACCACCAGGCAAGGGTTGTGGGGATGAGGCCCTTGTCCCCATCAACATGGGGACAAGGTGCTTTATATTTTTAAGAATTGGTGTTGGCCTATACTTGGAAAAAATATTTTGGTGCTATTCAATTTTCATCCACGAGATATCACTCTGGATGATTCTTAGGCCGCGTACACACGGGCGGACTGTATGGCCTACTTAGTCCGTCGAAACACATTTCAGTGGACAGTCTGCTCGTGTGTGGGCTTCAGCTGACTTTTTCAGCGTGCAGTCTGGCGTACTAAGTATTTCGGATTTTTCGAAATTCTGTCCGTCATACTTTGGTTTCAGTGGACAATCCGCTCGTCAGTAGGCTAGTTCGACGGACTAAGAATGGCGCATGCTCAGAAAGGATTTACACGGCGGAAGGTTGCATTGCTGTGTATTGGACTTCCTATTTCTACTCCCGTCGTACGTGCTGTACACGTCATCGCGCAAGCTTTCGACGGACTGTTTGTGCATCCGTGTGTGGTCAAGTCCGTTCATTCGAAAGTATGACGGACTGTCCGTCGGATTGTATGACGGACTAAGTAGGCCATACAGTCCGCCCGTGTGTACGCGGCCTTATTGCTACACCATTGAGGGAAATGTAGCACCTCTGGTTATTAAAAGTTAGCAATGTAATTAATTGAGATATGTTTTTGGCGTTATATGGTTTTCAACCATTAGTTATCATAAAGGATGTTTTTAATGTTATGACTTCATTCATAGTAATGTTGTATTTTTTGTTATTTATATTTTGTTGCAGCCTATTGAGGAATAATTTGAGGATGGTATTATGATGCTCATTTCTCAATGACCTTTGGTGTCATAGGATTCTTCAGCCACTAGATGTCGCACATGACAATTTTAGTGGTGTGACTATATCAAGGATTATATGGCGTTTCCTGTTGTTTGAATTTGGATTACGCCATATGTTTGGTTTTAGCCAGTAAATGTTTATCAGGGAGGATTTAATGTTATGAATGATATTTCCTGCTGTCTGGTTCTATTTGCACTAGATGTCATTTAGGATGACTACAATGTTGTGACTACATTTAGAAAAATGTTGCACTTCCTGTTGTCATATTGTAGCTGTGCAGATATGGTAGTATTTCTGTCCACATTTTGAGGCCATTTTTTGATGATGCCGTTTTTGAAATATTGCTGAAACAATATAAGGAGTCAGTTTTTTTCCTATTCTTATTGTAAGGACTTAGAATTTATTATTTTTGATTCCTTTTGTGGGGAGTCAGGGTTCAAATTGGCTATACATGCTTTGATTGGCTGCCCGAGGCTCAGACCAAGGCTTGGCTAACATGTATTGTTTTTAACGCTGTGACACAGAACGCCGCCCGTGTCCCGGATGATGTCAGCTTATGATGAAACATGTAGGGTGGAGGGACGTGCTGGCATCACTGCAATTCTCGAATCCCAGAAGGACGGTTGCTGCTATTTCGGCCCGGCCAGCTTGTTTCATTTTAAGGCGCATATACATTTCTTTTGATGTAAGTGCAATACTTTGTATACTCTGAATAAATGTTTTAAGGATTTTATGCTATGGTGAGCCAGTTATATTTTGAGTGTCGTTTCCTCCTGCCCCTACACATTTCTGTTTACCCGTTACTATGACAGAACTGCCTCACTGACCAATAGGAATTTGCAAAAGGTAGGAAAAGGCAAGTAAGCTTTGACACTATTAAGAAGTGCAGAAACAATGCCTGCCAAAACGGCCTGTAATTTGGTTGTAACTGTAGGCTTCTGTAGGACGAAGCAGGTACAGTATGTGCAAAAAGTGAAATTTTATAAAACTCATCTGTGACCAGATGAACAATGTACCTAAACAGTATATTGAGTAATAAAGGTATTATTGAGCCTAATTTTCACCAAAGTACTGTCATTCATTATATTTTAAGCATTTGTTCCGATATTGAGAATATTTTCAGTGTGCCATGTCCTTGTCATTTCATGGTTCTCAGGGCATCATGAGAGGATATAGAATAAAAAATTGTATTAATTCAGGAGACAAGAAATATAGGTATAATAGGCTCTGTTCATGGAGGCAGATAATGCTGTAGATGTCATCTAGAGCTGTGTTTTTCAACCTTTTTTCAGTCAAGGCACCCTTTAGAATCGTGCACAATCCTGGGGCACACCAGTATGTGGGCACGTTCCCACATGTTGCATTTTTTTTAATGAGCTGCTCCATGCATGTGAAACATGCAAAAGGGTGCCACAATTATTTTTAAAATTTCACAGCACCAAAAAACATAGTACTACTGTACCATGTGTTTTAGCAGGTGCAAACATACGCCTATTTGCTAGGTGTGCCATTTAGAATTATTGCACCCATGCGCATCTACAAAAGGCTGCACATTTTTGTGCAGTACGGGAAAACATGCAATTTCACACCTGTTATGGCAGTGCACCTGGCAGGAACAAGCCCTAAAATATACTCTGTGAGGCAGGTTTTAGTGGGTTTTAGTGGGTCCCCCTCCCAGCACAACCCCCCTCTCCTAGCAAAATCCCCCCAAACCCCCCTTCTAGCACAACCCCCCCACCCAAATCACCCTTCAAGCATAAACGGACACAAATCCAACCCTCCCAGCACAAGCCCTACCAAATCCCCCCTCCTAGCACAACCCCCCACCCAAATCACCCTTCCAGCACAACCCCTCCTAGGTAGCAAAATCCCCCCAAACCCCCTGCTAGCACAACCTCCCACCCAAATAACACTTTGAGCATAAACAGCCACAAATCCTCCCTCCGACCACAGCCCCCAACCTGCTCCAAAATCCTCCACCTAGCACAATTACCCCCCAAATCTCCTCTCTTCCTAGCACAAATTCTGTCCCTACAGTAGTTACAAGAAGCCAAAAGGGGGAGAGAGCCAGGAGAAGGTGTGTGTTATGTTCTCTATCCCCCCAGCTCCTCTCCTCCCTGTACAATCAGATCTAAGTAATCCTCTGTTAACTGTTAACTCATGTGCTAAAGGAGGGAGAGAGCAGGGTTAACTCCCGTGTAAAGAGGAGGCAGAGAGCTGTCTGCACCTCCCCCTGCTCTCTGCTCCTCTCTGTACTCTTGCCTGTGTTCTAACGAGAAATGCCCCCCATCGAAAACTGCTTCTGATGGGTCAGCGCATGAGCAGTAACAAATGTCATTCCAACTGATATGTTGATCAGCTGGCATGACGACAACACAGCGCATGTGCACATTGTCGGAGACATTATCTGACGCTATGCAAACAGCGAAGGGAGGATGTTCTTGTCAGATTGTGCCTCACCGTTGCTGGGAGGGTTTTGCATGTTTTGAACGCTGTGTTTTCTGTCTGTTGCATGGCAGGTTTAGTGTGATAAGCGGCATGTTTTGGCTGTGCCTAAGCGCGGGATAAAACACACACAAAACCCACCCTTCAAGACACCCACCACCCGCTCCGCAATAGTGAGGCAGAATCTGGCAAATACATTCTTCCTCGGTGCTTAGTAGATTGTCTAATACTGACTCCAACAATCTGCACATGCACCATGTTGACGTCACGCCATCTGACCAACATATCAGTTGAAGTTACGTTGGTTACTACGCATGCGCAGACACATCGGAGGCATTTTTGGATGGGGAGCATATCTTGATAGAACACCGGTGAGCATACCAACATTTTGAGATGGAAATGAGGGACACCTACTAGCAAATGTATAAAGGCATAGGACAAGCCCCCTTGCTACACTCCCTTAAAGGAGAATTAACCAAAAAAAAGGTTAATTCAATCCACAAGGGCTTTTTTTTACCACTACTATTCCTTTAAATTGGCTTTTAAAATTTACAAATGCAGCAATTTAGAAATTGGATGCAAGGTTTAGCATTGGGAAACACTTTTTGAAAGACAAAAAGTGCATTTTATGTACAACTATATAGATCAGACCAAAATGAGGGACAAATGAGGAGGAAAGAGGGACAGAGGGACATTGCTACAAATCAGGGACAGTCCCTCGAAATCAGGTACAGTTGGGAGCTATGCCAGTAAGTCCTCGGTTGGTAGGACGCAATCAGGCAGCCAGCTCACCTTTCTCTTTTGCTGGCAAGAGTACAGAGAGGAGCAGAGAGTGGGAGAGGTGAGGGCACAGCTCTCTGCCTCTTCCACAGGAGTTAACCTTGCTCTCCCCCTCCTGTAGCACAGAAGCTAACAAAGGATCGCTCAGATCAGGCTCTTGCCACGGTGTCCCAAGACTCCTTTTGGCACCTTGGTTGAGAGACAGTGGTCTAAGGCAGCAAGAAAATGTGTACAGCATATGAATCTGTCATGTTAAGAAGCCAGACGTTTGGGTTTTTAATGCCTCAGCAACAGAATCTGCAGACCTTGACACCTTAGAATTTAATGACATCAGAGCGAGAAATTGTTCTTTAAATCTAAAACATTTTCTTCAGAGATTAAATTACAGGAAATTAAATGTCTTGAGCTGAAATGTCTCTGTCAGAAGCAAGATAGCAATTGGCTAAGCACAGCGGTGTCCTTACTAAAATACATCACATACTTTTCTAGGGTTCTTCTCAACAGCACCGACATTGTCAAATGTACGAAAGGTGGTACCTGCCTGCTTGGTCTCATACTTGTAGACAGAAACAATGAGAATTACCTGAATATTTCACATTTATCCTCTGTCAACTTCAACCAATTAATTCTAAGATTTTTGAAAAGAAAAAAACAGTTCATTCTACCAACAACTTTGGAGTCGTGTTATGTTCCAGATATTCATGTGCAAGGTAGAAAAGTGGGAAATGTAACAAATCAAAATAAAGCATGGCGCTCAAGAGAATGCAAACCAATAACACAATACCTAAAATCCATGCGACAAATAAAATAAAGTGCAAAAGTAATTCAACAATAAATAAAGTGCAGTATTATTTCATCAATGGATAAAGTGCAGAAATAATTCATCAAATAAATAATCATTTGTGAAAACCAATTCCTACACATAATAGTAAAAACACACAATCCCTGCAGAAAATATACTTGTTACACCAGTTCATCTAAATAAAGTGCAGTGCTTCTCCTTCAATCACATTCAGATCAGTGATGTGATGTGCCAATTTTCACTGTGCTTTTACCACCAACAGCACTCCACACTCACAGAATCATATAGCTGTGTAAATTATAGGCAGCAAAAGTGCTCAGTGGAGTCACCCAAACAGCAAAACCTCTCCTCTGGATGCGGTCCTTTTAATTAGATGCCTCACTAGTTATGGCACAGGCTAGGTTAACGTTGCCCAAGACAAGCAGGTACAAAGCGTAGCTGTATAGGATAAATGCAAACCAACCAGAGCCAGAAACAACTTTCAGAATGTAATATTTATTTGGTACAATCCTGCATACAGCACAGAGCATGTAAGGATAAGAACACCAGCACTTACAAATATGGCCACTGCATACAGTCAATGCAGATTTGTGACATCAGTGCTCTTACTCTGCTCACCATGTTTCACACTCTAACACAGTTATTATCAACCAGGGTTCTGTGGAACCCTAGGGTTCCTCCAGAGGTTGCTAGGGGTTCCTTCAGTATTGGGCCATTTCTGCTTCTCGGATAAGTTTCCACTGACACCATTGATCTTTTTAGCTATCTGTAAGGAGGTTATTCTTCCCAATGACCACAAGTGTAAAGACCATTCTTCCCACTGACCATCACACTAATGTATCATGAGTTGTAGAGTTCTAATTGTTAGCAGGGGTTCCCCGAGACTGGAGAACTATATCAAGGGTTCCTCTGGGTTGAAAAGGTTGAGAAAGGCTTCTCTAACACATCATCAGGGGTCAAAAGCTGTAATGGCCTTACCTTTTCAACTCAATGTTGGGTCTGATTATTTAAAGTGATTATAACAGCTTCCCTATTTTTTATAAAAATAATTAACATGTTATACTTATCTTCTCTGTGCAATAGTATTGCACAGAGCTGCCTTGATCCCCGTTTTCTGACACTTTAGGCCCCTCCTCTTTTTCATGTGCCAGAATAGGAATCTGCTTCCTATGGTGGCGCACTTGTGGGCCCTCCGGTTCCTCCTCATAGGATTTTATTGAGAGCAGCAGGAGCCAATGATGCCTGCTGTTGCCTCTGTGCTCATACACTTACTGAGACATTTATGCCTTAAAAATTGAGGGTTAAAAAAAAAAAAAAAAAATTCTTGTTATGGAAATTTCTGGTTGAGACACTGAAAACAAAAGTTAACTCTGCAAATGCAGAAACAGACTCACAGGACACAATTACTGTGTTTCAAGTATCTGTTCTGACAAAATATATTATTGCATTCTATTTTATACAGAAGATAAGAAAGGGGGGGTAGTGTGAGGTGTTTTTAAAAGCTAGCAAATAGAAATAATGTCACAACAGTTGGAAAAAGGAAAACCTTGAGAAGGGAGGGGGAGAGAGAGATAGAGAGAGCTTCTAGCAAAGTTGTGTCTGTGTGTTAGGTGAAGGTTACAGAGCACATTTCAACATTGCAAACAAGATGAAGTCTCTTGTGCTGAAGTGAACAATATAGTAAAAGAACATGTCAATTAGGGATGAGCCGAACACCCCCCCGGTTCGGTTCGCACCAGAACTTTCGAATGGACCCCAAATTCGTACGAACTTTAGAACCCCATTGAAGTCTATAGGACTCGAACGTTCGAAATTAAAAGTGCTAATTTTAACGGCTAATATGCAAGATATTGTCCTAAAAAGGGTTTGGGGACCTGGCTCCTGCCCCAGGGGACATGGGTCAATGCCTAAAATGTTTTTAAAAATGGCCGTTTTGGCGGGAGCACTGATTTTAATGACGATTAAAGTGAAAAAAAAAGTGAAATATTCCTTTAAATATGGTACCTGGGGGGTGTCTATAGTATGCCTGTGAAGTGCCACGTGTTTCCAGTGTTTAGAACAGTCCCTGCACAAAATGACATTAAACGGAAATAACACCATTTAAAACTGCTTGCGGTTTTAATGTTATATCTGGTTCCTGCAATATGGTTGAAAATCATTGAGAAAAATGGCATGGGTAGCCCTCCCTGCCCATTACCAGCCCCTTTGGGTCTTGTACGCATATTAAGGGGAACCCCGTACCCATATTAAAAAAAGGAAATGCGTGTGGCCCCCAGGCCCTATATACTCAGAACAGCAGTATACAGGCGGTGCAAACAAGACAGGGACTGTGTAGGTTTGTTGTGTTAAGTTGAATCTGTTTGTAATTTTCAACTGGTACATTTTTAAAGTGTAGCTCCAGTCAAAAAAACAATTTTTAAGCTTTTTGGAAAACATAGGGAAGGGTTATCACCCCTGTATAATTTGTTTTGTCGTACTTTTTTCATCTGACTTGCTGTTGTCTCCTTCCGTTTGCAAGTAGGAGATGTTTGTAAGTTGGATGTTTGAAAGTAGGGGCCTGCCCTATATGCTCTGCAGAAATGGCAGAACAAGGTGTTGGTTTTGCCACAACATTGTAAGCCCTCAAAGTGACTCTTGGTGGGCGCTGGAGCGCCCTGCTGTGAATGTTTATATCAAGAATTGTAATTACATGCCATTGTTGAACAGTGGTAGAAAAATTGACCTTTGGTGGTTGTGGTGCTGGTGCCACAACACTATAAGTCCTCACAGTTACTCTGGGTGGGCACAGGAACGGGCCCTCCTGTGAAATATTATATCAAGAATTGTAATTACATGTCCCTGTTAAACAGGGGCAGAAAAATTGGGCCTTAGGCACTGGCGCTGGTGCCACGACACTGCAACCACTCCCATATACTCTTGTTTTATTGCAGGAACTAGCCCTGCTGCAAAGCATTGCATCAAAAATTGTAATTAAACGCCCCTGTTGAACAGGGGCAGAAAAATTGGGCCTTAGGCACTGGTGCTGGTGCCACCACACTGCAACCTCTCCCATATACTCTAGTTTTATTGCAGGAATTAGCCCTGCTGCAAAGCATTGCATCAAAAATTGTAATTAAACGCCCCTGTTGAACAGGGGTAGAAAAATTGGGCCTTAGGCACTGGTGCTGGTGCCACCACACTGCATCCTCTCCCATATACTCTAGTTTTATTGCAGGAATTAGCCCTGCTGCAAAGCATTGCATCAAAAATTTTAATTAAACGCCCCTGTTAAACAGGGGCAGAAAAATTGGGCCTTAGGCACTGGTGCTGGTGCCACCACACTGCAACCTCTCCCATATACTCTAGTTTTATTGCAGGAATTAGCCCTGCTGGAAAGCATTGCATCAAAAATTGTAATGAAACGCCCCTGTTAAACAGGGGCAGAAAAATTGGGCCTTAGGTGCTGGTGCCACCACACTGCAACCTCTCCCATATACTCTAGTTTTATTGCAGGAATTAGCCCTGCTGCAAAGCATTGCATCAAAAATTGTACTTAAACGCCCCTGTTAAACAGGGGCAGAAAAATTGAGCCTTAGGCACTGGTGCTGGTGCCACCACACTGCAACCTCTCCCATATACTCTAGTTTTATTGCAGGAATTAGCCCTGCTGCAAAGCATTGCATCAAAAATTGTAATTAAATGCCCCTGTTAAACAGGGGCAGAAAAATTGGGCCTTAGGCACTGGTGCTGGTGCCACCACACTGCAACCTCTCCCATATACTCTAGTTTTATTGCAGGAATTAGCCCTGCTGCAAAGCATTGCATCAAAAATTGTAATTAAACGCCCCTGTTAAACAGGGGCAGAAAAATTGGGCTGATGGCATCACCCAGAGCCAGAAATGTTCTTCCAACATATCAGCGGAGGAGGAAGAGGATAGACAATCAACATAACAGGACAGTCACTCAGCATCAGCATAGGCAGTCTTGAAGGGATGTGATATTTCAAAAAAATTATTCGGTTACATCAGCTTCAGGTGCTTGGTAGCTGTGGGTGATCCAAGACTGATTCATCTTGATGAAGGTCAGTCGATCAACTGATTCGGTGGACAGGCGCACCCTGTGATCGGTAACAAAGCCACCAGCAGCACTGAAGGTGCGTTCCGAAAGAACGCTGGATGCAGGACAGGCCAGTAGCTCAATTGCATACTGTGGAAGCTCTGGCCAGTGATCCATCCTCAAGACCCAGTAAGCCAGAGGATTTTCAGTGGGAAAGGTGTCCAAGTCTGACCTTGCCCCTAGGTATTCCTGCACCATGTAAATCAGACGCTGGCGATGGTTGCTGGAACCGATCATACCTTGGGGCTGCGGACTAAAAAATTGTCTGAAAGCATCAGTCAGACGGCCACCTTCTCCACCGCTCCTTCTGACCAATGCCTCAGCAACACGTTGTCCAGGACCAGGAGTTTGTAACCTCCCAGTCTCTGGGAACGCGTTGCACAGACCTTTCTGCAAGGCCTCCCGGAGATGTCTCATCCTCTGCTCCCTCTGCGATGGCAAGATAAGGTCGGCAACCTTACCCTTGTACCGTGGATCAAGGAGAGTGGCCAGCAAGTAATGGTCCCTCTCCTTGATCCGAAGAATACGAGGATCCTTCCGCAGGCTTTGCAGGATCAGGGAGGCCATGCAGCGTAGGTTAGCTGAGGCATTCGGTCCGGAGTCCTCTGGGTCACTAAGGACAACATGATCCGCAGCTACCTCCTCCCAGCCACGTACAAGTCCACGTGTTTCTTGGGACTGTAAATCATCCCTACAAGACTGCTGCTGCTGATGCTGAGTGCCAGCCTCCACCTCCATGCTGACACAATCATCCTCCTCCTCCTCTTCCTCCTCCTCATCCTCTTCCTGTGTGATGGGTGGCACAGCAGGAACACTGTCTGGATAAAGGGGGCCTTGAGAGGCAAGGAAGTCCTCCTCTTCCTGCCTCTGTTCTGCCTCAAGTGCCCTGTCCATTATTCCACGCAGCGTATGCTCCAAGAGGTGGACAAGAGGTACAGTGTCACTGATGCATGCACTGTCACTGCTCACCATCCTTGTGGCCTCTTCAAACGGTGACAGGACAGTGCATGCATCCCTGATCATGCCCCACTGGCGTGGTGAGAAAAAACCGAGCTCCCCTGACCCTGTCCTGGTGCCGTAGTCGCACAAGTACTCATTGCTGTCCTTTTTGAGCATCCCCTCTCTCTGCATTCACGCTACTGCCTTCCTCTAGCTGAGTGTCATCATCAGAGGCTACAAAACACTGGGCATCCTCCTGGAGCATGTACCCAACACTGTGCTCAAAGAGTTCAGGAGACTCCTCAGGAGGACGTGGTGGGTCTAGGGAAGGAGTCACTGATGATGACATTGAACGAGGGAAGACGATGCGTTGGCAGCTGCTTTGCTAGTACCCTGAGACTGGGTGAGAGAGGATGAGGAGGATGAAGAGGGCTTGGTCATCCACTCTACCAAGTCATTGGCATGTTGCGGTTCAACATGTCCAGCTGCCGAAAAGAAGGACAAGCGTGTCCCATGGCCACGTGCTGATGACAATGCACCGCGTCCACGACCAGCACTGTTGTCTCTAGACACAGAGCCTGCTTGCCCTCTTTTATCGGCTTGCGCCTGTCTGCCTCTCCTTGCTGGCCTTCCAGACATGGTAATGGCCTGAAGGGAGTTGGGAAAAACAGCAGTTGGGTAGTGTATATTGTGCTGGAGGCACACAACACCCACTAACTCCTGCAGATGCCTTTATTATAGAACACCAGAGATAAAGGTGTATACTGTAATGGAGTCACACAACACCCACTAAGCCCTGTAGATGCCTTTATTATAGAACACCAGAGATAAAGGGGTATACTGTAATGGAGTCCCACAACACCCACTAAGCCCTGCAGATGGCTCTATTAGAGAACAGCAATAAAGGGTAGATACAGGTGTATATTGTGCTGGAGGCACAAAACACCCACTAACTCCTGCAGATGCTTTTTTTTATAGAACACCAGAGATAAAGGGGTATATACAGATGTATACTGTGCTGTGCTGGAGGCACACACAACTTCCAATAACTCCTGCAGATGGCAAGTGGGCTCAAATAGAGAAGAGCTATGTAGGTGGATATAGCGGTGTGTACAGGGTACAGAGCATGCAGACAGCACGCACAAGCTCCTAACACTACTGACTGCAAGCTCTATTATAAAAGATAGATCACTAGCTATATAGGTGAGGTGAATATAGCGGTGTATACTGCGGTCAGAGCACACAGACAACAACCACTACAGAAGAGCAAGATCGAAAATCGGCCGATAACGATCGGTGTATACTGTGTTGAAGGTACACAGAACACCCACTAACTGCTTCAGACGCCAACACACTACACAAGGCCGCCGTGCTGGCGGCCTTATATAGTGTGGGGCGTGTACTACACAGCCTGAGCTATGATTGGCCACAGGCATCCTGCCTGTGGCCAATCATGGCTCTCCTCGCTGCTGGCGCTGTGATTGGCCAAGCATGCGGGGTCACAGTGCATGCTTGGCCAATCATGAGCCAGCAATGCACTGCGATGACGCAGTGCATTGTGGGCCGTGAGCGCCACACGAATTTGGCGCGAACAGCCCATAACGTTTGGAATTCGCCGAATGGGCGAACAGCCGATGTTCGAGTCGAACGTATGTTTGACTCGAACACGAAGCTCATCCCTAATGTCAATTATGCTCACCTACTGTAGGCGGATGCATCATTGATGCAATGCTGCATCTGTCTCCCCTCTGGCTCTGATGTTAGAACTGAGCAATCAAACACTGGTGATTACTTAGTTATCTTCCTCTACTCTGAGCAGAGAGCTATGACTTTCAGTCAATGGCTCTCTACTCTCCCCTCCAGCGCTCACTGCAGTGCTGGGCTGTGAAGGGGTAGGAGGGGCTGGCTCAGCCTCCAAGTGGATCACTGAGAGACTGAGCCAGATGCTGGTCCAAGCTTCTGGGCAGATACTGACCATATGGTTGGGATATTTTCAGAGCCTGGACTGACTCTGTGACAGATCACAGAAGTGCAGAATGAATGGCACTTCTGTAATCCATAAGAGAAGTATGGCCAAAAAATCTTTGGCCATCCTTCTCCTTTAACCACCTTCAGACCGGACCATTTTGCTGGTAAATGACCAGAGGTCTTTTTACAATTTGGCACTGCGCTGCTTTAACTGGTAATTGCGCGGTCATGCAATGTTGTGCCCAAACAAAATTTGCGTCCTTTTCTTCCCACAAATAGAGCTTTTTTTTGATGGTATTTGATTGCCTCTGCGATTTTGATTTTTTGCGATATAAACGTAATTTTGAAAAAAAATTTTGAAAAAAAATGATATTTTCTACTTTTTGTTATTAGAAAAATCCAATAAACTCAATTTTAGTCATACATTTAGGCCAAAATGTATTCAGCCACATGTCTTTGGTAAAAAAAATATTAATAATTGTATATTTATTGGTTTGCGCAAAAGTTGTCACATCTACAAACTAAGGTACGTTTTCTGGAATTTACGCAGCTTTTAGTTTACGACTGCCTATCTCATTTCTTGAGGTGCTAAAATGGCAGGGCAGTACAAAACCCCCCCAAATGACCCCATTTTGGAAAGTAGACACCCTAAGGAAATTGATAAGTGGCATGTTGAGCCCATTGAATATTTTATTTTTTTGCCTCAAGCGATTGAATAATGACAAAAAAATTTTTTTTTTTTACACAAAGTTGTCACTAAATGATATATTGCTCACACATGCTATGGGCATATGTGAAATGACACCCCAAAATAAATTCTGCTGCTTCTCCTGAGTACGGGGATACCACATATGTGGGACTTTTTGGGAGCCTAGCCGCGTACGGGGCCCCGAAAACCAAGCACCGCCTTCAGGCTTTCTAAGGGCGTAAATTTTTGATTTCACTTCTCACTACCTATTACAGTTTTGAAGACCATAAAATGCCAAGATGGCACAAAACCCCCACAAATGACCCCATTTTAGAAAGTAGACACCCCAAGCTATTTGCTGAGAGGCATTTTGAGTCCATGGAATATTTTATATTTTGCCACAAGTTGCGGGAAAATTACAAACTTTAATTATTTTTTTTTTTTTTCACAAAGTTGTCACTAAATGATATATTGCTCACACATGCTATGGGAATATGTGAAATGACACCCCAAAATAAATTCTGCTGCTTCTCCTGAGTACGGGGATACCACATATGTGGGACTTTTTGGGAGCCTAGCCGCGTACGGGGCCCCGAAAACCAAGAACCGCCTTCAGGTTTTCTAAGGGCGTAAATATTTGACTTCACTCCTCACTACCTATTACAGTTTTGAAGGCCATAAAATGCCAAGATGGCACAAAACCCCCACAAATGACCCCATTTTAGAAAGTAGACACCCCAAGCTATTTGCTGAGAGGCATGTTGAGTCCATGGAATATTTTATATTTTGCCACAAGTTGCGGGAAATTTACAAACTTTTTTTTTTTTTTTCACAAAGTTGTCACTAAATGATATATTGCTCACGCATGCCATGGGCATATGTGAAATGACACCCCAAAATAAATTCTGCTGCTTCTCCTGAGTACGGGGATACCACATATGTGGGACTTTTTGGGAGCCTAGCTGCGTACGGGGCCCCGAAAACCAAGCACCGCCTTCAGGCTTTCTAAGGGCGTTACAGTTTTGAAGGCCATAAAATGCCAAGATGGCACAAACCCCCCCCCCCAAATGACCCCATTTTGGAAAGTAGACACCCCTAAATTTAGGGGTACACTAGTGAGACTAGGTAATAAATGGCGGGTGCCCTGAAACTATAAAAAAAATAACTAACCAACCAGCGTCACCTGTAACAGTTATATGGTGATCACTGGTGAAAGGGTTAACTAGGGGGCAATCAGGGGGCTTTATGCGGTAGTATATGGGGGTCCCTGGCGCTATAAAAAGCTGCGGCGAACCTAAATATCTACCTGCCTAACTAGCGTCACCTGTGACACTAATACAGTGATCAGAAAAACGATCGCTTATTAGGCTGGGTTCACACTGGAGCGATGCGGGAACGCCACGAATCCGCGGCGGGTTCCCGCATCACATGCCTCCCGGCGGCAGTTCACACTGCCCTATGCGAACTGCTGGGAGTGTCAGTGAAATGTTAATGACACCCCCAGATCAGTTCGCATATCGCAGTGCGATCTGCAAACTCGGATCGCATGGTGTGAACACCCATGCGATCCGATTCTGCTGCGGACCAAAAAAAGGGTCCCGTGCGAGTTTGCGGCGGGTGCGGCGGGTGCGACATGAATTCAGCCATACTATCTGTATGGCTGAACTCGAATCGCACAGAGATCGGATGTGATTTGCACTGCAGTGCGGTGCGAATCACATCCGTTCTCATAAACCGCTGCAATGTGAACCCAGCCTTAGTGACACTGGCGACGGGGGTGATCACGGGGTTAAACCTTTATTGGGGGGGTTAGGGGGGTACCTTAGAACTAAAGGGGGCTAACCCTAACTGCCCTAACAGTTATTACAGTCACAAATGACACCCGCCGGGTGATCAGGGGGTTAAACCTTTATTAGGTAATAAATGGCGGGTGCCCTGAAACTATAAAAAAATAACTAACCAACCAGCGTCACCTGTAACAGTTATATGGTGATCACTGGTGAAAGGGTTAACTAGGGGGCAATCAGGGGGCTTTATGCGGTAGTATATGGGGGTCCCTGGCGCTATAAAAAGCTGCGGCGAACCTAAATACCTACCTGCCTAACTAGCGTCACCTGTGACACTAATACAGCGATCAGAAAAACTATTGCTTATTAGGCTGGGTTCACACTGGAGCGATGCGGGAACGCCATGAATCCGCGGCGGGTTCCCGCATCGCATGCCTCCCGGCGGCAGTTCACACTGCCCTATGCGAACTGCTGGGAGTGTCAGTGAAATGTTAATGACACCCCCAGATCAGTTCGCATATCGCAGTGCGATCTGCAAACTCGGATCGCAGGGTGTGAACACCCATGCGATCCGATTCTGCTGCGGGCCAAAAAAAGGGTCCCGTGCGAATTTGCGGCGGGTGCGGCGGGTGCGACACAAATTCAGCCATACTATCTGTATGGCTGAACTCGAATCGCACAGAGATCGGATGTGATTTGCACTGCAGTGCGGTGCGAATCACATTCGTTCTCATAAACCGCTGCAATGTGAACCCAGCCTTAGTGACACTGGCGACGGGGGGTGATCACGGGGTTAAACCTTTATTGGGGGGTTAGGGGGGCACATTAGAACTAAAGGGGGCTAACCCTAACTGCCCTAACAGTTATTACAGTCACAAATGACACCAATGCAAAAAAAAAAAAAAAAAAAGCAATTGGTGTCACTGTGACTGGGGGGGCAGGGGTAATTGGGGGGTGATCGGGGGGTAAAGGGGGGTGTGAGTGTGCCTGGCATGTTCTACTGTATGTGTGGTGTGTTGGTGCAACTCACCGAACCTCTCTCCTTGGTGCCGGAACGAAAAATACCGACACGGAGGAGAGAATACATCACTTCCTCTCCTGTGTTTACATTACAGGAGAGGAAATGATGTCACGGGACATTTTCATTCGTCGGGAGCGATCGCGAGGGGGTGGCCATGAATGAATGGCCGTCCACTCGTCCGGGATCGCTCCCGAACGAATACCGACCGCCGCAGGCACCGGGCGGGGGAGGCAAGGACGTACATGTAAGCCCTTATGCCTGCCCGTGCCATTCTGTCGACGTACATCATCGTGCGGCGGTCGGGAAGTGGTTAATGCACGGAATGCAATAAGGTAAAAAATGTCTTGCTTTTGAATGACTTTAACTTGCCAAACAACAGTCAAACAAAAATCCTTATGCAAATTAATAAATCTCTTAAAGTCTTAGCCCCTGTACACACGGTCGGAGATTTCGACAACCGAATCCATCAGATTTTGCCCGTCGGATCTTGTCCGAAACTGTTGCATACACATGGTCGGACTAAGTTGTCGAAAAATCCGATCTTTCAGAACGTGATGACGTAATTTCGTTACGATGGGACTACATTCAGGCTAGTAGCCAATAGCTTTGATGTAGGAATTTGATCTGAGCATGCGTGGCACTTGGTCCGATCAAAATTCTCTACACATGATCCGAGTATGTCCGATCGAACCAGTTGGTCGGGAAATATTTCCAACAAGTTGAAAATTTGGGTCCGACGGATATTCCGACGGAAACATTCCGATGCATACCACACACAGTCGGATTATCCAACAACACGGTCCGATAGGACACATTCCGACGGATTCTCAGATCGTGTGTACAAGGCTTTAGACCAATAGGTTATTGGGTGGGGCCTTTGGGTGGATGGACACAAACAAAGCTGTAAGGACAATTCTATATACCCTCACCACCCACTAGCAGCATGTTTCAGTTTTTTGTTTGCTATTGTCCTTCAAAGAATGGACTTCTTATCTCTGTTTTGAGAGAAACAAACTCAATTTTATTTAACCCCCCCCACGCCCCCACACACACAAACACACACACACACACACACATCTTCCTTTTTTTTCTAAAAATATTCTCTAGCAAGATTCCTTTTTTTATACATTACTACTGCAGCTTATCGCTTTTGGATCAGATAACTCATCTGAACTTTGGACGACCATACTCACGCAGAGAAGAAGATGTGGGGGGCCTGTATGTTTCTTTTGGTCAGTGGATCTTGCCTTTTTTGCTTACCCACAAACAGAATGCAGTGCTATGAGCCAGCCACAGGGTGCTGTTCAGGTCCAGGGCAGATATTGATGGTAAGTTAGGGTTCTGCCCTATTTGGAACTCAGTGTACTCCGGTACTTCTGGGGCATATCCCTCTTCTTGTTTGTCCAGAGAGATGTTTTTAACCACTACATCTACTTCATGGGTAAGTGTTACAAAAATAAGATCAAAACACCCTTTCCCTGCTAGAAAGAGAAAAACAACCCCTCCTTTTATCGTATTTTAAATGTTTTCAAAAAACGGTATCTTACGGGAATCTGTGTTATATCCATGTACATCCACATAATGGCATGCTACATTAGTACTTTTGTTGGGCCTATTATTATTAAGGTGATATCTAAATGTAGCACCCTCTACCATAGGTAGGTGCTAGCATAGGATTTTTTTGGTAGGGAAACTGTCAGCACAGGTAAATTTAGGCAGGCCTATGCTGCAAGCTAGGCCTGTTTGTTTTTATCTGTGGGAAAGGAGTGATTAGTGTAGCTGTGGGGGTAACCACCTGTACTTTATTTCTGAGGCGCCTCCCCTGCTTCTAGTGAGGATGTTCTGGAAGAGGGGCAGGGTCTTGAACTGGAGTGACAGGCAGCTCATGTGAGGACCCCTGACCAATCCCCAACTGGTATTTGCAGGGGGCAGGCCTCTCATATAAGCTGAGGTAAAAGGCCACTGGGAGGGGTTGTCGGCCAGGAGAAGTGGAGAATGGGGTACTAGACAGCAGCAGGAGGGCACCACCATCTGGAGGGGGGGTGCACCAATCGCAGGAGGAGGCCCGGTAGAACTGTGTGGGAACTTCACCTTTACACGGTCATTGGTGAAGTCTTCATCATTACACGATCATTGATGAGGAGTCATGGATCAGAGGAGAGACTGTGGGGAATAGTGGCAAATTGATGTGGCCCGAGGGTGCAGGATTTGCAAGCTGGACTTGCTGGGAACAGTAGTCCACCATTCAGCACATGCTATTAAACTACTAGGCCTCTGGGGAGAGGTACTGCAGACCTCTGGCCTAGTAGCAGCATCCAATCAAAGTCAGCATTAGAGACTATTCAGACAAAATAACAGGGGAGTGGGAATAGGACCCAAGATGTCCTTACCTTCAGTGAAGGAAAAGGAACAAACTGTGGTTTAACCTGATATAACTTTATTAGAACAATTGCACGTGGTAAAAACTGACAACGTTGTCACTTAAAAAGGCATGCCCATAAGCTCAGCCATATCCCAGTCATCCACACATGTCAATCATCTAAAGTTATTAAGTGTGACTTAATAGATAATGCTTTCATGTGTTTAGGCGAGGTGAGTTCTGGGAAACCTTGGTAGCACAAGACGGTACCCGTGTTGTGCTTAACCATGGACCTCCAGACTCCCTATTTGCCGATAGAGCTGCTGTATTAAGTCTTTACAATGTTGAAAAAAGCATTGGTCATCACAGAAAAAGAAATGCAATTTTGGCTAGAAAGTATCCCTGCTAGTTAGTGAACAAGACAGGTTTGGTTTCTGGGTGTTGCACTGTCAATCATACAGAGTAAAAATGACAGCACGCTGTGATGTAAGCATGCGACTTGAGTCAAGGAGAAACAATAGATCCACAATAAGCCTGTTAGTCATTCAGCACCATGTTTCCATGAAACAATAAAGATAGCACCGTATATAGATTGGATAGAAAAATATAGTCAGCTGAGTCAAATCACAGAGCCTCAAAAAAATGTTCAGGCTGTGATCGCTTGCAGGATATACAAGTTGAAAAGAGACTCACTGTTTGGATGATAATAGATTGGTTCTCAATTGCAGCGAAAAGGTGGTGAATCCAGAGTCCTTTGCAAGGGTCCACAGGTGTGCAGGATGCGAATCCCTGTATTCCTAGTCCTGGTGACTAGGGATGAGCTTCGAGTTCGAGTCGAACTCATGTTCTACTCGAACACTGCCTGTTCGCCTGTTCAGCGAACAGTGAACAATTTGGGCTGTTCGCAGCAAATTCGAAAAGCCGGAACACCCTATACAAGTCTATGGGAGAAATCTAAAGTGCTAATTTTAAAGGGTAATATGCAGGTTACTGTCCTAAAAAGTGTTTGGGTACCTGGGTCCTGCCCCAGGGGACATGGATCAATGCAAAAAAAAGTTTTAAAAACGGCCGTTTTTTCAGGAGCAGTGATTTTAATAATGATTAAAGTGAAACAATAAAAGTGTAATATTCCTTTAAATTTCGTAGCTGGGGGGTATCTATAGTATGCCTGTGAAGGGGCGCATGTTTCTGGTGCTTAGAACTGTCCCTGCACAAAGTGTCATTTGTGCAGGAAAAAAAGTCTTTTAAAATCACTTGCGGCTATTGTCGGGTCCCGTAATACAGAGAACACTCAATGAGTGTTCTCTGCATTAGCCTACAATTCATTCATTCATTGATTAAAAAAAAAAAAAAAAAGAAAAAGCGTGGGGGTTCCCCTAAATTTAATTACCAGGCCCTTCAGGTCTGACATGGATATTAAGGGGAACCCCGTGTCAAATTAAAAAAAAAATTGACGAGGGGGTCCCCCCAAATATCCATACCAGACCCTTCAGGTCTGATATGGATATTAAGGGGAACCCCGCATCAAATTTTTAAAAAAAATTGACGTGGGGGTCCCCCTAAAAATCCATATCAGACCTTTTATCCGAGCACGCAACCTGGAAGGCCGCAGGAAAAGAGGGGGGGACGAGAGAGCGGCCCCCCCTCCCTCCTGAACCGTACCAGGCCACATACCCTCAACATTGGGAGGACGCTTTGGGGGTCTGTGACCCCTCAAAGCACCTTGTCCCCATGTTGATGAGGACAAGGGCCTCATCCTCACAACCCTGGCCGTTGGTTGTGAGGGTCTGCGGGCGGGGGGCTTATCAGAATCTGGAAGCCCCCTTTAACAAGGGTACCCCCAGATCCCGGCCCCCCCCCTGTTTGAAATGGTAAGGGGGTACAAAAGTACCCCTACCATTTCACAAAGAAAGTGTCAAAATGGTTAAATAAGACAAACACACTTTTGAAAAATTCCTTTATTAAAAATAAAAAAAATAAAAAAAAGATTCCAGCGGTGCTAATCCACTCTTGCAATCCAGCGACGGGTCTCCGGGGTCCAGCGATGGATGATCATATCCAGCGACGGGGGATCTCTCAGTCCAGCGCTGTCCATACATCCTTCTTCTGTCTCCACTCCGGAGACACTGCGGAGATCCCAGCGCTGACGTTTCTTATATTAGGAGGGCGGGGCCACCCGTCACCTGACCCCGCCCCTCTGACGCTGGAGAGGGAAGCCAGGGGTTCCCCAGTGACGTGTGGGTGACCCCGCCCCCTCTGATGTAACGCAGGTTTCCGTTACATCAGAGGGGGCGGGGTCACCCACACGTCACTGGGGAACCCCTGGCTTCCCTCTCCAGCGTCAGAGGGGCGGGGTCAGGTGACGGGTGGCCCCGCCCTCCTAATATAAGAAACGTCAGCGCTGGGATCTCCGCAGTGTCTCCGGAGTGGAGACAGAAGAAGGATGTATGGACAGCGCTGGACTGAGAGATCCCCCGTCGCTGGATATGATCATCCATCGCTGGACCCCGGAGACCCGTCGCTGGATAGCAAGAGTGGATTAGCACCGCTGGAATCTTTTTTTTATTTTTTTATTTTTAATAAAGGAATTTTTCTAAAGTGTGTTTGTCTTATTTAACCATTTTGACACTTTCTTTGTGAAATGGTAGGGGTACTTTTGTACCCCCTTACCATTTCAAACAGGGGGGGGCCAGGATCTGGGGGTCCCCTTGTTAAAGGGGGCTTCCAGATTCTGATAAGCCCCCCGCCCGCAGACCCTCACAACCAACGGCCAGGGTTGTGAGGATGAGGCCCTTGTCCTCATCAACATGGGGACAAGGTGCTTTGAGGGGTCACAGACCCCCAAAGCATCCTCCCAATGTTGAGGGTATGTGGCCTGGTACGGTTCAGGAGGGAGGGGGGGCCGCTCTCTCGTCCCCCCCTCTTTTCCTGCGGCCTGCCAGGTTGCGTGCTCGGATAAAGGGTCTGATATGGATTTTTAGGGGGACCCCCACGTCAATTTTTTTTTTAAATTTGATGCGGGGTTCCCCTTAATATCCATATCAGACCTGAAGGGTCTGGTTATGGATATTTAGGGGGACCCCCACGTCAATTTTTTTTTTAATTTGACACGGGGTTCCCCTTAATATCCATGTCAGACCTGAAGGGCCTGGTAATTGAATTTAGGGGAACCCCCACGCTTTTTTTTTTTTTTTATATCAATGAATGAATGAATTGTCGGCTAATGCAGAGAACACTCATTGAGTGTTCTCTGTATTACGGGACCCGACAATAGCCGCAAGTGATTTTAAAAGACTTTTTTTCCTGCACAAATGACACTTTGTGCAGGGACAGTTCTAAGCACCAGAAACATGTGCCCCTTCACAGGCATACTATAGATACCCACCAGCTACGAAATTTAAAGGAATATTACACTTTTATTGTTTCACTTTAATCATTATTAAAATCACTGCTCCTGAAAAAACGTCCGTTTTTAAAACTTTTTTTTGCATTGATCCATGTCCCCTGGGGCAGGACCCGGGTCCCCAAACACTTTTTAGGACAGTAACCTGCATATTACCCTTTAAAATGAGCACTTTAGATTGTGAACGTTCGATTCCCATAGACTTTAATAGGGTTCTAAAGTTCACACGAAGTTTAGGTCTGTTCGCAGGTTCTGGTGCGAACCGAACAGGGGGGTGTTCGGCTCATCCCTACTGGTGACACACACAGGATGTTATCCACTCAAAACCAGCATGGAGCCACCTGCCCGTTTACTTCCAGTTTTTGGTGGTTTGTGGATTTCCAGTTTGCAGAGATAGGATGAGGGCTAAAGAGTGATGAAAAGCCCAGGTTGGCTATCTGCAGAGGGCATGTGTAGGCGCACACACCGACATGTTTCACCCACTTGTGACGTGGGTTTCTTCAGGGACAGAGTGGAATCTTTTGCATATAAAAGTGACAAGAAATGAATGTGCTACAGTATAAGTTTGTGCAGAAGGGAAGGATTCTTGGGAACTTTATCCTTACACAGTCATAGGTGAAGTCCTCATCTTTACACGGTCAAGGATGAGGAGTTCCTTGGAGCTATATTCTGCAGAAATTACCCAGAGGAGGAGCAATAATCTACATGGTGATGCAGGGAAAAGACTGTAGATGTTGTACATGCGCATCATTTATTCAGGCTCAAATTAAGTTATAATCTATAAATATGATCGCAAAGTAATTTGATCTATGGGCATCCCATATACCCTTTTCCCCCAACAAAGTTATACCCCCCAATAAACAAAACAAAGCAAATGACTGTTCAGTGTCTCGGATTTGATATATGGAGGTCAGGCAGCAGGGTGATATGGTGGATGTTTGTTACTAGTGGCAACTACACCGCTACATAAGACAATCACCTAGACATCCTGTGCTCCTCACAACATAATGAATCTTACAGAAAATACAAGAAATTACATAGATGACATATTGTATATAGTTTGACAATAGATATCTTGATGTTCTCCTGCTGAGGAAAAAGTCAGCTCAGGTTCTGCTGGATAGTGCAGACTCTATACAGATTCTGATGAGTTGGATCCTAAATCTTCAGAAATTATTGCTGAAAACTCATTGCTTAGAGTATCTGGGTATAATCTTGGATATTGCCCATTCCTGCCCAATCCTGTATTTTCCCTCCCCCATTCAATCTACAGAGTCTCTGCTCTGTCATTTGGACCTTACTGTCCAGAAACTACCCAACCATTTGCTATTGCATTTGGATTTTGAGACTGGTAGTGGCCTCCTTACAGGCAGTCCTTTACACCAAGTTTCGCTCCAGACTATTGAAGCTCAAAATTCTGGCAGCGTGGGACAAGCAGGCTCAGTGGATTGTCCCATGAGCCTAACCAGCAGGACCAGGCTTGCCCTGGCATCATCTGCATCCTGGCATTGGAATCTGGGACATTTCTTTTTACTGATGGTCTTGTGGGTGATCAAAGTGGATGCCAGCCTGTCAGGCTTGGGAAGGGTTCTGGGCACCTTCTAGGTGGAGGAGACCTAGTCATCAGAGTGATTTTGGCTCCTGATCAAATTTTTGGTGCTTAGTGTCTCTTCAATGCTGGACTTCTTGGCTGTAAGACCAGGATTAAATTGCAAAATGCCATGACAATATCTTCCATCAACCATTAGGTGGCATCAGAAGTCATAAAGCTCAAAGAGAAGTGAACCTGTTCAAATCATTAGTAAGACCTCATCTGGAATATGCAGTTCAGTTTTGGGCACCAGTTCTCAAAAAGGATATCGGTGAACTGGAGAAAGTGCAGAGAAGGGCAACCAAACTGATAAGAGGCATGGAGGAACTCAGCTATGAGGAAAGATTAGAGGAACTGAATTTATTCACTCTTGATAAGAGGAGATTAAGGGGGGATATGATCAACATATATAAGAGGTCTATATAGGGAACTTGGTGTCGAGTTATTCACTTTACAGTCAATAAAGAGGACAAGGGAGTACTCTTTACGTCTAGAGGAAACGAGATTTCATCTCCAAATACGGAAAGGTTTCTTCACAGTAAGAGCTGTGAAAATGTGGAATAGACTCCCTGCAGAGGTGGTTATGGCCAGCTCAGTGGATTGCTTTAAGAAAGGCCTGGATTACTTCCTAAGTGTACATAATATAACTGGGTACTAACATTTATAGGTAAAGTTGATCCGGGGAAAATCCGATTGCCTCTCAGGGGATCAGGAAGGAATTTTTTCCCCTGCTTTAGCAAATTGGATCATGCTCTGCTGGGGTTTTTTGCCTTCCTCTGGATCAACTGTGGGTATAGAATTGGGTATATGGGCTGGTATGATATTTTATATATATATATATATATATATATATATATATATATATATATATGTGTGTATATATATATATATATATATATATATATTTTTTTTTGTGGTTGAACTGCATGGACTTGTGTCTTTTTTCAACCTGACTAACTATGTAAGGATGTAACTATGAACCTAATCCTCACTAGCTGGATGTGGACTGCCTGGCTTCCTGGTACAACAACAAACTGGACCAATTTGTCACCAGGGACCTTGCAGTGGATACTCTGTTGATTCCATGGGATCAGGTCAACCTGATATACACCTTTCCCTGCTGAAGCTCTTTCCTTGCCTGGCTCTGCAGAATTAAAATTGGGAGTATTTCAGTACAGTGGTGTGACAAATGTTGGGTCATTAATCTGCTTTTGTACTAGTGTCAGCCATATGTTGTGATGGCACTCTCAACCTTACCCTGCACAGAGATTTTCCAACTTGTGAAACAACAGTCTAAGGCTAACAGATTGTATCATGATACTGTATGTTTTCAATTGAAATTATATGCATTAAAAACAATGAAACATTTTTATAAAATGGGACATATGTTTTGACTGATACCTTTAAAACCCCATACACAGGGCTCGAGTCCTGTGGGAAAGTGTGGGAATGCAGTCCCTGCACTTTTTTCACAGCAGGAACGCCATTCCCTTTGCAGGACTAGAGCTGCCCGAGCCGAATGTTGAGATGCATGCAGAGTAGCGCAGGAAGCGCCTGTCTGTAGTAAGTTTTCTCTCATATCATGCAGCACGGCTCGCTCCCCGGCGGCCCCTCCTCTCTTCTTGTCTATCCCCAATGGCTTGTGACATCATCTGGGATAGACAAGAAGAAAGGAGGGGCCGCCGGGGAGTGAGCAGCGCTGTGTGACATGAGAAAAAACTTACTACAGACAGGTGCTTCCTGCGCTACTCTGCATGCTGGCTAGTAAGATCCCCTGATGTGCCCTGTAATGTGCCCCATGATGTGCCCCGTGCCCTGATGTGCTATGTTCTCCATGCCCTGTGCCCTAATGTGCCCCATGCCCTGATGTGCTATGTGCCCTGTGCCCAAATGTGCCCCATAATATGCCCTGATGTGCTATGTGCCCCAATGTGCCCCATAATGTGCCCTGATGTGCCCCATGCCCTGATGTGCTATGTGCCCCGTGCCCTGATGTGCCATGTGCCATGTGCCTTGATGTGCTATGTGCCCTGTGCCCTGATGTGCCATGTGGCCTGATGTGCCCCATGCCCTGATGTGCTCCGTGCCCTTATTGTCTATGTACCCTGATGTGCGATGTGCCCCATAATGTGTCCTGATGTGCCATAATGTGCCCCGATATGCCATGTGCCCTGTGCCCCGATGTGTCATGTGGCCTGATGTGCCCTATGCCCTGAGGTGCCCCGATTTATTTTTATTGGTGGGGGAGTGGATCTCTGGTGGGAGTTCTCACACTTTTTTCCCCAGGACTTGACCCCTGCCCGTACAAGAATATATATGTAACTGTGGTGATGATTAAAATGAATTCTTCCAAGAGACAAATTCTTTAAGTTCTAGTTTTGGGCATTAGAGGTAAACCGTCATGATTTAAGATATCGTTTAATAAAAGACAAGAAAAACAGTGCAATCAGGATATTTACAGAAAAGACAATACCAAAAAGACAAAAAAGTAACAGCAAAACAAATTGGAACAAAAAGGATGAGTACTTTTACAGATTTTTAATTCTGGCAAAGTCTGATCCTGTGTATTATTCATTGGCCTTCAGAATGACTCTTGACACTTGTGTGGAATGTTTCAAAAGAAAAGAATAGCTTCAGAACTGCAGTTGCACTAGCTTTCTACACCCTCCCATCATCAATTAAAAGAGCTATGTTGTGGGAAGGAGTGCTAAAATGTTTGATTATACTTCTTTAACCCCTCCCTCAATGTCACTTTTATAGTTATATTGATATTTCTAAATGACCATAGTTTATGGTTAGACAACTAACTTATTATTTCACAGAATTAAGTCGCAAATTGATAGAGACTAATGGTGAGTTATGTCTTATGTGTGCCTTACTCATAAGTGTTAATGTGCCACATTAGCATCTGGCAGTTTGTAACAAAAGGGCACCTAGTCCCTATGTGACTGCTATTATTTGATAAATTTGTATATTTTCTTGTTAATAATTTAGTGCTACCATGTCAGTAGTTACAAATAATGTGTGGATTTTGAGAGATGTGTGTATAGAAAAACCACCCTCGGGTCAGGGAGTGCCAGACTCAACAGTGGAATGTATTTATGACGATCATATAAATAACATCTGTTTTACCAGCTTTCCCTAACTGTTTGTGTGTTGCCATTAGTCTTTCTCAACCAGCTAATTAAAGTTCTGCTTATCAGTACTCACGTCTGCCAGATCCTATAATGGATGTAACAACCTCCAATTAGCCGTTTACAATTCCTTATTGACAAGTTTATATTATGTACATTGTTTATATTTTTGGTGACTGATTCTCACCTTTTGCCTTAAGTGATCAATTAATCAATTATGCTTTTTGACTTTGGCCTGTGTCTCTGGCTGATCTTTTTATTATTTTTTTATTTTATTTTACAATTTCCCCTTCCATTCAAGTGTCTGTTATCAGTTCCTAAATGGTCAATTGAAAAATACTTCTCTGTCCCATATCCCTTAAATTTAGATCAGCTTATGTGGAAGTTGCAGACGTGGGTCAAGTCACAGAGAGCACAATTTTTTTGCCAATTTCTTATTTTTTTTGAACAAGTGCTTTTTTTGAACAAGTAACACAGCAGTTTAACTAACACAGTATAACTAAAGCTGTATAAGGATACAACGAGAAGAACTTTGCTCCACTCTGGAAAGACTGCAAACAAACCAACATTGTGAATAATGTATTATGAAGTCTGATTACCACTCTCTTTTCCCTCTAATATGCTCCCTCTACTCTTCCTTCTCACATTATAATACCCTGTCTTCAAATTGTCCTTACTTTACCCCTGCTCTCCATCCAATGGCTTATATATATATCACCCTCACTCCTACCCTCTCACTATTATTGCACCCATCTCCTCCTGCAAATACTTAACCCACAGTGACAGTGATATGTGACAGTGACATATCCCTCCATTTTCTAACTGCAAACTCACATCTGGCACCCTTCTGGCAACAGCCACAATCCACTCACTGTAAGGAAACCAGTAGAATCGCCTGGCGCACGCTGGCACACATGCGCCCAACGTGCACACGCAGGAACGTGCTCCTAGCTCCAATTGATGCCAGACGGCCTACTTAATGGGGGTCCCAATCACTGATCTGTGCTGACAGGTCTTCAGCTGTGTCCCTGTTACCCTAAAACCTGTGTTTGTTCTGTCTGATTCCCGTTGCTGACCTTGGCTCCTGTTGACCCTGCTCTTGGACTCTGATATATCTGATCTCTTTTTCCTGATCCCGGCTTCCCATCTGACTTGTCTCTGCCTGATGTTCCATTACCTGGTGCCCATCTGTTAATGATCCTGGCTTCCCCTCTGACTTGCCTCTGCCTGATATTCTGGTACCTTTCTGCCCGCCTATTAAGGAACCCGGCTATCCCTGTGACCTTGCTCTGGTGCCCTGCTTGGCTCAGCACTACTATCCGAGTGTCTGCCACTACAGTCCTGTGACCAGCTGCAACTTCCTGCTCTGCAACTACAGTCCTACAACCAACTGCGACTTCCTGGTCTACAACTACAGTCCTGCGACCAGCTGCGACTTACTGCTCAGCAACTACAGTCCTGCGACCAGCTGCGACTTACTGCTCAGCAACTACAGTCCTGCGACCAGCTGCGACTTACTGCTCAGCAACTACAGTCCTGTGACCAGCTGCAACTTCTTGCTATAGGTTTCCAGGTCTTCATCTGCAGGCACTCGTGTGCCTGCTGTTCCTCGGCTCCTTCTGTTTCACTCTCAGTGGGACCTGGGTTGGAGATACAAGAGAGGCCGACCTCGTCATTTCAGTCTCCCTTCAGGCATGCGACACTCACACACTCAGACTCAGTGGATCAAAAAGAGGGGGGGGGTTGATTCCTTCTATTTCCACTGAGCACCTTTCAAGTCCTTCCTACCCCTCCCTCTCTATTGCTCTCTTCTTTTGAGAACCAGTGTATTTGTCTATTTTCTCCAATTTGTCTGTGCATTGCATGGATGTATCGGCCTACTGGACCAGTATTAGACTTTTATGATGACTTCTCTGCCTGGTTACTTCCTCTCCTGTGAAATACCCACTAACATTCTTGGTGACTTTAACATCCTTGTTAATGTTAACAGCCAGGCTACATCTCAAAATCTCAACTAAACATCATCTTTTGACCTAACACAATGGACACACAGTTCCACTCACTTCGATTGTAACACCATTGACCTTGTATTTTCCCATCTTTGCACTTCTGACACCCTCATCAACATCCCTTTTCTCTCTCTGATCACAACCTCATCAGTTGTAGAGTTGTTGTCTTCAACCACCTATCTCTCCAAGCCTCATATGATTACTCGTAGAAACTTTCACAATTTTAACCATTCACTTCTCGATTCTGCTACTGATCACCTCTATGACAAAATCTCACCCCTGTCCTTTGCTAGTACAACAGTTCACTCTAATTCTCACTGGATGCACTTGTTCCTCTAAATATAACAGCCCTGTCTGTTACAACCTTAGCAAACAAACTGACAACACCAGAAATCTAAAGTTTAACTGTACTCTTGAGCGACTGTGGTGTAAAACCAAATCCCTGCGGGAATTCACCCTACACAATTTTCCCCTTTTAAAACACAATTCATGCCTCCATGCTGCCAAACAAACATATGTTGTCTCTCTTATTAATACCTTATCATCCAGCCCTCTTCTCTACATTTAACTCTACTTTATCCTCCACCCACTTACTGCCCAAGTGATTGTCAATCACTTCAAAAGCAAGACTGATGCAATTCATGAGGACACATCTACTGTACAGATACAGTATTTCCCCACTTAATATACCCTGCCTAACAGCACATGCAACACTTACCTCTTTTGAACTGGCTACTACTGAAGAGGTTACCAATCTTTTCTCAAATGCCCACCTAACCAATTGACCCTGGATCATGTTCCCTTGCAACTACTCTGGTCACCCTCTTCTTCTATCCTATGCTCTCTCACTCACGTCTTCCATCTCTCCCTATTTACTGGCATCTTCCTCTCCCCTCTAAAGCATGCACAGATCACCCCCATACCTAAAAAGCCCTCACTGGACCCCACCAAGCTGAACAACTTAAGGCCTATCTCCTTGCTCCCATTCACCTTAGTCTACAAGCATCTGAGATCCTACCTCACTGAAAAAAACCTTATTGAGCCCTTACAGACCGGCTTTCACTTGGAGCACACCACAGAAGCTGCCCTACCAAAACTGACTAATAATTTACTAACTGCTAAAACAAATGGCCACTAATCCATACTCTTACTACTAGACTACTAGACTTTTCTGTGGCATTTCATACTGTTGACCATGTACTCCCTTTCCCTCCAAGATTCTGTTCTTTCCTGGTTCCCTCCTATCTATCAAATCTCCTCTCCACTCCCTCTTTCTGTAGGGATCCTGCAAGGCTTTGTTATTGGGCCCCTTCTCTTCACTATCTACATCTCTGGTATTATCCTTCCTCTCTCACTTATGCCTCCCTCCCAGACTTAATATAACTATCAGTCCCTACCCTCAAGCCAGAGTACTAGGTGTAATCCTAAATTCTGACTTTGCCTTTTAGCCCCAAGTCCAATTGCTGTCAAAAGCTTGTAGACTTCACCTCTATATCATCTCTAAAATGCACCCCTTTTTAACTAATGAAACTTCCAAGTTACTCGCTCACTTCCTTGTTATCTCTTGCCTTGACTATTGCAACTCCCTTCTCATAAATCTACCTCTCTATACCTCTCATTTGACCTGCAGATGAAATCAAATGGCCTGCTGCAGACACATTCTTGTTACTACTGGAAAGAAACAGCTCAAAGCAACGTGGAATCTCTATAAACTGTACTCCCTTTCCCTCCAAGGTTCTGTTCTTTCCTGGTTCTCCTCCTATCGATCACATTAGGCGAAGATGTAGCGTCCTTAAAATAGATTTTAATGATTTAGACATCAAGCATTGGAAAAAAATAGGGGCAACTTAGGTAATAGTGACCACAGCATACAGTAATTATGTTTGACAGAGTTACAGGAAAGAGGGACATGTGGGTACCACTAAAACTCTTAATTTTTTGAAAAAAGCTAACTTCAATAACTTGCACTTCATAATAGATAACACTAAATGGGAAAAAATATTAAGAGAAGCAGGAGTGCTTTAAGTGTTGGGATTAGCATTTACCATTCCATTGCACTGAGTAGAAAATATAACAGATCAGAAGTTGAACTTATGTGACTGAATGTTAGTCTTAAAAAGCAGATTAAGGGGAAAAAAAGAAATACAAAACAGAAGGAATATCTTTGGTATGTAAAGAACAAGGAATGCAATAAGAAATGTAAGTGGTGTAACGCAGGTTTCCGTTACATCAGAGGGGGCGGGGTCACCCACACGTCACTGGGGAACCCCTGGCTTCCCTCTCCAGCGTCAGAGGGGCGGGGTCAGGTGACGGGTGGCCCCGCCCTCCTAATATAAGAAACGTCAGCGCTGGGATCTCCGCAGTGTCTCCGGAGTGGAGACAGAAGAAGGATGTATGGACAGCGCTGGACTGAGAGATCCCCCGTCGCTGGATATGATCATCCATCGCTGGACCCCGGAGACCCGTCGCTGGATAGCAAGAGTGGATTAGCACCGCTGGAATCTTTTTTTTATTTTTTTATTTTTAATAAAGGAATTTTTCTAAAGTGTGTTTGTCTTATTTAACCATTTTGACACTTTCTTTGTGAAATGGTAGGGGTACTTTTGTACCCCCTTACCATTTCAAACAGGGGGGGGCCGGGATCTGGGGGTCCCCTTGTTAAAGGGGGCTTCCAGATTCTGATAAGCCCCCCGCCCGCAGACCCTCACAACCAACGGCCAGGGTTGTGAGGATGAGGCCCTTGTCCTCATCAACATGGGGACAAGGTGCTTTGAGGGGTCACAGACCCCCAAAGCATCCTCCCAATGTTGAGGGTATGTGGCCTGGTACGGTTCAGGAGGGAGGGGGGGCCGCTCTCTCGTCCCCCCCTCTTTTCCTGCGGCCTGCCAGGTTGCGTGCTCGGATAAAGGGTCTGATATGGATTTTTAGGGGGACCCCCACGTCAATTTTTTTTTTAAATTTGATGCGGGGTTCCCCTTAATATCCATATCAGACCTGAAGGGTCTGGTTATGGATATTTAGGGGGACCCCCACGTCAATTTTTTTTTTAATTTGACACGGGGTTCCCCTTAATATCCATGTCAGACCTGAAGGGCCTGGTAATTGAATTTAGGGGAACCCCCACGCTTTTTTTTTTTTTTTATATCAATGAATGAATGAATTGTCGGCTAATGCAGAGAACACTCATTGAGTGTTCTCTGTATTACGGGACCCGACAATAGCCGCAAGTGATTTTAAAAGACTTTTTTTCCTGCACAAATGACACTTTGTGCAGGGACAGTTCTAAGCACCAGAAACATGTGCCCCTTCACAGGCATACTATAGATACCCACCAGCTACGAAATTTAAAGGAATATTACACTTTTATTGTTTCACTTTAATCATTATTAAAATCACTGCTCCTGAAAAAACGTCCGTTTTTAAAACTTTTTTTTGCATTGATCCATGTCCCCTGGGGCAGGACCCGGGTCCCCAAACACTTTTTAGGACAGTAACCTGCATATTACCCTTTAAAATGAGCACTTTAGATTGTGAACGTTCGATTCCCATAGACTTTAATAGGGTTCTAAAGTTCACACGAAGTTTAGGTCTGTTCGCAGGTTCTGGTGCGAACCGAACAGGGGGGTGTTCGGCTCATCCCTACTGGTGACACACACAGGATGTTATCCACTCAAAACCAGCATGGAGCCACCTGCCCGTTTACTTCCAGTTTTTGGTGGTTTGTGGATTTCCAGTTTGCAGAGATAGGATGAGGGCTAAAGAGTGATGAAAAGCCCAGGTTGGCTATCTGCAGAGGGCATGTGTAGGCGCACACACCGACATGTTTCACCCACTTGTGACGTGGGTTTCTTCAGGGACAGAGTGGAATCTTTTGCATATAAAAGTGACAAGAAATGAATGTGCTACAGTATAAGTTTGTGCAGAAGGGAAGGATTCTTGGGAACTTTATCCTTACACAGTCATAGGTGAAGTCCTCATCTTTACACGGTCAAGGATGAGGAGTTCCTTGGAGCTATATTCTGCAGAAATTACCCAGAGGAGGAGCAATAATCTACATGGTGATGCAGGGAAAAGACTGTAGATGTTGTACATGCGCATCATTTATTCAGGCTCAAATTAAGTTATAATCTATAAATATGATCGCAAAGTAATTTGATCTATGGGCATCCCATATACCCTTTTCCCCCAACAAAGTTATACCCCCCAATAAACAAAACAAAGCAAATGACTGTTCAGTGTCTCGGATTTGATATATGGAGGTCAGGCAGCAGGGTGATATGGTGGATGTTTGTTACTAGTGGCAACTACACCGCTACATAAGACAATCACCTAGACATCCTGTGCTCCTCACAACATAATGAATCTTACAGAAAATACAAGAAATTACATAGATGACATATTGTATATAGTTTGACAATAGATATCTTGATGTTCTCCTGCTGAGGAAAAAGTCAGCTCAGGTTCTGCTGGATAGTGCAGACTCTATACAGATTCTGATGAGTTGGATCCTAAATCTTCAGAAATTATTGCTGAAAACTCATTGCTTAGAGTATCTGGGTATAATCTTGGATATTGCCCATTCCTGCCCAATCCTGTATTTTCCCTCCCCCATTCAATCTACAGAGTCTCTGCTCTGTCATTTGGACCTTACTGTCCAGAAACTACCCAACCATTTGCTATTGCATTTGGATTTTGAGACTGGTAGTGGCCTCCTTACAGGCAGTCCTTTACACCAAGTTTCGCTCCAGACTATTGAAGCTCAAAATTCTGGCAGCGTGGGACAAGCAGGCTCAGTGGATTGTCCCATGAGCCTAACCAGCAGGACCAGGCTTGCCCTGGCATCATCTGCATCCTGGCATTGGAATCTGGGACATTTCTTTTTACTGATGGTCTTGTGGGTGATCAAAGTGGATGCCAGCCTGTCAGGCTTGGGAAGGGTTCTGGGCACCTTCTAGGTGGAGGAGACCTAGTCATCAGAGTGATTTTGGCTCCTGATCAAATTTTTGGTGCTTAGTGTCTCTTCAATGCTGGACTTCTTGGCTGTAAGACCAGGATTAAATTGCAAAATGCCATGACAATATCTTCCATCAACCATTAGGTGGCATCAGAAGTCATAAAGCTCAAAGAGAAGTGAACCTGTTCAAATCATTAGTAAGACCTCATCTGGAATATGCAGTTCAGTTTTGGGCACCAGTTCTCAAAAAGGATATCGGTGAACTGGAGAAAGTGCAGAGAAGGGCAACCAAACTGATAAGAGGCATGGAGGAACTCAGCTATGAGGAAAGATTAGAGGAACTGAATTTATTCACTCTTGATAAGAGGAGATTAAGGGGGGATATGATCAACATATATAAGAGGTCTATATAGGGAACTTGGTGTCGAGTTATTCACTTTACAGTCAATAAAGAGGACAAGGGAGTACTCTTTACGTCTAGAGGAAACGAGATTTCATCTCCAAATACGGAAAGGTTTCTTCACAGTAAGAGCTGTGAAAATGTGGAATAGACTCCCTGCAGAGGTGGTTATGGCCAGCTCAGTGGATTGCTTTAAGAAAGGCCTGGATTACTTCCTAAGTGTACATAATATAACTGGGTACTAACATTTATAGGTAAAGTTGATCCGGGGAAAATCCGATTGCCTCTCAGGGGATCAGGAAGGAATTTTTTCCCCTGCTTTAGCAAATTGGATCATGCTCTGCTGGGGTTTTTTGCCTTCCTCTGGATCAACTGTGGGTATAGAATTGGGTATATGGGCTGGTATGATATTTTATATATATATATATATATATATATATATATATATATATATATATATGTGTGTATATATATATATATATATATATATATATTTTTTTTTGTGGTTGAACTGCATGGACTTGTGTCTTTTTTCAACCTGACTAACTATGTAAGGATGTAACTATGAACCTAATCCTCACTAGCTGGATGTGGACTGCCTGGCTTCCTGGTACAACAACAAACTGGACCAATTTGTCACCAGGGACCTTGCAGTGGATACTCTGTTGATTCCATGGGATCAGGTCAACCTGATATACACCTTTCCCTGCTGAAGCTCTTTCCTTGCCTGGCTCTGCAGAATTAAAATTGGGAGTATTTCAGTACAGTGGTGTGACAAATGTTGGGTCATTAATCTGCTTTTGTACTAGTGTCAGCCATATGTTGTGATGGCACTCTCAACCTTACCCTGCACAGAGATTTTCCAACTTGTGAAACAACAGTCTAAGGCTAACAGATTGTATCATGATACTGTATGTTTTCAATTGAAATTATATGCATTAAAAACAATGAAACATTTTTATAAAATGGGACATATGTTTTGACTGATACCTTTAAAACCCCATACACAGGGCTCGAGTCCTGTGGGAAAGTGTGGGAATGCAGTCCCTGCACTTTTTTCACAGCAGGAACGCCATTCCCTTTGCAGGACTAGAGCTGCCCGAGCCGAATGTTGAGATGCATGCAGAGTAGCGCAGGAAGCGCCTGTCTGTAGTAAGTTTTCTCTCATATCATGCAGCACGGCTCGCTCCCCGGCGGCCCCTCCTCTCTTCTTGTCTATCCCCAATGGCTTGTGACATCATCTGGGATAGACAAGAAGAAAGGAGGGGCCGCCGGGGAGTGAGCAGCGCTGTGTGACATGAGAAAAAACTTACTACAGACAGGTGCTTCCTGCGCTACTCTGCATGCTGGCTAGTAAGATCCCCTGATGTGCCCTGTAATGTGCCCCATGATGTGCCCCGTGCCCTGATGTGCTATGTTCTCCATGCCCTGTGCCCTAATGTGCCCCATGCCCTGATGTGCTATGTGCCCTGTGCCCAAATGTGCCCCATAATATGCCCTGATGTGCTATGTGCCCCAATGTGCCCCATAATGTGCCCTGATGTGCCCCATGCCCTGATGTGCTATGTGCCCCGTGCCCTGATGTGCCATGTGCCATGTGCCTTGATGTGCTATGTGCCCTGTGCCCTGATGTGCCATGTGGCCTGATGTGCCCCATGCCCTGATGTGCTCCGTGCCCTTATTGTCTATGTACCCTGATGTGCGATGTGCCCCATAATGTGTCCTGATGTGCCATAATGTGCCCCGATATGCCATGTGCCCTGTGCCCCGATGTGTCATGTGGCCTGATGTGCCCTATGCCCTGAGGTGCCCCGATTTATTTTTATTGGTGGGGGAGTGGATCTCTGGTGGGAGTTCTCACACTTTTTTCCCCAGGACTTGACCCCTGCCCGTACAAGAATATATATGTAACTGTGGTGATGATTAAAATGAATTCTTCCAAGAGACAAATTCTTTAAGTTCTAGTTTTGGGCATTAGAGGTAAACCGTCATGATTTAAGATATCGTTTAATAAAAGACAAGAAAAACAGTGCAATCAGGATATTTACAGAAAAGACAATACCAAAAAGACAAAAAAGTAACAGCAAAACAAATTGGAACAAAAAGGATGAGTACTTTTACAGATTTTTAATTCTGGCAAAGTCTGATCCTGTGTATTATTCATTGGCCTTCAGAATGACTCTTGACACTTGTGTGGAATGTTTCAAAAGAAAAGAATAGCTTCAGAACTGCAGTTGCACTAGCTTTCTACACCCTCCCATCATCAATTAAAAGAGCTATGTTGTGGGAAGGAGTGCTAAAATGTTTGATTATACTTCTTTAACCCCTCCCTCAATGTCACTTTTATAGTTATATTGATATTTCTAAATGACCATAGTTTATGGTTAGACAACTAACTTATTATTTCACAGAATTAAGTCGCAAATTGATAGAGACTAATGGTGAGTTATGTCTTATGTGTGCCTTACTCATAAGTGTTAATGTGCCACATTAGCATCTGGCAGTTTGTAACAAAAGGGCACCTAGTCCCTTTGTGACTGCTATTATTTGATAAATTTGTATATTTTCTTGTTAATAATTTAGTGCTACCATGTCAGTAGTTACAAATAATGTGTGGATTTTGAGAGATGTGTGTATAGAAAAACCACCCTCGGGTCAGGGAGTGCCAGACTCAACAGTGGAATGTATTTATGACGATCATATAAATAACATCTGTTTTACCAGCTTTCCCTAACTGTTTGTGTGTTGCCATTAGTCTTTCTCAACCAGCTAATTAAAGTTCTGCTTATCAGTACTCACGTCTGCCAGATCCTATAATGGATGTAACAACCTCCAATTAGCCGTTTACAATTCCTTATTGACAAGTTTATATTATGTACATTGTTTATATTTTTGGTGACTGATTCTCACCTTTTGCCTTAAGTGATCAATTAATCAATTATGCTTTTTGACTTTGGCCTGTGTCTCTGGCTGATCTTTTTATTATTTTTTTATTTTATTTTACAATTTCCCCTTCCATTCAAGTGTCTGTTATCAGTTCCTAAATGGTCAATTGAAAAATACTTCTCTGTCCCATATCCCTTAAATTTAGATCAGCTTATGTGGAAGTTGCAGACGTGGGTCAAGTCACAGAGAGCACAATTTTTTTGCCAATTTCTTATTTTTTTTGAACAAGTGCTTTTTTTGAACAAGTAACACAGCAGTTTAACTAACACAGTATAACTAAAGCTGTATAAGGATACAACGAGAAGAACTTTGCTCCACTCTGGAAAGACTGCAAACAAACCAACATTGTGAATAATGTATTATGAAGTCTGATTACCACTCTCTTTTCCCTCTAATATGCTCCCTCTACTCTTCCTTCTCACATTATAATACCCTGTCTTCAAATTGTCCTTACTTTACCCCTGCTCTCCATCCAATGGCTTATATATATATCACCCTCACTCCTACCCTCTCACTATTATTGCACCCATCTCCTCCTGCAAATACTTAACCCACAGTGACAGTGATATGTGACAGTGACATATCCCTCCATTTTCTAACTGCAAACTCACATCTGGCACCCTTCTGGCAACAGCCACAATCCACTCACTGTAAGGAAACCAGTAGAATCGCCTGGCGCACGCTGGCACACATGCGCCCAACGTGCACACGCAGGAACGTGCTCCTAGCTCCAATTGATGCCAGACGGCCTACTTAATGGGGGTCCCAATCACTGATCTGTGCTGACAGGTCTTCAGCTGTGTCCCTGTTACCCTAAAACCTGTGTTTGTTCTGTCTGATTCCCGTTGCTGACCTTGGCTCCTGTTGACCCTGCTCTTGGACTCTGATATATCTGATCTCTTTTTCCTGATCCCGGCTTCCCATCTGACTTGTCTCTGCCTGATGTTCCATTACCTGGTGCCCATCTGTTAATGATCCTGGCTTCCCCTCTGACTTGCCTCTGCCTGATATTCTGGTACCTTTCTGCCCGCCTATTAAGGAACCCGGCTATCCCTGTGACCTTGCTCTGGTGCCCTGCTTGGCTCAGCACTACTATCCGAGTGTCTGCCACTACAGTCCTGTGACCAGCTGCAACTTCCTGCTCTGCAACTACAGTCCTACAACCAACTGCGACTTCCTGGTCTACAACTACAGTCCTGCGACCAGCTGCGACTTACTGCTCAGCAACTACAGTCCTGCGACCAGCTGCGACTTACTGCTCAGCAACTACAGTCCTGCGACCAGCTGCGACTTACTGCTCAGCAACTACAGTCCTGTGACCAGCTGCAACTTCTTGCTATAGGTTTCCAGGTCTTCATCTGCAGGCACTCGTGTGCCTGCTGTTCCTCGGCTCCTTCTGTTTCACTCTCAGTGGGACCTGGGTTGGAGATACAAGAGAGGCCGACCTCGTCATTTCAGTCTCCCTTCAGGCATGCGACACTCACACACTCAGACTCAGTGGATCAAAAAGAGGGGGGGGGTTGATTCCTTCTATTTCCACTGAGCACCTTTCAAGTCCTTCCTACCCCTCCCTCTCTATTGCTCTCTTCTTTTGAGAACCAGTGTATTTGTCTATTTTCTCCAATTTGTCTGTGCATTGCATGGATGTATCGGCCTACTGGACCAGTATTAGACTTTTATGATGACTTCTCTGCCTGGTTACTTCCTCTCCTGTGAAATACCCACTAACATTCTTGGTGACTTTAACATCCTTGTTAATGTTAACAGCCAGGCTACATCTCAAAATCTCAACTAAACATCATCTTTTGACCTAACACAATGGACACACAGTTCCACTCACTTCGATTGTAACACCATTGACCTTGTATTTTCCCATCTTTGCACTTCTGACACCCTCATCAACATCCCTTTTCTCTCTCTGATCACAACCTCATCAGTTGTAGAGTTGTTGTCTTCAACCACCTATCTCTCCAAGCCTCATATGATTACTCGTAGAAACTTTCACAATTTTAACCATTCACTTCTCGATTCTGCTACTGATCACCTCTATGACAAAATCTCACCCCTGTCCTTTGCTAGTACAACAGTTCACTCTAATTCTCACTGGATGCACTTGTTCCTCTAAATATAACAGCCCTGTCTGTTACAACCTTAGCAAACAAACTGACAACACCAGAAATCTAAAGTTTAACTGTACTCTTGAGCGACTGTGGTGTAAAACCAAATCCCTGCGGGAATTCACCCTACACAATTTTCCCCTTTTAAAACACAATTCATGCCTCCATGCTGCCAAACAAACATATGTTGTCTCTCTTATTAATACCTTATCATCCAGCCCTCTTCTCTACATTTAACTCTACTTTATCCTCCACCCACTTACTGCCCAAGTGATTGTCAATCACTTCAAAAGCAAGACTGATGCAATTCATGAGGACACATCTACTGTACAGATACAGTATTTCCCCACTTAATATACCCTGCCTAACAGCACATGCAACACTTACCTCTTTTGAACTGGCTACTACTGAAGAGGTTACCAATCTTTTCTCAAATGCCCACCTAACCAATTGACCCTGGATCATGTTCCCTTGCAACTACTCTGGTCACCCTCTTCTTCTATCCTATGCTCTCTCACTCACGTCTTCCATCTCTCCCTATTTACTGGCATCTTCCTCTCCCCTCTAAAGCATGCACAGATCACCCCCATACCTAAAAAGCCCTCACTGGACCCCACCAAGCTGAACAACTTAAGGCCTATCTCCTTGCTCCCATTCACCTTAGTCTACAAGCATCTGAGATCCTACCTCACTGAAAAAAACCTTATTGAGCCCTTACAGACCGGCTTTCACTTGGAGCACACCACAGAAGCTGCCCTACCAAAACTGACTAATAATTTACTAACTGCTAAAACAAATGGCCACTAATCCATACTCTTACTACTAGACTACTAGACTTTTCTGTGGCATTTCATACTGTTGACCATGTACTCCCTTTCCCTCCAAGATTCTGTTCTTTCCTGGTTCCCTCCTATCTATCAAATCTCCTCTCCACTCCCTCTTTCTGTAGGGATCCTGCAAGGCTTTGTTATTGGGCCCCTTCTCTTCACTATCTACATCTCTGGTATTATCCTTCCTCTCTCACTTATGCCTCCCTCCCAGACTTAATATAACTATCAGTCCCTACCCTCAAGCCAGAGTACTAGGTGTAATCCTAAATTCTGACTTTGCCTTTTAGCCCCAAGTCCAATTGCTGTCAAAAGCTTGTAGACTTCACCTCTATATCATCTCTAAAATGCACCCCTTTTTAACTAATGAAACTTCCAAGTTACTCGCTCACTTCCTTGTTATCTCTTGCCTTGACTATTGCAACTCCCTTCTCATAAATCTACCTCTCTATACCTCTCATTTGACCTGCAGATGAAATCAAATGGCCTGCTGCAGACACATTCTTGTTACTACTGGAAAGAAACAGCTCAAAGCAACGTGGAATCTCTATAAACTGTACTCCCTTTCCCTCCAAGGTTCTGTTCTTTCCTGGTTCTCCTCCTATCGATCACATTAGGCGAAGATGTAGCGTCCTTAAAATAGATTTTAATGATTTAGACATCAAGCATTGGAAAAAAATAGGGGCAACTTAGGTAATAGTGACCACAGCATACAGTAATTATGTTTGACAGAGTTACAGGAAAGAGGGACATGTGGGTACCACTAAAACTCTTAATTTTTTGAAAAAAGCTAACTTCAATAACTTGCACTTCATAATAGATAACACTAAATGGGAAAAAATATTAAGAGAAGCAGGAGTGCTTTAAGTGTTGGGATTAGCATTTACCATTCCATTGCACTGAGTAGAAAATATAACAGATCAGAAGTTGAACTTATGTGACTGAATGTTAGTCTTAAAAAGCAGATTAAGGGGAAAAAAAGAAATACAAAACAGAAGGAATATCTTTGGTATGTAAAGAACAAGGAATGCAATAAGAAATGTAAGTGGGCAATCAGAGCAGATAAAACTGATTATGCAACACACATTGCTTCAGAAAGCAAGAATATTCTGAAAATTATATTATATATTATACATTACATAGCAACAGTAAAAAGGACTGAAAAAATATGCCCCTAGAAGGAAAAACATGGAACTTTGGTTACAAATTCAACACATAAGGCTAAGCTGTTGAATATAGCCTGTAGGGAGCTTAACTTCGGGATAGCTTAGCTTAACTTCAGGATAGCCAGGACACTCTTCCTGATCTTTAAAGGTCTCTAATGCCACGTACACACAACCAGTTTTCTGAAGGTTTTTCAGATGGAGTTCAGACGGAGTTCTACTAAAAGTCCAAACTTCAGGAACGTGATGACGTACAACACGTATGATGGGACTAGAAAACGGAAGTTCAATAGCCAGTAGCCAATAGCCTCCATCTCATACTTGCTTTAGAGCATGTGTCGTTTTTGGTCCATCGGAACAGCATACAGACGAGAGGTTTCCCGATAGGAATTGTTTCCGTCGGAAATATTTAAAACATGTTCTATTTCTAGGTCCGTCAGAATAAAAAAAAAAAGAAGTCAGATGAGGCATACACACGATCGGAATATATGATGAAAATCTTCCATCTGACTTTTTCTGTCGGAACATTCCGCTCATGTGTATGCGACATAGATGTCTGGAATAGTACTGGCTGATTGGTGTAGGGCAAATGAGGATATAATTTCTAAAAAAAAGGAGATATATATATATATATATATATACCGGTAGATATATATATAGATAGATAGATAGATAGATAGATAGATAGATAGATAGATATATAATATATATATATATATATATATATATATATATATATATATATATATATATACATATATATATATATATATATATATACATATATATATATATATATATATATATATATATATATATATATATATATATACCAGGGAACTACTGACCAGTCAGTCTAACATGGTGTTTCTCAACCTTTTTTCAGTCATGGTGCCCTATAAAAGTATTTTCTGTCCTGAGGCACCCCAGTCTAGTTGAATAAAAAAAAAATATAAAGGTAGGCACTAGCCCTTTAAATTACACAAATACCAAAGCATGTGAACTTAAAATACACCCATAAGCATCTCAAATAAACAGCAACAATCAAACAATGTTCACACAGTGTCCATATTATATGCAAATTTTCATGGAAAATGTAAAGTCTGTAATAAAAGTAAATGTCCCCAATTAACACGTTTAATTGCTTGTTCACACATAAGGTTGGGAGAGGGTAAAACCAGATGGTTGGGACACATTTCTCCCAATCCCTCATCCAGCATCATCTTTCAGCTAGCGGTGTGGAACCATTGGGACATTTCTCAAGTTAATAACCACTGACACCAATTGTCTTTTAGTTTTCTGTAAGGGTACATTTTCCCAGCGATCACCAATAAAAGGTTCATTCCTACTGTTGACTGATCGTTGTCCGAACATTTTTCCGACAGACCTAGAAATAGAACATGTTTCAAATCTGCCTGACGGACTCAATACCTATCGGAAAACTGTTCATCTGAATGCTAGTCCAATGGGCCAAATACGACGCAAGGGCAGCTATTGGCTACTGGCTATTGAATTTCCTTTTCTAGTCCTGTCGTACGTCATCACATTTCAAAAGTAACAGACTTTTGAACGGACTTTAGTCTGTTCGTGTGTGGGCAAGTCCGTTCCTTCAAAAGTCCGTCGCAACTCCGTTGAAAGTCCGTCGTAACTTCGTCGGGAAGACCGTTGGACCTTTTCTGCCAGAAAGTCCAGACATGTGTACGTGGCATTAGTTGCACAACCTAAGCCTAGAATAACATTTGTGTAACAAGACACTCTACCACACAAGGTAAACGTCTGCACATCATACTGTGGATAAAAGAAAGTGGGTGTGTATACAGGCTGCAGTAAAAATCTCCACCTTCCTGAACTCACTGAAGAAACTGTACAGTTTATAAAGTAACTTTGGTATACAGATCATCCAAAAAGGTATATAGTGGCAATATTTTGATTTAAAAAGAAGATGCGTAAGCCGAGGGCACTGGGGGGGTGGGGGCGGGAGGAGGTTGGATGAGCTATTTTCATTTTTTCATATTACTGGGTTTAGTAACACTTTAAATTAATTTTTGTTATCTGTTTGGTATAGTCTGGTGTGCAACAAGTCCCTCCCACCAGCCATGATCTACATTGATTTGAGAAGCACAGTGACCAAGTGATGACGTCTAAAATAAGGTATGTGAAAACAGGTTTTATTTAAAAGCGGGAAGGGAGGAACCAAGGCATGCAAAATACAAGCAGATTAAACTTTAGCTTTAAGTTATTACTATAGTATAGTCTAACCCATGGCCAGCTCCCTTTATTTAATGGAGTTCCATTCTTTTACTTAAAAGGGGTCACATTATATGTGGACATTACCTAGGGAGCAAAGCATGCAAATGCAGTCTGCCTAAAAATGCCCCCTCCTCCCAACTAACATTCATCAAAGCATTGTGATATTTGCATAATTAATTTCAAAGTCCAGCCTACTCCTTGCAACAAGGCTGAGGGCTCCTGAGAGTAATCTGAATACAGGATGTTGTCATATTTTCAAGAAGCTCTGTGCATCACCCTGCATGTCCCTCCCATCATCTATGATTTACATGCATTGATTTAAGAAGCACAGTGACCAAGTGATGACATCACTTGATCTAAAAAAAAGTTTACGTAAAGGTGGGAAGGGAACAACAAGGGAATGCAAAATATAAGCAGATTAAACATTAGTTTTAAGTTCTTATTATAGGGTAGTCTAACCTCATAAGAATAGAATATATGTTGTTAGTCACTTTTTTTTCTTATCAAAGAAGAAATGCCTGCCCTTGCCAAAGGTGTATACATCTGCTCTGAAATAAAAAATAAAGTAAAAAAACATAACAAACAGTGTATATGTGTGTATATATACATACATACATATATATATATATATATATATATATATATATATATATATATATATATATATATATTTTTTTTTTTTTTTTTTCTGTCCTATGCTACAAGGAGACTCAACACAAGAAGAACGTTTGTTCTCTAGAATTCTCCCATTAAAATCAATGCAATTTGGTCCACCACAAAATGGCCGCCAACCAGAGCCCTAATTACAAGGTTACAGATTGTTTAGTGTTGATGGGGATGCTAGGAGCGGAAGCTGTTTGCAGAGACGTCTGTGGGGACAGAGTCTGTCTTCATAGCTGTTCCCCGCTGCACTGATCATTCCCGGGAGATCGAGAGGCGCTTGCGGGTGTGCGGGAGCAGCCACAGAAATGCAGGAGACTTGAGATGTCTGCCTTCCAGTCAACCTGACAAGTCTGTTATGACAAAGATATAAGGTGGAGGAGGGCAAGCAATTTGAACTACCACACCTATGGGACTGTGAGAGACCTAATAAGCTAGCATTTATTAATATTATAATTATACTGAATTTGCATATTGCACATAATCGGTCGAAATATTTAACTGATAAATTAATTATTTTTTGCCCCAGCTAAGAGACTATAAAAGGCTTTAAATGCATCATCAGTTGGACAGTTGGCGAGGACAGCAAGAAGAGAAGACTGTAGGGTTCTGTCTATGGTCCCATAGAATACAGGTAGGTAATCAATAATTAAGTAACCCTTAAGAGGTAAGGCTGCATTGTTACAACAATTCAATAGTGAAGATTCAGATTAAAAATGCTCAAAAGTGAGGGATTCTATTTATAGGATTTTCTGCTAAAGAAGGTTTTTTTTCCAAACATTATTATATATATTTGCCCAGCTTTCATCAGTTTTACTCTATGAAGAAATGCTTATAACAAAATAATACATATCGGGAATGACTTCTTGTGTACATTTAGGTCACTATTTGACCTTGGATGTAACCTGACGTAACTAAGTGGTCATCTGTTACATGACAGCTGCATTATTTATAATCCTGAAGCTAATGTATGAATGTAAACAACAATTATAGCTTAAAGCAAAATTAAACCCATTTAACTGTTTCCTAAAAGGTTTGATATGCTCTAAAGCTTTAATCAAACATACCAATGTTTTTAACTGCAATATTTTGATTTACATTCTGCCTACTATCTCATGCACTGTGCACATTCAAAGCATACCTCTGATGATAGCTATCCCACTCGCTAGTGCTCTTATGTCAGCTGATCTTTTAAACCCTCAAATGGCTGACATATGTGCAGCACCATGGCAACTGCAGATACATTGAGGCTGTCCCTTCTAGACAGCAGAATAGAATCATAACCCCTTGGCAAAGTACCTTGTCCCCATGTTGATGAGAATAAGGGCCTCTTCCCCACAACCTTGGTCCAGTGTTTGTGGGGATCTGCGGGTGTAAAGTTTATCAGAATCTGGAACCCACTTTAGAAATAAGGGGGCCCCCCAGATACCACTCCCCCACATGAATGAGTAAGGGACACATAGTATAGCTATTCATTTACCAAAAAGATAAATAATAAACACAACTCAAACACAAGACAAGTGCTTTAATAAATTGTAAAAAAAGTCCCATAGTGTAAATATACTGTCAATCGCATTGTCCAACAATGCAGGTCTCTGAGGTGACGTCACTGACCAATATGGAAATTACCATAATTGGTCAATCATGTCATGGAGATGGTCATGTTTATATATGGTCAATCATGTCACTTGGAAGACCCCCTCCCTTTGTGTACATTATGGTGGGGACAGGGAGTTGTCATTTGATGGGAGTAAAATTGCAGGATTGGACATGTTGGTGGGCAGTGTTTTTTTTTTAGTTTTGGTGGGTTGGAAGGCATCAGGAATAAATATGAGGAGAAAGAGAGCGCATAGCTGCCCTAGTGTGATAAAGTTTATTAAAAAATTATTTATAGAAAATCAGGCATCAGGCAATGTGATCAATGTGGATCTGCATGACTGGACGGTGTGATCAATGGGGGACTTAGATTGGGGGAAATTATTTGTTTGCATGTGTGTGTGTTTTTTTGTTAGCGAAAAGGAGTACTATTAACCCCTTGCTTGTTTATGGAGGCGGGGGGTATCTAACGGCTGAACCATCTAACCCCCAGTCAGTGCATCAGTTTGTAGACTCTATAACTTTCATACTGACTAAATAATATACACTGATTTTGATTATTTTTCCTAAAGAAATGGAGAAGCATTAACTGCAGCCTTAAGTTATTAAGAAAGATTTGTTATTTGTGGGGATGGGGCCCTTCAATATGGGAACAAGGTGATTCTGGGTGGGGGGAGCAGAGCCCCCCCACCCCAAAGCACACACCCCCCATGTTGAGGTCTGTAGCCTGGTATGGTTCGGGAGGGGTGCTCGCTCGACCCCCCCCCATTTCCTGACCTACCAGGCTGCATGCCCAAAAAAGGGTCTGGTATGGAATATGGTGGGGGGGCCCATGCCGTTTAAAAAAAATGCCATGGGCTGGGGGGGGATTAAACATTTTTCTATTGCCGGGCAATGCCGGCATTCCTTTCTTTACATTCACCTGTCAGTGGGGAAGCCGGCTGACAGAAGATGATTCATGGTGGTTAAGGACAAGGGCAGCCGGCTTTCTGACCCACTGCTTAACAACCAGCTATTCTTCACACAGAATTTGTATAGTTGATAGTTTTTCGACCGATCCATATTCTAATTGTTCTGAAAAATTGGAATTCATTTGAAAATTAATAAACAAAATTACGGATTTCAACAATTTTGTTACTATTTCATTCAGAGATTCGGATACTTTCAAATCCCCAAATTATCAAAAATTCATCCAAATCTGTATTCGGAATACAGAATTCGGAATTGCACATGTCTAGTAATAATACCACTGTTTAATGTTTTGCTTCACACTGCAACTCGAGGTTCGTTTGGATAAACACAGTTGTTTTCACATAATTGTTCATAGAGTATACACAAATCTCCCATGGTTCAGTTATTCTTTAGACTGTTCCCCATGAGTAAGCTCTGGTGGGCGGAGTGAAATGCATTGGGGGTGTGACCTGGCTGGGGTACATACTGAGACTGCCATTTACTATTATACAGCAAGTCTTGACTTGAGGCTCCTAGGGCACCTAGCCACTCTACTATTCTACTATTCGTTAGGGTGGCCTTTTGGAATGGTGGCTTGCAGAAAGTGCATGTGGCTGTGTACAATCACAGTGAGATGTCTGTGTGAGTCATCTGGAAGAACTACTTTAGTTTGGGCTTTGAAAACAGCCAAGTCTGATAGTTCTAGTCCCAGAGATGTTAATGTAGTGCAGCTGTTTTTTTTAGCTAAATGTAGTGGTAGACCTTACCCGGCCTCCCCATGTAGTGGAGAAATTAAAAGACTATCAAAAGCTAGTTAAGTAAAGAAAGCAGTTTGCTAACTGTTCTACACCATTTGTGGGTGTCACCTATCATACCGTTTTGTTATTAAAGTGATACTAAAGCTTCACATTTTTTTTCTTTTAAATAACAAACATGTTATACTTACCTCCACTGTGCAGCTCGTTTTGCACAGATTGGTCCCCGATCCTCGTCTTCTGGGAAACCTCAGCTGAAGCGCTCACTCAAGGACCTTACGGGCACACTCCCGGGTCCTTTATTCAGCGTCCGTAGCTGCCAACTACAGGACCCGCCCCCGGCCCTTGCATCATTGGAGTTGATTGACAGCAGCACAAACCAATGGCTGTGCTGCTATCAATCTATCCAATGAAGAGCCAAGAAGCCAGCGTGTTCCCATCATGGGACTTTCGAGGGCTCAGCTAGGTAAATAGGGGGGGGGGCTGGGGAGCTTGTACGCATTGGATGTTTTTTCACCTTAATGCATAGGATTTCCTGCAGATGTCTAATTTCCCACCTGACACTTTATGCCCTTGGGGCTTTCACATTGGAGAGACAGTAGCGGCTGTTTCAGGTTGGTTTGCAGGTGCTATTTTTAGCACAATAGCGCCTGCAAAACCACCCAGTGTGAAAGGGGTCTTAGGGTCATCATTAATTGCAACTCCAAACAAGTGGAGGGGGGCAAAACTGTTAACCTGCCTATGCCCATTTTTGTCCCAATTCAGCTTTGCAGAATGCAGTTATGGAGTGTGGACATTTTGACTTTATTTTCACTGACTGCATGCATGGGTCAGTGACTAGCCAGGCAACTAGCATTTTTAAAAGGATATCAGCTATAGCAGACTTTCTTTTTCTTAGTACTGGTTTCCTTTTATTGAACCATGAATAGGCATAATGCCACAGTAAGTGTTAAAACCGTTACATATGGTGTCTGTGTGTCATCATTGTAAAGAGGGTGCCAATCACAAATCTATGCGGGAGGCAGTGGGCGTGAGCAGATTTGCCTAGGCTGGCAGGGAGCCTGCATAACATTTTTACTCCTAATAGGATATGCATTTTAATAAAAAATGCAATCAAGTAAGGCTTTTTCATTTATTTAAAAAAAAGTATCTCCTTTTTTTTTAATTCAAAAGCAACTAACCATAACAATACTCGGTTAAAGTAATTTTACAAAGAGAATAAGATAATATTTTCATCAGGTCTAGATCAGCACAAAACTTGGCATCTTTGGCTTACAATAAGAATTAGAATTTTTAATTCAAGAGCAGAACATTTGCTTTCTGTTTTCTACATTGTGTGATAATAAAATATTTAGTCTTGCGTAAACTGATGTGTATATCTAAATCAAATCGGACAGTCTTGAAATTGAACTTTTCCTTGTTAAATCTTTAATGTAACAATTTTTATAATATCCCCTAACAATAATTGTTCTTATAAATGAGCAGAAATGCGCGCTTTTCTTTTATTTTTCCTATGAAGATTGTTAATGTCTCACTCCACAATTCACAAGAAATTAAGAGATCAATGCTTGTATCATGACTAGGGATGGGCCGAATGGACCCCTGTTCTGTTTGTACCAGAACTTCTGAACACCACAAAAGTTTGGCCCCAAATCACGAACCACATTAAAGTCAATGGAACATGAACGTCAAAAAGCAAAAGTGCCCATTTTGAAGGCTTATATGCAAGTAATTACAATTATGACTGACATTCAGTTTGTCTAAGGGCCGGTTCACACAGGGGGCGACACGAGGCGACACGATTTGCCGTGCCGCGATCTGACAAGTCGCCCCCGTTCTGTACAATGGAACCGTTCTGAGAGGAGCGACTCGAGTCGCTCCGACTCAGAAAAAAGGTTCCTGTACTACTTTTGGGCGACCTCGGGGCGACTTGCATTGACTTCTATACACAAGTCATTTGCAAGTCGCCGCTGAGGTCACGGCAGGTCGCGGCAGGTCGCGGCGAGGCAAGTCGGTGTCGCCTCGCATCGCCCCCTGTGTGAACCGGCCCTAAGGGTACAATGGCCACCTGACATCAAGAAGTGACCTGTATGCCTGCATTCATCTGGATGGATTATTGCTATTGGGTGCACAGCCTAGTGATGGGATCTTCAGTGGTCTCCATGTGATGATATACACCTGAAGCCATCTCTACCTATGGAGTGATGCTGTATGGTCCTATCCTGTATATGCCTGTATGACCATTTGAATTTCAGTGGTCCAACTGATTTGGTAAGCAGCATATTGTGCTGGGGGAAGGATCTGTCACTGTGATAAGAAGATCTCTTTTATCACGGGGTGACCTCACTTGGTCTTTCTGTATTAAGGATTCACTATTTGATATATGGACTTCATTATAGTTTGCGCTGCACCATTTTATTTTGTATTGTAATATTGAGGTGTTGTGATTTCTCCTTAAGGTGTTCAGCCCGCAATCATTTAGAGTTTTCTTATATATGTGTACGCTGATTGATCCTTTTACGTTAAAATGATGTGCCCCTGTCAAACAGGTGCAGAAAAATTACTATTTGGCTGTCAGGGGCACCTTCACACCGTAACCCTATAGAGGTGGTCTTGATGAAGGCAAAAATAATTGCAATGATATGCACCTGTCAAACAGGTGCTTAAAAATTGGTCTTTGGGTGTTAATTGTGCCCATGATGCAACCTATACCAAAAACATTCTTACAGATGAAATGATTGAAAAACCTCAAAGCTAGGCAGCCTGGAAGTCCTGCAGAGATTCCACATCCCAAAAAGACTTAATCAGTGACATCAGCATCAGGGGCTTCATAGCTGGTAATCCAGTATTTATTTTTATAAAAGTCAAACGGTCCATGGATTCTGTGGACAGATGCGTTCTATGATCAGTAACGAAACCTCCTGCGGGGCAGCCCAACAACTCAATAGCATACTGGGCAAGTTCTGGCCAGTGGTCTAATCTCATGACCCAGTAAGTCAGCTGGAAAGCTCTCCATCTCTGTTTTGGCCCCGATGTAATCGTCGACCATGTGATGCAAACACTGCCGATGGGATATGGAAGCTGACAGACCTGGACGGTGAAGACTAAAAAAAATTCCAAAATGGCTCACATAGGCGTATGCCATCTCCAACATTCCTCAGAAGACAGAAGACTCAAAATGACATTTTCCATGACACTGTAACCTACTGGAGTCAGGAAAAACATTAAATAAAATCCTCTTTAATGTGTCCTCAAGAGATTTTATCTTCTGCACTCTCTGTGGGGACAGGATGAGTTCTGAGACCTTTCCCTTATAACGGTGGTCAAGGAGGGTTGCCAACTGGTAATCATCCTTCTCCTTAATGCCATGTATTCTTGGGCCCTTTCACAGGCTTTGAATCATGAAGTTGCCCATGCGCCTCAAAAATTGCAGAGGCTTGGGAAGCAGACTCCTCGGGGTCACTTAGGATGACTGCAACTGGAACTTCCTCCTCCCAGCCACGTACTACTCCCAAGGGTCCTGGAGTTGGAAAGCCATCGCTTACAGATTGTTGCATGTCTTCCTCTTCTTCTAAGCCTATGAAAGTGCCAGAATCCTCCTCCCCATCTTCCTCCCCTCTCTTCTCATGTGTTCTGTGACATAGCAATGATAGTGTCTGGATAAAGTGGGCCTTGAGAGGAAAGGAAGTTCTCCTCTTCCTCCTGCTGCTCTGCCTCCAGTGCCCTGTCCATAATGCCACGCAGAGTCTGCTCCAGCAGGAACACAACAGGGATTGTGTCACTGGTGTATGCACTGTCACAGCTCACCATCCTTGTGGCCCCCTCATATTGTGACGATACAATTCATGCATCCTTAATGATCAGCCATTGGCGTGGGGAAAAAAAGCCAAGGTGGCCTGTGCCTGTCGTTGTGCGATATTCGCAAATGTACTCTTTGACAGCCCTCTGCTGCATGTATAGCCGCTGCAGCATTGACAAAGGTGGGCATGTCACAAATCTGTTTAGTGGAAGGTGGATTGCCCACTAAATTTCAGCCAACCGAGCACTGGCTGTGTATGACCGCCTGAAAAGGCTACAGACTCTTCTGGCCAGCTTTAGCACATCGTGCAACCCTGGGTATGTATTTAGGAAATGCTGCACCACCAAATTGAGGACATGTGCCAGGCATGGCACATGTTTCAACTTTCCCTGTTTAAGGGCGGGCAGGAGGTTTGAGCCATTATCGCACACCACCATTCAAGCCTCCAGCTAGCATGGTGTGAATCACCTCTGGGCCTGTGCCCGCAGAGCTGCAAGAATCTCTGCTCTGGTGTGGTTCCTGTCCCCTAAACACACCAGCTGAAGCACTGCATGCCACCTTTTAGCCTGACTCTGGGAACAGCCCATTGAACGCATAGGGGGTACCTGATGTTCATAGGACAATTCTGCAGAGGAGGGCATGGAGGTGGCGGAGGAGGTGGAGGAAGAGGGGGTAAAACTCACAGGTCTGGCATCATTACCACCAGCTGTATGGAGGCTGGGGGCACAACAAGCTGCAGCACCAAGTCCTGTCCTGCATCCTTTCGAGTTGCAAGCAGCATTAGCCAGTGTGCTGTGAACAAAATATATGGTCCCTGCTGGACAACGTGTCAGCAGTAAGGTGGATTTTACGGCTGACTGCCTTGCCCAACAATGCCAGAACATTCCCTTCCATGTGATGGTAGAGAGATGGAATGGCCTTATGGGAAAAGTAGTAGCAACTGGGAACCTGTCATTGTGGTACAGCACATTGTGCAAATTCACAGAAGGGGGCAGAATCCACCAGGCTGAAAGGCAGAAGTTGGAGAGCCAACATCTTTGACAAGTTTGCATTTAGACGCTGGGCATGTGGGTGCAGGGACTGTATTTTTTTTTCTGCTGCAGCAGATGGGGCAGAACATTTTTCCGGCTACAGTCTACAGCTCGTGGTGTGCTGCTGGCAGATGTGCTGCTAAGACCTGGGGCACCCTTTGCTATACCATCATCCCTGTCAGTGGAGGCTGCTGAGAGGTAATGACATGGTATAGCAGGGGCAGACTGAAGTGGCTAAGGAGGAGGGACAGATTTGTGCCCTTTTTGTGTGGCTTTTAGGTGCTCTTGCCAAGTGGTTGGACCTTACATTCCTTGTTAAGCATGTGGTACCCAAATGGTTGGTGTTTTTGCCACGTTTGATGTACCTGAGACACAGTTTGTAGATAGCAACAGTTCCATCTGCTGGAGATATGCTCAAAAAGGCTCAGACAGCTGAGCTTTGGGGAGTGAGCTGGGAGATAACAGCTGCAGAATATGATGGAATAGGGTGGCTGCTCTCTACTCTTTCTTGATGTCGGCCTCCTTGGGGTTGTGCCACCTCACCTTCGGTTTCCTCCTCTGGTCTATCTGGTACCCAAGGTGCATCAGTGACCTCATCATCATCCTCTCCATCTCCTCCATCTTCATCATTACCAATGGAGACAACTTGGCAATACTCTGCGGCTTGGGGAACATGAATGCCAATTTGTCTACTAGTGTTTCTCCTCTCTAGGCTCATATTCCTGTCAGCCTCAACCTCAGAACCAACATCTGAATCCAGTAATGGCTGGGTATCATCAAGGAGCAAGTGGCTGACGCTGGGGTCAAATAACTCAGCTGACTTCTCAATGGCTGATGTTGGGACTATGGCAGAAATAGAGGTGGACAAGGAGGCAGGTTTATCCACTCTGGCAACTGCAGAGGTCTGCACACTTGTCTCTGCTTGTGTGACAGAGCATGAGGAGGATGAGGAAGGTTTAGTAAGCCAGTCCACCACCTCCTCTGCATGCTGTGGCTGGATAGCACAGGCAAAACTCACTAAACAGAGGAAATGATGCCCTGCCTGAGGAATGACCACCACATCCACCTATGCCTGTAGACACATTTGTTGCCGACCCTCTTACAGTGCCAAGGGACTGTCTGCCTCTCCTTGTTGTTCTCCCAGGCATTATTGGGAGAAAGAGGGCTCTGGTTATAAGCAAATGTAAAGAAGAAGTTGAAATCTGCACATAGATGCACTTTAATCAATGTAAAGAGGTGTTTGATGCACACAGAACTATATGGTGTTAAACTGGCAGTAATGCCCACAGAAGTAAATGTCATTAAACTGGCAGTAACGCAATCAAATAGACGGTGTTCAACTGTCACTACACTGATGCTATCTGAACTGTCTACTCTACTATTAACGCGGCCTCACTACACTACAATGAAACTACAATTAAACTATCTGAGCTGTCCCTACTCTACACTAATGACACAGTCTCACTACACTACAGTGAAACTATCTGAGCTGTCCCTACTCTAGCTGCACACTATGCAAAGCTGAATAATAGTCCTTCTCACTACACTCACACTATTCCTAGACTGACACTAAACTAATATGTTACACTGACAATTGAAGCAAAATAGCACGGTATAGCACACAAATTAACTAATAGCACTGAACATGGCTGCTGTTGAAAGAATACTTTTATACTGCGGGGCGGGAATGAGTCATGATTGGATAAAGTCATAATGACAGTGTCCAATCATGACTCTGACAGTACTCTGTGCCCTGATTAGCTGAAGCTTTCACTGCTTCAGCCAATCAGCACTTGCAATGCAATGTTCAGTGCCGCAATGCATTGTGGTCGATTCGTGTGGGGGAGGGAACAAACATTCCAATGACCCATTTGTTTGGCTGTTCATTGAATTTCCGACAGCGAAAGTTCGGCCCGAATTTATGCTCTGGCCTAACCGTTCACCCATCCCTAATTATTACAAAGCTGAATCTATATAGAGACAAGGGAAACAATGATTTACATAGTTACATACACTAAGCAAAATTAAAAATGCAACACTTTTGTGTTTACCCCTATTTATCATGAGCTGAACTTAACCGGTTCCCGACCAGCGCACGACGATGTACGTCGACAGAATGGCACGGGCAGGCATATTGGCGTACAGGTACGTCCAATCTTCAATGCCGCCCTGCCATCGGGAGCGAGCCGCCGGCGGCGCGCTCCCGCGCTGGTCGGGACCCCCGTGAGTCCGGTCGCGGGACCCGCGGACTCGATCGCCGCGGGCATACCCGCGATCATCTCACGGGACGGCTGAATGGAGGAAATGCCGTGTAAACAGCATTTCTCCATTCTGCCTAGCAACTAGTGACGCTGATCTCTGCTCCATGTGATTGGAGCAGAGATCAGTGTTCACTAAATGAAAGCCCAACCCCCCCACAGTTAGTAACACACCCCTAGGAACACTTAACCCCTACACTGCCACCCACTGGTTAACCCCTTCACTGCCAGTGTCATTTACACAGTAATCACTGCATTTATATAGCAGTGATTACTGTATAAATGACAATGGTCCCAAAAATGTGTCAAAAATGTCCGATGGGTCCCCCACAATGTCGCAGTCACAATAAAAATCGCTGATCGCCGCCATTACTAGTAAAAAAAATAATAATAAAAAATGATTAATAAAAATGCTATAAAACTATCCCTATTTTGTAAACGCTATAACTTTTGCGCAAACCAATCAATAATCGCTTATTGCGATTTTTTTTTACCAAAAATATGTAGAAGAATACGTATCGGCCTAAACTGGGGGAAAAAAATGTTTTTTTATATATTTTTGGGGGATATTTATTATAACAAAAAGTAAAAAATAATGCGTTTTTTTCAAAATTGTCGCTCTATTTTTGTTTATAGCGCAAAAAATAAAAACCGCAGGGGTGATCAAATACCACCAAAAGAAAGCTCTATTTGTGGGAAACAAAGGACGTCAATTTTGTTTGGGAGCCACGTCGCACGACCGCGCAATTGTCAGTTAAAGCGACGCAGTGCCGAATCGCAAAAAGTGGTCTGGTCTTTGACCAGCAAAATGGTCTGGTCTGTAAGTGGTTAAAGAGCTACGACTTTTTCTATGTACACAAAAGGCATATTTTTCTCAAATATTGTTCACAAATCTGTATAAATCTGTGTTAGTGAGCACTTCTCCTTTGCCGAGATAATCCATCCACCTCACAGTTGTGGCATATAAAGATGCTGATTAGACAGCATGATTATTGCACAGGTGTGCCTTAGGCTGGTCACAATGCAAGGCCACTCTAAAATGTGCCATTTTACTGTATTGGGTGGGTGGTCTGAAAACCAGCCAATAGAGCTTTCTTTTGGTGGTATTTGATCACCTCTGCAGTTTTTATTTTTTGGGCTATAGACAAAAAAAGACAGACAAATTTGAAAAAGAAAACAATATTTTTTACTTATAAAAAAATTATTTACATATAAAAAAAACAAATGTATTTATCAGTTTTTACTTTCTGCTATAATACATATCCAAAAAAAATACTAATTTATTCATCAGTTTAGGCCAATATGTATTCTGCTACATATTTTTGGAAAAAAAAATAAAAAAAATCGCAATAAGATTGGTTTGCGCAAAGGTTATCGCGTCTACAAAATATGGGATAGATTTATGGACTTTTATTTTTTTTAATGTTTTTACTGGTAATAGCGGTGATCTGCGATTTTTTGCAGGTCTACAACATTGCGGAGGACAAATCTGTACACAAATTTCACTTTTTGGGAACCAGTGACATCATTATCATGATCAGTGCTAATAAAAATGCACTCATCAATGTATAAATGACACTGGCAGGGAAGGGGTTAACACTAGGGGGAGATCTAAGGGTTAACTGTGTTCCCTGGGGGTTTTCTAACTGTGTGGGGGCTGGGCTCATTGGGACAACATAGAGATTGCTTATTCTGATCAGTAGGAACAGCAGATCTTCATGTTGTTCCCTGTCAGAATGGGGATCCGCCTTGTTTACATAGGTAGATCCCTGTTCTGCCTCTCTGTGCAGTGATGGCAAGTGGCTGGCGGGCAGTATCTATTACCTGTACATGAAACAATGTACAGGTACGTTGTTTTGCACAATAAAGCTGCCCTACTGCAGTATATGTGCGGTGGGCGGTCTTACAACATGTATGGGGGACTGAATGGTGGGTAAATTGACATAGAAGGCTTTTTAAGAGCTTTTTTAAAAGGCAAACTACATGCATATGGATCTTCCAGATTGATTGCTATGTGAGGAATTATGGGTTTGGATCAAGGATCAACTCATATACCGTTAAACTGTATAAATTAGATCTTTATGTAAGCAGCCAGTCATTTCCAAGAAACATATTAGTTAAAGTGGTTGTAAACTTAGTTACACTACTTTTACCTACAAGTAAGCCTATAATAAGGCTTACCTGTAGGCACTGGAAATATCTTCTAAAACCTCCACAGTTTAGGAGATATTTACCATACAAGCTTGCGCCAACGTCATCGGCACATGCGCAGCGAAGAAACGGCCCTCTGCATATTTTTTTCACTAGCAAGTGCCATGACCGATGGCTCCCATGCGTATGCACAGGATTGACGTCTCACGACTCTGGACAGTCACAGGTTGCAGGTAAATGCAACATAATTGGCTAGTATGCGATCCCATTAGGGTTTACTTCCTGTTTAAGTAGTTAAGTTAAGTAGTAGTGCGCACAGGGTTTAATTTTCTCATAGACAAAATAGTCCCGTTACAACCTTTTTATTTTGGAGTTGTCAGACACATATTTAAGCTTTAGGAAATACATTGATCTCCTTATTTATTGTTATATTATTCTGAATTTTTCAAGCAGTGATGCAATTTAATCAATGTTAAAATACCTAAGGGCAACACTTTTATTTTAAAGTTTTGGATAGAGTGGAGAGGGATTAGAACCAGTGGCGGCTGGTGCTCAATTTTTTTTTGGGGGGGGGGGGGGGGGGAGGACGCAGACAAACTGAAAAATTAAACTGTTAGTAATGAAGGACTGTAAATAACCATTTATCAGGTGATTATATATCATTACTGCTAGATAAAATATAGAAAATGTTAATGTTTAAGTCAACTGTTAAATAATGCAATAAATGTACCATGAATCAGTGGATTTTTTTAAACAGTAAACAAACTTTATTGTACAACAAACAACAACAAATAAACTCTGAATCTGAGTAAAAGTGACTTAATACAAATGCAATACAAGCCATGTTCACATTTGCACCAGTAGTACTATTTGAAATTACATTTTGTTCTCCTTTCTTTCTGGCTTGCAAATTTCTCAATGACCAACTGGTTGAAGTCAGCCATCTCAGTCACCACTCTCTTTTCCATTGACAGCATGGCCAATGCATTCAGCCTCTCCTGGGTCAAGCTATTTCTCAGAAACGTCTTAATTCTTTTCAAGGTTGAGAAGCACCTCTCAGCTTCTGCAGTGCTGATGTGTTATGTGGTCATGGGTGTGGTGATGAGGATCTTTAGCAGAGTGACAGTCTCTCTAAAGACTTTTTAAGTTTGTTCTCCATAAACAGCTGGAATAGGTCCACAGCATTATGACAGTTTCTGAACTAGTGGGAGATCTGTTTCAGTGGCTTTGAATCCAAAAATTTTCAGAACTCCATATACATGAACAAGACATTCTTAGTAAATATTTCAAGTTTCATGCATTTCTGATGCTCAGGGAGCTAACAGAGATGAAGGTCATAATACTAATGTTATCCACTAGAGGGAATAACAAATCCTTTTAGAGCACATAATTTTTAGATGAATATTGCAAGAAAAATATTTTTCTTTCCAATCTTCATATTTATAAGAGGAAGCTATCAAAAAACAAAAACAAATATTGCAACAAATAAAAACTCACCTTGGATGCAATGTGCTTATGGAGTTCTGGATTGAGCGAGCACGCCTCTTCGGTTGAGAACCATCTTCACTGCTTTGGTAAACCAGGGATGGAAGAGAGTTTCTGCAAAATGTATGAGTAATAATAATAAAAAATAATCATAATAATAATAACAACCCATGGAAAAGGAAGAATACAGTTGCTACCTGATCTTCCGTACATGCTGCTGGAATTGCTGAATGCTCCCTTTAACCACTTGGGATCCGCGCTATTGCCGAATGACGGCATTAGCGCGGACCTAGATTGCCGGGACTACGTCTATTGACGTCGTCCCGGTTACGAGCGGCCTGCGCGCCCCCTGAGGGGCGCGCGTGGCGCGCTCTGTGATCGGCGAGTCCGTGAGACTCGCCTGATCACCGATCCGTGTAAGGGGTCGATCCCGACCCCTTATCACGTGATCAGCTGTCAGCCAATGACAGCTGATCATGTGATAAAATGGAGCCGGTAATTGGCTAGTATTCCTCCTCGCGCTGACAGCGCGAGGAGAAAAAAAAAAAGCCGATCGCCGGCGGCCGTGTTCGGGACATCAGTCCCGATCACGGCCAGCAATTCAAGCGGACACCTGCCCCCTGCCAGTGTCCACCTGCCACCCGCAGTGCCATCCTGAAATAAAGTAAGTGCCCCCCTGTCAGTGCCACCCAGCAGTGCCCATAGTGCCCACAGTACCACCCAGCAGTGCCCACAGTGCCACCCAGCAGTGCCCACAGTGCCACCCACAGTGCCACCCAGCAGTGCCACCCACAGTGCCACCCAAAATCTGCCTCAAAGGTGCTGCACCCCAGTGCCGCCCATCAGTGCCCAGCAGTGCCGCCCATCAGTGCCCAGCAGTGCCGCCCATCAGTGCCCAGCAGTGCCACCTATCAGAGCCACCTATCAGTGCCACCTATCAGTGCCCATCAGTCCCATCTATCTGTGGTACCTATCAGTGCCCATCCGTGCCACCCATCCGTGCCACTTATCCGTGCCACCCATCCGTGCCATCTTATCTGTGCCCATCTTTGCCCATCAGTGCCGCCTTATCTGTCCCCATCGGTGCCACCTTATCTGTGCCTATTAGTGCCGCCTTAACTATGCCTATCAGTGCCCACCAGTGCAGCCTATCAGTGCCCACCAATGCAGCCCATCAGTGCCCACCAATGCAGCCCATCAGTGCCCACCAATGCAGCCTATCAGTGCCGCCTAATCAGCGCACTTCAATGAAGGAGAAAAATGACCCGTTTGCAAAATTTTATAACAAACTATTAAAACATGATTTTTTTTTTTTTTTTTTTTGCATCTTTTTTTGTTTGTTTAGCAAAAAATAAAACTCCGAGCTGTAACTAAATACCACCAAAAGAAAGCTCTATTTGTGGGAAAAAAATGATAAAAATTTCATTTGGGTACAGTGCTGTATGACCGCGTAATTGTCACTCAAAGTGCATCAGCGCTGAAAGCTGAAAATTGGTCTGGGACTGAGGGGGGTTTAAGTGCCCAGTAAGCAAGTGGTTAATGTGGACTGAATCTATGTCCTTCTTCTGGAGTTTGGCATAGAGGAGGTTCACATGCAGCATGAGGTTGTGGAAAAGTGTCAGAAAAAACTTAAAATTCTGATCCTCCAGCAGCACGGCAAAGGCTCCTTCCCCTCCGATGGTAACAGAGTCAAAGTCACCCGAGTCTCGTAAAGTTTCAAATGAGGTCCTCTCAGTGCTCAAACACTATATTGAAGGCACGGCTGTGGAAATTCCATCTGACACTGCTTGATGCTGGTAGTCTATGGGCAACTACTTTATCAAGAACATCTGTGCGATTGGGTGATCTTGCAAAAAAGCTGGCAAATCCTCCAAGGTTAGCAAAATAAATTTTCCCCTTGGGTATTTGAGAAGTGGCCTGTTGCATTATTAGATTGAGCTGATGTGCACAGCAGTGGATGTAATGGGCATTTGGGTACACATCTTGTATCTTTGTTGAACACCTGTGAACACCTACAGTTGGGAGATGAGTTTGCTCTTCTCATTCTCTGAAATTATGACAGCAAGGCACTGTTATAATGCTGTATCAATGGAATCCACTGTAGTAGAATGCAGAGGAATAAACAAAAAAAAACTCTCCTGTAAGTTGCTTTTGGCATCAATGTAGCGCAGTACAAGCACAAGGTGGCAATATCGGTGGTCTCGTCGGCCTGGATTGAGAGAAGATCGCTGCTCCATGCTTCTTAGATAATGTGCTCCTTCACAACAGATAATATACATTCCAACAGCTTTCATAGTTCCCTTAAAAACAATAGCATTCTCGAGGCGCTCTTTCAAAACTCCATCAAGAGAAGCAACAAAATCAATCAAGCCACTAAATATCCCGGGATTACCTGATCTCTCGTTCTCATCATGGCCATGCAAAGCCAGCTCAAATGCATCACAAAATTTCACACTTTTTCATTGAATTTTTTGCAGGCGACTTCATTGTGCCTTCTAATGCCAATTCTATAGCCTTCATCTAGCTGTTCAGCAATGCTACGCTTCCCAAAAAACTGGAGCCTCCTAGTGTTGTCAAGATGGCTTTAGGTACTTTCATACCGCTCGCACTTTTCAGTGAGATTCTTAAGATCGCAAACCCCTGTTGATATCAACAATGTGTCTCTGCCAGGACTTTGAAATAGCAAACAGGGGAAACAATAATAGGCATGACTCACATTGCAACCAGCTAGCCAACCCCATTTCCAAGAAGTGGTGGAAAAGCGCAGAGTTTGAACTCGACCACGATCACTTGACTTCTCCTGAATTTTCAATTTGGATTCCAAGCTCGTTCATCCTCTTTTTTTCTTCATTCGAATGCCTTGTGAAGGGGAATTGTTTCAATGATAGAACTGAATCTTCATGTATTTTGAAAAATGTAGCTTGCTTCCACAATGATCAGTACCTATGAGTCAAATGACAACCTGGGTAAGTTTAAAAGAGAGATAGGTATGGCGCTGCCAAAGGCAAGTGTCTATTGCATCAAGATGTGCCCATCAAATGCAGCATCAATGTGCCCATCAATTGCAGCTTCAATGTGCCTGTCAAATGCAACCTCACTGTCAAATTCAGCAACACTGTGCCCATTAGGGGGTCCCACCATCCCTGTGATGAGTTCCTGGGTATGTACACCTGCTGGCTGATGTTCCCATTATAAGGTGTTCCCGCCACATCTGTGCTGAGTTCTTGGGTCTGTACACCTGCATTGCACATTATTGGGGCTCCCACCATCCATGTGCAGAGTTCCCGGGACTGTACACCTGCTGTGCCCATTATATGTTGTTTCCGCTATCCCTGTGCTGAGTTCCTGGGTCTGTACACCAGCTGAGCCCATTCTGAAGGTTCCCATCATCCCTGTGCTGGGTTCCTGGGTCTGTAAACCTGCTGGCTGCTGTGCCCATTATGAGGGGTCCCCACCATCCCTGTGCTAAGTTCCCGGGTTTGTACACCCGCTGTGCACATTATGAGGGGCTCCCACTGTTCCTGTGCTGAGTTCCTGGGTCTGTACACTTGCTGAGCCCATTATGAGGGGTTCCCACCATCCCAGTGCTGAGTTTCTGGCTGTCTTTTATACTGGCAACAAGTGTAGAGAACAAGTGTACAGGGTACAGCTACAGGGTACATTATGTAACTTCAGTCTGATCAACACCACATTTTTCCAGCTGCTCTGGATGCATGTTTATTCAATATTGCCATGTGAAAAACAAAGCCAGAATCTTTCAGTTTATCTTTGAAAAACAATAGCTATCAGTTGTTATTTTGGGGTATTTCACTTTAAATTGCACATTTGGAAAGCAGTATAGACTAGGGGTCTCCAAACTATGACCTGAGAACCACGTCCGACCCACTACAAGATTTTACCTGGTCTACAGCAACTCTGATATGATGGGGGCTTCTGACATAAAGGGGAGAGGGGTGGTTCTTGGATGTGATGAGAGGGTTTCTATCTTGAAAGAGGGGTCCTTATGTGATAGGGGGTGTCTGGTGTGAAAGGAGGGACTCGTATGTCATAGGGGGCTTTCGGATTTCAAAGGAAAACCTGATGATAAAGGGGCTCTAATATAATAGGGAGTTTCCGGTGTGAAAGGAGGGACTCTTATGTCATGGGAGGGGAGCTCTGGTTTAAAAGGGAGACCTAATGGGAAAGGGGGCACTGACATGATGCAGGGATGTGAAAGGGGGACTTATGGGATGGAAGGCTTGTGTTTTGAAATGAAGATTCGATGTGAAAGGGGATGGAAGGGGGGTGGGTTCTGATGTGATAGGGGAGCTTCTGATGTGAAAGAGGTATCCTGATGGAAGGGGCTTCTGATGTAAAAGGGCGAACTTCAGATGCAGAAGACCGGACTGGATTTTTTCATCCCACAAATGAAGTATACAATGTGGCCATTAGGGATGGGTGAACGGCCGGCCTGAGCATAAGTTCGGGCCGAACTTCGGTTGTTTGGACGTTCAGCGAACAACGAACGATATGCGGTGTTCGGTGCAAATTCTAAAACCGGGAACACTGTTAAAGTCTATAGGACACTAACGTGACAAATCAAAAGTGCTAATTTTAAAGGCTTATATGCAAGTTATTATCATAAAACGTATTTTGGGACCCGGATCCTGCCCCAGGGGACATGTATCAATGCAAATAAAGTTTTAAAAAAATGACTTTTTTTGGGAGCAGTGATTTTAATAATGCTTAAAGTGAAACAATAAAAATAAATATTCCTTTAAATATCATGCCTGGGGGGCGTCTACAGTATTCCTGTAAAGTGGCGCAGTTTTCACGTGTTTAGAATAGTACCACAGCAAAATGACATTTCAAAAGGAAAAAAGTAATTTAAAACTGATCACGGCTGTAATGAATTGTCGGGTCTCGGCAATATAGATAAAACTCATTGAAAAAAAGGCATGGGTTCCCCCCCGCCAAGTCCATTACCAGGCCCTTTGGGTCTGGTATGAACATTAAGGGGAACCCGAAACAAAAAAAATAAAAAATTGCATGGGGGTCCCCCCAAAATCCATACCAGGCCCTTCAGATCTGGTATGGAAATTAAGGGGAACCCTGTTCTAAATGAAAAGAAAAAAGGCGTAGAGGTGCCCCCAAAATACATTCTAGACCCTTATCTGAGCATGCAATCTGGCAGGCCACAGGAAAAGAGGGGAGGACAAGAGAGCACCCCCCAAACCATACCAGGCCACATGCCCTCAATATGGAGACCCCCCGTTCCCATCCCCCCCATGTGAATTGGGATGACAGCTCTTATATAGCTGAGGGTGGGGCCAACAGGTGACATAAATGGGTGACCCCGCCCCCTCTGGCACCTCGTGATGTCAAAGGAAGGTGGGGTCACCCGTTTACTTCACCGAGTGGCCTGCCCTCAGCTATATAAGAGCTGTCAAGAAGAAGGAGTGTCAATCGGCGGAGGTGGAGGTGTTGCAGGGCTTTTTTTTTTAGGCTCATTGGCAGCATGATAGAAGACGAATGAACTTCGTGGGACATTTTTATTTTTGTATCTTTTAATAAAGGACTTGTCCCTAAGAGTCTCCTGTCTTTTTTTACTATTTTTGACACTCTTTTTTGTGAAATGGTAGGGGTACAATGTGAGGCCCTTGTCCCTATCAATATGGGGACAAGGTGTTTTAGGGAGCTACTCCAAAGCAGCCTCCCCATGTTGAGGGCATGTGGCCTGGTATGGTTCAGGAGGGGGGGCGCTCTCTTGCCACCCCTCTTTTCCTGTGGCTTGCCAGGTTGTGGGTTTGGATAAGGGTCCAGTATGGATTTTGGGGGGACCCCTTAAAATTTGGCGCAGGGTTCCCCTAATTTCCATACCAGACCTGAAGGGCCTGGTATGGATTTTGGGGGGACCCCCATGCAATTTTTTTTTAAATTTTTGGTTCGGTGTTGCCCTTAAAGCGGAGTTCCAGTCCCCCAAGTCAAATTTTTTTTAAATGCCGCTGTCATTTGTTAAACATTATCTGGCACATTTAGCTAGTGCCTATAGTGTATTTCGGTCAATTTCAGTTTACAATAAAGAGACTACCTTGATCTCGGAACCTGGCAGGGGACATGTACACTGTGGTCATCTGAAGCCCCCTGGTATCTATTTCTGGGACTAGGTGCAGCTGGATTCCCAGCATGCACCTCCCGATCTCACGCCTGCGCAGTAATGTCACCCGCACGGTGTGACGACATATTTGGCGACCCATCACAGTTTGCTACGAAAGTGACGTTCCGTCTCTGCCATCTTGCTACACCCCACACTCGTCCACAGTAAGGATACACTAATAAGGGGGAAAGAGGACATGTTGCTACACCCACTGGAGTTTTGCATTTTAGACGTATTTATCACAGTAAGGTGCATTTCTATAGTGAAATACTGTATTTAGAACTTCGTCTGACTGCTTAGATGTTGAATTTTAAAAACACTGCTACTGTCAGATTAGCAAACCTGTGAGATGAGCAGGGTTGCCGCTGCTTTTAAAATTCAAGATCTTAGTAGTCAGACAGAGTTGTAAGTACTGTAATTCACTATATAAACTAACTTTACTGTTATAAATACGTGTAAAATGCAGAACTCCGGTGGGTGTAACAACATGTCCGCTTTCCTTCTTCTTAGTGTATCCTTACTGTGGATGAGTGTGGGGTGTAGCAAGATGGCGGCGACGGAACATCACTTCCATAGCAAACTGCGATGGGTCACCAAAATATGTTGTTACAACGGCGCTCAATCCACCTGACAAGTTGCTGTAGCAACGGTCTAGAAATAATGCAAGATTTCGGCAATAGGCAATTTGTAGGGACTCCTGGGATACATGACAATGCTATCCCAGGAACCCTTGCAAATCGCCTAGTAACATAATCGCCTAGGCGATTAGAGACGGAAGTCATGGAGAACAAACTGATAATAAGGAATTTACAAGCATAAAAAACAATAAGCTGAGGGCATGCAGCACAGATAAAGTTCAGAAAATAGGTGGAACTCCACTTGGATTGGGGGGGAGGGGGAACCAATGCCGGTTTTTGCAATGAGTTTCATCTATATTGCCGAGACCCGACAATTCATTACAGCCGCGATCAGCTTTAAGTGACTTTTTCCTTTAGAAATGTCATTTGACTGTGGGACTGTTCTAAACACAGGAAAACTGCGCTGCTTTACAGGAATATTATAGACACGCCCCAGGCATGATATTTAAAGGAATATCTAAATTGTATTGTTTAACTTTAAGCATTATCAAAATCACTGCTCCCGAAAAAACTGCCATTTTAAAAACTTTTTTTTTGCATTGATACAAGTCCCCTGGGGCAGGACCCAGGTCCCCAAAAACTTTTTATGACAATAACGTGCATATAAGCCTTTAAAATGAGCACTTTTGATTTTTCATGTTCGTGTCCCATAGACTTTAACGGTGTTCGTGTGTTCTGCCAAATTTTTTGCCTGTTCGGATGTTCTGGTGTGAACCGAACTGGGGGTGTTTCGGCTCATCCTTAGTGGCCATGGTACAGAAAGGATTGAAGACTCCTGGACTAGAAGATCACCATTCAATTCAGCCATAAATGTTGACAATCCTTTCATTCCTGCAGGCACACTTACACTTTTATTCTAAACTATTTTTTAGCTGTCTTTACTGTTTAGTATCAAATTATCTTTTTTAACTTCATGGCTATGAATATTGTTTTTGTCCTTTAATGTCCTAGTTGTTTGCATTAGGTTAATGACTGAGCCTGTTTAATCTCAGTGCATGGAGCTGAAAATCTGTAAACAGATTACCTGAAATCATAAAAAAAGACAGATTATGACTCTATAATATAACATCTTCATTATCATATCAACACTCCAAGCCAGCTGACATTATATCTTCTCACAAGTCATTTTGCAGCTCAATGCATGCAGAGAGACGCTCTTCTCCATGTCAGGTAAGACAACATATAGACATAATGACACCCACTCATCAATAACTTTTGATTGGCCAGACGGATCAATTGGGACAGTTTGCATAGTATAAACACCAAACCACTGATAATCAGGTTTTCATGTAATTACTCAAGATAAAGTAAAGTTAAAATATAACACCGGGGTGCTCCTAAAACCTCACATGTAATGTTTTACAGACATTTTCTATTCATTAAACACTGGAATACTAATCAATAAGAGTGATAGAAGAATAATTCGTAGACATCGGGCGCAGGCGCACTGAGCGTTAGTGGTGGCACCAGCACGCGGAAGTCATTCCGGGATAGATGGCGGCGTCGGAGGAGGCGAACGAGGGCCGATGTGGGGGCTTCGATCTCAGGTAAGTAATTCATAATGAGCTAGTATGCTATGCATTCTAGCTCATTATGCCTTTGTCTTGCAGGGTTTTTTTTTTTTCAGAGGCTTTACTTCCTCTTTAAGCATGCATACAATGGGCATTACAGTTAAAAATAGGCAAACTATTATTATGACCAACTACCGTATGATGCATAGTCCTGAAATATCACAGCAATGTAGCCCTATAAATCCACAGTCATGTGTTTGTTGCCTGGAGCAGCTTCCTCAGGACCGAATATGCTGTGAACAAAATGTTTTACTTATGCCTTAATATCAACCCTTGAGAAAAGCTTGATTGTCACATGAGTCCCCATGCACAGGACTCACACTAGTCAAGTATGGCACCGCTCTTTCCCAGATGCAGTGGGCACAGTCCAACTGTCCCGCCTGAGTTGGCCTAAGATAGTAATCATTTATGCTACCAAATCATCCTACATAAACCCTCAGAGGCTCCAGGATGATCTACAAGACTTAGTAAATTACATTGTATGCATATGATTTATATGCTGTAAGTTTTCTTATGGAAGGTTTTGGTTCTACATTATTTTGAAGTGGGTTAGACTTAGTAAAGCAAGCACATGCTTTGAATAAAATAAGCGATAATAACAAAAAGGGGTTCTACAGAATGCAAAAAAATGTGTGCCTTAAGACTCCATTGAAACAATTCCAACCTTAAGTTCACACATGGGTTGCCTTAAAAAAAAAAAAAAAATTATATATATATATATATATATATATATATATATATATATATATATATATATATATATATATATATTTATTTATATTTATATATACTATATATACTATACTATTAAATACATTTAATAGAGAGAATAGATCTACTTTAATGTACTACATTTGTTTATCATTACATACTTTATGCAGAAAAGAAAGATATTATTTGTATATTATTGTTCATTTTCTTTTCTTTTACTTTTATTACAATATACTGATGTTTATGTATATAGCTGGTTACATTCATGCTGTGTATACAGTGTGTAAAACAAATTCAATAAATAAAAGAAAAGGCGATATTACATTTCCCTATGCAACCACAACAAGGCTGTGAAAGCATAAATGTTTGATGCATTTGTTTGGCTTTTCCAAAAGCTATGGGATATTAATTAAATACCAGTGTTCTTCAACTCCTTTCATCTAATTTGGCTATAAAGATATAAAATGATGAGGCCTCAAAACAAAATTGAGTTGGATACACCCTAAAGTATTTTATTGGTAGCAGGGCAACATTTAGATAATGTAAAACTAGGTTAAATGCATGTATGAGAACACCAAGGTAAGAGATCCTCGAAAGATGATGTATGTTTCTCTCATCTCATAGTTGAATTAAATATGACCCAGTGTCATTTAATTTCCTGTGCAGCTTCCTTGCTAATATTCTTGATAACAAATGGAAGCAATCTGTAGTGGAAATAGGAGCTAAGCCACAGAAACCAAAGCTGAAGGGACATAAGACATTGCTACCATTCCTGGCTTTTAATACTCCGAAGCCTCAAATGTTTCAAATATAAGTGCCTTTCCTGTATGTGTGTCTAGGGAAATCAAAGCATGGCATCTCCTATGCCCTGTCAGTGGTCAAGAGACAACATGAATTAATCACAGATGTAACACCCAAAGAAATATTGTGCCTTCTTTTAAATCAGTGGAAGTTAATACAAAATGTTCACAGTCATGAATTCTAAGCACTGGCATGTCTAAATTAAATATTTTAGGTTCAACAGTTAACAACCAAGTGCTATTGATAAAAGTGCTATTGATAAAAGTAATTAGTAGTAGTAATCGTGCATCACCCATAGTGATCCTATAATGCATGGCATTTTCTATACAGATATACATCTCGTTAATGCTTGCACCTTATTTCTTACAAGTCTTAGTTGTGCTGACACTACAATTTCCAACTTGTTAATGTATTATATAATTAAATTCAATTAACCTTCAAAGGATCCTTCAATCTCAGGTTTATTTCTTAAAGCAGGAAGAGAGAGTTGTCAAGGATAACTGTGACTTGTGTCAGGATGTAAAGTTCAATGGAAGCTTTTAGGATATGTATCTGGTCTCCGGGTTCTGTTTCTATCAATCCTTTTACTAGTGAAACATTTTCTTCGGTCTCCTCCTTTCTCCAGAGATCCATCTTCTCAACCCTCTCCATCTTGGCATCTTTTTACAATTAAGCTGTTCATGAGTGATCTGTACACGTCTAACTGCTGCCGACCACAGTACACATTTGCAGTCCAATAGGAAATGTTAAATCAGACCAAATATAGGTAGCCTTCACATTTCACTTTGCCAATTTTTGCCTTTACTTCACTTCCTTCATATTATGCATCTGCTGATAAATATGTATCCTTCTATATAGGTTATAGATAGATCCTTTCAAGTCCTCATTTCATTGTTCTAAAGTATGCACACTTTTTTCAAGGCTGAGGTTAGTGTAAGTGTTACAGATTATTTTGTTTCATGTTTAGTCACCAAAGCCATGTTTTATTTCAAGTGATATGCTGCTGATACACACAGTTTCACTCTGTTATTCATACACATTAAGCTTCGGCTGGTATTATGTATGAGCAGCCTATAAGGCTTGCAAGGCTTCTGTATATATATATATATATATATATATATATATATATATATATATATATATATATATATACAGTTTACTATACAGTAAACTGTATACAGTTTATAAATGCAGTATGACATGAGTTGTTTTATTGTTCATTTTTTGTCATGTATTTTTAAACAACTTTTACTTTTATATACATAATTTTATTTTATACATTAAAGCGGTTGTAAACCCATCGATCTAACAGTTTGAAAAAATAGTTACATTCCCGGCATGCTGGAAATGTTAACTGTCACATTGGTTGTGCTCTCAACCAAACTGTTTAACCATCCAATGGCTGGTGTCATAACTGATCACATGTGCAGCTTCATGGCAGTTAAAGATTAAAGGGAGGCCAAAGTGGCAGCTTCCTTGGCTGAAAACGATAGGAGGGTTTCCTTCGACTTTAAGTTATTAACTGTTTTTTAATCATGATTCATAATGTGCATATTTTATACATTATAGACACAAGCCTTTATTTTATTTTTTTGTATGTTTTATGTCTGTTTCCTAGCTCTGGTGAAAGTGTTGTTGCTGCTAAAACACGGTTGATGTTTTTATGTGATTAAATTGTAAACAATTAAAGTGATTGTAAGGCTTTGTTTTCTATTTTTTTTAAATAACAAACATGTTATACTTACCTCAACTGTGCAGTTAGTTTTGCACAGAGTGGCCCCCGATCCTCAACTTCTGGGCTCCCCCGGCGGCGCTGGTAGCTCCTCCCCACATCTTATAACCCCCTAGGAGAAGTACTCTCCAAGGGGGTTACCTTGCGGGTATGCTCCCGAATCCAGCATTCGGCATCCATAGACTCTGCCCTGCCCCCAGGGAGCCAATGGCTGCACTGCTATCACAAAAAAGTGCCCACCATTTCCCACCCATGCCAGCTATCAGTGCCCACCACTGCCCACAAGTAAAAAAAGGTAATAGTGTTGAGCTGTATAAGGAAAGGGGAGGGGAAGGGGCAAAAGGAAAAGAGAGAGGGGGAGGGGGAGGGGTGGATGATCGGGGGTGGATAAAAATAAAAAATTATATATATATATATATATATATATATATATATATATATATATTACACCATAAAAATAATTAATCATGAACACATTATATATTCCCTATAGTAAATATAAAATCGAGCAGCAATTGGTGGGTAAAAAAAATTGTGAATCAAAGTGTCATAAAGATCTATATAAAATAACTAGCAAGTGCTAAAAGTGCAAAAAACTTCAAATAAACCTCAAAGTGACTGGTGCACACTTCAATAAAGTGACTGGTGCACACACAAATAAAATGATCAAAAATGAAAAAGTCCCATTCAAAAAATAAATACATAAAGCAATTCGTATAAATAAAGTGATAAGTGCCAATAAATCCAAGTAATTAATCGCATGGATGAAAAAACGCTGGAAGAGAAATCAGTGCAACTATTGCTGTTGTGCTGTTCAAGCAACAGATAAAACCATATTTTGTGCTGTGCAAATCATGCAGACAATTCAGTGGCACACGCCTCCTTTCCCTTTCGTGGGATAAATGGGTGGATGTCCCCTTACCTTACCACTGTAAGGTTACAGCATATAGCAACATATGATGGTCAATATGAAGATTCCCTTCTCTTTATATCAGAGGATATGGTGGCAGATGAACCTCATAAAATGTAAGAGACGTTGCCAGATAGTGTAGTATTTTGATCACTCGTTTTTTTATTTAATAAAATGATCTAGCTACTGACATTTTTGAAGTTTAAAAACAGGCATGAAATGTAAATACAGTGATGGACAGCAGGTCTGGGCGTCACTTCCGGTGTCTCTCTCTCTCTCTCTTTCCGCACGTGTTCGTCACCGTCACGTGACTTCTTCAGGGAATAGATAGAGAGAAAGAAGTGTCCTTTATATTCCCTAATTTTGCTTATTACGGCTGCCATTTTGTTGTAGCCCGCTGGCTGGAAATACGACCGCGGCCATTTTCCTGTCTATGATAACAGGAAGTCTGGCCGGAAGTGTCAGCATGGCCATTTTCTTGTCTCCCAAACACTGGAGATCCTACAGTGAGAGTGAGTAGATGATAATCTCCATTTTGTTGTGGTCCGTGTACATACTGATTATCGTTGTACCAATCGCCAGGTGTATTAATGAACTTATACATGCCGGCCAATATACATGACTTAAGATACTATTAATAAAAACATTGCATAAAATCACAATATCTAGATAAGAAATGGTAAATTATAAAAATAAATAATTCTGAAAAAAAATGGTCTGAAAACATAGATAATCTAAAAAAATAATAAACTAAAAAACTAAAAAAACAAAGATACTAATGGATAGAACTAAATAATGAAATAAAAAAATGTATATGAATACCAATAAAATTAACTAAAATATAGACCATATTTAATATGATGCTAATAGTAGGAGTGACTATAGGTGTATTTAACATCATATACAGTGGTGTGAAAAAGTGTTTGCCCCCTTCCTCATTTCCTGTTCCTTTGCATGTTTGTCACACTTAAGTGTTTCGGAACATCAAACCAATTTAAACAATAATCAAGGACAACACAAGTAAACACAAAATGCAATTTGTAAATGAAGGTGTTTATTATTAAAGGTGAAAAAAAATCCAAACCATCATGGCCCTGTGTGAAAAAGTGATTGCCCCCTAAACCTAATAACTGGTTGGGCCACCCTTAGCAGCAACAACTGCAACCAAGCGTTTGCGATAACGTGCAATGAGGCTTTTACAGCGTCCTGAAGGAATTTTGGCCCACTCATCTTTGCAGAATTGTCCTAATTCAGTTACATTAGAGGGTTTTCGAGCATGAACGGCCTTTTTAAGGTCATACCACAACATCTCAATAGGATTCAGGTCAGGACTTTGGCTAGGCCACTCCAAAGTCTTCATTTTGTTTTTCTTCAGCCATTCGGTGGTGGACTTGCTGGTGTGTTTAGGATCATTGTCCTGCTGCAGAACCCAAGTTCGTTTCAGCTTGAGTACACAAACAGATGGTCGGACATTCTCCTTCAGGATCTCTTGGTAGACAGCAGAATTCATAGTTCCTTTTATCACGGCAAGTCTTCCAGGTCCTGAAGCAGCAAAACAGCCCCAGACCATCACACTACCACCACCATATTTTACTGTTGGTATAATGTTCTTTTTATGAAATGCAGTGTTCCTTCTACGCCAGATATACTTGGACACACACCTTTGTCTCATCGGTCCACAGAATGTTGTCCCAAAAGTCTTGGGGATCATCAAGATGTGTTGTGGAGAAATTGAGACGAGCTTTGATGTTCTTTTTGCTCAGCAGTGGTTTTCTCCTTGGAACTCTGCCATGCAGGCCATTTTTGCCCAGTCTTTTCCTGATGGTGGAGGCATGAACGCTGACCTTAACTGAGGCAACTGAGGCCTGCAGTTCCTTGGACGTTGTTGTGGGGTCTTTTGTGACCTCTTGGATGAGTCGTCGCTGTGCTCTTGGGGTAATTTTGGGCGGCCGGCCACTCCTGGGAAGGTTCACCACTGTTCCATGTCTTCGCCATTTGTGGATAATGGCTCTCACTGTGGTTCGCTGGATTCCCAAAGCTTTGGAAATGGCTTTATAACCCTTTCCAGACTGATAGATCTCAATTACTTTCTTTCTCAATTGTTCCTGAAAGAGTCTCGGCATGATGTGTAGCTTTTAAGGATCTTCTGGTGGACCTTACTGTGTCAAGCAGCTCCTATTTAAGTGATGCCTTGATTGTGAACAGGTGTGGCAATAATCAGGCCTGGGTGTGGCTAGAGAAATTGAACTCAGGTGTGGACAACCACAGTTATAGTATGTTTTAACAAGGGGGGCAATCAGTTTTTCACACAGGGCCATGATGGTTTGGATTTTTTTTCACCTTTAATAATAAACACCTTCATTTACAAATTGCATTTTGTGTTTACTTGTGTTGTCCTTGACTATTGTTTAAATTGGTTTGATGTTCCGAAACACTTAAGTGTGACAAACATGCTAAGGAACAGGAAATGAGGAAGGGGGCAAACACTTTTTCACACCACTGTAGATGGCCTGGCCCTGAAGGAAGTCACCTAGGATTATTGCACTATTATAGGAGAAATAGTATATAAACAGAGCATAAAGAACAATAATATTATCTGAAAGAGAGGACCAAGGAAAGCAGATGTTGGATTTGTTATAAAAAATTCCTAAAAAATAAAATTTCTCTGAGGGGAATAGTATATCCCCGAACCTAAAAGTTATATTTAAAAATCACTAATAAAACAATTTAAATCTAAGTCCATATTTAAGCCTTGTGGCGCAAAGGTATCCATAATAAAAATCCATTTGGATTCTAACTGACTTAGAGTCCTCACCTTGTGACTTCCCCGCCAGTGTTTGACATACGGTTCTATACCCCAGAATTTAAGCAGGGAGGGGTCTCTATTGTGGACCATCGCAAAGTGTTTTGACACACTATGTTTATCAAACCCTTTTTTGATGTTTTGTATGTGTTCCTTCAAAAGGGGTTTTTAACGGTCTCTTGGTGCGGCCCACATACTGAAGGTATGCATTCAAGTGTGTAGACTGCCCCTTCAGTATTACAGCAGATGAAGTCTTTAATCTCATACATATTGCCTGTGGATGTAGAGGTAACATTTTTCTTCTTGGTATTCTGACATTTAGTGCTCAAGCATGCGAAGCATCGTTTGCACGGGTAGAACCCTTTACCTGAAAAGAAAGTGAAATTATTTCTGGGAGGGTCTGGAATATTTTTCACTATCCTATCGCGGATAGTTGGAGCTCGTCTGTAAACAAATTTGGGTTTTTGAGGGAGAATAGTTTGTAATTGTCTGTCAGCTAGTAGGATGTTCCAGTTGCGTCTGATTATTCTTTCTACCTCCTTGTATTGAATGTTGTAATCCAACAAGATCGGTACTATGTCTGTTAAGGCCTCATCTTTTGGTTTGTTTGTCATTAGTGTTGTACGATCCATGTCAGCTACTTCTTTAATTTTCCCATCAATGAACTCGCTGTCATAGCCTTTTTTCCAGAAACGTGGACCTCAATGTGGCTGCCTGCATTTCATAGGATGTCTTGTCTGTGCAGTTTCTGCGTATCTTCATAAGTTGTCCTTTCGGTATATTAAATAGCCAGTTCCTGTGGTGGCAGCTTTGCAGTGGGAGGTAGCTGTTTCTATCAACCTCTTTAAAAAAGGTCTTAGAGGAGAGGGTATTATTGTTCTGTGTAATTGTCAAGTCTAGGAAGTTGATTTGCTCATTACTTATTTCCCAAGTGAGGTGGATATTTCTATCATTGTTATTTAGTTTTTCAAAGAAGCTATTTAATTCTTCTTTTCCACCTTTCCATATTATCATAATATCATCTATATACCTTCTATATATACATAGATCTTCTGGTGCATTCATGAATACCTCTTCTTCCTCCCACTTGGCCATAAACAAGCCCGCTACACTGGGGGCAAATTTGGCTCCCATTGCCACCCCAGTTTTTTGAAAATAATAGGATCGATTATACCAGAAATAACTATTTTTTAATACAAAATCAAGGCTTTTAATGAGGAACTTTCTCTGGCTGCCGGGTAAGGTTGTATATTTCCTTAAGCCCCATTTGGCTGCTTCACATGCACGGTGATGTGGAATTACTGTGTACAGTGAGGACACGTCTGCCGTTGCCATTAGCCATGGTTTCTCACTTATAGGTAAGTTATCAAGTAGTTGTAACATATGTTTGGTATCCTTCAAATAGGCTTGGGTTTTTTGAACTGCTGGCTGGAGAAAGACGTCGATGTATTGGCCTATGCATGCTGTCAGCGAGTCAATCCCATTTACTATGGGTCTTGGTGGAGGATTGTTCTGGTCCTTATGAATTTTGGGTACAGAATAGATGATGGGAGTCCGGCAAGATTCGGGTATGAGGTATGTTGCCTCACTGCCCACAAGTGCCACCATTCAGTGCCCATTAGCAATGTAATGCTGGTCCATTAGCTAGTCAGTGCTGGCAATCAATGTCCATCAGTGTCACCCATCAGTGCCACCCATTCATGCTCATCAGTGCCCACCAGTGCCGCCTATCAGTGCCCACCAGTGCCGCCTATAAGTGCTCATCAGTGCCACATATCAGTGCCACCTAATCAGTGCCCATAAGTGCAGCCTCATAAGTGCCACCTCATCAATGGCCACCAGTTCAGCCTATCAGTGCCCATTAGTGTCGCCACATCAGTGAAGGCGAAAAATGACTTAGTTATAAAATTTACTGACAGAAGAAGGTTAAAAAAAAATTCAACATTTTTGGTCTTAAAAATAAATAAAATATAAAACCCAGCAGTGATTAAATGCCACCAAAAGAAAGTTCTATTTGTGAGATGTAAATGATAAAAAAATTTGTTGACTGCGCAATTATCATTCAAAGTGCGACAGCACTGAAATGGTGCTGAAATGGCTTGGACAGGTAGGGGGTGTAAGTGCCTGGTAGGCAAGTGCTTAAGGACATTTTGGACTATTTTACCTGTTTAGTTTGGCACCCATTTCTACACTTTAAGTTCACATTTTTTCTCCTTTTTTTTCTCTTATCTCATCTCTCATTTCCTGCACAATTAAAAATGCCAAATTAACAATCTATACAAGATTAAAGTTAAGGTTGGAAAAAAAAAATGATGCCTGTGTATTAGTGAGAAGGGTGATCACTAATCTATTGCATTTCATTTAAAACACATGCACCTAGAAGTGGGTGGGTAGGTAGGAGGGTGAATGATGCAGGGTGTGTGCTATTGAGGTCAGCTGGTCAACTCCTTCCTGTGTCATGACCTAAAGTCTGCCCAGGAAGTAAGAAAGAACTAATGGCTATGTGTTTGGAAAAATCCATGAAGATGGTGAGGTAAGCGTCTGTAGATGTAATGGAAAGCTTTGATATTTTTGCAAAAGAAGTACATTAACCACCTCAATACAGGGCAATTACACCCCCTTCCTGCCCAGGCCATTTTTCAGCTTTCAGCACTGTCACACTTTGAATGACAATTGCACCGTCATGCTACACTGTAACTAACCATGTGAAATTTTATCATTTTATTCACACAAATAGAGCTTTCTTTTGGTGGTATTTAATCACTCCTGGGCTGTTTATTTTTTTTTAAAAGTTTTTCTTCGTTTCTGTCAGTACATTTTGTAAATAAGTAATTTTTCTCCTACAACCGATAGTCGCTGATGAGGCAGCACTGATGGGTGCTGATGAGTCAGCACTGTTGGGCACTGATGAGGGGCCACTTATGGACACTGATGAGGTGGCACTTATGGGCACTGAGTAGGTGGCACTGATATGTGGCACTGATATGTGGCACTGATGAGCACTGATGTGCGACACTGATGTGTGGCACTGATGGGCACTAGGCACAGATAGGCAGCACTGATGGGCACTGATAGGCACTGATATGTGGCACCGATGAGCACTGATGGGCGGCACTGGTAGGCACTAGGCACAGATAGGCAGCACTGGTGGGCACAGATAGGCGGCACTGGTGGGCACAGGCCACATGGATAGGCGGCACTGATGGGCATTGATGGGCAGCAGTGATGAGCATTGATGGGCACCAGTGATGGGCATTGATGGGCAGCACTGATAGCCAACACTGACTGGCATCCCTGATGGTCACTGATTGCTGGCACTTGGGGGCACTGATTTCTGGCACTTTTGGGCACAGTATGGTGCTAATTGTGGGCACGGATTTCTGACAGTGGCATTGCTGGCACTTGATTGTAATCAGGGCACTGGTGATCAGTGCCCTGATTACATGCCTAGATGTCCTCTGTGAGGAGATGCAGCTGATCGTCTCTCCTCTCCTCACACTCTGTGAGTGGGAGGCGAGGAGCACCGATTACCGGCATCTTTGTGTTTACATGTAACCGGGTGTGATTGAACATAGCTGATCACAGGCTCTGACCTCTGCTCTTTACACAGATTGGGGTCATGGCGTGTCCTAGCAAAACGGTGAGGCCACCATGCTGCAAGCCCCCGGGGGCGCACGAGAGTGGTTGTTCGGGAGGACCATCATATAACATCCATCCAGAACAAGAGCCGGGCCGCCCAGCCGTCATTTGACGGTCAGCAGATGGGAAGAGGTTAATGCTATATTGGTACATAGGGGAGCTGGAATTTAGAAGGAAAAAAAGGTTAACAAAGGTGAACTTCCACGTGCCTGTTTGCTTTTGGAACTGCCAAACAGACCAGAGCCCGGTGATATGGTTTCGAAAACCTCTGTGGACTTGAACTTTTTATTAAGCAGTGAAATCTAAGCACCTCATAAATTATGGCATATAGGCTGGATTTCAAACGTGGAAAAAATGGATGTTACTGTGTTGACACAAATCAAACAGTGAGAAGGTATAAAAAGCAGCAATTTCCCTGTGAGATACACACAGCACAAATCAAATTAATTAAAAAATAGTAATAAATTGCGCTAAAATAAACAAATATTTAAACAGTGATGAGCACATGGAAAGGAAGACCATATAGTGACGTAATGTCCAATGAATCCTTTAGCGCTTAATACTTTCACCAAAGTAGTGAATTTCAAAGAAAGCCTCCACCTCATCAGAATGGGTGCTTACAAGCTGCCTGTGACCTCCTACTAAGGGAAGTCTTGTGGCTATATACTCAGCCAGGGCCTTCGGTCATCCAAGGAAATCACGCTGTCAAGCTTCCCCACCTGGAAGACCTCGATCACACATGGAGCCCAAAAAGAGATAAGGCCTCCATAGTGTAAAATCTTAAGGTGTTTAATGCTAAAAAATATATTGCACTCAAAGGAATGTAAATAGGCATAAAAAGATAAGCTGGCCAGCTCAATGTAGTAGCCTGGGCTTGCGCAAACACGGTGACGTCAGCACATCACTCCTCCCTACGCGTTTAGTCACAGATGAAGTCGTCCTGGATTTCAAACATGTCTACTATTGTTAATCTCCATTACAATGGGGGATTAGTAGTTGCCAGAAGGATGACTACTTTGTTTATGCTTTCAGTTCAGTTCACAGGTCAACAGGTATATTTTGAACTTGTTGAAGTGGAGCCAACACATGTAAGGGCTGGTAAGTAGGGATGAGGGTTTGGGTTAACAAAGTTTTTGACACAAAATCTTGCTGTTTCAAGATTCACTGAATGGGCAAACTAAATGATGAGCTACTTGTACCTGGAATTAATTAATTTAGTGGCTGTGTCATCATGTGTTAGTTGTTGTATTTTTTGTTGGAGCATCATACATCGTAATTAACAATGGATCTCAATTGCTGAATTATGTGATTAATGATGAATTTACACCTTGGAACATTACTTTTTTTTATGGTATGTGGTGTATATTTAGGGTCTGGTATGTATTTTAAGGAACTTCACACAATAAAACAAATAAAAAAGTATGGGGTCCCCCTTAAAATCCATACCAGACACTTAACCAAGCAGGCAGCCTAGATTGAAAAAAGGAGCACCCCTCTCCCAAAATATATTTAGGCTATATTCCCTCAACATGAAGAGGGGGTCTGTGGGGAGCTTATAATCTGTAAGCTCCTTTTAAAATAAGGTGGCCCTCAGATTTCTAAACCCCACCCCCTCACATGAGTGAGTAAACATCTGTTGACATCCGGCAGCATGCTTTAAGAGTGTATTGGAACAAAAAGGCTATTGCATGCTCATGTGCATGCTCCTAATTCTGAGCAAAGGCTCATTGCACAATAGGCATTGTCACAAGCACACAAACGTATTAGCGTGTGCAGAAAACATTTGCACATGCACAAGTATACGCACATCCTGTATGATCACCGGCGCCAAATGGCCTATTTAAGCTGGGCTATGAAATGAATGGATTGTTGAGTTGTCTTCAGCTGCACATCTAGAGCGTGACATTTTTGCCCATTCTGCTTTGCAAAATAGCTCAAGCTTTGTCAGAATGGACAGAGAGAGTCTGAACAGCAATTTTCAAGTCTTGCCAAAGATTCTCATTTGGATTTAGTTCTGGATTTTGACTGGGTCATTCTAACACATGAATATGCTTTGATCTAAACAATTCCATTGTAGCTCTGGCTGTATGTTTAGGGTCCTTACCCTGCTGGATGGTGAACCTCTGCCCCATTCTCAAGTCTTTTGCAGACTCCAACAGGTTTTCTTCTAAGATTGCCCTGAATTTGGCTTCATCCATCTTCCCATCAACTCTGACCAGCTTTGATATCCCTGCTTTCACCAAACATGATGCTACCACCACCATGTTTCATGATAAGAATGATGTGTTCAGGGTGATGTGCATTGTTAATTTTCCGCCACACATAGCGTTTTGCTTTTAGGCAATAAAGTTCTATGTTGGTCTCATCTGACCAGAGCACCTTTTTCCACATGTTTGCTGTGTCCCTCACATGTGATAGATTAAACAGTGCTCCTTGAGAGTTCAAAGCTTGGTATATTTTTTTATAACCTAACCCTGTTTTAAACTTCTCCACAACTTTATCCCTGACCTGTATGGTGTGTTCCTTGGCCTTCATGATGCTGTTTGTTCACTAAGGTTCTGCTTCTATTAACTTAAGTGGGCTTTGAAATTGTCACTTGAAATTTAGTCACGTTCACTGAACCTGACAAAACGGAACTCAGGTATATTCAGGTCATCACTAATCACGACTTATTTCAGCTGGGTATATTTATACATGTGATTGACATTGGATATAAATCATATGACATTATTTGGGATTCTTTTTTTAATAAATTTTTTTTTTTTAAATGTGTCTATATTTTTAATCTTTAATATGTACCTTTTTTCTTCGCTTTTAAGAAAGCCCCACAAACATTTTGAATGGGTTTTCCCCTTAAAATTAATTCCAGACTCTCATAAAGGATTCAATGATAAGGTCCTGATGGCGATGTCTTCTTTGCCTTTGTACATGTCCCCTGTGACAGTGTACAACTTTCCCATTCCCTTTTTCACAAAAGCTTGATAACTGTCCCTGAAAAAGGACAGAAAAAATTGGCTCCCATAAGCTTCAGTGGGGATTTGAATGTTCTGTTTGGGGCTTGCCACATTTTCCAATTATTCAACGAATGTCCAGTGAACCAAACTTTGCTAATTTTGCTCACCACTGTGGGTAAGCTGCAATATATAACATTTTTGGCTTTCGATATCTATTAATCCTTTGGATGCAATTATAATTGATCCACAAAGAGGATACCACATCCCTTATTCATACAGTATGTAAAGCAGGGGTGCCCAACCAGGGGCCCGGGGAGCCCTCTGATGTGGCCCCTGCTTTGGGACAGATTGTGGGTTGCTGACCCGCCATCCCAGAGCATCAGTGTTGTTAATGAAGCTGGTAGTAGAGAAAGCAAGTGGCTACAGAGCTTCGTAAATCGATGGCACCATCTCCTCTCACAGGCGGAGTGATACTAAATGCACTCTGCCTGTGACAGCAACAGCCGATGAAACTTTAATGGAAGACTGTTATTAAAGGTAAGTTTATTACTAAAATCACAGTGTATATATGGGCACATTTCTTCTGCAGTGGTTACTGGGCTGCTTTCAAACTCATCCGCAGGTGCAGCGCAGAACACCTGCAGGTTACCTGCATTGAGCCATAGACTTCTGTTATTACCTGCAGGTGTGGTGAGCTTTCAGAAAGTGCACCACACCTGCAGGTTATAATAGAAGTCTAAGTACAGCTAACCCGCAGGAAAGCCACAGGTGTACTGCACTGCACCTGCAGTGCATGTAATCCAAAGCACGTCAGTGTTAAAGCAGCATTAGGCCCCTTTGGCAAGATCGTTCCAACCCAATCGGACCCTCCATTCACCTCTATTGAGCCACAGATGTAAATGGACTTGTGGTCGTATACACCCACCTACCTCCAATTCGGTCCACTAAAAAAACCAGAAGGGGGATCCATCCCATTCCATCATGCAGATCAGATCGGAGTGCCCATAGAGTAGAGAAAGCCATGTCCGTGTCCGCTCTGCATATGCAGGGTGGACATGGACCTGTCATCCGCCCACTCCACGAATTGTGGCCTGAGACTGGTTACTAAGTCGCTTAAGTGGCCCTTGCTCTTTAAAAGGTTGGGCACCCATGATGTAAAGTAAAAGAATTTAATAGTGGAGACTTTAATGGTGTCTATAATTTACAAAAAGTAATCCAGAAGGCATTAAAAGCTACTTTTAATTTATTCATTTAAATTTTTATTTTTTAAATAATTTATTTTATAAACAAAAGAACGTAATAGAGTTGATTTACTAAAATTGGAGAGTGCAAGATCTGGTGCAGCTGTGCATGGTGGCCTTTCAGCTTCTAACCTCAGCTTGTTCAATTAAGCTTTGACAAAATAATCCCCCCCAAAAAATGGAATTGGTTTTTATGCACAGCTGCACCAGATTTTGCACTGTCCAGTTTCAGTAAGACCCCTTTCACACTAGGGCATGTAAAGCGACTGAAAAATACCTTGTGTTTTCACACTGGGGTGGTGAGCTTGCAGGACGTTAGAAAAAGTCCTGTAAAAAGCATGTTTCGGCAGTTTGCAAGCAGTGTATACACCCCTTCTCCACAGCCCCTGCCCATTAAAATGCATGGGCAGCGCTGCCGAAGTGCCTGCAGAGCGCTTCGACAGCTGCGCTACACGGGTGCTTTTAACCCCTTCTAGGGAGTTAAAAGCTTCCCACTCCTGCCCGAATAGCGGCACCGCTATAACAGCGGTAAAGCACCACTAAAACTAGCAGCACTTTGCCGCTGCCACCCCCCACCGCCCCAGTGTGAATGGGCTTTAAATCAATCCCAGTGTATCTAAACAGAATTAATGTTTTCACCCACATGGACTACCCTTTACTAAACCATTTATTAAATAAAATAATGTATTGTTTGATCATCCTGTAGAACTAATCACAAGTGGATTGGCTGCAGATTTTTGACATGTTTAGCAGACATCTAAGTCTGTTTCATCATAAACTTATGGGAGACATATCTATATTAGAATACTTATACAAATGTACTTCACAGAGAGTTATATATTTATTTTAACATACTTTTTAATCAATTTGCCACAGTTACATTTGAAGCTATGCGCCTGTGCATGAATTATGTATCATAAACACACGCCAACTGACTATACCACAGGTACCTATAAATATTTATACCTATAAATATTTATCAAATATAGAGTGTTATAGGAAACTCCTTTAGGGATTAGATTAATACTTCAAGGGGCAGTAAACTGTATCAATTATCTGCTATTTACCTTAACTCAGGATGTAAAACCTATGTTGGTAAGCAATTCATCAGAGACTCCCCCAAGGGACTATGGAGCCCTTCAACGGTCAGCAAAACAGATTTCTAATATTGAATAGATAGATGTGTAGCCAACGTTCAATATTGTCTATTAACTGCCAATAAATATCCCTCTAGTGGTCAATATCACAGCAGCATACCAAAAGACCTCTACTGTGGAGCAAATATATGGCAACATGTAGTCAAAAATAAATTTCAAAACAGAATTAAGGTAAAATTGCAAGTTGCAATACACTTGTATATAACAATATAAATATTAATAATATTCAAAAAACTGCACAGTCTTCAACTAATAAAAATGTTTTATGACAGAGCATAATTGAGGGCTGGGGCTGCTTAGCCTTCTTGGTATGGATCCTTGGGTTTCCCATTGTAATATCCTTTTATTAAAATCACCTTCTCTCATATTCATGTTAACACGGTAATATGCAAAAAAGGAAAAAAAACCTGTCAATGTAGAAAGCCCCACATCTGAAAGACATTAAATATACCACCTTCACAGTATTGCAGGAAGTAAAATGGTCAAAAGGCAGACCCATCTGGTAATTTAAATATGTTCTCTTCCCATAACCAAGAGTAGTGTGTGGTCGGATCTAAATGTGCTCTTCATGTTACATAGATCCTATTTACTTTATGGTTAATAGTCACTCTAAACAAAACAATCACAGATAGATTTTGACCATCTGAATATAGTCTTATATGAACATTGGTTAGAATATTTCATTATTTTCCCAGAATTAGTACTTCAGAATTAGTAAAAAAGAAATGTTCGCACAAGACGTGCATAAAGAACAATCCAAACATAAATATGCAAAATATTATTGGCCAAAAAGTTCATAGCAACTTTCAAGTCCTTACACAATATTATATACATTGCAGCACTAGAAGTGAGACTTCTTGCCTGAAATACTTAAGGTGCCTGACCATAAGTTGTGGGTTGATATATGTCTTCCATGTTCTCTCTAATAGAGATGTTAAATGATTTCAGGATCTCAAAACTGAGTTTGGATTACCCAACACTATGTTTTCCCGCTATCTCCAGCTTCGTTGCGCTTTACACACCTAATTTGGTGACTCCATTCCCTGTCTTGACTCCCTATTCATAGTCTCCCCTAAACTTCCTGACTGCCTTACCCACCTGTATATGTTGCATAGAACCTACCTAACTCCTTTTCATCTATCTACACTGAGCAAAAATATAAACGCAACACTTTTGTGTTTGCCCCTATTTATCAAGAGCTGAACGCAAAGCTCTATGACTTTTTCTACGTATACAAAAGGCCTATTTCTCTCAAATATTGTTCACAAATCTAAATCTGTGTTAGTGAGCACTTCTACTTTGCCGAGATAATCCATCCACCTCACAGGTGTGGAATATCAAGATGCTGATTAGACAGCATGATTATTGCCCAGGTGTGCCTTAGGCTGGTTGCAATAAAAGGCCATTCTAAAATGTGCAGTTTTACTGTATTGGGGGGGTCGGGGTCCGAAAACCAGTCAGTATCTGGTGTGACCAGTATTTGCCTCACGCAGTACAGCACATCTCCTTTGCATAGAGTTGATCAGGTTGTTGATTGTGGCCTGTGAAATGTTGGTCCATTCCTCTATAATGGCTGTGCAAAGTTGCTAGATGTTGGCAGGAACTGGAACACGCTGTCGTATACACCGATCCAGAGTATCCCAAACATGCTCAATGAGTGACATGTTCGGTAAGTATGCTGGCCATGCAAGAACTGGGATGTTTTCAGCTTCCAGGGATGTTTTCAGCTTCCAGAAATTGTGTACTGATCCTTGCAACATGAGGTGATGGTCGTGGATGAATGGCACAACAATGGGCCTCAGGATCTCATCACGGTATCTCTGTGCATTCAAAATGCCATCAATAAAATGCACCTTTTGTTCCTTGTCCATAGCATACGCCTGCCCATACAATAAGCCCAAAACCCCCATGGGCCACTCGATCCACAATGTTGACATCAATAAAACCTCTCCAAAGTGGCAGACACCATTGCATGTGAGCATTTTCCCACTCAAGTTGATAACGACGATGAACTGCAGTCAGGTCGAGACCCCAATGAGGACAACGAGGATGCAAATGAGCTTCCCTGCGATGGTTTCGGACAGTTTGTGCAGAAATTCTTTGGTTATGCAAACCGACTGTTGCAGCAGGTGTCTGGGTGGCTGGTCTCATATGATCTTGGAACTTGAAGATGCTGGAAGTGGAGGTTCTGGGCTGGTGTGGTCTGCGGTTGTGAAGTCGGTTGGATGTACTGCCAAATTCTCTGAAATGCCTTTAGAGACGGTTTATGGTAGAAAAATGAACATTCAATTCAAGGGCAACAGCGCTGGTGGACATTCCTGCAGTCAGAATGCCAGTTGCACGCTCCCGCAAAACTTGTGACATCTGTGGCATTGTGCTTTTTGATAACATAACACTGCACATTGTAGACTGGCCTTTTATTGTGGCCAGCCTAAGGCACACCTGGGTAATAATCATGCTATCTAATCAGCATCTTGATATGCCACACCTGTGAGGTGGATGGATTATCTTGGCAAAGGAGAAGTGCTCACTAACACAGATTTAGACAGTTTTGTGAACAATATTTGAGCGAAATAGGCTGTTTTTTTGTACAAATAAAAAGTCGTAGATCTTTGCTTTCGGCTCATGATAAATAGAGGCAAACACAAAAGTGTTGCATTTATAATTTTGCTCAGTGTAGATACCAGCCCCAGATGTGGTGAGACCAGCGGCACTTTTTATCACCTAATATGGCCTTGTCCTGTTAGCCAAGGCTATTGGACAAAAGTAGTCAGGTTCCTACATGATCAAATGGGCTCTCCACAAACCCTTTGCTCTAAGCAATGCCTTTTGGGCCTCCTTCCTAATCTGGATAATGACAAACATCTTCATATTTTCCTGTAAGCAGCACATTTTATGGCCAGATTGTTGATTGTTGTGAGTGTTTGGCTCAGGGCATCACCACCAACCGTCCAGAATTGGGTGGCGGCATTAACACCATGCTATCTTACAAAAAAGTCTTATTTATCCATAGAGAGTGCCTGGGTAAATATCATAAGATTTGGTATAGATGGTTGAACCATACCTCTACATGCACAGATGATGAATTTGCGATTATATAAGTGTCTACGCTATGGGTATAATGTACTGTTTGCTGCATATATTTAATTTGCACCATGTTATAGCGCTTCCTACTATCTTCCTTTGTGATCACATATATATAGTGCATGTATCCATCCATATTGATGTAAGAGCATTACTTATTCAATAAATATATTTAGTTAAAGTGGTGTTGCCACCAAAAAATTAAAAGCTGCTTAAAATTCGTAAAAAAAAAATAAAATAATAATTGGCAAAAAAAAAATTTTTTACTCACCTCTAAATACCGGTTGCTAGGGGGTCCCTCGTAATCTGCCTTCTTCATTGCCCGGGCTGGTGACATCACTTCCCCTCGCGCCGCACATTCACCTGGGACCTGTCATGTGTCCCAGGTGACTGTACGGCGTATCGTGGCGCCCTGCGCCGCTCGTGGGTGCCCGGCTGTGAAGCCACAGCCGGGTGCCCACAGTATGCATGACGGCGCCGCGAGCGGAGCGGAGAGCGAGGGGGGGGCTTCGTTCCCCCGCATCGCTGGACCCTGGGGCAGGTAAGTGTCCGATTATTAAAAGCCAGCAGCTGCAGTATTTGTAGCTGCTGACTTTTAATTTTTTTTTTTTAGGGGGTAACCCACTTTAAGGATTTTATGCTATGTTTGCGTTTTTTTCTCCTCAATTTATACATGCCTGGTTGAGCCTTGGATTTTTTTGGACGCTGAGTTGGAGCGGCTGCATTCCCTCTGTGCTGGTTCCATGTATGCTGGTTCCCGTGTATGCTGGTCCCTGTGGAGTCCAATCTACTTTTGTTCCTCTGCGCATTTGGCTGCTTGCTAGTAGCCCATTGGATTTGGTAAGAGTACACATTTGATGTCAATGTCCACTCCTGGTGGTCCTTTTCACAAAAGCACATCTAACTTCTCCCCAGAAACAATAGTTTGAATTTATATCAAACAGTTTTTTCACTCCAGTCACCTAATTCCTAACTTGGAACCTTTGTGTTTCCTCACATGCATTTTTATATGGACATCATGATATATTGATGTTTGTTTTTTATCAGTATTATTCTTGTATGATCTATACTCTTTATTGATGTTAGTTATTTGTTTAATTACGTTTTTTGCACTCTCATTTTGTTTGCACATCTCAGCATTGCACTTTATATCACACTCACTTATACAATCAGTTCTATTGCAGTGTCAGCAGCTTAATATTCATTGAGTGCTGGTGCAGTTTAATCTTTTATTGTTATTGACTGTCTATATGTTACTGTAATAATGCATTATTTGGCTATAGATACCAAATGTCCTGTTATTTTTTATTTGCCTGCTTTGCATGAAAACATCACTGTTTTTCCTTTTTGTTGTATTAATTCTTAATGGGTATATGGGAATTGTCCTTTCTATTGATGTTTTTTGTCATGGTGCTTAGTGCACTGTTGTTTTTATGTTTCTAGTGTACATAGTTACATAGTAGGCAGGCTTAAAAAAAGACACAAGTCCATCAAGTCCAACCTATGTGTATGATTATATGTCAGTAGTATATTGTATATCACTGTATGTTGTGGTCATTTAGGTGCTTGTCTAATAGTTATTTGACATTATCGATGCTCCTCGCTGAGACCACCGCATGTAGAAGAGAATTCCACATCCTTACTGCTCTTACAGTAAAGAACCCTCTACACTGTTTAAGGTTAAACCGCGTTTCTTCTAATTTTAGTGAATGGTCGCGTCTTATCTTTCTAATAAAGAGTGACACTCGATTATCAAATTCTTGCTCTTTTGCGCTAAATTTGTTGCGGGTTGTGTAATTTACTGTCCCTAAGCACATGTAAACAGAGGGCAGGATGCTGGTGATATCAGTACCTTCATATGGACACATATTCATATTCACCTTAAGGACATTGGGAGTTTGTAGATAACTTATGAATATAATATAAGCCTTGGCAGATGATCCAAAGTGGTAAATTTCTTCCACATAAGCCCATATTGACCATTTATTACCTAGGATCCTTCTGTCTGGAGAGTTGCCATTCATACAAGATGTGGTGGAAAATTAATTATCACTACTAAACTGAAAACAATAAAGTAATGTACCATCGTCCTATTTTTTGAAAAAACAAGAGCCAGAGAATTCGAGGCAACTATGGACTCTCGTGGTACAGTAAGGACTCACATACACGGTCATATAAAAAAGTATAAATTTATTTAAGACAAGAGCATAATTAAAAAGTTCCTATGAAGAGAGGGTATACAATACACATAGATTTGAATCTCTGAAGAGGAACTGAACAATTAGAATTGCATCCATCCATGAAGGAGGACTCAAGGTCTCATCCTAGGTCAGTTCAACCTCGACATGTTTCGTGGTACACCCATTTCTTCAGGAGTATAAAAAAGGTTAAAAACTGCGCTTAGAAAAAAATTCTTAGAAAAAAGATTATTTGGGGGCGTGGCCAACGAGCGGAGCGGATGGACGTGTGAGTGAGAAGCTCCGCTGTACCCTGAGCTAAAAAGGCGAATAACAGCGTCTCCAGCCCTCGTTTTCGGCCGAAATTTGTGCCAGTACATGCGGGCAACCTCCCTGATGCCATCGAGGAAAAGAAAAGGACATACAAAACCGAGCAAAATGCTGGATTTCTTTGTCCAGCAGAGGCCCAAGATGGCGGCGGCGCACGAGGCCAGCAGTCACAGTGGGAATGGACGGCCCGTCACACAGAACATGGCGTTCCACAAGCAGCGATACAGGCTTTACACTCTGCCTCCTCCTCTGCATCCACCAGCCCGGCGAAAAGTAAGCAGAGAACAGAGGAGCGCTTGAATGACACAGGGGAGGTGAGTGCTCTTTATTCTTCCTTGGAGGATACCAGAGAGTTACAGGACTCTATTACTGATTTTCCCACATTAAATCAACCTGTGCTGGATACTACTCTAAAGGACATGTTAGTTTCACTAAGGTCCACCTTGCATGCGGATATAATGGCTATCACTCAGCAGTTTAAATCTGAAGTGCATGCAGTAACTAGCAGAGTGTCCCATGTTGAAACGAAAATGGGGGAATTTGCCCAAACCTTTAATGAGCTTGTGGATGCCCACAATGATAGAGAAGAGGACATGGCGGCCTTTAAGGCTAAATTAGCGGACCTCGAGGACCGCTCACGGCGCAATAATATCAGAATCCGTGGGATACCAGAAACTGTGCACCTTCAGGAGTTGCGGGAGTTTTTTATCAATTTAATGAAAGCTGCGCTTCCAGACATTCCTGTGGAAGAATTAGTGGTGGATCGCATTCATAGGCCCAGACCTAAGAGCATTCCCTCGCACCTGCCCAGAGATACGATAGTATGGATTCATTTCTATCATATCAAAGAGAATTTCTTCCGAGTGACAAGAAAAAGGGAGGAATTACCTCCTGAGTTTAAAGAACTGTCCTTTTTCGCCGACTTTTCGGCGTACACTATGCAACGGCGTAAACAATTGGTCACCATAACGAAACCTCTAAATAACCATCGAATCCCATACAGATGGATATATCCGGCCAAGCTGCTAATCACATTTGAAGGGAAGTCGCATGTCGTGGCCAAAGTTGCAGAGGGTATCCGCCTCCTGGAAGAGTGGCAACTTTTATCACCACAAACCGCTGGTCCACCAAGAACGGAATCGCCTCTCTCTACTCGAACAAGTTCAGATGCTGAAACCGGCTGAGTGCATACTTTGACGGTAATACTTCATTCGCCTTTACGCTCAGGAACTGTTCCAACGAGTTTAAATTTTTGTTTTGTTGTTTTTTGGCTGTTCGTTTTTTTTTATCCTTTTTTGAAGAGTGTTATCTCTCTACCGATCTGTTGTCGTTACAGACACCCTCCTTTACCCCCAAGATCTAGCAGCTTTTCGCCAGCACAGATTCCCTAGGGAATCGCTACTTTTTATTTTCTTTCTTTTCTATCCTTTTTGTGTATTTTTTTTCTTTTTTCTTATTCAGTGTCTAACGTTTCCCAGAATACTGCTGAAGGTATTATCTGCGCATATCATCGAGGGCAAAGTTTTGAACTGATTTGCTTACCTTTTTTTGCTTTCCTTGAAGAGACGAGGCCTAACCTACTTACAGGAGCATTTACGCTGTTCCATTAGGTGTTGGAGACTGGTCCTGAGCTCATTCAATATGGCTTTTACTATTTCTTCGCTTAATGTTAAAGGGCTTAATAGCCCCTTTAAACGCCAAATGGCATGGAAAGAGGCGACCAAACTGCACAGTGACATAATTTGTTTTCAGGAATCTCATTTCATGGCAGGGAACCACCCCTCATTTTCTAATCGCAAGTTTCCACAGGTGTTCTTAGCGAATAGCCCCAAGAAGAAAGCTGGAGTGATCATAGCAGTTAAGAACACTATTCCTTTTCGTCTTATGGACTCTCACCTGGATAGGTCGGGTCGCTTCATTATTCTTATTTGCGAGATTGCCCGAGTGACTTACACTCTAGTAAATGTATATCTCCCGAATTCCAACCAGAGGGGATTCCTACAAAAAATTTTGAAAAAAGTATCAACCATGAAAAAAGGTCATGTAATTATATGTGGGGATTTTAATGCTGTTATGCACAGTGAGTTAGATGTTTCTAACCCGCACATCCGCAAATCACGCAGGCCAACTCTCTCAAAGACTTTTTCATCTGGGGACCTCTTTGACATGTGGCGGTGCCAACACGCGTCTGAAAAGGACTATACGTTTTTTTCAAGTGTACACCATTCATATTCACGCATTGACAGGTTTCATGTTGACAAATTCTTACTGCAAAAAGTTGTTAAATCTGAGATACATACAATAACTTGGTCAGACCATGCGCCAATTTCAATTAGGGTGGGGGAGCGTGGCGCCACGACGAGAGCTAACAGGTGGCGAAATGAGGTATCTGTCATTTCCCAACCTGAGAATGCAAACTACTTAAAGATGGCATTGGCAGAATTTTTCCAGATAAATGCTCCGTCGGTGTCGGATCCCTTTTCCCTTTGGAATACGCACAAGGTGTATATGAGGGGCCTATTGATTCAGTTGAGTGCTAAGGTTAGGAGGCAGCGGACAGAAAGGCTCAATGGTCTACTAGAGAAAATAGAGGCTTTGGAGACTTTAAACAAACAAAACACAACACCAAAACTTAGGGAAGAACTGTTTGCGGTGCGACAGGAATTGCGTGCACTGCTGGTCTCGCAGCAGGAGAACCGCCTTCGTTTTTTTAAAGCTCATGGCTACAGATATGGCAACAAGGCGGGGAAACTGCTAGCGAACCAGCTTCGAGAAAGGTTAGTACAGCAAAAAATCGGCTGCATGGTTAACCCCGTTACGAAGCGTACAGTGCACAACCCTAAGGAAATCGCGGACGCTTTTAGCGACTATTATGAATCTCTTTATAATCTTAAGGATGACCCGGATACGTTCCAGCCATCCGAGCGATTGATTTCCGATTTTTTGAGTTCACTAAATTTACCCAAGATCTCTCAAAGTGATTTAGAGGCGTTGAACGCGCCTTGTACGATTACAGAAATTCAAAAAATCATTGGCAGTATGCCACACAATAAAGCGCCAGGCCCGGATGGTTACTCGGCTGAGTACTATCAACTATTCCAAGGTGAATTATCTCCATATATGCAACAGATCTTTGGGGCCGCAATGTCCGCTGCCTCCTTTCCGAGCGAGATGCTTACAGCTTCCATTATTACGTTACCAAAAGAAGGTAAGGACCCCACACTTCCACAAAGTTACAGACCGATATCTTTATTAAACGTAAATATCAAAATATATGCGAAGCTTATTGCTGGTAGGTTGGCGAGATTGCTACCGGGTCTTGTCAACCATGATCAGGTTGGCTTTGTGCTAGGCCGACAGGCTAATGACGCAACTAGAAGATTAATAAATCTGATTTATTTGGCTGAAAAGTCGGGAAGGCCTTCTCTGCTCCTCTCCTTGGATGCAGAGAAGGCCTTCGATAGAATACATTGGGGTTATCTGGCTGAAGTTCTGAAAAAGTTTGGATTGACGGGAAACATTCATCAGGCCATACTAGCCTTATATTCATCCCCATCTGCCTATGTGTACACTGAAGGTATGTTTTCCAAAAAATTCATTATCTCAAACGGCACTAGGCAAGGTTGCCCGTTATCCCCCATCATTTTTGCTTTAGTAATGGAACCCTTTGCCGAAACCATTAGGAAACAGATGGCAGTGCAGGGCATTATCTCCCAGACAACTCAACACAAACTTTCATTGTTTGCGGATGACGTCATTTTGACTCTATCCGATCCCCTTAACTCTATCACGGCAGCGCATAACATTATCATACAGTTTGGGGAGGCCTCATATTATAAAATAAACGAAAATAAGTCCTGCATTTTAGGCATTGGTGTAGATGATCACGTGAAATCTCAAATTCAAGCAGCCCTCCCATATCCATGGGCCTCCAATTCCATTAAGTACCTGGGCACAAACCTTACTCCTTCAACCAAACAGCTATTTCAAGCTAATTTTCCCCCGTTATTTGAATCATTGCAAATGGACATGAATAGAATTAAGAAACAATATATCACAAGGCATGGAAGACTAGCGGCCTACAAAATGTTGCTCCTTCCAAAATTGACATATTTATTTAGGGCTCTTCCTATCCTCATACCTGACCAATTTTTTAAAGCTTTACAAAAACAAATGTTAACATTTATTTGGGCGGGGAGGAGAGCTAGATTTTCTACCACGGTACAGGGCAAGAAGAAATGGGCTGGGGGCCTGGGTGTACCCATATTAAAGGACTACGCTACGGCGGCGGATCTAGATCAGCTCCGGGGTTGGTTCTCCTCCCGGGAGCTGAAGCCATGGTGCCAATTGGAACAGGCTGAGATTCGTTATGGGTCACTCCGCTCCCTCCTAATAGCATATAACATTGAACAATTTCACGTTAATAGTGATCTTCCAACTGTACAGGCTTCCCTCTGGGCTTGGAGGACCCTCCTTGCATCGTACCAAGCCACAAACACATTTACACGGGCTCCTATTCCCGTGGAGTCCCTTCTGTGGTTGATCCCGAACTTATCACTGGTCGGGTGGCGACAGAGTGGGATCTCAACGGTTCAGGATCTTATGGTAAATAACCGCCCCATGGACTTCCCGACACTTTAAAACAAGTTTCGTTTACCTCGGAATACATTTCTGCCGTATTGCCAAGTTATGTCTTGGCTACAAAATAAGAAAACCTCAGGTACTCAATTTATTACGGAAGTGTGGGATTTCCTGACCTCGTCTATTTCAAAAACGAAGGGTATTTCATTAATGTACGATCTATTGGGTGCGAAATCTCACTTTTTCAGATTCGGTCACCTGGAGAAATGGGAAAAAGACCTAGGTCAGAAATTTACTGAGTTACAATGGTTGCAGGCCTTTAGGACTAATGTTAGTTTTTCGAGATGTGCAAACTATGAGGAACTGGCTGCGAAGATTACGGCAAGATGGCACCTTACCCCTTATATCATAGCCAAATTTTCAGGTGACAGTTCCAGCGAGTGTTGGAGGGGATGTGGCCAAGTGGGGACATTACTACACATGTGGTGGAGATGTCCGCACCTGCGGAGCTTCTGGAATGAGGTATTTAAACTGATTGCCCGTATCACCGGCGTTCTAATTAAGCCCTCCCCAGAAAAAGCCCTACTCAGTATTGGTATGTCGTCATATCCAGTCCCCAAGAGAACAATAGCAATGCATGTTATCTTCGCGGCCAGGACACTGATAGTATATAAATGGAAAACGAAAGACACCCCTAACATATCAGAATTGATTAGGAAAGTGAACATTATCTCAGAATTCGAGAAAATTTTAGCGTATAGAGATGGGTCCATTAAGAAATATTTAAATAATTGGTTTGCTTGGAATGCCTCTGCTAAGAATAGGGCTATGTAAAAGTCAATATAAGCTAGGCCGTCTCTCAGTACCCTCGATTCTCTTCTCCTTTTGTCTTTACTATTCTATTCTATTCTCTATTATTCTTTTTTCCTTTTTATTCCCATGCTGATTAACTCTTGCTTACAGTGGTCAGTAGTAATATTCTACATGTCTAGGCTGGAGAGTAGTAGATTGTATGAGGCATACTATGCATGTAAGTGATAGATTTGAAGTGGAGACCTTTGTATAGTTGTCTCTGTGTCTGATGTGTTTTTATATATTATTGCCTGGTGTGGGCATGTACTTATTTTTGTTCTGCTTTTCCTTTCTTGCAAAATTCTAATAAAAATCATTTAAATAGAAAAAAGATTATTTGAAAAAAAAGTGACAAGCAGTGACAAGCAGTGACAAGCAGCAGCTTATTGTGAGATATACACAAAAAAATTACATAAAGGGGAGAAGCTGCGCTAAAACAATGAACAACAAAAATAATGTAGTCCCAATTACAAGTCCACAGTGATTATTTGAAAAGACTTCCAAACAGAAAAAATGCCCAGTGATATCCACAGCGAAGTGCACCACCACCAAATTTCTGCTTACCAGAAAGTAAGCCAAATGCGCAGTTGGCTTTAACCCAGCCTGGGCCTTTAATTCCCAAATAATCACTGTGGACTTGTAATTGGGACTACATTATTTTATTTTATTTTTTGTATATTTTTCACTTATATTGAGCAATTCTAAATAATTATTTTTATTTTTATTAGTTTTTTTACCTATTTTCACAAAATCATTTTGGTTTAGATTAAATATATAGTTTTCATTGTTTTAGCGCAGATTCTCCCCTTTATATACTTCTTCAGGAGTATGCTTCAGAAAATAATATGTGTAGATATCTCTACAGGGGAGAAACAATATATAATCAAGCTTCAAAACAAACAAAAAACATACATATAATAGTGATAGCATGAATTTAAAAATACAAGGACCCAACTCAAATCTGCCATAGAGGTGAGCCAGTTCAAAATCTAGCAGTCAATTGGGATAATATATAGCATATAATTCAACCCTGCACATGTATCCCCATATAGAATGAATATAAGGAGCTTACAAACACTGGACCGACCCGCACCAAAGGGACATCTATAGGCCCTAGGGGCAAGTTCCTGGGCGAGTGTGGGAGCCAGGTCACAATGTAAAAATTGGACAATAAACTGTCAAAAATAAATAAAGTAAGGAGCAATGCATAAATGACACAGCAGGAAAAATGCTGGTAAGGTGCAATTTGCATACTAGCTATGCCAAGTAGGCCATATTAGGATAAGGTATATATAATATATACACATGTATTCCACAGGTAGTATGCACCTGTTAGATGCCTATCATACAGTATACAGCAATGAGGTTTGGAGAGGCGGAGATCTCAAAAATGGCCCTTTAAGAGCTATGGGCGGAAGTGACATTTTGACGTCGCTTTCGCCCTGCAATGGTATGAAGATGGGTGGGGGCCATCTTCTCCTCACTCGTCTCCATACACAGGAAGGAGAAAGATCGGATCGCCTCGGCCACTACTGACGGCTCCGGTAAGCAGCAGAGGGCACCGAAGAGCGGCAGGTGGTGCCCTCTCCCGCCGCTGATAAAAGTGATCTTGCGGCAAATTCGTTGCAGAGAAAACCAATTATCGGAAACTGACCGATCGCTGAAGAAGAGGATACTGGGCTAGCTTCTGCCATAACAACAATATTCCTCTTCAAAGACAGGACATATATCGGTATGCGGCAGTCTGGAAGTGGTTAACCACTTAACAACTGTGCTATAGCCAAATGTGGCTCGATAACTGATAGCTGACAACACCCGTTTATCAGATGATCGTTCCGTCAATTGACAGAGCGATGACTTGTAAAGAAGCCACGTCATGTCTGGTTTCTCTCTCCCCTCTCTGTACTGATCATTACAGTGTGAGCGGAGAGGGGAGAGACTGGGTGCAGCGGCACTGTGGGCTGGATCTGTAGTGCCCACAGAGCTGACATGTGCCCATTGCAACCTCATCCATCCATGCTTAGCCATCCCTCTGTCATACTCATCCATGCTCAGCCATCCTTCTGTCATACTCATCCATCCATCCATGCTCAGCCATCCCCCTGTCATACTCATCCATCCATCCATTCCCAGCCATCCACACTCAGCAATACTCCTCCATCCATGCTCAGCCATCCACACTCAGCAATACTCCTCCATCCATGCTCAGCCATCCATACTCAGCAATACTCATCCATCTATCCATGCTCAGCCATCCCATTTACCCCCATCCATACCCAGCAATAGTGAGCTATACTCAGCCATACCCAGCCATACACAGCCGTACACAGCCGTACACAGCCGTACACAGCCGTACTCAGCCACACTCAGCCATACCCAGCCTTCCCATTCATACTCATTTATACTCAGTCATCCCATCCATACTCAGCCATCCACATTTATGGCTCAGCCATGCTCAGCCACCCCCATCCACGACTTATCCATCCCCATTCATGCTCATCCATGCCACATGAGTTCTCATCCATACCACATCCATGCCACTAGAGTGCCTCACAAAAGTGTAATAGGTAGTCAAATTAGATTTGAGCAATTTATGCCCCTAGAACACCTGATGGTGCTCCCTGCATGTTGGGTCTCTGTATGTGGCCAGGCTGTAGAAAAGTCTCCCATATGTAGTATCACCATACTTAGGATGAATAGGAGACTTTATTTTGGGGTGTAATTTTTGGTACGTACAAGCTATATGTGTTAGAAATATTGTATAAATGGACAACTTTGTGTGAAAAAAAAAAAAAGAATTTCATTTTCTTTATGCATTTTCCAAAAACTTGTAGAAAAAATGACATGTTCAAAAGACTCATTATGCCTCATAGATTATTTGTTGGGGTGTGTTCTTTCCAAAATGGGGTAATTTGTGGTGCGTTTCCATTGTCCTGGTGCTTCAGGGCCTTCAAAAGTGCAAGAGGTAGTCAGGAAATTACATGTGTAATTCAAACCTCGTACACACGATTGGATTTTCGGCAATTGTGTGATGACAGACTGTTAGCCTAAATTCTGACTGTTAATACGCTCCATCAGACAACTGTTGTCCAACTTTCCACTAACAAATGTTGGATGGCAGGCTAGTAAATTTTCGGCGGACAACGGTCTCTTGTCAGATTTTCGTATCTTCTGTACACAAGTCCGTCACACAAAAGTCCAAAGTAAAAACACGCATGCTCGGAAATCAATGCTCACCAAACACATTAGCAGAAGGAGCCCAAAGGGTGGCGCTCAAGAGCTTTAAATTCCAGTAGTACGCACGCATGTGCTGTGAATGCCCGGCTGAAGGTGCCGGACCTTGCCGAAAGGAAGACTCCCGCGCACATACGCGGGAGTGACATCATCATGGCTCCAGCCCCTCACAGCATTGGAGCCAGAAACCCGGGAAGAAACACTGAGGACAAAATGTCAGCTCCCTCAGCATGGATTGGGCTGAAATATGGGGACCTCGTTTTAAGGTAAGTATTTCATAATGAGCTAGTATGCCCCCCCCCCAGAATCCATACCAGACCCCTATACGAGCATGCAGCCTGGCAGGTCAGGAAAAGGGGAGGGGACGAGTGAGCGCCCCCCCTGAACCATACCAGGCCACATGCCCTCAACATGGGGGTGGGTGCTTTGGGGTAGAGGGGGCTATGTGCCCCCCACCCCAAAGCACCTTGTCCCCATGTTGATGGGGACAAGATACTCTTCCCAACAAACCTGGACTGTGGTTGTCGAAGACTGTGGGTGGGGGACTTATTGGAATCTGGAAGCCCCTTTAACCACTTGCCAACCGGGCCATAGCCGAAATACGGCTACAGCAAGGTCGAGTCTTTCTGGGAGGGCATCCATGGACGTCCTCCCAGAATCTTGCTCTCGCGCGTCCCCTGGGGCCCACTCCCACAAACATCCGTGACCGCCGGATCCGGAAGATCTGGCGCATCATGGACCGTGGTAAACGGCCGCTGGTTGCGGGTGTTTACCACGTGATCACTCCGTCAAATGACGGAGCAGTCACTTGTAAACAAACCAACGTTATGTCACGACGCCGGTTCCTCCATCCCCTCTCTGTACCGACTGGTTTGCGCAAAAGTTATAGCGTTTACAAAATAGGGGATAGTTTTAGGGCATTTTTATTATTATATTTTTTTTTTTGGCGGCGATCAGTGATTTTTATTGTAACTGCGACATTATGGCGGACACATCGGACATTTTTGACACATTTTTGGGACCATTGTCATTTATACAGCAATCAGTGCTATACAAATGCACTGATTCCAGTGTAAATGACACTGGCAGTGTAGGGGTTAAGTGTGTCCTAGGGGCGTGTTTCTAACTGTGGGGGGCATGGCTGTGTTGTTCACATCACTGATCTCTGCTCCAATCACAGGGAGCAGAGATCAGTGTCACTTGTTGCTAGGCAGAACGGGGAGATGCTGTTTACATTGGCATCTCTCCATTCTACCTCACTGCAGGACGATCGCGGGTATCCTCATAGCGATCAAGTCCACTGGACCCATAACCGGACTCACGGAGCTTCCCGCAGGCACAGGAGCATGCCCCGCCACCTCTTAAAGGGCAACATACAGGTATGTGATTTTGCCTGTACATGCCCTTCTGCCGACGTATATCGGCGTGAGGCGGTCAGGAAGCGGTTAAACAGGCCGTTCCTCCTGAAGCCTCCAATGTGGGTGAATTAAAACAACTCTGCAAAGAGTGGGCCAATATCCCCCCACAGTGATGTGAAAGACTCAGGCCGCGTACACACGGGCGGACTGTTCGCCCAACCTTGTCCGCTGAACAGTGTTTGGGCGGACAGTCCGCTCGTGTGTGGGCTTTCAGCGGACAGTTTCAGCGGACAGTTGGACGGACAAAGTCTTTCGGAAATTCCGAAAAACTGTCCGCTGAAAGTGTGTTTGAGCGAACAGTCCGCCCGTGTGTGGGCCTGTCCGCTGTACTTTCGAAATGAGCGGACTGTTCCCGCTCGGAAAGTCCGCCCATTTCGAGCGCGTGTACAGGTAGGCGGGGCCCGCGAAGGAGACGTCGCGGGCTCCGCCGCCTGGAATGGGCTTAAAGGGGAACCCCAACGCCGAAAAAAATCGGCGTGGGGGTTCCCCCCAAGTCCACACCAGACCCTTGTCCGAGCACGCTACCCGGCCGGCCAGGAAAGGGGGGCGAGCGAGCGCGCCCCCCCTCCTGAGCCGTACCAGGCCGCGTGCCCTCAACATGGGGGGTGCCTTGGGGAAGGGGGGGGCCGCGCGGCCCCCCCACCCCAAAGCACCTTGTCCCCATGTTGATGAGGACAAGGGCCTCTTCCCGACAACCCTGGCCGTTGGTTGTCGGGGTCTGCGGGCGGGGGGCTTATCGGAATCCGGGAGCCCCCTTTAAGAAGGGGGCCCCCGGATACCGGCCCCCCACCCTATGTGAATGAGTATGGGGTACAATGTACCCCTACCCATTCACCTGTGAAATAAAGTACAAATAAAAACACAACACAGGGGGAAAAAATATTTTATTGCACAGCCGGGGGTCTTCCGTCTTCGGGGGTCTTCTCGCCGGACTCCTCCGCTATGTGTGTGTAGCTCTTTTGCCAGCGGAGGAGTCCGGCTTTCTTCCTCCCCGCCGCCGGCCTCTTCTCCCGACTTCGGGGGTCTTGTCCCCCTCTTCGGTTCTTCTGCCGGGCCACCGCGCCTGGTCCGGTGGCCCGGTCTTCTGTCGCCGTCTTCCGTTCTTCTGTCGCCGCCTTCGGTTCTTCTGCCGGGCCACCGCGCCTTCTTGTAGCTCTTTTACAGGCGGTGGCCCGGTCTTCTGTCGCCGTCGCCGCCTTCCGTTCGTGTTCTTCTTCTTGTTCTTCTTGTTCTTCTCCTGGAGATGTTGACTCGACGAGCTCTCCGGCCGGAATGCCGGGGACGCGCTGTGCGGTCACTTATATAGTGACAATGGGGCGGGGTCACATGGTATATGTCACATGGGTTGGTCACATGGGTTGATGTCACATGGGGACTATGACATCGTAAGGGGGCGGGGTCACCACGTGACATCAACCCATGTGACATATACCATGTGACCCCGCCCCATTGTCACTATATAAGTCACAGCGCAGGGCGGCTCTGGCATTCCGGCCGGAGGGAGCGACGTGTCAACATCGCCTGGAGAAGAACAAGAAGAACAAGAAGAAGAACACGAACGGAAGGCGGCGACGGCGACAGAAGACCGGGCCACCGCCTGTAAAAGAGCTACAAGAAGGCGCGGTGGCCCGGCAGAAGAACCGAAGGCGGCGACAGAAGAACGGAAGACGGCGACAGAAGACCGGGCCACCGGACCAGGCGCGGTGGCCCGGCAGAAGAACCGAAGAGGGGGACAAGACCCCCGAAGTCGGGAGAAGAGGCCGGCGGCGGGGAGGAAGAAAGCCGGACTCCTCCGCTGGCAAAAGAGCTACACACACATAGCGGAGGAGTCCGGCGAGAAGACCCCCAAAGACGGAAGACCCCCGGCTGTGCAATAAAATATTTTTTCCCCCTGTGTTGTGTTTTTATTTGTACTTTATTTCACAGGTGAATGGGTAGGGGTACATTGTACCCCATACTCATTCACATAGGGTGGGGGGCCGGTATCCGGGGGCCCCCTTCTTAAAGGGGGCTCCCGGATTCCGATAAGCCCCCCGCCCGCAGACCCCGACAACCAACGGCCAGGGTTGTCGGGAAGAGGCCCTTGTCCTCATCAACATGGGGACAAGGTGCTTTGGGGTGGGGGGGCCGCGCGGCCCCCCCTTCCCCAAGGCACCCCCCCATGTTGAGGGCACGCGGCCTGGTACGGCTCAGGAGGGGGGGCGCGCTCGCTCGCCCCCCTTTCCTGGCCGGCCGGGTAGCGTGCTCGGACAAGGGTCTGGTGTGGACTTGGGGGGAACCCCCACGCCGATTTTTTTCGGCGTTGGGGTTCCCCTTTAAGCCCATTCCAGGCGGCGGAGCCCGCGACGTCTCCTTCGCGGGCCCCGCCTACCTGTACACGCGCTCGAAATGGGCGGATTTGCCTCCTCCTTACGTGGGCGAGTCCGCTCATTTCAAAAGTTGAGCGAACTGTTTGCCCAACCTTGTTCGTCAAACAGTCCGCTCGTGTGTGGGCAAGTCCGCTCATGCAAATTTTGAGCGGACTGTTTGACAAACTGTTTGCCGAACAAGGTTGGGCGAACAGTCCGCGCGTGTGTACGCGGCCTCAGTCTGCCAGTTAACGCAAATGCTTGATTGCAGTTGTTATTTGGTTTCGGAGGCAACTACTTTTTCACATAGGGCCAGGCAGGATTGGACAACCTTTTTCTCAATCTTTTCTTAATAAATTAAATAAGCATGTAACACCCCAAGATTAAAATTCCAACAAAAAACATTTCAGTAAGTGTGAATTTTTCATTGGATTGCATTGAAGTCAATGGGGAGCACATTTTGATAGCCAATTGTGGCCCTGTGGATGGCTGTCAAACAAATGGCATGGGAAGTTAGACATAGCTGTAGGAGACCTTTACCAGTGCAAAAAATAGGGAAAAGGTGCTGCAGAGAAGGTTCTTTTTCAGAAGGTGGAATGGAATATACACAAAACCTTTAAATTACAGGTTTGGGGGTTGCCATAAAGGATGTACTTTGTGTTACAAAACAGGTAATTTTCAGGGATAGGCTCTTCAACAGCTTCTTTTCGCAGCTGTTGAATTATGTTTTTTTTTTTGTTTTTCCTACAGATAGCAGCAACACCTCATTCTAATTTTTATTCATTTTAGTTATTTTTCTTTTTTAGAAAGTTTTCATGAAGAAGTTATAGGACTGCTTTGACAAGCATAAATTAGAAATTGTAGCCTCAAAAGGGATAAATACCTTGCTTAAAAAAAGCCTTGGGTATGGGTGGGTAAACATTGCCACTGCCACTATAAGTATTTCACACCATCACTCCAGATTTCTTGTACCCCTATATTCTCATAAAAAATGATTTCCTAAAAAACATACGTTTTATCTCTTTTTTTTAAGACTCCGCACTGTGGCATGTGTGAAGCCCAGCAGCTGAATGATCAAATTCAGCTGCTAAGCTTCACACTTCCCGTGGTGCACACAGTAGGAGGGGTGCTGAAGTAGAAAGAGCAGACTAGCTCTCTCATCTCCCATTCGTGCAAGGGAGAAGGGAGAAGGAACTGTCAGTGCAGACTCTTGGCTTTATGAGAGAGATGATCTCAGCTCAGGCCAGAAACCCCGCTGATTGCCAAATGCAACCTTTGCGACCCTGGTAGTTCTGCCACTGCTTTGATCCAAGTCTGTTTAATTTCAATAGTGAGCTGGTCCATGCTCTGTGGGGGAAGCAATGTTGTCTGAATACTGGCTGCTCTGTACCTTGACCCTGGGTTCATACTAGTGCGATGCGGGAACCAGTGCGATTCCAGCGCTGGTTCCCGCATTGCTCCTCTACCGCAGGCAGTTCTCACTGCCTTTTGCGAACCACTGCGGGTATCTTAATGTCATCCCCAGTTTAGTTCACAGATTGCAGTGCAAACTGTGAACTCACACAGGAATTGGATCGCATAGGTGAGGACTCCCATGTTATCCAATTCTAGAGCGGGGAAAAACAAGACCCTGCACTATTTTCTGTGTGAATCCAATGCGAGTTCCGCCATACAACTGTATGGCGGAACTCGCATTGCTCAGACATCGCATGTGATTGGCGGTTAAGATGCACAACCAAGAATCTCTTATAAATATCCATACTCCCTGCAGCCACCACCAATGGTTCCACATCCTTATTGCCCTGACAATGAAAAACCCTCTGCACAGTTTAAGGTTAAACCTCTTCCACTCCAATCTTATAGTGTGTCCCCATGTCCTCTTACACACCTTGAGACGGAATCGTTTTTTCCTATGCTGGAATCGCCATTGAGGCATTTGTAAATCACTATCATATCGCCACTCTAGCATCATTTTTCCAGTGAGAATAGATTTAGTGTTTGCAGTCGTTCTTCGTAATCAAGTTCCTCCAAGTCGAGGTCCTCCAATTCCCTTATTAGTTTTGTTGTCCTTCTTTGGACCCTCTCCAGTTCCAGCACATGCCTTCTGAGGACTGGTGACCAGAACTGGAGATACTCCAGATGTAGTCTAACCAGAGTTTTATAAAGTGATAGGATTATTGTTCTATCTCTGCAGTATATCCCTTTTTTTATGCATGCTTATATTCTGTCAGCTTTGGTAGCTGCAGCTTGACATTGCATGCTATTGCCCAATCTGTCAACTACTAGGACTCCCAGATATTTCGCCATCCTTGATTCCCCCAGCAGTTCTCCCGCTAGTGAGTAGTTTGCATTTATGTTTTTTGCCCCCTAGTGCATTACTTAAATTTTTCCACATTAAACTTCATTTGCCATGTATTTGCCCACTCCATTATTTTGTTCAGGTCTTTCTGGAAAATTCCTATATCCTCATGTGAAGTTATTGCCTTGCTTTATTTTGTATCATCCACAAAAACTGAGATTGAGCTATTTATCCCATCCTCTATATCATTTATGAATACATTGAAAAGAATTGGTCCCAAGACAGAACCCTACTGCACCCCACTTACCACTCCAGACCAGTCGGATTATACGTTAGTTATCACTACACTTTGGACACACCCCTGTAACCAGTTTTTTACCCAAGAACAAACCTTAAGGTCCATGCCTGCGAACCTTAGCTTGTAGATTAAGCACTTATGGGGGACTGTATCGAATGCCTTTGCAAAATCCAGGTATACTAAAACCACAGGTTTTTCTCTGTCTAGATGGCGGCTCACTTCCTCATAGAAAGTTAGCAGATTGGTCTGGCAAGAACGACCTTTCGTAAACCCATGCTAATAATTAGGGATGAGTTCGATGTTGGGGTCGAAAATAAGTTCAACTCCAACATTGAGTGTTCGCAGCGAACATTATGGGATGTTCGCAGAAAATTTTAGCACCGCAGAATTCCCCTATAATGCACTGTGAGATCACAGTGCATTGCTGTATGATGATTGGCCAAAGCATGCAACTGACCTAAATGCTTTGGCCAATCACAGCGCGCTCTGCTGAGAGAGCCATAATTGGCCAAAAGCAGGGTGCCTTTGGCCGATCATGGCTCAGTGGGACTAAGTCCATGCCCCACATATTTCACAGCAGGGCCCATTCCTGCGCCCATCAAGAGTATATGTGAGGGCTTACAGTGTTGTGTTGTGGAACCACCACCACCGCCAAAGACCAATTTTTCTGCCCCTGTTTAACAGGGGCATGTAATTACAATTTTTGGTAAAATATTTCAATGCAGGGCCTGTTCCTGCACCCAAAAAGAGTAACTGTGAGGGCGTACAGTGTTCTGGTGCCACCAAAACCAAAGGCTCAATTGTTCTGCCCCTGTTTAACAGGGGCATGTAATTACAATTCTTGATTTATTATTTTACAGCATGACCTGTTCCTGCTCCCAACAAGAGTAACTGTGAGGGCTTACAGTGTTCTGGTAACACCAACACCTAAGGCCCAATTTTCTGCAGAGTATATAGGGCAGGCTGTATAGTATATATACTGCTGTTCAAAGTATATAGTGCTTGGGGGCCTGGGGGACCCCCACGCCATTTAAAAAAAAATGGATGCAGGGTTCCCCTTAATATCCATACCAGACCTGAAGGGCCTGGTATGGATTTTGGAGGTGGCATCCAAGCCATTTTTTTTTGGTATTTTTATCTATATTGCCGGGAACCGACAATTCATTACAGCCGCGAGCAGTTTTAAATTACATGTTGTCCTTTAAAGATGTCATTTTGCTGTGGCACTGTTATAACCATAGGAAAGATGCGCTCCTTTACAGGACACTCCCGGCACAATATTTAAAAGAATATTTAATTTTTATTGTTTTACTTTAAGCATTATTAAAATCCTTGCTCCCGGAAAAAGGGCAGTTTTTAAAACTTTTTTTTGCATTGATACATGTCCCCTGGGGCAGTACCCAGGTCCCAAAAAACTTTTTATAACTTGCATATAAACCTTTAAAATTAGCATTAATCAGTTCTCCGAGGACTCTCAGGTGTAAGCCATCTGGTCCTGGTGATTTATTTGTATTAAGTTTATCTAGTCTTTCTTTCACTCTGGCCTCTGTTAGCTATGAGGGTAGGCCCTGTGATGTGTCACTATCAGTACTGTCACGGTCAGTAAAAACTGAGGAGAAGGAAGCATTTAGTACAGTCGCCTTCTCTGTGTCATCCGTAACCATCCTTCCATCCTTATCTTTTATGTGGGCAATGTACTCCGATTTTGCCTTTTTACTGTTAATGTATCTAAAAATGTATTTGGATTTTTTTCACTCTCCTCTGCTAAATGTCTCTTATAGTCTTTTTTGGCTGCCCTGATTGCGTTCTTATATTTCTTATTGCATTCCTTGTAGTGTTATTTATATTGTTTAAAGGCCATTTCTTTCTATTTAATGAGGCTTTTTACATTATGGTTTAGCCACCCAGGTTTTCCCTTCACTCTTATATATTTATTGTACATTAGAATGCAATCTGTGATACCTTTGTTTAATGTGTTCTTAAAGCATTCCCATTTTTCTTCCATGTGCAATGTATCAAGGATTTGGTCCCAATTGATGTCATGTAGTAAATACCGCAGTTCAGAAAAATTGGCTCATTTGAAATTTAGTGTTCTTGTGCTTCCCTCTGGCCTCCTTGTTCTATGTTTTACTTTAAATGTGATCATCTCATGATCGCTAGATCCCAAGGTGTCCCGTATTTCCACATTTGAGATCAGACTTGGATTGTTTGTAATTAATAAATATAGCAGGGCATTCTTTCTAGTTAGGGGGTCAACCAATTGGGACATTCATGAAATGATGGGCCTTTAATGAGTGAGCTGTCCCCTCTGCCCAGTCAATATCAGAATAATTAAAGTCTCCCATTATGATGATAGTTCCCTGTCTCGCTGCCATTTCTAACTGTGATAGTAGATCCTGCTCCTCCTCCTTCAGGTTGGATGGCCTATATCATACCCCCACTATTAATTTCCCTCTTACGCCTTCTCTTTGAAGCTCTACCTATATTAATTACACCCCCCCCCCCCTCGTCCCATTCACAATGTATCTCCTCTCTATCACCCTTGCATAATATTTTACATATAGACCCACACCTCCCTCTCTTCTGCCTTCCCTGTCTTTCCAATACAAGGAATATCCCTGGATATTTGCCAACCAATTGTGTGAGCTATCAAACCAAGTCTCAATTATTCCCACAAATTCTAGGCTCCTAGCATTTGTGTATACTCCTCTCAACATTGTATGGGTGCATATTAACCTCCCCTTAGTTTTCCTCTGGCTTTGTTTTTGAATTCCCCTTGCATTCACCCCAGGCTTAGAAGTTACAGCTGTATTATCACTATTACCCCTTGTCGTTTGCTCACTGTAGGCTATTGCTTCCTCTGACCCCCCCCCCCCAATACCTAGTTTAAAAGCCCCTCCAACTTTGTGGGCATCTTTCTTCCCAATAGGGCTGTTCCATCCCCATTAAAGTGCAGCCCATCCTTACTAAAGAGCCGGTAACCGTCTGAGAAGTCAGCCCAGTTCTCCAGGGAAACCGAACCCCTCTTTCCTACACCAATTCCTCAGTCACTTGTTCAGTCCCCTAAGCTACTCCTGAGTCTCTGGTGTGGCTTGAGTCCCTGAAATCATTGTTTTAGCACTCTCCACCTTCCTCTCACTTTGTCATTGGTGCCAACGTGCACCATGACCTCTGGGTCCTCCCAGCCATACCCAATAATCTGTCCAATTGATCCGCGATTATGAGTGATGAGTGATAGTATGAAATTTTTTTTTAATGCACAATGTTTTTATACATTTTTAACTAACAAGTAAAAGTATTGCATCCAAACATGTTGCTCACACAGACAGTAGTCCTAAAAATGGACTATTGGGTTCAAGTGTAAAGAAGGGTATACACACAGTTTTTTTCATTCGACCAGAAAACAAATTCACATATCCCTGCATCCACACAATGGAAGTGGATGCATGAATCTCCCTCACTGTTCTATTGTATTCTGACAGTGGTGACCCCCCCCCCCCCCATCAGAATACATTGATCAGCACTGCAGCCATTGGCTGTGTGCGCTGATTGAATCCTGGTTTTCCAGCAGGACCATTCTACAGATGATGCTAATTATCAGCTTCTGACAGGGCAACACATATCAAAATTCAGCCAGTTCCTGCTGAACTGGGCAGATTTCAGAATGCATATACCCAGCTTAATAACTAAATCTCGCTATGTTCATTCAGCTTCATTCAGCTCTCTCAATCCTTCATTCAGCTCTCTCAATCCTCTCACTAAAGAAGCTCCAGCACACTGAGACTATGGCTGCTTTTATCCACCCTTTTATAGAAAGAGGCTATGTTATCCCAAATCTTTGGCTGTCGACATAGGTTAAAGTCGACTCTAAACATTAATGGTGAGTGCCAAAACCAACTGAAATGTACCAACTTGGGGAAAATACTGTAAATTTGCAGAAAATCCATGTTCAAGCCAAATCAAATCGCATTACTACCCACTGATTGGCAACACTGCAAATGATCCATTTAGCCATATATATTATTCATAATAAGGACATAATTTTACTTCTCTTCACTTTTCACTTTCTTAGTATGTGTGGTAATTTTATTCAGGTGATATTTTTAGGGACAAATCCAATGGTTTCAAAAAAATGTAGGGCAGCATAACATTTAAAAAGGGCCCAGACCTATATTCAGACAATCAGAAATCATTACGTTTATTGATCTTTGTAAGCCAAATGTTACATTTATTTAAAATCTATAATTGCTGAGATATAAAAATATTCAGTTTTATATATATGGTTTAACAGTATTTTTAGAAATGATAATGTTAATGGAATGCACCAATGGATTTTATTCAAACCTGCATAGCTAATTTGAAATGTTAATGTGCCTTAAAGGAAACATTTACAGCATAGACTTCCATTTTCTAACAAATGTTTGCCATTTTTGATAATAATAATGACAATATAAGCTTATTTGAAAAATCTCCTTTCATGTTGTGAGTGCTTCTTATATGCTATCCTTCTCATTCAATAACTTCCTGGATCTCCTGTATGCTTTGTAGTATTTCCTTAGCTCATTCATTTGACTTACTTTTGATATCTAAGGACTACATATCCCATAGTACAATGCTGCCTGCAAACAGCTATGATGCCCCATGGGCTGTGTTTCTGACCTGTTCTGATAGTGCTTCCTGAAACTACTCCTCTTCAAAACCTCTGCAGTATAGTTATAGTGCATAAGGCAGGCTCTTTGAAATGTGTGACACAGTAATGTACATTCAGAAATCATAATAAATGCTTTCAAAGTAAAGTAAATGTAAAAAGTAAATGTAATGTTTTGGGATTCTTCAAAGAGTAGATTTTCAAACTTCAAGATAATTCAGAATAATGGAAATAGGCTAGAAATAATTGAAATTCTTTGTGGAAATTAATATATGATTTCAAATTTTGAAAGTAGATAAACTAGGATTTATAGTCCTAGTGGTGTTCTACATTTAAACCCTGTTCTTCCCTCTTTTAGTTATTACAATAACAGAACTTGCATCCTGACTCCTAATACATTCTGATTGCATCTTAGAATTCCTTAGGTCTTGCCACACACTTATTTCAAAATCAGCATTGGAAAATGCTGGATCTTGATAATTAAATCGGGAATTCCTTTTCAACACTTCTAATCAAACGTTACTTTTCTGGTATGGTGCACAAATGCAAATTTTCCTTTCAAATAAGACATCTCCTATTCCCAAAGCACCCAATTACCTCTTCATCTACATACCTGTACAGCAGAGTAAAATCAAGCCATTTTTGTCCTGTGATTGCAGACACATATGCCATTTTTCTTTAAAACTTAAAGGTTAACTTTCAATGAAATAAAATACTATGAGAAGTGCACATAAAAAATTGTCACTGAAAAAGCCTTGTTGGTTTCTACATATTGTAAACTTAGATTGGTTGTAAAGAACAATTACAGCCAGCTCCTCTGTTCTATTAATCTCTCCTACACTGTGTAATTTTTTTTAAAAACAATGTCTGTAAATACCTGGCTGGCTATAATTGTTCTTGATTTTTACTGCCAGCTACTAATAGTGGCAAAGGGGGGGTGGGGGTAGGCTGAGAGAGGGGGAGACACACACAGGAGCTGACAGGCAGGGAGGGAGGGGGAGAGGGAGAGAGGAGCGCAACGGGATGAGGAAGGCACGTAAACTGACAATGGAAATAAGGAATCAGCAGCCATGATTAACGTTGGCAGCACACAGAGGGGGGACACATGAAAAGGCAGGATCAGACAGGTTTTTTACAGTTTAGAAAGGGGCAGATTAGCACAAACACTATGCTGTTTAATCTGCTATAAGGGAACAGGTGCTCTCTTTTTTTTTAAGGTTACAATCACTTATACAGGTTACTGTGCCATATTCAGCCTGAGAATCACAGGAGAGAACTGTCTTTTACAGAGCAGAGTGCCTGTTAAACAGGGAGTGATCCAATATTGATGAGCTGCATAATGCTGGTGAGCAGAATCAATACATTATGATCGATTGTAAGAGACATTGAAGATACATTTCATTTCTGACAAGTCAGTAAATATCTTGCTAATCCTGACAACTCTTCATTTGAATGATGCTGAAAAGGTAGATTAGAAAGATACTACTTAAAAATGTATACTATTATTGCCCTTATTACTCTAATATATATATATTTTTTTTCCATACAGTATTTATACAGTATATATATAGATATATATCATTTTTTAAACACTATAAACAAACACTAATTAGCCCCTTAATGGCCACTGAATGCACATCAAGACCCCAAATTTGCAGTTCATTCTGATACCACGGAGTAGATCTACAATGCATATTTCAATAAGTTCAAAGCATAGGCTCCTCATGTACATATATATGCATGTATGTCCCTAGAATCACTCACATGCTGTTTAATGTTTGTGAGTCAATGAGAGCATATGCTTGCTACAACCAGGCTGCTACTAACAGCCATGATCACAGCAAAGGTGTTTTCAAACTGAAAAAAATGTGTTTTCTGAAGGCAGATAGGGTCTTTATATTGCAAAGGAATATTCCCTAAAGCCCCATACACACTATCAGATTTTCTGTTGATTTTTGTCTTCGGATTTACCAAAACCACGTAGGCCTGCCTGATTGCATACAAATTGAAACTCCTAAGGTTTGACCTCATATTATATGGTTTTTGGTAAATCTGAAGGAAAAAATCTGCAGAAAATCTGATAGTGTGCATAGGGCTTTAGACTAGTGAATGTGGTGAAGATCTGCAGACTTCCATCCTCAAGTCATGTGCTAGCAAAATACAGATTTTCTTTTTTAAGTGTATGTTACCTCACCATTTCATATTGCTGATATGTGTTGTCTGTTATACCATGTACTGGTATGAAAACATATCCAGTTCTCAGTGCATTGTTTGCTTTGTTAGCAGCAGCTTGACATTGCATGCCATTGCTGAGTCTTTCATCTACTAGGACCCCAGGTCCTTTTCCATCTTAGATTCCCCCAGAGCCCCCCCCCCCCACAATGTATAGATTGCATTCATATTTTTGCCACCCAAATGCATTATTTTACATTTTTCTACATTTGCCATGTAGTTGCCCACCCCATTAATTTGTTCAGATCTTTTTGCAAGGTTTCCACTAGGGATAAGCTTGGTGTTCGAGTCGAACGCATGTTCAACTCGAACACCGGCTGTTCGCCCGTTCGACTAAGCCAAAACTCTGTGGGCCGTTCACGCCAAATTCGTGTGGCCAAGCATGCACTATGACCCCGCATGCTTGGCCATTCACAGCGATGGCAGCGAGGAGAGCCATAATTGGCCACAGGCAGGATGCCTGTGGCCAATTATAGCTCAGGGGGTTTAGTACACGCCCCACACTATATAAGGCTGCTAGTGCGGCGGCCTTGTGTAGTGTGTTCCGGCGTGCAGGGAAAGAGCTAGATAGGCAGGGGCAGTGTGTTCTTTTCTCAGGCATCTGCAGGAGTTAGTGGGTATTGTGTGCCTCCAGCGCAGTATACATCTGTATCTACCCTTTATTGCTGTTGTTCTCTAATACAGCCATCTGCAGGAGTTAGTGGGTGTTGTGTGACTCCAGCGCAGTATACACCTGTATCTACCCTTTATTGCTGTTGTTCTCTAATACAGCCATCTGCAGGAGTTAGTGGGTGTTGTGTGCCTCCCGCACAGCCCAGTATACACCTGTATCTACCATTTATTGCTGGTGTTCTCTCATACAGGCATCTGCAGTAGTTAGTGGGTGTTGTGTGCCTCCAGCTCAGCACAGTATACACCTGTATCTATCCTTTATTGCTAGTGTTCTATAATACAGCCATCTGCAGGAGTTAGTGGATGTTATATGCCTACAGCACAGTATACACCTGTATCTACCGTTTATTACTGGTGTTCTATAATAAAGGCATCTGCAGGAGTTAGTGGGTGTTGTGTGCCTCCAGCACAGCACAGTATACACCTGTATCTACCTTTTATTGCTGGTGTTCTCTAATACAGCCATCTGCAGGAGTTAGTGGGTATTGTGTGCCTCCAGCACAGTATACACCTGTATCTACCCTTTATTGCTGGTGTTCTATAATAAAGGCATCTGCAGTAGTTAGTGGGTGTTGTCTGTCTCCAGCACAGCACAGTATACACCTGTATCTACCCTTTATTGCTGGTGCTCTCTAATACAGCCATCTGCAGGAGTTAGTGGGTGTTGTGTGCCTCCAGCACAGTATACACCTGTATATACCCTTTATAGCTGGTGTTCTCTTATACAGGCATCTGCAGTAGTTAGTGGGTGTTGTGTGCCTACAGCACAGCACAGTATACACCTGTATCTACCTTTTATTGCTGATGTTCTTTAATACGGGCATCTGCAGGAGTTAGTGGGTGTCGTGTGCCTCCAGCACAGTATACACCGTTTATTGCTGGTGTTCTAAAATAAAGGCATCTGCAGGAATTAGTGAGTGTTGTGTGCCTCCAGCACAGTATACACCTGTATCTACCCTTTATTGCTGGTGTTCTATCATACAGACATCTGCAGAAGTTAGTGGGTGTTGTGTACCTCCAGCACAATATACACTACCCAATTGCTGGTTTTCCCATCTCCCTGCAGGCCATTACTATGTCTGGAAGACCAACAAGGAGAGACAGACAGTCACGAGCCAATAAAAGACGGCAAGCAGGCTCTGTGTCTAGAGACAACAGTGCTGGTCGTGGACGCAGTGCGACGTCATCAGCACGTGCCCATGGGACACGCTTGTCCTTATTTTCGGCAGCTGGACGTGTTGAGCCGCATCATTCCAAAGACTTGGTAGAGTGGATGACCAAGCCCTCTTCATCCTCCTCATCATCTCTCATCCTGGCTCAGGGTACTAGCAAAGCAGCTGCCAATGCATCCTCTTCCCTCGTTTCAATGTCATCATCAGTCTCTCCTTCCCTAGACCCACCATGTCCTCCTGAGGAGTCCCCCGAACTGTTCGAGCACAGTGTTGGGTACATGCTCCAGGAGGATGCCTAGTGTTTTGAAGGCTCTGATGATGATATGCAGCTAGAGGAAGGCAGTAGCGTGAGCGCAGAGAGAGAGGATGTTCAAGAAGGACTGCAATCTGGCAGTTGTGTTCCACCAGCTGCAGCATACTGCCAGGTTTGCTCCAGTGATGAAGAGGGAGGGGATGATGAGGTCACTGACTCCCTGTGGGTGCCTGATAGGAGAGAGGAGGAAGAAGAGGAGGCACATCTCCAATGAGGCAGGATGCCCTCCAGGGGCCAGCTTAGAGGCAGCACACCGCCTGAATCACACCGCAGAGGGCCGTCTGTGCAGGGTGCTGCCTCTGCTCGTTATTCCAAAAGTTCTTTGGTATGGGCCTTTTTTGAGAACAGTGCATCAGATCGCACCGCTGCTATTTGCAACATATGTCTCAATCGTATCTCGTGTGGCCAAAACATCAGTCGCTTGGGCACCGCATGGTTGACCAGACATATGTTGACCTGCCATGCAGCTAGTTGGCAAGCATACCTTAAAGATCCACACCAAAGAACAAAGCGGACCTGGCCTTGCTCCTCATCAGCTGGGATCTCCAACCCCACTAGACCTTCAGTCCTCTCTAAAACCTGCACTGAGTGGAATGAAGGTGTAGAATTAGGTGTGTCACAGCCAAGTACTTGCGGGCACTCTGCTAGCAGTACACCCACGTCCGATTGTAGCAGGCAAATTTCCTTGCCCCAGCTGCTGGACCATCAAAATAAGTTCACTCCCAGCCATCCACATGCCCAGTGGTTGAATGCTAGCTTGGCTAAATTGCTAGCACTTTAACTGCTGCCTTTTCAGTTGGTAGACTTGGCCCCCTTCCGTGAGTTTGTGCTATTGCTCAGTGGCAGGTCCCCAAATGCCACTTTTTCTCACGGAAGGCGATTCCGGCTCTCTAGCGGCATGTGGAAGGCAATGTCCTTGCCTCACTGGACAGGGTGGTCAGTGGTAAGGTGCATATTACCGCTGACTCATGGTAAAGCAGGCATGGACAGGAACATTACTTATCTTTCACGGCCCATTGGGTCACTCTTCTGGCAGCTGTTTGAGGAGGCCCCAAGGATGGTGAGCAGTGACAGTGCATGCATCAGTGACACTGTACCTCTTGTCCACCTGTTGGAGCATATGCTGTGTGGAATAATGGACAGGGCATTTGAGGCAGAACAGAGGCAGGAAGAGGAGGACTTCCTTGCCTCTCAAGGCCCCCTTTATCCAGACAGTGTTCCTGCTGTCCCACCCATCACACAGGAAGAGGAGGAGGAGGAGGGTTGTGTCAGCATGGAGATGGAGCCTGGCACTCAGCATCAGCAGCAGGAGCAGCAGCAGTCTTTTAGGGATTATTTAGAGTCCCAAGAAACCCGTGGACTTCTACGTGGCTGGGAGGAGGTGGCTGCGGATCATGTTGTCCTTAGTGACCCAGAGGACTCAAAACTGAATGCCTCAGCTAACCTACACTGCATGGCCTCCCTGATCCTGCAAAGCCTGCGGACGGATCCTCGTATTCTTCAGATCAAGGAGAGGGACCGTTACTGGCTGGCCACTCTCCTTGATCCACGGTACAAGGGTAAGGTTTTGCGGGCCTTATATTGCCATTGCAGAGGGAGCAGAGGATGACACATCTCTGGGAGGCCTTGCAGAAAGGTCTGTGCAATGCGTTCCGAGAGACTGGGAGGTTAGAAACTCCTGGTCCTGGACAACGTGTTGCTGAGGCCTCGGTCAGTCACAGAAAGAGCGGGGGAGAAGGTGGCCATCTGACCGATGCGTTCAGACAATTTTTTAGTCCACAGCCCCAAGGTATGATCGGTTCTAGCAACCATTGCCAGCGTCTGTTTTACATGGTGCAGGTATACCTAGGGCAAGGTCAGACTTGGACACCTTTCCCACCGAAAATCCTCTGGTTTACTGGGTCTTGAGGATGGATCACTGGCCAGAGTTTGCACGGTATGCAATTGAGCTACTAGCCTGTCCTGCATCCAGCGTTCTTTCGGAACGCACCTTCAGTGCTGCTGGTGGCTTTGTAACCGATCACAGGGTGCGCCTGTCCACCGACTCAGTTGATCGACTGACCTTCATAAAGATGAATCAGTCTTGGATCACCATCAGCTACCAAGCACCTGAAGCTGATGTAACCGAATAATTTTTTTTGAAATGTCACATTCCTTCAAGGCTGCCTATGCTGATGCTGAGTGACTGTCCTGTTATGTTGACTGACTATCCTCTTCCTCCTCAATGATCCCACTGATATCTTGGAAGAACATTTTTGGTTCTGGGTAATGCCACCAGCCCAATTTTCAGCCCCTGTTTAACAGGGGCGTATTATTACAATTTTTGATGTAATGCTTTGCAGCATGGCTCATTCCTGCACTCCAAATAGAGTATATGGGAGAGGTTGCAGTGTCGTGGCACCAGCACCAGTGCCTAAGGCCCAATTTTTCAGCCACTTAGACCAGTTCCACTAATGCTGGTTTTTAACTCACCATTTAGACCAGTTCCACTAACTCTGGTTTTTAACTCACCAATTAGACCAGTTCCATTTGGACAGAGTTCCAGCAAGCTCAAAGATGAGCAGACTCACAATGAGCTCTGCACAAGGTTATATAGGCCTCAAGCACCTGTGACCAATTAACCACTCCCCTTAATTAGTAGGCTGAAGAAAGCAAAGAGAAAAAAAAAGAAGCTGTTTAAAAAGCATTAGAAAAAGGTGTTAAAAAGCTGCGAGGAAAAGCCCCAAAAAGAACCTAAAAATGCAACCCAGCAATCACCAGCAGTCAAAAGGCAAAACTTGTTCACTCTCCACTCAAGGTCCCCACGATTTAGGTTCCAACCAGCAGTCTGGCAATTTCAGATGTGCGCTGCACAAGGTTATATGGGCCTCAAGCACCTGCGACCAATTAACCACTCCCCTTAATTAGTAGGCTGAAAAAAGCAAAGAGAAAAAAAAAAAGAAGCTGTTTAAAAAGCATCAGAAAAAGGTGTTAAAAAGCTACAAGGAAAAGCCCCAAAAAGAACCTAAAAATGCAACCCATCAATTACCAGCAGTCAAAAGGCAAGACTTGTTCACTCTCCACTCAAGGTCCCCACTGTTTAGCTTCCAACCAGCAGTCTGTGCATTTACTCTGCATTTAGTGTAGACTAGATATTGTGTAGTGTAGACTCTATATTCAGTCAATGCAGGCAGTGTAGGTTATATAACACAATGTATTGAAGATGTTAAGGGGAACCCTGTGCCAAAAAAAGTGACGTCAGAGGGGGCGGGGTCACCCGTCACCTTGGCTATATTAAAGCTGTCAAAGCAAAAAGAGAGCAGTCCGCCGTGGAGGCAGAGTTTTCCCTTTTTTTTGTTTTCTTTCTCAGGAGCATCTGCGCCGTGATTGACGATGGTATTACATCGCGGGTGTCTTTTTTAAAATAAGGGAGTTGTCAAAAACTGTCTGCTGTCATTGGGGAATGGGTAGAGGTACAATGTACCCCGTAGGGTACATTGGGGGGGGGATCTAGGGCCAATAAGCCCCCTTCCCACAGACCCCCCCCCCACAACCACCAGGCAAGGGATGTGGGGATAAGGCCCTCGACCCCAAAGCACCCTCCTCATGTTGAGGGCATGTGGCCTGGTACAGTTCAGGAGCGGGGGGCGCTCTCTCGCCCCCCTTTTTCTATGGCCTGCCAGATTGCATGCTCGTATAATGGTCTGGTATGAATTTTGGGGGGGACCCCACACCATTTTTTTTATTTGTCACAGGGTTCCCCTTAAAATCCATACCAGACCATTTTTTTCATGACTTTTTATGTATATTGCTGGCATATTAAATGACATTTTTTTCCTTTAGAAATGTCATTTTGCTGCGGTACTGTTATAAACATGGGAAAATTTGCTACTTTACAGGCAGACTAAGGCACAATATTTAAAGGAATTTTTATCGTTTTACTTTAAGCATTATTAAAATCATTGCCGCTGAAAAAATGTCAGCTTTAAAAACTTTTTTTTTGCATTGATACATGTCTCCTGGGGCAGTACCCAGGTCCCCAAACACTTTTTTGGCAATAACTTGCATATAAGCCTTTAAAATGAACACTTTTGATTTCTCACGTTCGTGTTCCATAGACTTTAACGATGTTTGCCTGTTCACACAAACTTTTTGTCTGTTCGCATGTTCTGCGAACCAAACCGGGGGCAATCAAGTGGTTAAGTGTTCCCCAGGGAGGTGTTTCTAGCTGTGGGGGGGGGGGGGGGGGGGGTTTGTAGTGACTGAAGGAGGAGAGAGATCACTGTTCTTGATCACTAGGAACAGCAGAACTCTCTCTACTTCCCTGACAGAATGGGGATCTGTCTGTTTAGATTAACAGATCCCCGTTCTGGCTCTCTGTGGAGCAATCGCGATTGGCTATGCGTATCAGCTCCAGGGCTGCAGTGCAGGTGCATGCGCACTCTCTATAGCTGCTTAAAGCAGGCTGACGTACAATGACGCATTACTTAACAACCAGCTATTCTTCACACAGAATTTAAATCGGTCGACTTGTGCAAGGTGTCTTCTGCAAAGCTACTCTATCCTCCTGAGTCTCGGCTGGAATTTGCACGTGGCACTTGATACTTCCTGGACAAGATGCCGTAAATCAGGAAATATAGATGGTGTGGTTGGGGGGAGTGGCCGGACGTGAGAAGCGTACCTGAGTGAGACTGAGTGAAGGGATGTGAGCGGACCGTCGTTAGGCTCTCTCCCTGTGTTTCCTTCTGTTGTGACGCATGCTCGCTGGGGGATTTGAGCGGTGACTGGAGGGACGCTGAAAAGCCCGCAGAACGACGGAAGCGGCCGGAAATTCCCGAAAAATACCGAGGGCAGCCGATGGTCGTTGAAGGGAGCTGAACCCAGTCGGGGCTTGCCGAGTATACACGGAGCGGAAGCGAAAGTAAAGCGCGGCTGGGTGACTACAGCCGGCCGCGGCGTGGTCGTATGGTGAGCTGTGCATAGCTTTAAACGGCGCCCCCGGAGGGGAAGCGAAGTCGGGAGAAAGATATTCCTCTTTCAGAAGGCGTACCTGAATAAGAATCCAACAGCCCTTGAGGTATGAGATGGGACTGTGGGGGGGCTGGATTGAGATGAGATGGTGGAGTGTTGTATAGACTGCATAACTGAGGACCATCTATCACTCCCATCTCAGTCAGGCATGACTGTATGACTGTAACAGTTAAATGTGAGTAACACTGGCCTGATATTGGTCTGCGTGATAAGGATAAATCTTAAAGAGACTAAAAAGACTTTGTAAAACAGCCCCACCTTGATAACTTCAGTAGAGCCAGGATTGAGGCCGGAAAGTTTAATTTACCGCAATCTACCGCATAAGGGATCCAGGGCACTAGTCGCTCAAAAATTGGTGAACCCAGCATAAGTTGTGAACCCAGCATAGAAGCCTCCCCCCCCCTTGCCCCCCTTGCCCCCCCATCTCCCCCCCCTTTTTTTTTATTATTTTTATTTTTATTTCTTTAGCCCATACTAATGCCTCATCGCCACTGACTCTTAACAACTGTACTGCTCTGGAGGTATAAACGTGCTCCCTGACTCTGAGTTGTGATTTTGTGGGAAGATGTCAAGGCGGCGAGGAGAGGAACAGGTAGCACATGAGAATGGCGGGTCGCAACAGCTCCGGTCCGCCAAAGAAAAAAATGCCATGGCAGCACAAGCAGCTGCTGCTGCAGCAAAGTTAGAACGCTATGCCCGCACCCCAGGTCAGTCCCCAGTAAAAGGAGAGCAGCTGTCACAGCTGATACTACAGCCTCAGTCTTCGCAAGTAAAAGCACAGCAGGGGGGGGTAGCGGACAGAAAAAGTCAAGGTCACACAGGATCAAATGCTGTCGCTGCATTAGGTCAAAGAAATGCAGGCAAGCGCCAAGGGGCAACTCAGAGTGAGAGTGGGGGTGCTGCTGGTGGCAGCCCCCCCGTGGAGGAAGATCCAACATTAAGAGAGGTCCTCCAAGCTGTAAACGCCTGTAAATCCTCATTGGGAGAATTGTGTGGACAATTTAAAAGTATGAAGGAAGAGTTATTGTTGTTTAGACAGGAAATGCAGAGGGCAGAGGAAAGAACAGCAGCAGTGGAGACAAGGATAAGCCAAATAGAAGACGATTTACATCCTATACGTCAAGAGGTTAATAATATGAGAAAGCAATTGAGTAATCAAAATGCCAGAATGGACGAAATGGAAAACAGACTCCGAAGGGACAATATTAGGATGCTGGGATTGCCTGAGAGATGTGAAGGTCCCGATCAGATAAAATTTCTAGAAACATGGTTTATTGAGCTGTTCGGAAGAGAGAGTTTTTCATCTTTTTTTTCAATAGAAAGGGCTCACCGAGTCCCCTTCAAAGCTCCACCCCCTGGGGGCCGTCCCAGACCAATGATTTTGAAATTTTTCAATTATAATGACAAGGTAACCTTGATGCGTAAGGCAAGAGAGGTGGAAAATATTAGCTACAATGGAGCAAAGATCTCTCTGTACCCAGACTACTCACCGGAGTTGCAGAGGCGAAGAGCCGAATTTTTGGAAATCAAACGTACTTTACGGACATATAAGATCTCATATGCACTTTTATATCCAGCACGGTTGAGAATAATAGCATTGGGAGGAACACAGCTGTTTGATTCTCCGGCCGAAGCAACTTCGTGGCTGGAGGCAAACAAGGGGTTGTTGTAGATATATTGGGGGATTAGGGGGGTGGGGTGGGGGGGACGGGATTGGGGGAGGGGGGATTCGAGGCTTGAAATATTGATACACAGGGGGAGAGGTGAGGGAGGTTTAAATGAAGTATGCAATCAGGTTTGATAGAGTGATGGGGGTGGAGGATATTTGTTCTTCTATCTTATTTTATTCTTTACTTTTTTTCATTTTTATCCACCTAGGGTTGGATGTAAGGCGATATGTGAGTAGGAAGGTGGTGGAGGTGTTGGATGGAAGGGATGAGTGTGGAAAGGTCACTTGTAATCCCCCAGGGGGATACCTAGAAAGGTGGGGTGGGGGGGAGGGGGGAGGGGGAGGAAGGGGGAGGGGGGGTAAAAGGGATCATGCAATAGGCTGCACAGACAATCACAAGAGAGGTAAAGTTAAAATTTATTCAGTATGTGCACAAATATTAATGTATTTAGAATGTATTTTCGGTCACACACCTGCCAAGAATTTGTAACTTAAGAGGAGGTGGTTCAAGCACGTGTAGAATGACATTTCACCAGGTATTCATGTTTAAAAATCAGGGGTCTTTTTCCTTTTCTTTTAATTTAATTTTTTTTTTTTTTTGTGCTTCCTCCTCTTTTCGGTCACTCTGCCTCGGCTGAATAATGCAGGATAAAACATTGAATATCGCTTCTTGGAATGTCAGAGGTTTGGGATGCCCAGTTAAAAGAGCGGCAGTGTTCTCTGCGCTGGAGCGATACGGGATTGGACTGGCCTGCCTGCAGGAGACACACCTAACTAAAGCAACTATACCCCTTTTTAAAAATAGGAGGTATCAAAATCAGTATCACTCTACCCACACATCCTACTCGAGAGGAGTGAGTGTGATAATTGGAACAGGGGTGAGGTTCTCCTGCAGGCAGGCCAGCATTGATGAACTGGGTCGTTATGTCTTTCTGTACGGTACTTTGGAGGATAGATTATATGTTTTGGCGAGTGTATATATACCGCCTCCATTTAAAATGGAGGTGGTGTGTAGACTCATGGATTTTATGGTTGATAAGGAGGATGTACCAGTTATGATACTGGGAGACTTTAACGAAGTGTTGGATAGTCGGATTGATAGATTCCCTAGTAAAATTCAAACCGGGGAAACGGGGACAACGAAGCTAAGCCACTTCCTTAGGGAGGTCGGTTTTTTGGACATGTGGAGGGTGAGGAATGCGGGCGCGAGGCAGTACTCCTGTTTCTCGGGCTCGCATTTAACACTCTCCAGAATAGACCTGGCTCTAGGTAACGAAGAAGCATTGCAAAGCGTGAGAAAAATAGAGTATATGCCAAGAGGGGTATCGGACCACTCGCCTCTGGTAATGTCAGTGCGTATAGGGGGGGGGGGAAGAAAACATCGGGGTGTTGGAGAATTAGCCCATTCTGGCTCGAGTTAATAAAGGATGTCGATGACATCTTAAAGAACTTAAAAGAGTTTATAGCGTTTAATAAAGACACCGCCCCTATAGACACAACTTGGGATACACTAAAAGCATTCCTCAGAGGCATTTTGATTCAACACGTGGCTAAAATTAAACAAAAATCTAGGAGCTGGGAGGGAAAAATTAGGAAAGAAGTCATTGAGGCAGAGGTTAATTATATTAAGGACCCGACGCACGAGAAGCAAGAAATATGGTTAAATAAACAACAGGGGTATAAATTGGTAATAATCAAAAGAGAAGAAAATAAACGATTATTTCAGAAACAGTGTTGTTTCAGGGAAGGAGAGGGAGTGGGAAGGATGCTGGCCCGATTAGTGAAAGCTAATTCCCCCCCTTCTACTATCCCAATGATCAAATCCATGAATGGGACAGTTATTACCGACGGGAAGGAGATAGTTGAAACATTCAGGGCCTATTATAGGGAATTATATAAAACACTTGACCGGGGGAAGGAAGAAGACATGGTGTCATTCTTGGAGAAAGTGAAAATTCCAACTATCACTCAAGAGGAGAGGGAGGACTTAGAGGCCCCTATAACTCTAAGCGAATTACAACAGGCGGTGGCCGGAATGGCCTCCCAAAAATCCCCAGGCTCAGATGGACTCCCGATGGAGATATATAAGAAATACGGCGAGACTCTACTCCCGGAGCTGTTTAGGACCCTGGAAGGGGCAAGATTAGAAGGGAAATTACCAGCATCCATGATGGAAGCGACCATCATTGTGATACCCAAACAAGGAAAGGATCCCCAAGACTTGGTCTCATATAGGCCTATATCGCTTTTATGTTCCGATATTAAAATATTGGCCAAAGTACTCTCAAACAGGTTAAATAAAATCATCACTAAGCTCATACATCTAGATCAGACAGGATTTATAACAGGGCGTTCAACTAGCATGAATATAAGAAGGGCATTCCTGAATATACAAGCGCCAGGGGTGGAGGGGGGGTCAAGAGCGATTTTATCTTTGGATATGGCTAAGGCTTTTGATAGCCTAGAGTGTAAATATTTATGGTATGTCTTAGAGCTAAGCGGATTTGGTTCCACGTTTATTGGATGGGTTAAACTGATGTATAGTGCCCCCAGCGCAAGATTAAGAATTAATGGAGAACAATCCGAAGAAATAGAAATGAGCAGGGGGACAAGGCAGGGATGCCCACTTTCTCCACTGCTTTTTGCAATTGCAATGGAACCGTTGGCAATAGCTGTTAGGTCACATGCCGATATAGTTGGATTCCAAAGGAAGGGAGGGAGGGAGGAGAGAATCGCTTTATACGCGGATGATGTCCTCCTCTTCCTAGGAGATACTGGGCAATCTCTTGAGAAGGTAATTAAATTAGTGGAAGACTTTGGAGACTTTACGGGTTTGGTAATAAACTGGGGGAAGTCAGAGCTGCTTCAAGTTGACAACTTGAGCACTGTGACGGCACAGGGGATCCCACATATAGAAGTGGTAAGCGCACTGAAATATCTCGGCATATACTTAACAACAAATGTCGGTCAGTATGTGGACAAAAACATAGTTCCGCTACTGGGGAAACTCAGGCGGAGCTGCGATGCATGGAGCCGGCTTCCGCTATCGGTAGCAGGCCGATGTAGCCTGATCAAGATGATATGGTTACCACAATTACTATATGTATTACATAATGCCCCGGTTTGGTTGCATATGAAGTGGTTTAGGAAGCTTGAAACCCTTTTTCGTGAGCTGATCTGGAAAAAGGGGCAAGCAAGGATCCGGCTCCGGGCATTACAGTTACCAACAGAAAAAGGGGGAGTGGCAGTACCGTGCCCTAGGAATTACTACTTAGCAGCGCAGCTGCAGCATATAGTGAGCAGTGAGCAGGAGGGGAAAAACAACCTGAATACTGGAGCAATGCTGATAGAGGCTCCACATGAAATGCTGGGGGATGTATTAGAGGCACGCTCCTTTCAGCGTAAGGATCCTACAATAGAAATGATGAGTAAAGTATGGAAGATCGCCAAAAAACAGATGGGGTGCACAGAGTGGTCAAAACATACGCCCCTATGGGATAACAAGAACCTTCAGGAAGTATTATTAATAGGGAAAATTAGGACCTGGGAGGAGAAGGGTATAACGAGGCTGGGTCAAATATATGAGGGCAGAACCCTGAAAACATTTGAGGATTTAAAAAGGGATTATAATATACCACAGCAGACATTCTTCCGATACCTACAGCTACGACACGCTTTAGAAGCACAGTTTGGCTCCCAGATGCCCAAGCTAGATAAGACATCCTTGTCACAGAAGTTATATAAGATAAATAAGTCTAGGGGGTTCATATCCACTACATACGAACTGCTAAGCATAGGTACCGGTACAGAACTGGATTTGGTTAAACAGAAGAAGAAATGGGAAGAGGATATAGGAGAAATCACAGAGGGACAGTGGAGGAGAATACTGGAGCTAGGCCCACTTACATCAGTCTCTCCATCACAAAAAATATCACACTTGATGGTGATACACCGCGCTTACTACACACCTAAAAGGCTGCATGCGTTTGGTAAGAGAACGGATGCCAACTGCCCGAGATGCAGGGGCTTTGGAGACCTTATACATATGCTGTGGAGGTGCCCAAAGCTGTTTCGTTATTGGCAAAAAATAGTTGAAACTATAAACAGGATCTTTGGGACTAAGCTGGACTTGGACCCCAGAACCTGTATTTTAGGTTACAGGAGAACTCAGGGGGAGCGGAGGAGTACAACCATTGCTGTTATTAGATGCTTGTTTCAGGCACGGAGACTGATAGCACAGAAATGGCAGGCACCAGGAGCACCTCTCTCAAGCGAATGGACTCAGGCCATAAATGACCTAGTGTGGAAGGAAAGGACTACATATATACGTAGGGGTAACCTCAGAGGATTTGAGAAAATATGGGAACCGTGGTTGAAGGAAATAGAGTGCCCACTGGATTAATAATAACAGGCGAGGATAAAATCAGGCTTGTGATCCTCCTGAGTCTCCTTGGGCCAATGGAACAATACTGTGGAGTTTCCGGTGACTGGAGAACAGACAGGATATACTTGGATAGTCTGGTCATTAAGTTATTAACGTGGTTGAAGGAAACTTGCATGTGTGATAGCAGGTTGGACATGACAGCTGCTGTGCCAAATGGAGGGCCGTAGAGCTGCCAGGGCATGTTGGTACCTGTACCTGGAGACACTCTAAAATACGGTACTGAGAGTATCAGAAATTGTGCCCTTGAAAAGCGTGATCTATCAAAGATTGGTACTGCTAACAATAATACTGGTGACTGTTATGTTGAAATTAATAAACCAGTTGGAATTATGGCATTAAGCAATGGTTTATGTTTTGATCAGTGTCAGTTGGTAGGACAATTGCCCTTGGAGCATTGGACAAAAGGCAAGATGGAACTATGCAAAGATCTCATGGGGCATAGTTATTCATTTGTGTGTGGACCCTCCTTGGGTCTGGTCCCAGCAAACACTAATTTAGTGAAACAATACTGAGAAGTCCCATGAATGAGGTTTTGGTTGTCAAGGGTAACCGCAAAAAGGTTGTTGAACCTAGAAGACCTACTGTGGTCAGAGATTTTTTTCAGTCACCCGCAAAGAGGTACAAGTTGGAGTACCTGGAGACACTCTGAAATACAGTACTGAGGGTATCAGAAATTGTGACCTTGAAAAGCATGATTTATCAAAGATTGGTACTGCTAACAATAATACTGGTGACTGTTATGTTGAAATGAATAAACCAGCGGGAATTATGGCGTTAAGCAATGGTTTATATTTTGATCAGTGTCAGTTGGTAGGACAATTGCCCTTGGAGCATTGGACAAAAGGCGAGATGGAACTATGCAAAGATCTCATGGGGGATAGTTATTCATTTGTGTGTGGACCCTCCTTGGGTCTGGTCCTTGCAAACACTAATTTAGTGAAACAATACCGAGCAGTCCCATGAATGAGGTTTTGGTTGTCAAGGGTAACCGCAAAAAGGCTGTTAAACCTGGAAGACCTACTGTGGTGGTTAAAATTGGTATAAAGGAGGGGAAATTGCATTCTTCATTAAACAAATTCAGATCCCTACACCTTCAGGACAGGCAGTTAGGGAGAAGTGTTACAAAAGGCAGAGGCACAGATATAAATTATTGTAGACATGTCACTGGAGAAGTGATCGAGGGGGTGTACATCTCACCTAGGTTGCTACACAGTGTGAGATGGTAAATCCAGGATGGATCAGTTTCTCAGCAGCGATATGCTGCTGAATTGTTATTTAATTTTTGCCGGGCCTGGGTTTATATGGAATGGCAGGTAGGTTTGGTAGAGGGACCTGTCATTCCACACCCCCCATCCCTCGTTCCAGTTCTGGGTTTTGGATCAGGTGAGCTTTGATCCTAATTAGCCTGGGAAGGTAAAGGCTCTGTTGGGCCTGCAGGTGATTGCTCTCAGCCAGGGAATGAACAGTCTGTGTGTTGAAGGAAGCTGCAAGCACAGCCACTGCTGGAGCTAAAACCCACCCTGTGATATCCAGGCGAAAGACGCTGTGTTTGTAAGTGTCAGATAGGTGAGAAGAACCTGTTAGTAAGCGCCCAGCCGGGCTAGGTCTTTTATTTTTGTTGTACTTAGAAAGCACGGTGTTGCTGTATATTTTTGTTTGCTGGACTGTTTGTACCACGAATAAACGCCAAGATCTGCTTTATAAATTCCAAGTCTGCTGTGAACTGTGTCCAACACACCCTACCCCGGGAAGATCCCTTACAATTGGTGGAGGTAGCGGGCAACACGGTTGCTAGGGGCAACGGTGTGGACAGACTTGGCTACAGCTGCTGATGTCCTGGGTGAAAGCTGCAACTACACTCCAAGAACAGTCCAGCAACATGGAGGAGATGCTGAAGCAGTTTATGCAAGTGAGTTTGCAACAACAGCAGGCTCAGACAGAGGTCAATAGACGACATGAACAGTCCATGGCTGCACAACAACAACTTATCGAGCACCTGATGAGATTTTTGGGAGAAGGACTGTGCAGAAAGCGCTGCAAAAGATGACTGCTGAGGACGATGTTGAAGCCTATCTAACAGTATTTGAGCGCGTGGCTGAGCGAGAGAAGTTACCAGCCGCTGAGTGGGCAGAGGTAATTGCGCCCTATTTAACAGGTGAACCTCAAAAGGCCTACTATGACCTCAGTGAGCAAGAGGTTAAGGACTATACTCGGCTAAAAGAGGAGATACTTGCCCGACTAGGAGTTACTACTGCAGTCCGTGCCCGGAGGGTACGCAACTGGAGCTACAGTCTGGACAAATCAGCGAGGTCCCAGATGTATGACCTAATCCATTTGGCAAGAAAGTGGTTGGAGCCAGACACTTCTACTCCTGCACAAATCCTAGAGAAGGTCGTGATGGATCGCTACCTCCGAGCGCTTCCTACTGACCTGCAACGCTGGGTGGGACAAGGTGATCCTAAGAGTGCAAACGAACTTGTCAACCTTGTGGAGAGGTTCCAGGCGACTGAGGACTACCTCCGTGATGTTCCTGCAGCATCTTCACCTCCCCGGAGCGCCAGATCTGTGCCGTCAGCTGGTAAGAGACTTCCATCTATTGGGGGAGTGTGGAGGGGTGCTGATGGAGGGAAAAGGGCTCAAGTGGTGTCTCAGGGACAAAAGACTGGTGATGGTCCCGGGTGGCTAAGGGGCTCTGAAAAGGACTCCTTGCCAAAGAGACCAGGCCCTATCCAGTGTTGGAGATGCCATGAGGCGGGACACGTGTCGGCCCATTGCCCTCTTACCACTGAACCCATGGAGTGTGACGCTAGCCGGCGTCAGTCGCTGTTTGCGGAACCATCTTGTGCTGCAGTTCCTGGACTAGAGACTGAACCGCAAATCTGCAACATCACAATCAATGACTTTCCTGTTAAAGCATTAATGGACTCAGGAAGCCTCGTAACCTTGGTGCATGCTAGCCTGGTGACTGGGGACTTAGAGTCTAAAAAGCATATGAGTGTTGTGTGCATACATGGTGATACAAAAGTGTACCCTATAGTGCTGGCTAAAGTCGGGACTGAACAAGGCACCGTACAATATGAAGTGGGTGTGGTTAAAAACCTCATGCATAATGTAATATTGGGGCGCGATTTTCCTTTATTCTGGGCTCTCTGGGAAAAAAGAAAAATCCCCAAAAGGAGTGAGGATACCTCTAAGGTGGTTGCCTTGTCCACTGTGAATGATAAAAGTGTACAGGATGAAAATGATTGTTTTCCTTTGCAGGTCCTGGCTGGGGAGGAGGAGGCTCCTCCCACTGAGCAAAATATACTAGACTTAGAGGTGTCTAGCGATAATTTTGGGGCTGCACAATTACAGGACCCCACTCTCAAAAATGCGAGAGAGCAGGTTGCTGTTATGAACGGGGTACCTCAGGAACCAGATGCTGAAAAAAGATTTCCACATTTTTCGGTGACTAATGATCTTTTCTATAGAGTCAATAAGGTTAAGGATGAGATTGTGGAACAGCTTCTGGTACCTAAGCCGTACCGGCGTCAGGTGCTTGACATGGCACATAACCATGTTCTTGGGGGACACTTGGGGACTGACAAAACGCGAGAGAGGGTTCTCCAGAGGTTTTTTTGGCCGGCCATATATGATGACATTAAAAAATACTGTGAGTCGTGCCCCACATGTCAGGTTAGTGCCCCAGTGTCACATTTTTGCAGTCCTTTGGTTTCGCTCCCTATTATAGAGGTGCCTTTTGAGCGTATTGCCATGGATTTAGTGGGTCCCATTGTAAAGTCAGCTAGAGGACACCAGTATATTTTGGTAGTCATGGATTATGCGACCCGCTATCCTGAGGCTGTACCCTTAAGAAACACTGCATCTAAAACAATTGCACGTGAGTTGTTTTATATGTTCTCTAGGACTGGGATCCCCAAAGAAATCCTAACTGACCAAGGTACGCCATTTATGTCGAAAGTAATGAAGGAATTATGTAAACTATTTAAAATCTCACACATCCGTACCTCTGTATACCACCCCCAGACGGACGGATTGGTGGAGAGATTTAACAAAACTTTGAAACATATGTTGAAGAAAGTGGTGGCAAAAGATGGTCGTGACTGGGATCATTTATTACCCTACCTCATGTTTGCTATTAGGGAGGTGCCCCAAGCGTCCACAGGGTTCTCACCATTCGAGTTGGTCTATGGTCATCACCCTAGGGGTCTACTGGACATTGCAAAAGAGACATGGGAAAATGAGTCCACCCCATACAAGAGTGTTATTGAGCATGTAGCACAAATGCAGGACCGTATAGCCACTGTAATGCCCCTGGTAAGGGAACACCTCCAGAGGGCTCAAGAGGCCCAAAGTAGAATTTACAACCGGTCCGCAAGAATCAGGACATTCAACCCAGGCGATAGGGTCCTTATACTAGTCCCCACTGTTGAGAGTAAATTCTTGGCGAAGTGGCAAGGTCCTTATGAAATTGTTGAAAAGATCAGTGAGGTGAACTACAAGGTGCACCAACCAGGTAAAAGGAAGCCTTTCCAAGTTTATCACATAAACTTGATCAAGCCCTGGAAAGACAGGGAATCCTTGGTCGCGACAAATACTGTTAATAATTTGTCACAACCAATCCCTCCAGTCAAGGTAGGTGATACTCTATCAGTGTCACAGAAACAGGAGGCTCAGGAATTTTTACAGAAAAACAAAAACAAGTTCTCTGACCTCCCAGGGCGTACACACCTCATCCATCATCACATTGAAACTGAGCCTAGAAGCAGAGTAAACCTTAAGCCCTATAGGATATCGGAGGCACGTAGGGAAGCCGTATCTGCCGAGGTAAAACGTATGCTTGCTCTGGGGGTAATTGAGGTGTCACAGAGTGAATGGTCCAGCCCAATTGTGCTAATCCCAAAGCCCAATGGAACTTGGAGGTTCTGTAACGATTTCAGAAAGTTGAATGAGATCTCCAAGTTCGATGCGTATCCTATGCCCAGGGTAGATGAGTTGATTGAGAAGTTGGGTAACGCCAGGTACATAACCACCCTCGATCTCACAAAGGGCTACTGGCAGATTCCACTTTCTGGTGAGGCTAAAGAGAAAACTGCATTCTCCACCCCTGATGGGCTATTCCAGTATGTAGTGATGCCATTCGGGTTACATGGAGCCCCTGCAACTTTCCAGAGGTTGATGGACTTGATTCTGCGACCACATCGTGATTACTCAGCTGCCTACCTCGATGATGTGGTCATTTTTAGCCCTGATTGGGAAAGTCACCTCTGTAAGGTACAGGCCGTGTTGGATGCCATAAGTGATGCGGGGTTGACCATAAATGCCGAGAAGTGTGCTCTAGCCCTAGAAGAGGCCAAATATCTGGGCTACATTATTGGGAGAGGGTTGATTAAGCCACAGCTAAATAAAATTGAGGCAATACAGAATTGGCCTAGACCCCTGACAAGGAAACAGGTTAGAGCTTTCCTGGGTATTACGGGGTATTACCGTAGATTTGTGCCGAACTTTGCCTCAGTTGCTGCTCCACTAACTGACTTGACAAAGGGCGGAAAGACAGCAATGGTCACGTGGACCCCAGAGGCCGAGAAGGCTTTCCAAAGCCTTAAGTCTGCCTTGTGCCAACCACCTGTCTTAGTTACCCCCGATTTCAGGCGAGAATTTCTGGTCCAGACAGATGCCTCTAACACAGGCTTAGGTGCAGTACTCTCACAAGTAGTGAATGGTGAGGAGCATCCGGTGACGTACTTGAGTAGAAAACTAACCCCGGCCGAGAAAAATTATGCCATTGTGGAGCGAGAATGTTTGGCAGTAAAGTGGGCCCTAGAATCTTTAAAGTATTACTTGCTAGGCAGGAAATTCAAGTTGGTGACAGACCATGCCCCCCTAACATGGATGAAGTTAAACAAGGAGAGAAATGCAAGAGTGACTAGATGGTTTCTCTCCCTACAAAACTTTAATTTCACTGTGGAACACAGGCCAGGGAAATTACAGGCAAATGCTGACGCATTGTCAAGGGTAAGTTGTCTGTGGGGACAAAAGGCTCAGCCCTCCGGTCTGAAAAAGAGGCGGGGGGATATGTAGACATGTCACTGGAGAAGTGATCGAGGGGGTGTACATCTCACCTAGGTTGCTACACAGTGTGAGATGGTAAATCCAGGATGGATCAGTTTCTCAGCAGCGATATGCTGCTGAATTGTTATTTAATTTTTGCCGGGCCTGGGTTTATATGGAATGGCAGGTAGGTTTGGTAGAGGGACCTGTCATTCCACACCCCCCATCCCTCGTTCCAGTTCTGGGTTTTGGATCAGGTGAGCTTTGATCCTAATTAGCCTGGGAAGGTAAAGGCTCTGTTGGGCCTGCAGGTGATTGCTCTCAGCCAGGGAATGAACAGTCTGTGTGTTGAAGGAAGCTGCAAGCACAGCCACTGCTGGAGCTAAAACCCACCCTGCGATATCCAGGCGAAAGACGCTGTGTTTGTAAGTGTCAGATAGGTGAGAAGAACCTGTTAGTAAGCGCCCAGCCGGGCTAGGTCTTTTATTTTTGTTGTACTTAGAAAGCACGGTGTTGCTGTATATTTTTGTTTGCTGGACTGTTTGTACCACGAATAAACGCCAAGATCTGCTTTATAAATTCCAAGTCTGCTGTGAACTGTGTCCAACACACCCTACCCCGGGAAGATCCCTTACATTATTCACAGCAATGTCTCTGTGGCTTGGCTGCATAAAACAGTTCAGAACACAAACTGCTAATTGCGGTTATAATCTGGTCTGATGAAATAGGATAATTCCACTGGAACTGCAGTACTCTGGTAGCCCTTGGGGAGGAACTTCCCACAGTAGTTGGGTTTTCTAAATGAAGAGGCATGATATTAGACTTCTGCTCTGCTGCCTGCAAGCTGTTTCTGACATTGGAGGTCTGAGAGTGGAGGGAGGTGTCTGAGGAATTTATCTTCCCTGGTCATGTCCAGGAACCCTTGTAATTTGGGGAAATGGAGATAAAGGGGCCTACCACTACAACTGTGCATAGTGTGTAAAGGCACACTTTGCTAAAGTCCATCCCACTTGAACTTGCTATCCCTAGCAAGTTTCCAAACATTCAAATTCACCCTGTTCAAAGTGTACAAAGGTCTCCCAAAGCAAGGTCGCTGGGAGCAGATGTTGGAGTCTTGGTTCCATCTTCCCAGACAACAAGCAATGCATCTGTCTTCAGGGACATAGGTAGATAATGGTTCCTGGGAGGCTCCAAAGCAGAATCATAGATCTAAGCTCTGTAGCCAATGTGCTATGTAATATTGACAAGATCCATTGCTTCTCCTGGGAGTCTTGTTAATAATTGTGGAAGAGCAGGAGGCAGCCACCATTTAATCTCTGGTGGAAGAGACTTTTATGGCTCACAAACCTGGATAGGTTCTTTGAAAATCCCCTTATAGGCCTCTCCATGAGTCTTGATAGATTTGAGGAGTTTATGGTATAGGCCTATCAGTTCTTTTTTGATTCCTTATCTCTGGATATTGTACTGTGGCATACTTGGAATAGACTGTTGTGGGTCAACTCTATGCCCTTGTACACACAGTCGGAAAATCCGATGGAAAATGTCTGATCGGACTGTGTTGTTGGATAATCCGACTGTGTGTGGGCTACATCTGACTTTTTCCGTCGGAATGTCCAACCAACAAAGTTTGAGAGCTGGATTTAACATTTTCCGACAACATGATCCGATCAGACTTTGTCCAGTCGTTTGTAGAGAATTCCGATCGGACAAAGTGCCACGCATGCTCAGATCAAATTACGATACCAAAGCTATTATTACTAGCCTGAACGTAGTCCTGTCGTAACGAACGAACTTCATCATGTTCTAAACGATCGGATTTTCTGACAACTTTGTCCGACCATGTGTATGCAACACCAATTTCAGACAAAATCCGTCGGAAAAAATCAGACGGATTTTGTGGTCGGAATTTTCGACCATGTGTACAAGGGCTATGGCCTTCTCCCTCCCAGAGCTGCAATTTTTCTCATTGGTGTGCGCCTTTATGTCAGAGTAACACTCTATATCCAGAAAGTTGGAGTGCGTTCAAGTTCTTCTGTGGGCACTGCGACCCATAGGTCTGTGGATCCCTTGAGAGTACAGCTAAACATAACATATTAGAGCGGCTGTTAAGGAGTGTACTGTATGGATACATTTCTAGACCACATCACCAATTTATAGATTAATTTCCTTTTGTTTCTCAAAAGCTAAGCATCAGTTATATTTCCTTTTGGGTGGTAATGGATAGTGTACAATTTTCTAATGCCTTGTGAGTGGTACCATTCTTGGAAGAACTTGCTTTCAACATAAGTCCTTCCACATGGTCTGAATGTGCTTTCTGTAGCCATAAGAAAGTGCTTTAACATTATCAAGATGGCATGACCAGTGTAATTCAGAGGTACCCAACCTTCCTCTTACTGCTATACCACTTGTACTCCAACATCCCCATTTCTTACCCTTCTAAAATGATGTGACCACACCCTAATTTGGAGTATACATGGCCATAGCAGCCTATTTATTATTAACACCATATAAATAACTCCAATATAAAATATATACCAAAATATAACATCCTTAACAACTTGTTTTACTCCAGTCTGTTGGTTTTTGACGGCACCCCTGAACTCCAACACATATTCCACCAATACACTGTGGGACCTTTTTCCACATGATAGGCCTCCAGCCATATAATCAGCATGGAGACAACCCCCTTCCCACAGTGCAACCATTACAGTATTCCAGCTAACCTTTCGCTGGAATACATCGGAGGGGCACATATTACCGCTGAGCCCTTTCATTTTGAGTCCCCACCCCTTTCCATCACATGTTTACTGCCACCATCAAAGACCAACAAAACACCGCCACAGCCTGCAAGGATAACACCTTACCCTTAAGGACCCCACCACACCCGCAGGGCCCACCGGATCCATCTTGCAGCCCCAGTGCCCAGAGATCAATCCCCACTACCGAGAGGTGTATTCTATCGCCCACAACTACAGGCCCACGTTCGTTTCCACCTTTACTTGCCTGATCACCATTCCCCCATTCTGAGCAACAAACCTCCCCAACACCTGATAAACTCTGATGCAGGCCTTTGCCACAGACTGTGCTATGCGCTTCATCGTCCACGCACCAATGTTGGACCGCAGCAGCATAGTGATAGGAAAAACCGTACGAAGTTGTAAAATATCTGACTTGACGTCTGAGATCAGTTCCCTGATCGACCGGACCCTAAAGCATTACCACCTGCATGTATAACCCAAATGACCGGCGGTCTATCCCGCCACGCCTAACTTTCCACTTCTGATACCACCTTGCTCCACCTTAACCCATATACCCCTAGCCAGTGAACACATGCCTCCCTCCTCTAGATACCCAACTGTCTGCCAACCGGTCTCACATCTACTCTCCTAGCCCCCCAACAAATATACAAATGACCAAGAAATCCAGACAAGGCATATAAGTCCTGCATTTGTATGAAAAACTTTCAAACAAAGGCAGCACAACTTTAAAGTAAAACCAACATACCCCACTCCACAAACACAGCTTGTATGTACAGCCTACCCACCCCCTTGTTTTTTTTTTATATTTATTCCACCACCAAATGAAGGCGTATGTAAGTGTGGAATCTCCTCGCTTCCCACCTACCAGTCCTCCTTACCCCACATCTGGCAGCTTCCACAGTCGTCCCAATGCAGAAGGAGTGTGAAGTGTATTCTGCACAATCCAACCCTGCGTCCCAGTGGCATTTCCAGAACACCCACACGAACTGGAAGCTCGACCAATACCTTCCAGCCTTGTGCCGCATGAACCGCCCCCATGCCATCTGTTCTAAACCCTAGAAACTCCCTTATCGTTTTCCCAGAGCATACCCTGAAGCCTGGTAACACAAACAGCAGCACATCCACCCCTCTAACCCTATGATCATTTTTTTTAAACTGTCTAACCCAAACTCCTTTGTCCAATCCTCCCTGCTCAGCAGTTTAAACAAAAGCCAAAAACCTGACAGTTTCTGCTCAATGGTAGACACCGACCCCCCATTTAACATGTTCCTGGAACCAAAGTACCAAACCAACAACCTTACCCCCCACACGGCGATGTTTGACCCCATACTCCTGCACCGAAAACCCACCATTGCTTTTATACCATCACGTAAGCCGCCCATGTGGATTCACCAACTGACTGCCCGGGTACCTCCCATGGTGACTCCAATGCCATCTCCCATATCCAGCCCGAGCAAAGAACTCCACCCTCCTCCGTGGTCAACTAGCTCTCTGAACCTGTCCCACTAAAAGTAGATGCAAGGAGTAAGTCTACGTCTTGTCGATGCATGTAAGATGAATAGCATAGAGAAAATGTTCAACTGCACACAATGCAACACCAAGCGGCGTAGCCGCTGAATGACCAGTTGTGACAACGTGGACATGCGGTTGGCCACGTGAACCACACCCATGCAATCACAGTTCAGCTCTGTGTCAGGTTCCTGCATGACCCTTGCCACAGCTCTATAGCCAGAACCGCTGGAAAAATTCCAATAGCACCAGTTTACGAATGAACCCCCCACTTCCACTCAACAAAAATTGGGGCAAGATTCCGCACTCCATTGACCCTGAAAGAAAAAAAAGCCAAGCTCGTTGACCCCACCGGGTCTGTGACCCATTCCCTATCGAACTCACTCACTGGGCCGGTATCCACACTGATCGCCCATTATATGCGGCCAAAAACTCGTACCAAACCTTCTAACCATCCCGAAGTTCCCAATTCAACCGTTTAAATGGGTCGAGGCCTGAAACCCCCACCGTGGTAGCAGCCGGCAGCCCTCGGCTATGAAACAATCACAATGCCCAAAAACAAAATAATATAATATCCCTCGATGAGCCCCCTGTTTTTGGCTACCTATGGCACTATGAACCTACCTGCAATGTGCTGCAATGTATAAAGTATAATCACACACACACCGGAGGAAGGAGGCCCTACACACCAAAAACTTCAAGTCATGGATGATTGAATCAGGGACCGACACATCTCTACCCCCCACTCCAGTCAAAAACTAAACCTCTAACCCTGGCCCAATAAATTGAGCAACCCATGGGCAGGCACTAATCCAAGTGAAAAACTCCTCTTGCCAGCATCTATCCAGCAGCTGAACCTCTCCTAATGAACTGTAAGCAAGTGGAACACGGATTCTATATCGGATTTCGCCATAGGCACCCCTTTTCCGTCACGCCTAACCCACCTTATAGTTGTGTAAATGATGTACAGGACACAGTGCACCTCATCAGGGGTTATGACAAAACCCCCTTTTTGGGAAGATAAGTGGTGAATGAAACGAAACTTGTTTGGTTCCTTCTCAGGCACCACCCCCACTGGATACACCATTAATAAAAGTAGCCTTGCCGTTTCCCTATCCGGGTATCTACTTATGAAAGGCTGCAACCTTTTTCCACCCCCCCTTCCCAAAGTCATCCCTTTTGTGATTAGGCTCGCCTGTACATTGTCTTTTCTTAAAGCCACGAGACAATGGATGGGGTCTCCCCCCCCCCCCCCCCGAACACACATGTTTAAAAAAACGTCAAGACCGCCGAACTTACAGGAGCTCTCGTTGTACTGCCAACACACCCCCTTTTCTTTCCCGGCTAGCAGTCCTGAGGAGAGTGTACCCCCTCCCCCCCCAAAAAAACAGCTTCAGGGCCCTCTAATACTGCAGAAACCACATCCAGAGGCCGCTATCTTTTTGATCCCAATGAAGAGCCAGCCGTACCGACCTGCGCTGACTAAACTAGTCATCATACTGTAGCCAAGCAGATCCCCTTTATAACCTGTGTGCCTACCAATGGCCTCCATATAACAGAACAACACCGAACCATGTTCGGGTTCTTCTTGCTAATGACACTCACCATAGTGGCGAATGCCTGCAGCCCACTTAACAAATTTTTCAAAAATCAATCCGTGCCTCCTCTTCCTTTCATTCTCTTTCTTATAATCTTCCTGCTTGACCCCACTTTAAATTTAAAAGTATTTTTTTTTTTTTTTTAAATGGGCCATAACAAGAAGATCTCCACACACTCACATTGCAAATCATTTCCCGGACCTCTTGTTTCAAATGTGTTCCCAGCGGACCCTCAAAGCACCCGTACATCTCACATTTTATTTTGCGTCCGCAATGCTTACCACCTCCGTCCTATCATTACCTGACAACCCCACCACTGCGCCACTGTCCCAGAACTGGCAGGCACACCACCTGCCACTTGTGGGCCAGCATCCACCACCTCTGTTCCCGGCGGAGCAAGTGCCACCAACATTGAACTCCCCTTTCCCAACTCCCAACAAATCCCACAATGCAGCTTACAATGAAAAAATTAGACATTAGTAGACTTACCGGACTGACTGGGTCCCTAACAGCCGCCGCTCTTACTTCCCTCGCTGGCTCGCATCCCTGTGGCTTCTCCTCCTCTGACAGCTCATCTTCCGACCTGTTGTCCTAGACCAGGACAGGTGGTGTCATCAGCCCCCCAGGCGAAGAGGTCCTGGGGGCTGTGGAGTCCCTCTGCTGTAGGGCCTGTCTCACCCCCGCAGCTCTGCCCCCGCCGCAGTTCTGCTTGTGCCCTCACTTGCTGTGACCTGGATGGTCTACCTTGTCTGTCCTCTGCCATCTTGCGCCACTCGTATAGGCCACGCCCACCCGCCAAGCTCAATTTTATCGCCGAACCTCCCCTGTGTAGCTATTAAGGCAGAGAGGGGTCAATTTAGAAATAGTCCTGCGACTTGCCGGTGGGTAAGAGGCGCCATAACAGCCCGTGGCTCAGCCCACCAGCTGGGCCGGCAGCATGGAGTCCACCCATGCCCTGCTCAGGTAGACTGCCAGCATCTCTTTGCTGGGGGAGCAGATTGTTCTCCCCAGAGGGCTCCTAGCAAGGTGCACGGCCCTGAATGAGGGCCCTGGTGAAAACCGCATGCTGGAGGCCATGACCTCCATGCTCACAGCGATCCTCACTTCCCAGCCTCGATCCGCTCACCTGATCCTATATGCAGGCCACGACCTGGCTGTGCAGCCACTCTGGTCCCCTTCTCGCCGCTGCTTCCTGCAGCTCACCTGCATGACATCTCAGCCATGTTGGAGGAGCAGAGAAAAACTGCCTCCTCCTTTTTTTCTTCACAACTTTCTGTTCCCCAGCCCAGTCCCGGTTCCTCCTTAAATAGTACCACTCCCCTTTGGACTTTACTCACTGTCCCCTCCCCTCTTAGCTCTTCATATTAACCCTTATGTTGTCTCCCCTTAACACACTGTCATGCCTGGCCCTGCACTACTTTTCTTTCTTTGTTTTCCATTCCGGGCCTCACTTTCTTGGTGTTCTGATTGCAGGACAGTACTGCCACTGCAAACTTGATTAAGTAAATCACCATGACTAGAACTTGAGAGAATACGTTATCTAAAATCTTGAGGTAAGAAAGTTGATGATCAATGCTTCCAGTATAGCAAATGTGTACCAAGTCAGAGGTGGAATCTGGGTCTCAGCGCCCTTTAACACTGAACAGACCACACAGTCTGTTTTTGTCTTTTGAACTCATGTGAACACTTCCAAGTAGATCTGCAACAGATAGGGTCGAGCCCTAGACAGTATTATTATTATTCAGGATTTATATAGCGCCAACAGTTTGCGCAGCGCTTTACAATATGAAGGCAGACAGTACACTTACAATACAAATCAATACAGGAGGGATCAGAGGGCCCTGCTTGTTAGAGCTTACCAGGTCACTGAAGAGTCATGGTAGAAGACTTTGCTGTATCATTCCTCACGTTAAGAAGGAACCATTCTTACAGCAGTTTGGTTGCTTATTTCTGTTAGTAGCTTTGATATTTTTCCTAGACTGGGCTACCTCCATAAACTTAGCCCCTCTATTAGGGGGCAACCTTTAGATTCTCTTTCTGTGTCTCTGCACAGATATACTCTTCCAGTACATGGATCAGGTTCTCAACATAGTAGCTGGGTCTGAGAATTGGTGCACAATTAGGCTGCTGCCTGGCTGGCTGCATTCTGGTTCTGATAGCAGAGGGCTCTTAACTGGCTGCAAATTACTTGTAAAACTACCTCTGCCTCATCAGGTATGACCTCTCTGAGTTTCTGAGGGTAGGAATCTGAGAAAAATATCTTTCCTAAGGATGCCCAGGAACCTAAAGAGGTGTGGCGAATAGAGTTAAGAGATGCTGCTCCTACATCTGAGCATGATGAGTAAATGGACACTCTGTTGAAAGTGAATCCACATACGTCACATATTGCATTCACTATCACAAAGAACACAATTTACACATTTCATAACCGAGAGAATGGTTTTATATTTTAAAGTACCTTTAAGCATTGGCTCATTGAAACACTTTGAAAACTTCTGCAGGCCATGTGTTGTGACATTGTGATGGGTGCAGGTCCCCATTTAAATGACAATGCCCACTCAATGTAACTACTCCCTATTGTTCCATTTTTTAATTAATTTGGGTTCTGGCTATTTCAGTTTCCATTTTATATTCATATTTTAGGCACAGGTTTGCTTTTAAATGGTAAATCCTACCTTTCCCTATTAATTTGTTTTCATAATACCCAAATATATTTATTAAGATTCTAACAGATTAATCCATACTGCATTTGCTACTTGTGACAAATGAAACATAGCAGCTTATTACTATGGTAAAAAGACAGGTAAGTTCATGAAATGCAAACTATTTTTTAAAATTAATTCCAATTGCTGACTTCAGGAGCACAGTAACATAAATGCCCAGTAAGATCAATTCCAATTTATCCTAATAGTGGGGAACATTACCACCTGACTCTATCAATGTCAGCCAGAATATATTCCTGTATTCATCACTCCACTGATGAGTGAGTACTAATAATTGTAATTTGAGGTACCATTTGTTATAAAACAGATACAGTTTACCTTTAAAATAAACACTTCCTATAGTGCAGAATTAAATTATAACCCAGGTATCAAACATATATATATATTAATGCAGGCAATGCACTGATATGATAAATGAGTTCATCTAATCACATGTTTGTACATCAAGATGATGCTTGCAGAGTCTATTTGTATTGATTCATCCATATCCACTCATTATACAAAGGTTTATCGAACCTTGAAACATTTGCCTTCAATTTGCAAGATCGAAAATTTGATTCAGGTCAGATGTCAGTCCATCTGGACTTATTCATTCAGCCCTGTTTGTAATTTATCTTATAAAGCTGGTAAATTAAACTGGCCTGCTTTTAACTTTATTAATAACAAAGTATTTTGTTTATTCAAATTCTGTATTCATTAGAGGTTACATTTTACTATGTGGTTTAATTTAGTGGAAACTGTACATTCTTTTTTTGTTATATTGGATATCCCTGTGGACAGAAAAATCACTGACTATAATAATCAATCTGGCGCCAAATTACTTAGCTACATCAACATCCCCATGCTACCGAGTCACATTTCCCTTTTACCCTAATGAACTAAACATAGTGAACAGAAAGGTTTTCTTCTTAAAATATAATTGAAAGAATTCATGCAACCAAGAGGATAGTTGTATTCACTGGTTTCCCAGTTCCTCTGTATTATTAATGAATGATTAAGGGCTCATGTTGATAGCAGTTTGAAAAGCTGTACAAACTTTGCCTGCATCAAGCTAATCTCAAAGTAGCCAAAGCAGCTCCCACCCACAAACCTAAGTTGTCCTTGGACCATACGAGCACTGGTTCTGTGTGCATATGTGCTTGTTTGATGAATACAGTGCAAAGAAGTATGTATAAACATATCCTATTAAAACATTTGTACTGCACCAGACCTTTAGGAAAACCCGGATTTATTACAGAATGAACCGCATTTAAATATACAATATTTAATAATGTGCATTTTAACTGGATGTATTCTAAATTTATCTTTTATGCATTATGTATTGTTTTTTTTGCACAAAGTTGTACTGTATAGTCATAATAAATAGGTACATTTCAAACATAAATTAAGGATAATGTAACATGTCCTCAGTTCATTTATTCTTATTACCTGTAATACTCTTTTTTTCCCATTTCAATTAACAGATGGATGTGGCACATGTATCAAAAAATGTTATTTGCATTTCTGTATAAAAGACCAAGATGTCCGGCACAAAAAGATTTTCCAAAATGATGAACAATACAATTACCTGTACAATAACAAACTACTTATAATAGAATACAATACAAAGAATTAGTTTTCTGAAGTCATGGAATCTTTTGATGCTCGGAAGTATTTCTTCCTGTCTGGACTAGCCTTACATCAACCAGAGACTGCTAAACCCTTCTACCTCAAAGTTGATGCATCAATCGTGGTCATTCTGCAGTCTGTCCAATTCAAAAGCTCCCCAGTGCTTTATTTTCTAAAAAAAATCTACACCAGCAGAAGACATTATAGCATCAAGGATTGTGAGTTGTTGGCCATCAAGTTGGCTGTGGAGCAATGGTGGTATATTCTTAAGCAAGCTCCACATCGTTCCACTATTTTATCAAAAAACTACAACAACTCCAATCTACTTGATGACTCAGTCCTAGGCAAAACACAGTTCTAGCCACTCCTGAGCTAAGGCTCTCTTTTGCTTTTTTGATCATCATCATGACATAGAATCTCCTTCTGAATTGGAGCTCATTGTTCCACCTGCTCGAAGGATTAAGATTCTTCACTGGACCCACCACTCCACATTGGCAGGGGCTCGTGGGACATTCTCTTTTCTGTCCCATTGCTATTGTTAAAGTAAAGAGGTATGTTAAAGACTTTGTGGCACCCTGTACTACCTGGGCCTACTAGATCAAAGTCCCCTCTCAAACGATGGCAGTTGTTATTTATTAGAATGAATATATTACCTCTTGTGAAGTATATATGAGGTGCTTAAGGTCCTGATGTAACAGATACATCCGAAAAATGTGTTGACCATATACATTATTATTTTGCCCCTTTAATACACCTGACTGGTCTTATATTGTTTTGTATATGTTTATTTCAATTTTAAGAGGATACTTTTTGTTGTAATATGTTGGCCGATTTATGTAGGATATTATATTATTATATATATGGTACACATACAGTACAATATTGACATATTTATCATACCAGAATTCAGTTAACAATGGTTGAATTGTCCAAGCCACCTCAATTTTAACACATCAAAGGGACAGCTGATGACCCTTTTTGTGTTGATCTTATGCAAGTCTAACTAGGTATGTGATGGAAATGGTGATATGTTGGCCTAGTAAACATTTTAGAGACCCTAAATGCCATTGTCAGTAATTACTGACAATGGCATTTATCGAACCAGTAAGGCCGCGTACACACGGGTGGACTGTTCGCCCAACTTTGTCCGCTGAACAGTGTTTGGGCGGACAGTCCGCTCGTGTGTGGGCTTTCAGCGGACAGTTTCAGCGGACAGTTTGACGAGCAAGGTTTTTCGGAAATTCCGTAAAACTGTCCGCTGAAACCTTGTTTCAGCGAACAGTCCGCTCGTGTGTAGGCTTGTTCGTCAAACAAAGTTGCACGCATGCTCAGAAAGGATTTTCACGCCGAAAGTTATAATGCAGTGTATAGGACGTCGTATTTTTCGTCCCGTCGTACGTGCCGTTCACGTCATCGCGCACGGTTTCAGCAAACTGTTCGTTCGTCGTGTGTGGCCATGTCCGTCCATGCTAATTTTGAGCGGACTGTTTGCCGAAACTGTTTGACAGGCAAAGTTGGGCGAACAGTCCGCCCGTGTGTACGCGGCCAAAGACATATCTACCTAAGTTCCTATATTATTTCCTCACCCTCCAAGTGGATCCCCACAGCAACACTTTGCTCCCTACAGCATCAAATCATATCATTTGTGTGGCACAATGCTAGAACCTAGCTAGGTTTGTAGCAAAACATTTCCTGCAAACCAATGTACACTGCCCAGTGGGCCCCAGAATACTTACATCTTTTGAATCTAGGTATGCTTCAGACCAACATGCCCTAATATTAATCTAATTTCTTTACATACAACACATGACACCTGCTACACTGCCTGCCTACACTCAGAAGTGGTAATCAGACCTGGAACTTGACCTGCATGCCCAAACTGGGCGCAAATTTGGAACTCCACCAAGTCCTGTTCAATTATGTCTTGGCAGTGGAGATGCACTACACAATTCTAATCTGATGGTACCTTGTTTCTCTTACAGTGATTTAATATAACTTCTGTTGCTCACCTCTTTGTTTTCACAGCTGTGGACAAAAGGGCACATTCCTACTGTACATGTGTGGTGGACATATCCTGTGGCTAGCAGCTTCTAAGCAGGTATTAATCATCTGATCTCAAATATTTTGACACTCCTGTTCTTCCTTTTCAGGCTCAGCACATTCTTCTAAACCTTAAACCCCCAGATATACACAAATTCACAGCAGGGAAACAAAGAATCACAAAGGAATGGCAAGCAACCACATTGTCCTTGGCCGACACAAAATGCAGGATTAACAATGTCTTCATAAATGAAAAACTCCAAGCAAACCCCCATGACAAGTTTAAAGAGGAAGTAAATCCTGGTGGGTGTTACTTCCTCTTTGTTTCCCTGCAAAGGTAAATCATAATGGACTACTATGCATTACATAGTAGCCCATTATGTGACACACTTACCTGCAGGAGAATCCCGCAATGTCCCCGTCTTCTTCGCTAGTAGCGATCGTCCATTCTTCACCCCTCTTCCTTCCGGGGCTGCGAACTCCGGCTCTGTGACTGGCCAGAGTCGTGTGACATCACGTGACGTTACTCCCACGCATGCGCACAGGGGCCACCTTTAACAGCATGACCCGAGCTAGAAACGGCACATTGTGCCCTTTCTAACTCTGGCGCATGTGCAGAAGAAATCGCCATAAGCCGATTTGCAAATATCTCCTAGACCATGCAGGTCTGAGAGATATTTCAAGCACCTACAGGTAAGCTAATCTAGGCTTTCCTGTAGGTTAACGTGGTTGTAAAGGGTTTACAACCACTTTAAGAGATTTTGGACCATATGGAGACTTTGGATTTTTTGGCACCTCCCTGTGGGGTTCAACCAAGATTTACTGCTTTCATAGCAAAAACTACAGATCTACCGACAAAAGCTTTCTCCCTCCTATCCTATTTTTGTTTTCTTTTTTTTTCTCCTTCCTGTTTGCATTTCTAGCCTGTCTAGCTGACTACGTGTTATCTGTTCTGTTCATGTGCAATACTAATTTTGTTGTACACTTAAGCATTGTACTTACACAAAAATTCATTATACCTTTGGTAACCATATTGTAATATATTCCGTGTTGTTCATTGTTGACCCCAACCGTTATTGTACCAACAATGTGCAAAAACTTAAATAGAAAGATTGAATAAGAAAAATGGTCTTCTTTTAACTACTTGCCGTTCAGCCACAGTAGTTTTATTGCAGCCTGGCAGCACAGGCAGGTCAGAAGCCGGCTTGCTTCTGGGTTTAGGGTGTGCTGACATGTACTGTGATTGGACACAGCGTGAGTTTGCCAGCTAATTTCAGCCAGTGATTTTGGCTGAAGTCAGCTGATCGGCTGTGCCAATCACACAGAGTCCTGTGTTTACAAAAACTGTGAACTGTGAACAGTGATCTGGCTGTTTCAAAAACAGCCAGATAGTAAAGTAAAAGCAGCACACATTACACACATTACACATTGTTAGGCACACAGTTAACCACTTAATTGTCACTAGATGTTAATCCCTTTCCAGCCAGTGTCCTTAATACAGTGTCAGTGTACAGTATTATCAGCCTCCAGGATTAGCTGCATAAACTCCAGTAATTTGTAGACACTATAACTATAGCTTTCACACAAACCAATTAATATACACTTATTGTTTTTTTTCTACCAAAGGCATGTAGCAGAATACATTTTGGCCTAAATTTATGAAGAAATTAGATTTTTTTTATTTATTTTTTATTTGATATGTTTTATAACAGTAGGCAGAAAATATTGTTTTTTTTCCAAATATGTGTTTTTCTTTCTTATATATATTTAAAAAAAAATCTAAAAAAAAAAAAGATAGCGGTGACCAAATAACACCAAAAGAAAGCGCTATTTGTATGAAAAGATTTTAGAAAATCACTCTGCAATTGCTAGTTAAAATAGTGCAGTACTGAAAGCAAAAAAAGCTCTTGTCATGAAGGGGTTAAACCTTACCTGCTGTCCTTCATTCATATGTTGCTGGTGGCATTATTAAAGTCCCTTATTTTGGAAATTCATTTTGGTTGAAATATCATAGGGATAATGGTTTCCACCATGTCTAAGATTCTTTGTGGATAGAATCAGCGTTACCTCGCTTTTTGAGTGAAGCTTCAGTTTAACCATAAACTGCTGCACCATCAGGTTGAGGACATGTGCCAGGCAAGATATGTATTTGTTTGCCAAAGAATGGCCAGAAAGTAATTACCATTGTTCTGACCATGTAGAGCTACCAGAATCTCTGGTGCACTATGTCTCCTGTACCCAAACATACCAGCTGCAGTAGAGAATGGTAGGATTTTGCCTGGGCTGTTGCATAGGTTTGGGGGTGTTGGGGGGGGGGGGGGGCTCAGAGGAGTCAGAAGATGAGGCCAGTGAAGAGGAGGGAATGCAGGTGATTGTGCTGTTATCAATTTACAAGACAGGGGCAGCACCACCAGCTCTACCTGTGTGCCTTGTCTTAAATTCTTTCTAACAACCAGCAAATTGTTCCAATGTGCTGTGAAGGATATGTAGCTTTCCTGCCTATGCCTGCTAAACTACTTGTCTGCGGTCATGTGGATTCTGTTGCTGACAGCCTGGTCCAGCAAAATGGACACATTACCTAATTACCTATTAAACTCACATAAGCTCAATGAGCTGGAATAGGAGCAGCTGCAAAGCCAGGAGTGTTGCTAGGCTTCCACTGGGACTCTGGGCATAGGGGAGATTCAGGGTAATCTGTTTCTCTAACCATTGTAAAAGAGACACATGCCTGGAGATGACAGGGTGGGATCAGGAGTCTTTTGACAAGGTTCAAACCTTTGCTCAACCCTAATCAGCATGGCCCCATGACCCTCTTTCCACCTTGATGTGACATAAAAGTAGCCTCTTTGTTAGACATCCCTTCATATGATTATAGGTAACAGATGTTGCAGTGGATGCAGCTATGGAATCTTCTGGAGGAGAAAAGCATGAGAGACAATAAGAAGAAGTGTGGGCCTTTTTCTGACAACTGGTGTCATTAATGTACTGCTCCAGTCAAGGTTTTTGGTGCAGATTAATTTCTCATACACTTGGTAACCAAATGAATGATAGTTCTCCACAGCTAATATGCTGTAGGTGGAGGCTGCTGATTACAATATTGCTACTGGAAGAAGATGTGTTAAAAGACTCAGACTGAAGAGCTCTGTGAACTGGCCCTGGGCATAGCCAGGGACTATAGCTGTGGGGCAGTGCCAAGCAATTAAATATGATGGTTTCTCTCTCCAGTACTTTGCAAGCTGCCCCTGTTCCTAGATGAAAACGTATTTGTTGCTGTTCTGACCCCCCCCCACTTCCCTACCCTCCATTTGATGTCACCCATGAACAGTCTATCACTTTGTCGTACCACTCTCTGCATTGCTGGTGCCCATGTGGCAGCAAGCTGAAGAAACATTATTGCCTCTATATGTTCCCTGCCTGATATCCCCTACCTGGTCTTGGCACTCTCTTCTTCATCCTCAATATCTGAAACAGGGAATTATTTTGCATCACCAAGATCATTCTTCTACCAGCTTCTCCATGTCATTTTACAGGGCTATGGCAGGATTAGCAGAAGAGGAAGAATTAGAGGAAGAAGCAGGATTAGCAGAAGAGGGTGCATTGTCCTTCAGAACCTTCTCGGGTCCTGCTACCTCCACATGCAGAATTTTTGCCTCTCTCTTTCAGTCTATCTGACATATTGAATCCTGGGTGTTTTCTAACTTTAATGGCATCTATGGCCTTGGGGGAATAAAGATGTAGTGCTTTGGTAAACAATACTTAATAGCACAAGCATGCATTGATGAACAGTGTTTTGGAAATTTTATAGATAGGCAACTCCTATCCTCATATTGATTAGTGATTCTAAATTAATAATAACTACTGCAGTAGGGAACAGACACAAAAGATACACTCCACATCATTCCATTTAACTGTTCTGTTTTATTATGACACAATCAAAGGTTTTTATACACATGATCACATTAATATTACAATTATGGTAACAAGCTGCATAACATAGGCAGACTAATTCTAATCAGGACTCGAAATAATGCATGTAATGAAAACATTATTAGTGCTGTGTGCACAGTGAGTGCAGTGTGCAATACATATAAAATAGAATACTTACTTTACAAATCTCCTTTACAATCTCCCCTCTTTTGATCAATATTTTGATTATTAACCATACCTGCTATCACCTTTAACCTGGAACCTCCACATGCTTAGGTGGAGGTAGCCGTGGCAAAAGAGGCAAACTCCATTGTGGAGAATATACCGTATTTATCGGCGTATATCACGTGCCGGCGTATAACATGCACCCCAAGTTTAGGAGGGAATTTTAAGGAAAAAAAACTTTTAGGAGGGAAATTTAAGGAAAAAAAAACTTACATTTAAATGCCCATCAATGCAGCCTTATCAGTGTCCATCTGAAGCCTTGTCAGCGTCATTTGCAGCCTTGTCATGCAGCCTGTCCATCATTGCAGCCTTGTCATTGCAGCCTTGTCATTGCAGCCTTGTCATTGCAGCCTTGTCCCTCATTGCAGCCTTGTCATGCAGCCTGTCCGTCATGCAGTTTGTTCGTCATTGCAGCCTTGTCCATTGTCCGTTGTCCCCTTGTCCGTTGTCCCCTCAGCTTTTGTTTTTAAAAATGGCGCCGCCAAGATGTCCTTCGCTTTCGGCCTCGGTTGTACTCGAAGGCTTTCGGCCGCCTCGGTTGTACTCGGAGGCTTTCGGCCACCTTGGCCGTACTCAGCAGTTTTCGGGCGCTCTTGCCGCTTCTCGGCGGTTTACGGCCGCCTCGGCCGTACTCGGAAAGTACAGCGGCCGAAAGCCGCAAGAAGGGCTGAAGGCGACTGAAAGCCGCCCAGAGCCCAAAAATCGCAAGGAAATCGCGGCGGTTCAGCATATAACAAGCACCCGCGATTTTCCCCTGATTCATACGGTAATGGTTGAGCAGCTTTTTCATTACAAAATTACTTTTCTTTGAGAAAAACAAATGATTAATAAGAAATATTTACAGAGTATTGGCTATACACTCCTGTGGCCAAAATGGTATAAAAGTCAACATGACTCAACATGGCTGAATTACTTTTCAAATCACATTAAATATATATAATTTATATCCCTTACAATTAAAGCATTTGAATAAATAGTACCCTAGACTTTGATTCCAAGAGGGAAACAAATCAAACACAGAGATTTCTTTAATTTAGTATTTTTTTGCAGTGTCTGGTGTGGATCCAGGTGACTTATCCTTCAAGTTTTGCAAACTGCACATTAATAGACGCTGTATTCTGTCTCCAAACATTTCCTTATATTTATAAATGTCTCCAAGTCACCTGCCTTAAGTTTATGAGATCCTTCCAAACTGTTATGCCCTGTACACACAATCAGATTTTCTGACAACAAATGTTGGATGTGAGCTTGTTGGCTGAAAGTCCGACCGTGTGTATACTCCATCAAAGATTTGTTGTCAGACTTTCCACCAACAAATGTTGGCTAGCAGGTTCTCAAATTTTCCGCCAACAAAACGTTGTTGTTGGAATTTCCGATTGCGTGTAAACAAGTCTGACGCATAAAAGTTCATGCATGCTTGGAATGAAGCAGAAGGAGCCGCACTGGCTATTGAGGTTCATACAGACACATGAAGTGAGAGATAATGCTATTCGGACACTAAACTTCATAGAGAAGGCGAAAAGAGCCAACACCCCTCTCTTACTCCTATCCACCGACGCCGAAAAGGCTTTTGATAGGGTGGACTGGGTGTTCCTCCGGGAAGCATTCTGTTCTTCTCGATTGCCAAAGCCCATCTTAAAATGTATCCCTGCCCTCTATTCTAAACCCACAGCCATGGTACGGGTGAATGGTATAGACTCTGATATCTTTGCGATCTCCAACGGGACTAGGCAGGGATGCCTGCTTTCCCCTCTGCTGTTTGTCCTTTCCATAGAGCCATTTCTTCGCCATGTGAAAAACAACTCAAATATCAGCGGGGTCCATTCTGACCACTATCAACAAAAGTAGCGGCGTACGCTGACGACCTTTTATTTTTTATCACTAAACCTATAACATCCATGCCTTCCTTGCTACCAGAATTTAAACGATTTGGCAATCTCTCCAAGTTCAAAGTTAACCTCCAAAAGTCGGAAGCTCTGAACATTTCCATACCAGACAGCACGCAGCAAGGTATATGACCTTACTTCCCATTTAAATGGGCTACCCGTTCTATTCAATACTTGGGTACCAGAATACCAGCAAATCCAGAAGATACATTTGTCTGAATTTTCAACCCTTCCTAGCAACGCTCAATACAGACCTTAACAAAATGGGATCCCCTTGCTCTATCCTGGTTTGGCCAATGCAATGTACTGAAGATGAACGCAATGCCACAGCTCCTATATTTGCTACAAGCCTTACCAGTCAAACTACTGCAAACTTTCTTTCTCAAGGTTCGCTCGAGGTTTATTACGTTTCTATGGCGTGGTAGACACCCACTAATAGGGCGTTGCTGCTAAGGCTGAAGCTGAGGGGATACATTGGATTCCCAGACCCTGCTCTCTATTACACTGCAATGCACATGACCCGAGTAATTGATTGGTGCCGTCACGGGGAATGGAAACTCTGGGAAACATTAGAGCAGGAGTTGGCCCGGGCCCTGCTGGCTGGTCTACCTTGGACGGGGTTAACAACTTGACCCCCACATAACCACTCACCCGTTGATTGGCCCTTCTCTCGTCGAGATGGATAGATTCTTTCGTCTTTCCTCCTCGCCTAATTTCCCTTCTCCCATGACCCCAATCATAGGTCATCCTAAATTCCCCCTGGGCTTGTCAGACCCAGCCTTTAATGGGCAAGCCCCAAAAAGGCTCCTACGTGCGTCTCAATTCCAAGGGCCCACAGGTTGGATCCCTACAGGGCCCGGGGTATCAGGACAGACACCCATCATGATGGAAAGCTGGAGAGCAGGACAGCTCTCCCACTTTCTCGGCTCGCAGCCCAAACATAGGCTTTTTTTCTAGACAACTTCATTCCTTCGAAGAAATATGTTTGGGTGATGGCCCAATCCAAGGTTCCCTTTCTAGGTCTTACAAAACTCTGTTGGACATACATGCTACCACAGACCCTCCCTTCCTAGCCAAGTGGGAAATGGACCTACAAACCCCATTTACTACTCAACAGAAGGAACGTATACTCTTCTTCGCTCATAAATCATCTCTTTGCAGCAAATATCAAGAAATTTCCTATAAGTTGACCACACGCTGGTACCGCACGCCGGCCGTATTGGCCAAAATATTTACCAACCAATCTGACTGCTGCTGGCATTGCGAGCAACAAACTGGCACTATCCTACACATTTTTTGGCCCAAACTACAAACTTTCTGGCAACCTGTCCTCTGCTTCATCCACAAATTCACAGAAATTTCCTTAACCAATGATCCTGCTGCTCTGCTCCTCAACCTCACTCCCATGTCAAGAAAGAGATACCACAAATCTCTCCTCAAACACCTACTCAACGCTGCTAGAGCTTGCATCCCCATTCAATGGAAGCAACAATCTGCTCCAACTGTGGCCCAATGGTTCATAATGGTCAATGATATTGAATGAATGGAATGAATGAATGGAAGACCTGACTACTATGATCTGGGACAAATACGAGGAACATAAGACCAGGTGGTTTTATTGGACCCAGTTCCACTTCTCGGAGGAATACCTCCACAAGACATGAATATCAGAGGTTCTTGTTCCTAACCATGGCCGTCGGATGGCCTGGGGACCTGAAGACGGTCCTTGCTCTCTGGGTGGATTTCTACCCCCCCCCACTCTTCCATTACACCACCTTCCCTCCCCCTTCTTTCCCTCTACTCCACTCACCTTTCTTACTCTCTCTCTTCCTCCCTTCATTCTCCTTTATTCACTTCTTTTCATTTAATTCAAAATATTTGGTATGATTCAACCTCAGTCGGTTACCCAGCACACTTCCCCTAAGCATGGATAATCAAATTCTTCTTGGATACTGGGGCTAATCCCCAGAGAATTGTAAGTGATCAGTTCCATCTTCAAGGCGAAGCCCTAGTCCTATACCTCCTGGGTATCCAAGTACCATGTATAATTACAGATCTATTTCTGTTATATAATCTTGAGTTTACTTAGGCTGTTCCAACAGGGATTAGAGATGAAGTGTGATGCAGACCACTACTCGATTCAGAAGGGCACAACATGGTTCAATCCATCCTGCTATCTTCCCGGAATCCGATGACACAGTGCATAATGAATACTCAGCATGTGTATAGAGGGAAGTACCGGAGCCTCTGAATGAACCAAGGATATGGTAAAGTACAGTCTACCATCCTTTGTATAGCCCCAGAATATTTGGGTTAACTTGGTCCTATTAAAGAGGCTACCCCCTGTGTGCTGAGGTGAATATTTGACTTGTACCACATATACACCAGTGCCTGTAAATGTATATTACCTCACTTAGCAGCTGTGTATTCAATTGCCTGATTGGCCACAGACAGCTAACAATGTGCAACTGACAATGTGTGATCATCCAGATCATTTGAACATTGATGCTGGATATGTTGACTGTGCATTGTAGAGTGCCGTATCCAGCTAACGGGGTTATCTTTTTTAGCATTGCATTTTAACATTATGACCTAAAATGGCACAGTCAGTTTTTAGTCTGGTTGCTCAGTCCACCTGGATGTTGATTTCTACAAGACTCTTGTCCTCCCACCTATCTATATACCATCTGTGACCTTAATCTGGATCCAGGGCTCCGCAGAGCTAATTAGGAAAGGGAACCCTTCCACTTGCCATTGACCATACACCAACTGACCTTCTATCTGGGAAACCATAGGATCAGCTATGCTGTATATCATCAAGTATTGATTAGGTCCGCCGTTGAGCTTATATCCCTAGGAGTTATGCACAATTGCCAGTAGTCACACTGGAATTTAATGGTACACATCAAGCAATAATTAGTGCATGACAATAACTATGTACATGGTATTTGGCATCTGGACGTTCAGTTAACTCTGTGTTATGTTCTGTGTGTTTTTTTTGTATTTTGTTTGCCCTTCATTTCACCATTGATTTCTCAAGAACATGTGCAGCAGTAAACATTATTGCTCTCAGTATTGTATATTCTGTTGCTATTTATTGAATTTAATAAACTTTGTATTTTTACTAATTAGGCCCTACTATGACCAATTGCTGCCATAGTAAGCGCTATGCTTCCCAGGTGATCTTCACCAGGGTCCCCTTTTTTGCCTAGATTGTTCTGGTTACATTGACCACACCTAAATTGGTGAGTGGTCTATGGTTGTTTATTACCTCCATGGATCCTTCTATAATAGAACCCGTTAGCGTGTTGTGTGCAAGTTTTCCCAATAACCTGTATCTCATTTCCAACCAAAGGTTGTCTAAGCCCTTGTACACACGGTCGGAAAATCCGATGGAAAATGTCCGATCAGACCGTGTTGTCGGATAATCCGACAGTGTGTGGGCTCCATCGGACTGTTTCAGTCGGAATATCCGACAAACAAAGTTTGAGAGCTGGCTATAAAATTTCCCACAACATGATCTGATGTACGTTAGTTCCGATCGTGTATAGCCTAGTCCGACGGACAAGGTGCCACGCGTGCTCAGAATAAATTCTGAGGCGGAAGCGCTCTGTCAGGTAAAACTACCGCTCGTAATCAATATAGCACATTCGTCACACTGCAATGTTAAATATTGTTTAATGCAGCGCATTTTCTTTTTCTTTATAATGCTACAAGAATGAAGTTGTTTTGCTGCTCATATTCACACACACTTCTCCCAAACTTATTTCTTTATTCTTTTTCCTCATTTCATGAATACAATATTTTAATTCGTCACATCTCCCCAATCATTTTTTTTTGTTTTAAATTTTGTGGTTGGTTTTTTTAATAAACATCTCCTTTTTTGACAGTTTGCTCATCTTCTGATTTTTTTTGGTGTGTTTTGTGTGTCAACTTACCACAACACCATTTTTATCTTTTTATTTTATTGTTTTCTTTTTTAATCTCTAGGAGGTTGTTTGGTGTTGGTGCCCCTTGTTATTAATTTGACTTTGTATTTTTGAAATGTACCTGCCTACTCACAAATAAACTGTCCTTTTCTAAGTAAAACACATAGGCAAGTATTTCTTGAACCAAAAAAAACTTTATTTAGGTGTCAGAAACAAATAAAGAGGGAGGCAGCGCTGGAGAAATTGGGGAGATTAGTGAAGCCTTTGGTCCCCATGGCACACATCAACTATTTAAATGCAAAAATTGGTAGGCAGAGGAGTACATATTTGAGGGAGAGCAGTCTGGTCCTGAAGTCTAAGAAACCCGGAACAGCAGCAGATTATATCTATGTCCCCAGGCTGTGGTCCTACAAGAGGATGCATCTTCTGTCAGACCAGACTGAACCCAGGCCATCACTCTCTGGTCTTCCTTCCACGCTTCCTTCCAGCCTGTGGCTGTGGTGCTGGAGGTGTGGCAGAAGGAGGAGGAGGAGGAGGAGCATGGTCCAAATCACAATAGTGTGTTGTTTGTGTGATTTGGCCCAACAACCCCTTGTTGAGTGTGTAGATAATGAGCTCCTCACACCTGAGTTGTTGCCCCCTACTCCATTTGCTGGAGTTTGCAGGCAGCCAAGGAGGTAAAGGCCTCTTGATATGTGGAGGTGGCTTTGAGGGCCGCTGAAGCCTCCTCAATGAGCTTCAGAGCTGACTCCTCCACATTCCCCCCCCCCCCTTTCTGGACCTTTTGGGTGGAAGGCGGAGGGGAGGGACCTGTGATTGAGTCAGGCTCCTATGCCTGCCCACCTCTTGGCTGCCACTTACCCCTGCCTCCTCCTGGCTGCCACATTCCACAGCCACCTCCTGGCTGCTACATTCCACACCCTCCTCCTGGCTGAGGTCTTCCTGTGTAGGAAAAAGGGACATAATTTTAGTTTTTGGTTCATCAAACACACACAATTTTCAGCTCTTGACTGTTTTAAATTGTTAACAAATAGAAAAGAATATCATTCTGAGCCCAGCATTTTTCATTCTTGGCCCAAATGTTTTGGCCACTACTGTGTATTGATATGTAAAACACTTTCTGAAATCAGCAATTAGTGAACAACAATCAAGTTAATATCATTCATCTTTACTCCAAAAATATGTAGAACAATACTATACCTGGCTCAAGCTGGGCTCCTCCAGTTCTTCCTGTCTGGAAGGCTCAGGTTGGGCGTCGGAAGACTCAGCAGGGGTGGAATGAAGCATAGAAGGATGCGTGGAAGGAAGAATAGAGAAGGATTCCCTGACCTTAGCCTGGTCTGACAGAAACTGCATCCTCTCATAGTACCACAGCCTGGGTACATAAACTTCATCTGTTGCTGCTCCAGTTTGCATGGACTCCAGCACCTTCCTGCACTCCCTCAAATATGTACTCCTCAGGCCACCAATTTTAGTTTTTAAATAGGGGATGTCTGCCCTGGGGACCACCGGCTTCACAAACTCCAGCAGTTTTTCCATCGCTGCCTGCCTGTTCAATTTGTTGCTGTAGTGGGGATGTGAAGCTTGCCACAGACAGGGCAGCTCCCTATACTTGTCGATGAGAAGGGGGAGAAAGCTATGGTCGTTAAACCCATCCATATTATCTGCAAGACACAACACAAGAAACCCTAATGTCAGGCTAAACTCTCCTAAATCTTGTCCCAATACAGGCCTTAATCTAGAAGCAGTATAGGCTAGTGATGTACCAAGTTAAAATTGTACCTTCATTTGCACGATCGGCGCGTCAGCTTCTCCCTCTGCTCACAGATCATACGTACGACAAGCGCGTGTTGCGTTTTATATACAGTGCTCATGCGTAAAACTCCGCCTGCCCCTGACTTTCTTTCTAGACTATTCTCCGCCCCTTCTCTTTCGGCGCAGTGGGGAGAGCACATGGCGGAGACACAGCAGGTGCGCACTAAGTATACCAGTAACGAGGAGGAGGACGAGGAAAGCCCAGAGCCAGAAATGTCCCAATCTCAGAGGAGAAGATTTAAGGCCTCAAATATGTCTTTTGTTGAGATGTTGGAGATGGTGGACATATTGAAGAGGAACGACTATGATGGGAAGTATGGGCCTTACCCAAACCCAAATATCAGAAAGGCCAAGATCATGACTAAAGTTGTGAAGAGTCTTCAGAAGAATTTTGGGGTACGACGGTCCAAGGATCAACTGAGGAAACACTGGTCAGACCTGAAACTGAGGGAGCATGATCAGTACAGACGGATCAAGTGAGTTCTTCAAAAAAGTAAGTAGTTGTCGTGTGTTCATATTATTATTATTGCTTGCATACTGCTCCATGTGCTTTGATTTAATGTTGTACAGTTTAAAATGGCCACTTTCATGTTCATGAGTTCAATCGTTCATAATAAACATCGTTCGTTAGCCCACTCCAAAAATGATGTTTTGCCAACTTGCACTTGACTACATTTGTTCACACAACAGCTAAGTATTTCAGCTTTAGAAAGTATCAAAAATAATGTTTTCACCTTTGAACTCTGACAAAAAACACAATTGTACGACACTTCCAAGCAATGTTTCATAGTCCTATTTCTGCCCTCAAATATCTGTGTGCTAAGTATTCCTTTTTTACATTCTCATAGGGGAGATAAGACTCGGGACTGAGGACACCAGGGACCCCACACCTCCCAAAGAAGGGGAAATACCAAAAGCACAAGCAGAGGAGGAGGAAGAAGGAGGGATTGGCGAAATTGGCGAAATTGGCACCACAACAGGTGAGTGTCGGAGACCACAGCTTCAGGTAAGCTAATCAATGTATGCCTGCATATTTATAATACATGGTGTGTTTTTTTATTTTTTTTAGGTGATGTGGATGTTGTGGAATAAGAATCGCATTTTACCAGTGAAAGTGCCCAGATCCCCATTGGGGAGATAATGGGGTGCAATCGCGATTTAGAGAATATCCATAAAAACATCAATGATGTTCAACAAAAAATGAAGAACATCATTGATGTTTCAGGGAGAGTCTGAAACACCCCAAACTAGCTAGCATCCATTTTAAATTTTCAAAAACACTTTGATGTACTATCTCCCATCATGGGGGATCAATGTACACGTTTTGTGGGTGCAACCCCTTCCTTGCTACTAAAGTGGCTGAGATGAAGGGGTTGCACCCCCAAAACATGTACATTGATACCCCATGATGGGAGATAGTACAAGTTTACATTAGGCATGGGATCAGAAGGAAACTGGCCACTGTTTGATTCTCAATTTGTGTGCATCTTCCAAATTTGTTTTTTCCAGGGGTGTCACCCCATGTGATGAAGGCAATATCAACACAGTTTGTACATACTCATATCTGATATTGTCTTCACTTTTCAAAGTTGAACTTTGTAAGTTCCTGTGTTCTGTATGTTATGCTTTGATACATACCTGTTTACACAAACTGGCAAGTTAGAAAAATGTTACCCAAAATAATGTTTTATATACACCAAATATGTTGGTTTGTTGTAAAACCCTTTTCTAAACGCACATGTGAATATGCTTTGAGTAAAAAGTTAAAATATCAACAATGTGTGGCTTCCTTTTTCAATGCGCAAAAGCAGTATTTGTAGTAAAGTTGTAGTTCTCTGTGACAATGGGTGTTATTTACTAAAGGCAAATCCACTTTGCACTCCAAGTGCAGTTTCAGGTGCACTTTTGCAGTACACTTGTAGTGCATAGTGGATTTGCCTTTAGTAAATAACACCCACAGTGATGTTTAAATTTCCCCAATCACGCCATTTTCATGAGCGCACATATTTCTGCCATGGTACTGGAAATGTCAATATTTTTGTCAGTAATGCACTACATACATTATCAACAAAAATAAGGTGTGTGTGTAGCAGACTCACAACATAATAAGATTATCTGAAGAAGAGACTGTCACCTCATCTCGCTCTGAAATTGGGTTTGCACTGTTGCAGAAAAAGGCCCAAAAAACACAAATAAAACAAAGATTATAGGAGTTTCAAAGAAAAATGTATTAAAAAAATGCCTCTCAGACATTGTCTGGCATATCAATGCCCCCCCTACCCACAAAGTACTCCACATATCTGGAACGGACCTTGCGGGCACTTTGGGGGGGCAAGACAGGACGAGGAGCTTCAAGGGCCGTGAGGTTCCCATTTTCCGGCAAGTCTGCATCAGGTCCAACTGAGGCCCCATAGTTTGCTGAATGTTTTTTCAAAAAATTGTGCAGAACGCAGAACGAAGGCACAATATGATTTAGTTTATATTCCACCATGTGGATTGGAGTCAAAAATAGGCGGAACTGGCTGGCCATTATCCCGAAAGTGTTCTCCACTACTCTTCTGACTCTGGCCAGCTGCACATTAAAGATCCTCTGATCCGGGGTGAGGGCCTCATCCGCGACGAAAATGAAGGGAAGTCCTTGACATTCTCCTCTGGAGATGGCAAGCACAGACTGCCACTCTAGAGACGCCAGTAGAACTCCGTCCATGCGAACACTCCACCATCCGACATACGGCCATTTTTCCCCCATGTCCACATACAAGAAGTCATACGTCGCTTACACCACCGCCAACATCATGATACTATTATACCCCTTGTAATTATAATAGTAGGACCCCGAGTTGGGGGGTGGGACGATGCAGACATGTTGCCCATCAATTGCACCTCCACAATTGGGAAAGTCCCAATGGCTGGCAAAGTGAGAGGCCATTCCTGTGGCACTGAATGAAACTGGAGTCAAACAAGAAAAAAAAAATTGTCATTTTGCACATCAACATTGCAAGTAGATTAGACACAAACACTTTTCGCCAAGATCAGTATAACATTTTTGGAAATTAGTATTTAAAGCCAAAAGTATAAGGTCCCCTTATCAGATTCCTCACCCCCCCCCCCCCCCATCTGATGGTCCATTGCAAAAAATTTGGGGGGGGGGATGTTTTGGACAGGTAACCCTCTCCACTTAATTGAGAGCTGAATGCAGAAATAATGTGTGATACTTTGGCCAGACCCTCCTTACTTACACTATTGGCAGCCCACCGGACAGGTAAGAAGTGTCATAATACAAAAAAAGGAACAAATGGAAGCACATTTTGACATTCTGCTATTACCTATCAAGATAATAATAGGAGAAAAAAAAAAATTTAAACAGTAGCATTTGAAAGTATTGAGGCAGGCCCTTGCACTACATGCTTTGGTGAATTCATCCATAAATCTGACCAGAAAAAAAACGTAGGTATAGTGTGTATTGGGTTTGGCAAAGTCAGCAGGTAGAGGATTACTATCAGCTGACCTAGCAGTTGGTCACTCCTAATGAGTTTTGCCCACCAAAAAAAATAAATCTGGCACTCTGCATGAATTTAAGCACACACATAACATTTGTACTCATTTTAGGGGGTGTTTAGGGGAAAGCAATACTATGGAGCTGACAAAATACATTGCTAAGTGACTAGGCTATAGGTTTATGGGCCCAGAAGAGCATTCTGGGGAAGTTAGTGAAGGCAAATATGCATGAAGATGAAGAGAACAATAGGGGGCTTATGGACTTTTTAGGCACCATAGACAACACAAAATCAATAATGTAAAATATATTCTTTATTATTTAAAACATAACTTAAAACCACATTTTCACAATAATATTCATAATTATTTTAAATGACATACAACAATAACCACTAACTGAATTCAATGCATTTACCAAAAAAGGCTCTAAACATAGTAGTAAACCAGTAGAAAGAATGTAATGCTCAACAAATAGTGCCTTCAAAGAGGATATCTATGAGCAACAAGGGAAGAAAAGGGGACTATTGCGCTACCAAAAAGGTAAAGTAGTTTTGAAAAAGGTATTTTTTAAAAACACATTTATTTAGAATATTAATTAACAATGACATCACAAGAAGACAGCACACATATCAAAAAACATTGCATAATCATTACAGAGATTTGTTACAATGATGTATAATGCCCCTCCAGAAAAGACAAGGGTCATTGAGTACAGGATTTAGACATTTTCCTCGACTAGTTTCGCGACAAAACGTTGCTTTCTCAAGAGGCGTCACCCGTGCAATCTATTAAGATATAATAATGGTTTATTAAGAAAACATTTTAATTAAATATGCCAAGGGGAAGAGTAACATTGTCATTGTACAGCAAAATTTATACAATATCGAAAGAGATTATCAAAATCCAGTGACTCACCCATATAAAAAGACAAATCCAACAAAGGCAGAGGGGGCAATTAATGAGGTGCCCTAACCAAAGATCAGGGACACCCCCCTGGGGGGGGGGGTAAAAAACAGTAGCGGCCACGGCATTTGTCAGCTGGAAGTAAAGTAAATTGATGTTTAAAATTGTTAAGGGAACTCCCGGTTTCAAAAGGAAGAAAAAGAAAGAAGGAACAGAGCTGAAAAGTGGTGGTTACAGCGAATAAAAAAGAGATAAAGAGGGAAAAAAGAACTGAGGGATTAGCCCAGAACCAAAAGCCCACCATCCAGGTAAAGACACCAAGGTGAAAAAGGTTGAATGAGTGGTGTACTTTCAAAAACGAGAGTCTGAATAATTACTTACATACCCCGCACAGCTCGAGGGATAACTCGCAGCTGGGACGGATAAAAATCCATACAGACCCAACGGGTAGAGAAAAGACACCAAGAATCAGAATATCCCAACTGAATCTACAACAAGGTTTTTCAAGAAACATAAAAATTAGTTACTATACCTCAGAGCTACAGTGAGGTTTAAGGTAGAGATACATCAAATAGCAATGTTGAGGTTTGCAAAAAGAAGGGGGCATAGCTTAGTAGGTGGCAATATAGTCACCATCTACACCCACAAAATATACTAGATTCAGGGAAATAGGATGAGATAAGCATATAAAACAAAAGGAAGTAGCTGCTGGTATCGCAACCTACCTAAAGTGGGAGTGTACAGAACGTCCGCCCAGCTGGTGCCGCTCTGTTGAGAGACGCCAGACCGGCGCCATAAAAACCCCCAACCCGGAAGTCAGGGAGCATCATCGTGATGCTCCCTGACCGCCGCGTAGTTGTTCTCAATGCGCAGGCGCCGAAGAAGTTGCGCGCGCATATATGTCGTCCTGGCAACAGTTGGAAATATCAGCTGATGCCAGGGGAAGGAAGAGGAACAGGCAGAGTACGTCATCCGAATGGGGAACGCCCACCCACCCGTCCTCCAAAATAAACGCAGACTTGCCGGGTCTGATGGCCAGAGGTGCGTGCGCACAACCTCTGCACCGAATCATACAGGATATCGGGACAGAGAAGGGACCGCAAAAATAATACCCAAATACATGGGATCATATCGGGAACCCTTGGACATCACTTGTCCGTCCCATGGGGGGAGCATATAAGCTCCTCAGGCACCCCCTGACTGGACTTATTGAAATAATGGGGGAGTCAGAGGATGTACATCACATAGTATATGTAAAACAAACATTTATAGTAGATTTAAAAAGAGTGGAGAACCACGATATCCGTCAAATGAAATTTAATGGAAAGCATGCCCATTCATTGTCGGCAACATCGTGAGACCCCACTATAGCATAGCAAAAACAAAAAAACATCATATTAATGAAACTTAGACACCCCTGCTGTACAGGCAGGAGTGAAAGCAAACAGGGAAAGAAAGGGAAAGAAAAAGGACCCGCTAAAACTATTATCCTAAATAGGGCAGAATTTGCTAAAGAGAATAGTGAGAGCATCTCTCTTGTGGGGGGTTTTTCAGGGCAGCAAAAAGCAGTGGGAGTAATTGAACGTGATGTTTTGTTATAAAAAGTGTTTATAGGAATGAGCCTCATTTAAACCAAGAGGAATGAGGGCATTGAGACGTTCGATCCATAGTGTTTCACGTCTAAGGATCTCTCGATCCCAGTTGCCCCCTCTTGGATCCTGTGGAATTACTTCTAGCACCATGAATTTTACATTTTCAGGTTGAAATTTGTGGTATAAACCAATATGTCGTCCTATAGTCGTAAGCTTACCATTGGTGGAGTAGTATAGATGATCTCCTAGGCGCTGTCGTAGTTCCCTGATGGTCTTGCCAACGTAAAAGGCACAGACCATCAGGTATACTACTCCCCTGGTGCCACAGTTGGTGTGATGTGGGGGTGAAAAAAGTTCACCATTGGGGAGAATATATGATTCTCCTTCCAATATCCAGGGGCACCTGGAGCAGTGTCCACACTTATGTGTACCACGGGGACCATCCCAAGACCGGGGTTGGGCCCTATAGTGGCTATTAGTCAACTCATCTCTTAATGAAGTGGCCCTTCTGAACACAAGTTCAGGAAATGGTCTAACATATTTACCCAAAATGTGGTGCTCCATTAATAAATGCCAATGTTGTGAAAGCAGATTACGTAACTGTTGGTGATGGCTAGAGAATTTAGTTATAATTCTTGTAGTGCAGAGTTGTTTAGAGCGCGGGGGGCCATATAGAAGAGATAAGCGGGTACGAGAGAAAGCTTTATTAAAAGCCTTTCTTAAAGCTGTGTGACTATAGCCTCTGGCCAAGAGGCGTGTTCGTAAAGCATTAGCCTGATCTTGAAAATCCCTGTCCTCGGTGCAGTTTCGCCTCAGCCTCAAATATTGGGCGTATGGGATGCTGCGAACCAGAGGACGGGGATGTGAGCTTGAGGCATGCAAGATGGTATTTCTGGCAGTGGGTTTCCGAAAAAGGTTTGTGGTCAACTTCCCTAAGGTGTTCTTACTGATTTGAAGATCCAGAAAAGAAATATTAATTGTATCTGATGTATATGTAAAATGCAAATTAAACTGATTCTGATTTAAGATGACCATAAAGGCATCTAAGTTCTGTCTAGTGCTGGTCCAGATTACGAACAGATCGATATATCTGTGCCAGCACAGAATGTGATCCAAAAAATATTGTAGCTTTTCATCACCAAAGATAGTCCTTTCCCATCCTCCTAAATAGAGGTTAGCATATGAGGGAGCACAGGTTGTACCCATAGCTACCCCTTGGGTCTGCAAATATAATTGATCCATGAACAAAAAATAGTTCCTGGTAAGTATGAACTGTAGTAGTTTTAAGATAAATTTGTTCAAGGGCCAGGTGTTATGATCCTGTTCCATAAGGAACGTCTCAGCCATTTGGACGCCCTGCTCGTGGGGGATGCTAGAGTATAATGCCTCCACATCAATAGCCACGAGCAGGGTGTCCGGAGGGACCTGGCCGTCCTCAATGTGTTTCAGCATATCTGTAGTGTCCTTAATATAGGAGGGCAACCCCAAAACATGGGGCATAAGGAATGAATCGACAAATCTACTTGCATTTTCAGTTAATGAACCTATGCCAGACACAATTGGTCGACCTGGAGGTCTTGCTACATTTTTGTGGGTTTTTGGTAATGTGTAAAAAGTCGGTATTCGGGGAAACGCAACATTTATAAACTTAAGGGTGTCAGCATCAATAAGGCCCCCCCAAAAAGCATCCATAACAAGACATCGGAATTCTGCAGTGAATATTTCAATTAACGAATGATTAATAGGGGTGTACCAAGAGACATTTTGAAGAACCGTGAGGCACATGGATTGATACTGTGCATGCGTCATCAGAACTAGGTTGCCTCCTTTGTCTGACTGTTTTACTATTAAATCAGAATTGTTTTGTAATTTTTTAATAGCTTGTTTGTGTTTAGGGGTCAGGTTTGATGGTGGGTCTGACCACTGACATTTTTTTAAAGATTTGTGTAGGAAAGCCCAGATTGATGGGCAGGTCATTAAGTCAGGAAATTACCTAAATTTAAGTTTTAGATTTTTGTTGCTTGTGGACTCCGAACCCGAAGGGCAAGGGATTTTGTCCACGGATTCAGAGTTTATATCGGAGGTTGGAGTAAACCATATAAATTGGTTCAAATGTTATTCATATGCAAAGATAGTACTCGCGGTATAGTATGCATAATTTGGAGAAGAGGCTCAACATGTTTTACATGCTTCTTCTGGAGCTTATGTTATTGTGACTAGCAAAAACAATAAAAAGGAAACATTATTATATGGATATAAATACATACAAATAACAATCATAAAGAGGTAATATAAAAAAAAAGACAACACATGGGTGTGCGATGTCTAGGACCCTTAAAGGTGTGTCAGGGGTACACCAGCCACAGGAGGGAGGCAAGGAGCAAAAGGTCACCATGGGGGCATGCATAACATGATAACAAAAAGTGCTCAAGTATTTGAAAACATGTACTATCAAAAAACTCACTCAAGGAGCTGCTTTTAATCGAAGTTATTAAAAGGCCGGACTACACCCCATATGGAAGACGCTGCATATCCACCACTTGATGACAATAAAGTAAGGGAGGAGGTTTGAAAGGACCGTGGATCAAACCTCAACCCAGGACTATTATATTCTACAGAAACCTAAAGGTAAAAGGATTGAACAAGGCATGATAAACCATTAATCTGTGTAAAGAAAGACCACACACATTATGTTGAATTTATAATAAAAAAAATGGTATTAATAGTATTTATTGTATCAATCTTATTTAAAATATATGATAATCGTTATTGTAAATATTGTAAAATTTAGCATATAACTGGAATTAATTATATAATCATGGACGTATAACAATATGTATAGATATATAACTCTGCTACAGAAAAAAAAAAAAAAAAAGGGGCACTCACCACAGATACAGGCTGTGATGTGGCCAGAAAGTTTATTTCACTACATAGACAAGGGTTCCTAGAACTCTAGATGAACAGGCATAGTAATGGGCAGTGCAGCATGAGGAGGGGAGAGGGGAGGGGGGGGGAAGGGACAGCTCCCACCAGAGGTCCATGCTGAGTAGTTAAAATATGACCAATGGAATATCTGCAATTATATAATAAAATAGAGCATAATAAAGCCCCAGAAATGCCTTAATATATTCAATAGTATGTGCATGAATCGAGTTATCCCCGCGCTCACCTCAAAAGATCTATAACTACATGTCAGCAGTGAACTGTGTCCTGATGAATTGATCAGCTGTGCAGAGCTCACGCAGAGCGTGCTGTTTTGTGTGCACATCCCCCCTCGTAGCCAACCTATAAGCCGATGTGACATTATCCGAGTTGGCCTTGTTGTCACATGCACCCGACCAGCTACCCGCGCATGCGCAATGCGCTTGGCAGAATAGTCGGTTAGAGCTGCGCAGCGGCAAAGGATTGGCCGCCAAGGCCACAGATCTCCACCCACATATTCACCGCACGCCACACACGTGGGTCACAACAGCAGCAGGCAATGGCGCATAAACAAACGTCACGCCAGCCGATTGGATACCCGGAGTGCCGTGCGGCAACCTGAGGGGAAGCAAAAACGGCCCCCTGGCAACCAAAACCAGTGCCGCACCAGCAATGGGAACACCTCCCTGCAAAGCCCGGTGCAGGGCGGCCACATGGTGCCAGCACCATTACCCCCCAAAAAACAATGGGGCAAGTATAACCCCCTAAAAGCACCCAGGATCCAAATAACATTGCTCCCATGAAATTTACCAAATGAAGTATATTATAGTTGTATAGTTACAAATCACAAAATAATTTCAATCATCAGAAAAAAAAAAAAGGGACATATTTATATTTTGGCTATAATATTTACAATTAATATCTTGAGCTAAGACTAAAATTAAAGGGTACTAGGAACTGGGATATAACTGCAAGACAATATCAAGGGGATGCCACTAACAACAATAACTCCACTATTGATAAAGATGTTAGTATTAAACACGACACAATGTGGATTTATAAAAATGGTTTATAAGACTGATCTTCATTTATACCTGGAGCATGTGTGGCATTTAAAGGCTCTATCCACATAGTCTCTTTCCTAAGAATTTGTTTGTCCCACTCACCTCCCCGTGGGTCCCTAGGGATCACTGTAAGAGAAATGAAAGAAATAACAGAAGTATCAAATTTGTGGTATAAATCCAAGTGCCTGCTCACTGACGTGACCATTTTACCCTCTGAGGAATGGTAGACGTGATCTTTGATTCGTGAACGAAAATGTCTGATAGTCTTTCCAACGTAAAAAGCCCCTCGCTTTTAAATGATCTCGAAGTAGATTAGCTTGTAATTTGAACTCATCGGTGTGAGTACAATTGTGTCTCAGTCTTAAGTATTGTGCATATGGAATGCTACGAAGCAATGAAGTTGGATGGGCACTATTTGCATGTAACAAAGTATTCTACGCTGTGTTTTTCCTGAAAAGTGTGGAAGCTAAACGACCAGTCTCGTCCTTAAAAATCACAAAGTCCAGGAAAGTAATTGTGGATACATCACTCGATACTGTAAACTTGAGGTTGAATAGGTTATTGTTTAGAGTATCAATGAATGCCCTTAATAGGGCCGGAGTACCAGACCAAATAATGAAGATATCATCAATAAAACACAGCCAACACAACACATGACTGGTATATATCAACAATTCTTCATCTGAAAATATGGCGCGTTCCCACCCCCCCGGGTACAGGTTGGCATAGGCCGGCGCACAACAAGTGCCCATAGCCACCCCCTGTACCTGGAGGAAGTGGGAGCCTTTAAAGGTGAAACAATTGCGGGTTAGAACAAATTGTAAAACATCAAGAATGAACTCGCAAAATTCCCACTTGTGATGATCCTGCTCATGTAGGAAGGTACGTACAGTTCTGATACCCTGCTCATGAGGGATGCTAGAATACAGAGCTTCCACATCAAGAGTCACGAGCAGGGCATCAGGAGGTACGACCATTCCCTCAATCTGTTTAAGTAAGTCTAGGGTATCCCTTGTATAGGATGGTAGAGCCAGTACATATGGCATTAAAATGAAATCAATTAAATGACTTTCTTTTCTGTAAGCGATCCTATTCCTGAAACTATGGGTCTTCCCGGAGGTTATTTAGGATGTTTATGTATTTTTGGTAAGGTGTAAAAGGTCGCCATTCTTGGATTCTTGACATTAAGATGGATATAAAGCTCTTGATTAATAAGCCCCCGCTGATATGCATTCCCAATGATCTCTAGGTATTCTTTCTTAAATTTTTCAACACTTACTAAATTGATTCGTGCATACCAATCCTGGTTCCGTAGGATATTCATCACCATGGTTTCATACAAATTTTTTGTCATCAAGACAATATTGCCGCCTTTATCCGCAGCCTTGATTTCGAGGTCTGGGTAATTCTGTAAAGTTTGAATCGCACGCATTTGAGAAGGCAAAAGATTATTAGGTTTGTAAGTAAGGGTCAGCTGTTTTAAATCATTAACCGTTCCCATAAGGAAGGCCCATATATTTGGATTGATCATTAAGTCAGGGAATCGTTGTGACTTGGGTCTAAATTGCTAATATGTAGGGCTAATCCCTTCGGTTGCATATTTAATTGTATCCACTTGGTCAGTAGAGTCAGTAGTGGTCTCACTCTCTTCCAATAACAACATTAAATCTCGGAGGGCTCGAAAGTCCTCCATTGAATAATTTTTTACTTGCTCAGAGATGCTTTTATTTAATAGAGATCGCTGGCAGTCTTTAGCGAAAAGGAATTTGTAGGTAAGATTGCATGCAAAGAGGTACAGGTCCTTGATAGCTTTGTATTTATCGATATCCATCGAAGGGCAAAAGCTAAGACCTAAACGAAGGACATCCATTTCTTCCTTTGTAAAGGTATAAGGTGTAAGATTTATAATATCCAAGTCAGGTGTTAAGTTGGGGTAGAGTGTTGGGAGGTATGTGAAAATAATTGGGTGGTCAAGGGAGTGATCCCTGATGTATTAACAGGGGTTAATGAGGAGTGATCAATAGTGTTAGTGCCACCACCTGGTATGGCAGGGTGACCACCACTATTCAACATAGAAGTCTTTGGCGCTGCAGTGTTTAAAGCTTGTGTTTGTGTGTTGAGAATTTGAATGGCTTGGAGGGCAGTGGCACCAAGGTATTTTCCCTGCGAGCCATTGTTAGCACCATGTGATTGTGGGTGATCCTGTAAGGGCTTATGTAGGGTGAGCGTAGTGTCAACAGTGGGGGGACATTTTTTATAAGGTGTGTACATATACATATATATATATATATATATATATATATATATATATATATATATATATATATATATATATATATATATACACATATATATTTCCTTAAAGCAAAACTTTTTTTTTTGTTCACGTCCTTGTTGCATATCTCCTACCTTCACCAACTATGGCATCCATGTTCTGAGCTCTGTAGTTCCTCTACAATAGGCTGCTGAACTTGCTGAAAAAAAACGTTATTGCCTGCTGACATCCTGTTTGTAAAATCGCTGGCTTCTATCCCCCTCCTAAGCTCAGCCAGCTGCCTGACACACGCAGCTCCCTGCCAGCAATCTGCCCCTCCACTGTCCCCACTGCTCCGCCCCCACCACCGCTGACTGCACCGTATCGCTATCTCCATGCAGATTGGGGATTATTATTAGAAATCCGATGTCCTGCTGTGTCAGGTATAGTATATGAGAAGACCGATCGCTGATGTCTGCCTCCCTACAGTATTGGCATAATACCCCGACAATCACAATAACAGGAGATGGACATCAGCGATCAGTATTCTCATTTAATAATACCTGACACAGAGGGACATCCCCGCTGTGTCATACAAATGATTTCACTGGTGGTACAGACATGCTGCACTGGTGGTCCCTGGCATTTGGCACTGGTGGTCCCTAGAATTCAGTACTGCTGGTCCCTGGTGGTCCCTGGCATTCGACACTGGTGGTCCATGGTGGTCCCTGGCATTCGGCACTGGTGGTCCCTGGCATTTGGCACTGGGGATCCCTGACATTTGGCTCTGGTGATCCCTGACACTTGGCACTGATAGTCCCTGACATTTGGCACTGGTGTTCCCTGACATTTGGCTCTGGTGGTCCCTGGCATGCTGCACTGGTTTGCATTTATATTAAAATGTTTTGCATTTATCATTCTGTGTGTTATGTATGGCTTGCTGGCTGAAGAATGAGGGGTGTTATATATGTTGAAAAGGGAGCGAGTTCACATTTACATGTACAAGTCTAGTGTACCTCCAACATTCACTCCCATCCCAGGGATTCATGGGAAATTACAGTTAGAGAGAGAAGAGGATATGATGCAATTACTGTTCTTATGCCACGTACACACGGCCGGACTTTCCAGCAGAAAAGGTCTGACAGTCTTCCCGACGGACTTTTGATGGAGTTACGATGGACTTCTGAATGAACGGACTAAAGTCCATTCGTTTTGAACGTGATGACGTACAACGGGACTAGAAAAGGAAGTTCAATAGCCAGTAGCTAATAGCTGCCCTTGCGTCGTACAGATCCGTCAGAGTCCGTCGGACAGATTTGAAACGTTCTATTTCTAGAGCCGTATGGTTTTTTTAAAAGAAAAGCGATCGGGCTATCCCACACACGATTGGACTATCTGACAGAATGATTTCATTGGACCTAGTCTGCCAGAAAGTCCGGTCATGTGTACGTGGCATAAGAGATCCTCACTGCCAGAAAAGATGATACATTTTATAAATCACAGAGCTGACTTCCTGAAAATTAAATCAGACATATGTTTTAGACAGTAAGAAATTTCAGAAATGTAATAACTGTTTAGTGTTGTGTGTGTGTGTGTGTGTGGTGTACTAATGGTGTATTTTTTGATTTTTTTGTTTTAAAGGAGGACAATTTCCCTTTTTGTTTTTTAAATGCACTGTTCCCACTATCAAAGGATATTCAATTTGTGTAATACACATTTAAATGTAACCTTAATTTTACCATCTTTGGAAAACAGATTCGAAACAGATTCAAAATACCATGATCACATTGTTTATCATTAGATTAATTAACCCAGCACATTTTGTTATGTGTAGTCATATCATCGGTGTCCTTGCCAGTTATCAATAATGTCTCATCCATTCTTTCATGGAGGGCAAAGGAGGGGGTCATATCTGCATAGAGCTAACATAACACACACATAAGATGTAGAGTTAAGAATTCCAGCATTCACACGCATACACGATTATCTCTCTAAAATCATTTAATTTTGTCCCATTTGTACACAACACATGCATATAATTTTCTCACTTTCTTTTAACTCTTCAAAATTTTCCTGTTTAAATTAGTTTTACCTCCTAATCCTGTTTCCCTTATTTTGTTATGAAATCCCTTGCATCCCATATATTGCAATCCCATACGTCACATACACTAGCTTCTATGATCAGACAGGCCATAGTAATTGTGCTGCCCCAAAGGGGCATAGAACTTACATAGATCATTTTCTATGGAAGTTTATATTTAATTCACATGCTGCCATCTAGTCACCTTTTGTGGTAATGCACTTGTTTCTTATGTTCTTTTTCCCTTATGTTATGACACACTTTCTTTGTATGTAATGCTCCACCCTTCTGTGATTGTACTTCCTGTGTCATGGATGCAGCTACAAGCCACATGTAGCAGGGCACATGTATTCTGCATTGTAAGCTACAGCCAATATCATCTCTTGACCACATAAATACTACAACCTTTTCATCAGTTTGTATCCTGTCATCTTCTGTAACCTGATGTTCAGAATGAAAGCATCTTGTGGATGGAATTGGTATTTGGTGAGTTCAAACTATCTGATGAGGATTGTCCTCGGTGATTATATCTTATACAAGCCAGGCATAGGCGTCTCACAAGGGATAGTCACTTAACAACAATCGGAGTCAGAATAGTCAAAAGATGTATATCATTCCCACAGCCTACTGTGTATATGTATGCGTCTGATCTGCAATCAAGCTCAGTGCCATCCGCCATCTTGTGAAAGCACATGGTCGCACAAGCTTACTGTACCTCATGTGAATGTTAAAAACTGTTTCTCCACATTGAATTGAGTTACCCCACCTGTCTAAGCTGCTGTTCGTCTTCGTAAAGAGACAGTACTATTTCTTGCAAAAACTTGAAAAATGTCTAGACAAGACTCTAAGTACCCCCTTGTGGCTGAACCAAGCAGATTCATCATGTCTCTGAACCCGCAGATGTAAAGGGAGCAGATTCTGCAGATATTGCCAAACAGAGTGTAAGGCCCCTTTCACACTGGGGTGGGAGCGGCGTCGGCAGTAAAACCGCGCTATTTTTAGCGCCACTTTAACGTTGTTTTATCGGCAGTATTCGGCCACTAGTGGGGGTGGTTTTAGCCCCTGCTAGCGTCCGAGAAAGGGTTAAAACCACCACAAAGCGCTGCTGTCAGTGGTATAGCCACGCTGCCCCATTGATTTCAATGGTCAGGAGCGGTGAAGGAAAAGACAACTTCTCCTGCGCTCTGGTGTCTCGGTCTTCAAAGTGTGATACCGACAGTTTGAGATGGTAGTGTCAAAAAGGTCTTGCAGCCCTCCTTAGAATATTGGGTATTCAAATACTGGAGAAAAGCAAAACAAAAAGGGAAGGCGCACTGACCTAGTGCATTACTATAAAATAGAGCTTTATTGAAAACAGAACATATAGCAAAATGGCTACTCACAAACGAGTATTGATAAAAGGCATAATCAATACAATTCCAGATCTGATGTCAGATAGATTGATTGATGAATACCCCAACGTAAACGGCTGACGCGTTTCTGGGGAGAACCCTTTTCCTCAGAGCCAGGAGCGGTGAAGGAACAGTGTATACATCGCTCCTTCACAGCTCCAAAGATGCTGCTAGCAGGACTTTTTTTACCGTCCTGCTATCCTGCTAGCGCACTGCACCAGTGTGAAAGTCCTCGGGGCTCTCACACTGGAGACACAGCAGCGGCTCTTTGAGGTGTTATTTTTAGCGTTGTAGCGCCTGCAAAGCGCCCCGGTGTGAAAGGGGTCTAAGAACCCAACATACAATAAAACTGACACAGAATCTTAGAGAAAACTATGAAGCCACTAGAGATTAGGGATGAGCAGAACACCCCCCCCCCCCCCCCCGGTTTGGTTTGCACCAGAACCTTTGAACGGACCAAAAATTTGTACGAACTTTAGAACCCTATTAAAGTCTATGAGACTCGAATGTTCGAAATCAAAAGTGCAAATTTTAAAGGCTAATATGCAAGATATGCAACAGACAACACCAGCAATAAAGGGTATCTTCAGGTGTATACTGTGCTGGAGGCACACAACATCCACTTTGAGCCCTTGTACACACGGTCAGAGATTCCGACGGAAAGTTTCCTATCGGACCGTCTTGTTGGATATTCCTACTGTGTGTGGTCTGCATCGGACTGTTTCCGTCGGAATATCCGACGAACCAACTTTTCCAACTTGCTGGTAAAATTTTACGTCAAAATGCTCCGATCGGACATACTCCGATCATGTGTAGCCTACTCCGATGGACAAAGTGCCACGCGTGCTCAGATCAAATTCCTAGACCAAAGCTATTGGCTACTAGCCTGAACGTAGTCCCGTCCTAACGAAATAACGTCATCACATTATGTACAATCGGATTTTCCGACAACTGAGTCCGACCGTGTGTATGCAACATCACTTCCGGACCTCTTCCAGAATTAATCCAGCGGAATAACTCAGACGGATTGGGTTTTCGGAATCTCCGACCGTGTGTACGGGGGCTAACTCCTGCAGATGCCTGTATTAGAGAACACCAGCAATAAAGGGTAGATACTGGTATATACTGTGCTGTGCTGGAGGCACACAACACCCACTAACTCCTGCAGATGCCTTTATTATAGAACACCAGCAATAAAGGGTAGATGCAGGTGTATATTGTGCTGGAGGCACACAACACCCACTAACTCCTGCAGATGCCTTTATTATAGAACACCAGCAATAAAGGGTAGATACAGGTGTATACTGTGCTGGAGGCACACAACACCCACTAACTCCTGTAGATGCCTGTATTAGAGAAAAACAGCAATAAAGGGTAGATACAGGTGTATACTATGCTGGAGGCACACAACATTACTTTAACTTTAAGATGCCTGACAAAAGAACACACTGTCCCTGCCTATCTAGCTCTTTCCCTGCACGCCGGAACACACTACACAAGGCTGCCGCGCTGGCGGACTTATATAGTGTGGGGTGTGTACTAAACCCCCTGAGCTATAATTGGCCACAGGCATCCTGCCTATGGCCAATTATGTCTCTCCTCGCTGCCGGCGCTGTGATTGGCCAAGCATGCGGGGTCACAGTGCATGCTTGGTCAATCATGAGCCAGCAATGCATTGCGATGGCGAAGTGCATTGTGTGTCGTTCATGCCACACGAATTTGGTGCGAACGGTCCACAAAGTTCTGAATTTGCCGAACAGACGAACGCCCGATGTGCGAGTCGAACATGCATTCGGGTCGAACACCGAGCTCATCCCTACTAGAGATGAGTTCTCCAGCAATCTGTCAGACTTATGGGACAGAACTTCACACTGCATGTCAGTTTTGTCACACTTGAATGATCAACCAGCTGAACTAAGAGACTCTATAGATCGCTTATCTGCCACGTACGAACGCTACCAGCGGCTGTTTGCAAAATACACAGCTTTCTTGCAGGACTGTAATATAGAAGACTCTTCAGCAGAACTGACCAGGGCTAATGCACTAAACCAACAAAGGGATCTCTTAGTGCAAAATGTCCAGTGCAAGGCAGAACTCCACAATGTTCAACTGCAGGAGACCAGATCTCACACATTTACATCAACCAAGCACACTCCATATTCTAGATCCTCTCACTCCAGAAGTTCAACATTAAGTGACAAGCTAATAGAGATCCGCACAAGTCTGGAAGCAAATAAAGTGTGAAGCTCCTTTACCAGAAAGAAAGCAGAAGTAGAAACACAAAAAGCAGCTCGCCATGCAAAGATGGTAAATCGCTAAGCAGAGATGGAAGCTCAGAGCCAGACTCGCCAAGCAGAGATGGATGCTCAGAGTAAAGCTCGCCAAGCAGAGATGGAAGCTCAGAGCAAAGCTCGCCAAGCAGAGCTGGATGCTCAAGGCAAAACTCTTGAAGCAGAGATGGCAGCTCAACAAGCAGATGCAGATTCCCAAATAAAGATTCTGCAAATGGAAAGGGAGAAAGCAGTTACCCTAGCAAGGCTGAGAGTCCTTGAACAAGCGATGGGACAAAGTGCTAACTCAGACTGGTCCATCCCAGTGGAACTGCAAGACCCAAATGAACGCACCAGTGAATATGTACTAAAGCATAATATTTGCAATGATACAGAGTTATCTCCTGTACGTCTTACTAACAACACTGTTCTGACTCTCAACACAAAGACCTCTTAGCTCCAAATACCTGAGCCTCTTCAAGTCTACAACACACGTGCATCTATGCAACAAACCACATCACCTCTTGCTGACAACAAGGTGACTTCCAGTGACAAGCCGCAGCTCAAGCCACAGCCAGCACAAACCTTAAGGACTACACCACAGTTAAACGCTCTTTCAACATCATTTCATCCTAGTAAACCTCACCCTACTTCACCAGAGAACTTTCACACCCGAGGGGTTCCACAAGTTACTTTGGCACCGAAGAGTGAGAGATCAGACTTGAATGACTTTGCCAGATATATATAGTACACCGTGTGCTCAATAACACTACCCTCTCAAGGTTTGATGACTGTCCGGAGAGCTATAGGACCTGGAGATCCACCTTCAAGGCTAACATTGCTGATCTCAACCTCACTACCAAGGAGGAACTTGATTTACTCATAAAGTGGCTAGGGCCAGAATCTGCAGATCATGTTGAAAGACTGAGAACAGTGCATGTTGACCACCCAGATGCAGGTCTTGTTGCTGCATGGGCAAGACTTGAGCAAGCCTATGGTAGCTCTGAAGCCATAGTAACGCTCTATTTAAGAGACTGCAAAACTTACCAAAAATAGGGAACAAAGACTATTGCAAGCTCGTCCCAGGCTGCTGGGAAAATTATTACGTCACTTTCTGCCGAGCGAGAGCGAGGCCTGAGACGCAAGCTAACAGAGGAATAAATAGGATACATGCACGGTGATAGCTTCACTCCATTTGTACCACTGGCCTAGCTTGGTGTTGGCCCATGGGTACACCTAAATGGGAGTCTAATAGTCTCTTTTAAACCTTTTATGAATAAACAGTAAAAACATATTGCGCAATGATTGCCATTTATATTTTTCACGAGAACTGGTAGAACAGGATACATCTATTGCACCGTCTTATTGGGAAAAGTGCAGAGTGATCCCAGAGTGGAGTGGTCATCCCATTAATGAACCAAACGCGTATTTTTAACTTACTTCTGGTAAGTAGCCAACCTATATGGTGGTGGTGTTGTCACACTTATTGGTGAAATCAGCTACACATTGATTCAAACCAGAGAAATGCACAGGGAATTGTTAAACATTTATTAATATATTGCTGGTATAATTTGATCCAGCTTAAATAGTGGATACGGGACATTTATTTATTCACAATAATTTATTTTGTTGTATGAATTGCAGTTTATTTGGTGTATTATATGTAGTTTTTTTGGTGCACTAGTCAATGGTTGATGTTTAAATATATTTGATATATACCTTATGTTAAAAAGGTCACTGGTATAGATTCATTTGGAACGGTGTTGAACGGTAAATATTATCTAGGCGTTAGTGCAGTCAATAAGCCCTCTCTTTTTTTTTGTTTCCTTGTGGCCCACCCAAGGACAGAACACAATTTTTGACTGCAGCAATTTGCAAACACGGTAATTATATTTTTTGTACACAAAATGTATATATACACATATACCTTTAATGTGGCTCACATATTTTACTGATATATTTCTTTGTCTATTTACATAAGATGACCGGCTGTAATATTGACTCATTCATTATGCCTTATATGAGTACATAGTTATTCTGTGTAACATTTTCCTATCTTTACACAATGACAGAGCCTCGTCCTGTCATGATATATACAAAGTTATACAGACTATTTACAGGAGCTTATGACTGAGAAGTAAGTCAAATGCAGTATGAAGGTGCTTATATACACGTTTGCTCAAAGAGCTGCGCTTAAAAACAAAAGTCTGCAGCTACAAAAACTGCAGCTGCGGACTTTTAATAATCAGACACTTACCTGTCCCAGGGTCCATCGATGCGGGGGAATGAAGCCCTGCTCCTCTCCCCCTCCTCTCTGCAGTGCGGGCATTGTCACTGTCGGCGCCCGGCTGGGACTTTACAGCTGGGCATGCACTGCGCAAGCTGCAATGCATGCTGTGAATGGCCAGGCAATCATCTGTGACGTGTCCCAGATGATTGTCGAGAGGGAGGGGGGAGAGGTGATCTCCCTCCCATAGATATAAAATGGTCCCGCGCAAACCAAATAGTGCTACGTGCTTAAAAAATATTAATAAATAAAGAACAGGCACAAAAAACAGTCCATAAATAAATCCCAGAATAATCGTTCAATGGCGTCAGATGTGTTCAAACGATATTTCAAAGAAACAGCAGGTAAAGGTGCTTCTATAAAAACGGGAAACTCTGGGCTCCCAGAACTCCCACCTCAGATCTTTAAAAGCAGGCACATCAAGTAAACCAAACAAAATGGTGTCCTGGCGTCTTCCGCCAGTCTTACTTCACTTCCGGTATCGCGTCACGGCCACTCCCTACGCGTTACGTGGTTTGCGCAGGACCATTTTATATCTATAGCTGTCACTTTGGTATTGTGTGTAATATCATTAGGTCCAGCTGCAATACATTAGCACTTTATTGCACATTTGCACGTGCAAATTTTTTTGGAAATAGTTGTCAAGTGCATTGTATTTATTCGCACATTTATGTACTCTTCTCTATGAGGTATATTATTACCCTTCCTTTTATTCATATATATTTTTTCACCTTGAAATAGTAGCGCGAAGGCTCTGTTCACTTACAAGTATTGGTATTGTGTGTAATATCATTAGGTCCAGCTGCAATACATTAGCACATTTGCACGTGCACATTTTTTGGAAATAGTTGTCAAGTGCATTTTATTTATTCGCACATTTATGTACTGTTCTCTATGAGGTATATTATTACCCTTCCTTTTATTCATATATATTTTTTCACCTTGAAATAGTAGCACGAAGGCTCTGTTCACTTTTATGATCTCCCTCCCATGCCGCGGAGCACTAGGAGAAAGTTGGAGCTGAAATCCTCTAAAAAGAGGGCCCCCCCCCCAAAAAAAAGGACATGCTAAATGTGACATGTCAGGGGGTCACCTCCCCTTAAAGCGGAAGTTCATTTTTGGATGGAACTCCACTTTAAGTTACAATGAACTGTGAATTAGTTGCATTAACCTGTTTCTGAGTTGCATTAAAATGCTTAGAATTGCTTTGAATGGATAAAGCAGCTCAGATTAAATGTGTGGTGGCTAGGGGTGAGCTTCATGTTCGAGTCGAACATACGTTCGACTCGAACATCGGCTGTTCGCCCGTTCGGCGAATTCCGAACGTTAAGGGCCGTTCGCACCAAATTCGTGTGGCCCAAAATGCACTGCGATGGCGCAGTGCATTGCTGGCTCATGATTGGCCAAGCATGCACTGTGACCCCGCATGCTTGGCCAATCACAGCGCCGGCAGCGAGGAGAGCCATGATTGGCCACAGGCAGGATGCCTGTGGCCAATCATAGCTCAGGGCCGCCAGCGCGGCTGCCTTGTGTAGTGTGTTGGCATCTGTAGCAGTTAATGGGTGTTCTGTGTACCTTCAACACAGTATACACCAATCCTTAACGGGCGATTTTTCGTTCTTGCTCTTCTGTAGTGGTTGTTGTCTGCGTGCCCTGACCGCAGTATACACCGCTATATTCACCTTTATATCTAGCGATATATCTATCTTTTATAATAGAGCTGTCAGTCAGTGTTAGGAGATTGTGCGTGCTGTCTGCGTGCTCTGAACGCAGTATACACCACTATATCCACCTATCTAGCTAAATATCTTGCTCGTTTTAAATAGAGCTCTCAGTCAGTGTTAGGAGATTGTGCATGCTGTCTGCGTGCTCTGAACGCAGTATACACCGCTATATCCACCTATCTAGCTAAATATCTTGCTCGTTTTAAATAAAGCTCTCAGTCAGTGTTAGGAGATTGTGCATGCTGTCTGCATGCTCTGAATGCAGTATACACCGCTATATCCACCTATCTAGCTAAATATCTTGCTTGTTTTAAATAGAGCTCTCAGTCAGTGTTAGGAGATTGTGCATGCTGTCTGCGTGCTCTGAACGCAGTATACACCGCTATATCCACCTATCTAGCTAAATATCTTGCTCGTTTTAAATAGAGCTCTCAGTCAGTGTTAGGAGATTGTGCATGCTGTCTGTGTGCTCTGAACGCAGTATACACCGCTATATCCACCTATCTAGCTAAATATCTTGCTCGTTTTAAATAGAGCTCTCAGTCAGTGTTAGGAGATTGTGCATGCTGTCTGCGTGCTCTGAACGCAGTATACACCCCTATATCCACCTATCTAGCTAAATATCTTGCTCGTTTTAAATAGAGCTCTCAGTCAGTGTTAGGAGATAGTGCATGCTGTCTGCGTGCTCTGAACGCAGTATACACCGCTATATCCACCTATCTAGCTAAATATCTTGCTCGTTTTAAATAGAGCTCTCAGTCAGTGTTAGGAGATTGTGCGTGCTGCCTGCGTGCTCTGAACCCAGCACACAGGAGAGGCTTCCCAGGAGAGCAGACGTACGTGGAGGAGCTCTGTGGAGAACCGCAGCTGTCTTGGACATCCGGCCTTATGGCGTCGGCCAGCCCAGGCTCGGGGCCCTCTTCCCGGCCTGGGGCTACAGCTCATCCCCCTGGTGGAAAGGAAGGCCTCTCCAGGGAGGAACGATTGTTTTTATCCACCCAAGTGGAGTTAAGCGACTGGACCCGGGCACAGCCGGGTGAAGACGGCTTGAAGCTGCAAAGGCGCAGGGTCAGGGTGAAAACCCTGATCCAGAAGGCAGTGGAGGTATACGGCAAGAAGATGGAAAGGCTGACGGCTCTCAGGAACTCCAGAGACCGTTCAGGAATCAAGAAGAGAGCAGAGTACAGAGATACCATAGAAGATCTTAAAACTGAATGCAGAGACCTCTGGCAGCTCCTGGGCGGTCTCTGTGAGAGAGGAGTAGGAGAGAGAGGATTCCTGCTTGAAATAAAACGGGAACTCCTGAGAATGAGCCAGGAGGGCTCCCAAGCAGTAAGGAGGGGAACGCAGAAGAGCTTACCCAAGCCGGCTGTGGAAGACCCTTCGGCAAGTGTGGAGGAAGAGAGAAGCCAGCATCCCGGTACAGACATCAGTGAGGACGGTGCCCCCCTTGGAGCAGTAAGCACGGAGGGTCCCCGGGTCCATGTAAGTCCGCCTGCCCAGTCCGTGATTGGGGCAAGGGTTTACCCGGGTAGGGTACCCGGTGAAGTGTTGGGAGGCTCCAGGGGAGAGGGAAGAGCGGGAAGTGTGGAGTGCCAAGGGAAAAAACTGGTAGTAGTCCTCACCCGGAGCCATCTGGAAGGGCCGGTACAACCTGTTGTCAGCAAGTCCGCGGCTGATGGTGCAGCACAGGCCCCCCCAGTGATCCAGGGTGATCCGTCGGTCCCCTATGCGGTGCGAGGGTTGCCGGCCATAATGGCGGCCCCCGCCGCGGCCGCACGTGGTAAGGGGATGGAGTCTGTGGCGCCAATGGCGTCTGTGGCGTCTGTGAAAACATGTGTGGAAAGGAGATCTTCTTCCGCTGCGGACACCATAGCGGGACATGTCGCGGGAAGATCCGCGTCATTTCCGGCGCAGAGGGCCGCGTCCGGAAGTGGCTCCCGCGGACCGGAAGTGACTGACAATGCGTCCCCGGAAGTGCAGGAAATGTCCGAAAAGACTGTGGAGTCACCACATGATACTGCCCACGGCCTCTCGGTCGGGGCGGAAGGAATGGACGAGGGTTTGGGAGACCCACTGGGTACTATCTCGGAGGGGCAGGGGGAATCCCCTGGTGTGGATCTCCCGGCCAGGCAGGGGAGCTGGGGTGAATCCCCTATGGGAGAGTTGGGAGCGGAATGCCCCGCACTGAAATTTATAAGGGAGCTAGAGGGATCCCAGCGGGAGGAGGTGATGGAAGATGCCTCCCCCCAGGGTCCTGCAGTAGAGGTGGCTAGTGCCCCGCCCCCCATGGAAAGGGTGAGGAGGAAAGTAAGTGTCACAGGTGGGCCAGAGGGTGGGAAAACAGCATCAGCTCAGCCTGGGCCTTCCGGCCTGGTTCACGGGGAGCCTGACCCTTCCCCCGCAGGCCCCAATGTCATCTTGGGCACGCAAGCCGAGGCTAACCTCCTGAGTGCCCTGAAAACTGGACGTTCGTTTGCCCAGGTGGCAGGTACGTCTGTGCCCCTAAGGCCCCTGTACGGCCAGTTTGGTGCCCAGAACTTCAGGGCCCCCCCCCGAGGAGCAGTTCCAAGGGGCGAATGCCTGGTCCAGGGGTACAGGGGGTCCCGAAAGGCGCAGGCGCAACGTGGTGCAGCTCAGGTGGGAGGGAGCGACCGCTTGTCCCAGCAGGGGTCAAGTGATTGATTACCTGTTGGAGCTTCGGTTTAAGGTTTCAGACCTGTTCGCAGTGATACATCCTGCGAACTCGAAAGAGTTCGATATTAGCTTCGTCTCCGTGGTCTCCATGGAGCTTTTCCTGACCCTCTACGAGATTGTCGGGAGGTCTGAACCATGGAAAAGTTTCCGGGTAGTGCCTCTCTCGAGGCAGGAGGAAATTAAAAACATCACTGTGCTGGTCAGGAACGAGTCTCTCCCGCCTGAGGACATCGCCACCTGGCTGGCGCGGTACGGACAGCTCCAGTCAGGGCTGAGGAAGAGCCTTGACGAGCGCGGGGTCTGGACGGGTGCGTGGCAGGTCAGGATCCGGCTCAAGCGCCAGGGCAACACCGTGGCGCACGTTCCCGGTAGCGCGTTTATCGGGCGAGACCGGATCCTGGTCTTCTACCCCGGCCAGCCCCGTAGGTGTTTCAAGTGCGGCAGTCCTGCACACCTCAGTGCAGACTGCACAATGCCTCGGTGCGTGAGATGTAATGGCTTCGGCCATTCATCTGATGGTTGCAGACTGATAGTCTGCAACCTCTGCGGGGAAATGGGGCACCCCTTCAGCCGTTGCCCCAAGGCTTTCCGGGGGCATCAGGCGGACGGGGCTGCCCCAGGCCCAGGGGGTGATGGTGACCCTAGACAAAGTGGAGCCCCCAATCCCCCAGAGCCACAGAGGGAGGATCCCCCCCTCCCTCAAAGGGTTAGGCCCCCCAGGCGTGAGCAGGGGGCGGGTAGGGTGGTTGAAGATCCAATAGGTGGTTGCCCAGTAGACCCCCCGGCCCAGCCTGGGTCAAGGAGGGATGGGGTAGTGACAGGTAGACCGGCTGATAAGCCGGTAAAAGCCAATAAATCATCCATTAAAAAGCCTCAGACCCCCCCCCTCCCCCTCCTCCCCCAGCTCCCCGTGCTCCCGGCTCCTCCCCTGCCCCCCCCGGCCCATCCCTCCCCCTCGTACTAAGCTTCCCCCCCCCCCTTCCCATCCCCCATCCCCTGTGTCCTTGGATACAACACCCCCAAGCCTAGGCCTGGCTGTTAACCCTATGCCCCCCCCCAGATTCTTCTGGGGTGGGTGCCAAATGCCAAGCTTACCTGGCAGCAGAAAATCCTTCAGAGACCCCTATGGACACTACTGGTCCTGGGAAAGGGGCAAATAAACGGCCCAAGGACCTATCAAGTGGTAGATCGGACGGAGAGAGTGGGAGGGAGCCCCTACATATTGAGTGGGAAAAAAAGAAAACAAAGAAAAAGAAGAGAAGGAGCCCGGGGAAGGAGGGCGGCGGGGGTTCTCAGCCTGAAACCAGTTCGGGGGCGGGAGGGGGTCCCTCGCTTGCCCTCTGGAACCGGTTTGGGGTCCTCTCCTCGGACTCCGAGGAGGATTAATGTTATGATCATGGGATTAAGGATCGTCTGATATGGGCAGTTTGAATAGATCCTGTCTGTCCAAAAGCATTTATGCAAGTTGTTCTTTAGTTCTTTTTTGCTCAAGTATGAGTTTTTCTTAAGTTCTTGATTATGTAAATCAGTAGCAGTTTTATTTTAATAAAAATTTCCACCTATCTAGCTAAATATCTTGCTAGTTTTAAATAGAGCTCTCAGTCAGTGTTAGGAGATTGTGCATGCTGTCTGCGTGCTCTGAACGCAGTATACACCACTATATCCACCTATCTAGCTAAATATATTGCTCGTTTTAAATAGAGCTCTCAGTCAGTGTTAGGAGATTGTGCATGCTGTCTGCGTGCTCTGAACGCAGTATACACTGCTATATCCACCTATCTAGCTAAATATCTTGCTCGTTTTAAATAGAGCTCTCAGTCAGTGTTAGGCCGCGTACACACGGGCGGACTGTTCGCCCAACTTTGTCCGCTGAACAGTGTTTGGGCGGACAGTCCGCTCGTGTGTGGGCTTTCAGCGGACAGTTTCAGCGGACAGTTGGACGGACAAGGTTTTTCGGAAATTCCGTAAAACTGTCCGCTGAAACCTTGTTTCAGCGAACAGTCCGCCCGTGTGTAGGCTTGTTCGTCAAACAAAGTTGCGCGCATGCTCAGAAAGGATTTTCACGCCGAAAGCTATAATGCAGTGTATAGGACGTCGTATTTTTCGTCCCGTCGTACGTGCCGTTCACGTCATCGCGCGCGGTTTCAGCAAACTGTTCGTCCGTCGTGTGTGGCCATGTCCGTCCATGCTAAGTTTGAGCGGACTGTTTGCCGAAACTGTTGGAAGGACAAAGTTGGGCGAACAGTCCGCGCGTGTGTACGCGGCCTTAGGAGATTGTGCATGCTGTCTGCGTGCTCTGAACGCAGTATACACTGCTATATCCACCTATCTAGCTAAATATCTTGCTCGTTTTAAATAGAGCTCTCAGTCAGTGTTAGGAGATTGTGCATGCTGTCTGCGTGCTCTGAACGCAGTATACACCGCTATATCCACCTATCTAGCTAAATATCTTGCTCGTTTTAAATAGAGCTCTCAGTCAGTGTTAGGAGATTGTGCATGCTGTCTGCGTGCTCTGAACGCAGTATACACCGCTATATCCACCTATCTAGCTAAATATCTTGCTCGTTTTAAATAGAGCTCTCAGTCAGTGTTAGGAGATTGTGCATGCTGTCTGCGTGCTCTGAACGCAGTATACACCGCTATATCCACCTATCTAGCTAAATATCTTGCTCGTTTTAAATAGAGCTCTCAGTCAGTGTTAGGAGATTGTGCATGCTGTCTGCGTGCTCTGAACGCAGTATACACCGCTATATCCACCTATCTAGCTAAATATCTTGCTCGTTTTAAATAGAGCTCTCAGTCAGTGTTAGGAGATTGTGCATGCTGTCTGCGTGCTCTGAACGCAGTATACACCGCTATATCCACCTATCTAGCTAAATATCTTGCTCGTTTTAAATAAAGCTCTCAGTCAGAGTTAGGAGATTGTGCATGCTGTCTGCGTGCTCTGAACGCAGTATACACCCCTATATTCACCTATCTAGCTAAATATCTTGCTTGTTTTAAATAGAGCTCTCAGTCAGTGTTAGGAGATTGTGCATGCTGTCTGCGTGCTCTGAACGCAGTATACACTGCTATATCCACCTATCTAGCTAAATATCTTGCTCGTTTTAAATAGAGCTCTCAGTCAGTGTTAGGAGATTGTGCATGCTGTCTGCGTGCTCTGAACGCAGTATACACCGCTATATCCACCTATCTAGCTAAATATCTTGCTCGTTTTAAATAGAGCTTTCAGTCAGTGTTAGGAGATTGTGCGTGCTGTCTGCGTGCTCTGATCTCTGAGGACTTCCAGTGTGGTGGAGAAAGAGAGGGAGCTGATGACTTCAGTCAGCCCAGGCCAGGTGCCTGTTTCTCAGCCTAATGAAGGACGTGGAGCCCCTAAGCTCCTGGAGCTCGTCAAGGAGGAGAGGTTGTTTTTGGAGAACCAGCTGGATCTTGCAGATTGGTCTCTGAGACAGCCAGGAGAGGATGCAGAGAAATCTGCAGACAGAAGAAAGAAAGCTAAAAGCTTAATTGTGAAGGCTTCCCGCAGCTACTGCGAGAAAATGAAGGTCCTGGCGGAGCTAAGGAACCGGAGAGACAGATCGGGTGTTGTAAAGAGACAAGAGTATAAGACGGTGATAGACGGATTGAAGAAGCAGTGCGGCATGTTGGGTGAGCTGTTATCCAACCTGATTGACAGTGCTTCTGGTGAGAAAGACTTTCTATCTAATGTAGACAAAGCGATGAGAATTGCGTGTGACGAGGGGACCCAGGCGGGGAGACGCCGTAGACTGTATCCAGCCTCGAACACAACGCAAGAGGAGGAAATGGCGGGTCCCTCTGAGGTGGCCACCCGTGAAGAGACAGAAAAAGTGGTGGAAGGAAAGATAGATGGTGAGAAACCAGTGAGAAAGACTGTGGGTGAGGGAAAGCCATTGACCTGCAAAGAGACAGTTCCAGTGAATAAAGGTACAGAGAAACCTGGAAAAGTAAAAAGTGTCTCTAAAGACAAAACTGCTGACTCCAGTAATCTTACAGAGGGGTCAGGTAAGCCTAAGGGTTGCCAGCCTATGAACGAGGCTGTGTCCCATGAAGGCAGGTTAGACCCCAATGATGTAAGAAGGAAGCAACAAAGAGACAATAAAGAGAAGAAAAATACCAAGGAGAAGAAGATTCCAGTGGTTCAGCTGGCTAGGCTAGAGAAAATGGACTTACCAACACAGTCCCCAATGATCCCAGCTGACAGTTGCAAGCAGGGCGTGCCGTCAGTTGCGTTGTCGGCCGCCACTGCCGCAAGTCGGTCTCAGGGTAAGGGAGCCGGGGTGTGTGAGGAGGATGGGAAGAGTCTGGCCAGCTTGGCTGCCGCTGTGGGGAGCGGTATAGTATCAGCCGGCGGCATGGCATCTATTGACTCAGCAATGGCGGCCGTTAGCAAAAAAACGCCGTCCTCCCGCGGGAGGAGGGGCGGTGCTTCGGGTCGAGAGGCCAATGGTAATGTAACAGAAGGGGATGACGCACTTCCGGTGCGCGGGTTGGCTTCCGGCGGGGTTGGCCCGCGACCGGAAGTGACGATGGCGGAACCGGAAGTAGGCCGCGAAGGACACATCCAGTCGGTGACTACTACGATTTCGGGCCCTCCTTCCGGTCAGGGAAATATCAATGAAAATACTTGCATTGTAATATCAAATAATGTAGAGCCAGGTCAAGTTACAAGTGCCTGGGGTGACTGCCCAATGGGTGAGTTGGATGGGGAGAACCCCGCAATGGCATATATTCGTGGCTTAGAGGGATCCCAGCAGGAACAGGGCCAGGTGTTGGTGGATTCCTGCGGGGCCCATATGGAGGTAGAATGGCAGGAAGCTTTGGAAGCCTTGCTTTACAGCTCTGAGGATGAGACTTGTCCTAAGGTTCAGGCTGGGGTAAACAATGTGGGGAATGTGACTTCTCATGCTGGGAGTGGGGGGGCTGCTCCTCATGTTGTACCCCCAGTGTCTGTGGCAGAGGCTCCTCCTCCGGGGCCCGTGCTAAGGGGGACACCGGAGGTAAGGTTGCTGACGGCACTTGGTGAGAGGCGTTCCTACGCCAATGTGGCCGGGTCTAGTGTGCCTCTGGACCACCTGTACCACCAGTTTGGGGCCAGTAATTTTCGGGTACCCCCGACTGGTCAGACCCCTGGGGCCAATACTTGGTCTAGGGGGACAGGTGGTCCGGAGCGCAAGCGTAGGAACGTAGTCCAGCTGAGGTGGGAAGGTGAAGGTCAGTGCCCCACGAGGGGTCAGGTGGTCGACATGGTCCTGGCATTGGGGTTCAGGGTGGCTGAGCTATTTGCTGTAATCCACCCAGCTGGCTCCCCTGACTTTGATGTCAGTTTCACCAATGCTGTGACCATGGAGCGTTTTATAACTGCTTTTGGGTTGGTTAAAGGGGCTGATCCCTGGAAAGGGTTCCGTCTGATCCCTCTGAGTAGGCAGGAGGAGATCAAAAACCTGACGGTGTTAGTGAGGAACGAGAGCCTGCCCCCAGAGGACATAGCAACTTGGCTGGGAAGACACGGCCAGTTGCAGTGTCCTCTAAATAAATGCTTAGACGAGCGTGGGGTATGGACTGGAGCATGGAATACCAGGATTCGCTTGAAAAGATCTGGCAACACGGTTGCGCATGTCCCAGGGAGTGCTTTCCTGGGACGGGATAGAATCCTGGTGTTCTACCCAGGCCAGCCCCGTAGGTGTTTTAGGTGTGGGTGCCCAACCCACATGAGTGCAGATTGCACAGTTGTGCGCTGCACTAAGTGTAATAGGTTTGGACACTCAGGTGACACGTGTGGGTTGATCTGCTGTAACCTTTGTGGTCAAATGGGGCATCCCTTTAGCAGATGCCCCAGGGCCTACAGGGGTGAAGCTGCGGCGGGTGGTGGGCCAGGTAGGGATGGTGTACCTCCTCCTGCTGAGCAGAGTTCTGAAAGGGAAAGGCAGGATAGTGCTCCTGCAGCGGAGCCACAGGGTGCGCCTCGAACCCAAAGGGCAAGTAGGGCCCCTCAAAGAGAGAAGGGGACACGGCCTGCAGAGGCTACCCAGGCCCCTGTCACTGAAGCTCAGGTGTCAGGTCCAGATATTAGTCAGGCGGAGGAAGTTGGGCCTCCCCTTCCGGGTGGGGGGGGGGCACAAGGTTCTAGTCCCCAAGTTTCTGTTCCCACTCCCCTTCCTCGGAGATGTAGGCCGGGCAGGCGTCTGGTCACTGTCTCCTCGTCCGAGTCTTCGGCTGGGGATGATAGGTCTGGGGAGGAGGAGATGGAAGTCTCGGTTAAGGGGGCTCAGAAACACCCAAAAGAGGTATCGGATGAAGAGGATGAAGTGGCTTGGGTCACAATTAGGAAAAAGCAGGGGAAGAAGAAGAAAAAGAAGGCCCCGCCACCTGAGGTGGATCCTGGGCCACCAGCAGGGCCTAGCAGTAGAGGTGATGCTCTGCTTATAAATTTTTCTTCTGGGGAAGAGGAGGGGGAAATTGACATGTAAATATTGTTTTTTCTCCTTTTTTGACTGTATAGTTTATTGTTGTTAGTTGTTTTGTAAAGTGAATGTAAACTGATATTTGTTTTGTTATGTTAAGCTTTTAATTCGGTAGCAGTTTACTAAAATAAAAAATATCCACCTATCTAGCTAAATATCTTGCTTGTTTTAAATAGAGCTCTCAGTCAGTGTTAGGAGATTGTGCATGCTGTCTGCGTGCTCTGAACACAGTATACACCGCTATATCCACCTATCTAGCTAAATATCTTGCTCGTTTTAAATAGAGCTCTCAGTCAGTGTTAGGAGCTTGTGCGTGCTGGCTGCGTGCTCTGATCTCTGAGGACTTCCAGAGTGGTGGAGGAGGAGAGGGAGCTGATGGCGTCGGTCAGCCCAGGCCAGGAGCCTGTTCCTCGGCCTGAGGAAAAGCGTGGAGCCCTGAAGCTCCTGGAGTTCGTTGAGGAGGAGAGGCTGTACTTGGAAAACCAGCTTGACTTGGTTGACTGGTCTCTGAGACAGCCAGGAGAAGACGTGGAGAAATCTACGGAGAGGAAAAGAAAAGCCAAGAGCTTAATGGTAAAGGCTTCTCGCTGTTACTGCGAGAAAATGAAAGTTTTGGCCGAGCTGAGGAATAGACGCGACAGATCAGGTATCAAGAAGAGAACAGAATTCAAACCTGTCATAGATGGACTGAAAGAGCAGTGTAACATGCTTGGTGAGCTTTTATCAAATCTAATTGAAAGTGCCTCAAGCGAAAAGGACTTTCTGTTGAATATAGAAAAAGTTATGAGAGTGGCGTGCGATGAAGGCTCTCAAGCGGTAAGACGCCGCAACCAGCGTCTATCACAGGCGGCGGAGCCCATGAGAGAGGCGGAGGAACCCACAAGTGAGAGTGCACAGACAGTGCAAGGGATTATTGAGACCCTTCGTGTGGCTAATAAGGAAGGTTCCCAGGCCGTGAGAAGACGTGGTCTTTCCCAGGCGGCGGAGGACAAAAGCAGTAAGGTAGACCCGGCTATGGAGGAAGAAACCCCACTGGGTGATAGGGAGCCAGCGGCCATTACAGCCAAAGCCCATGGTTCAGATGAAGGAAAGAAGGACTTGGATAGTGCCTCAGCAATGGAGGTGGTAGCTCCAGAGACTGGCGGTGAGGTGATGGACTTAGAAGGGGATGTTGTGGAGGGTGCCTCTGTGTCATCTGTACCCCTACCTGTCAGTAAGGTGGGTGATGGTGTAAAAAACAGGGTGCCTGAGGATACAGCAAATGACCCAAAGTGTATACAAAAAACCCCGATTGTGAAGATCCCCAAGTTGAAGGATGGAAAGAAGATTAAAGGAAAAAAGGACTTACCTGTAAATGCCCCGGTGAGCCTTGGAGTCAGCTGTGAGCAGGATGTGCCGTCAGCAGAGATGTCGGCCATCACTGCTGTAAATCAGTCTCAAGGTGAGGGGAAGACCAAAGCTGGGAAATCCTGCTCGGACTGTTTAGTGGTGCCTAAGCGGGTTGTTATCGGTATTCCTGCAATGGCGGAGGGTGGGAGAAGCACGCCGTCTTCCCGGAAGGCAGGGGGTGTTTCTAGCAAGATTCAACCCAATCAGATGGTGAATTCCGGGAATGGCGCGAAAGAAGGGGGAGGAGCCTCGGTGGAGGTTGCCGAGCGTCACTTCCGGGCCGCGATTCCCGCGGTTTCCGGGAGTGGCGCGCCGGATGTGGGCGGAGTTCCGGCGGAGGTGGTCACGCGTCACTTCCGGTCCGCGTCCTCCGCGGCTTCCGGTTCTCGGGCCTCTGCCGATGCGGGAAAGGAGTCTGGATCATCGGCTGGTGATTCTTTATGTCCAGCGCAGAATGTGGCTTGGGGGGACTGCCCTATGGAGCCTTTGGGTGAGAATGATCCGGCACTAGCCTTTATTCGTAGTTTGGAGGGTTCTCAGAAGGAGGAAGTTAGAGTGGACTCCTGTGGGGCCCATATGGAGTTAAGTGAAGGGTGGTCTGAGGACTGGGATGTGCTTCTGGCAGGACAGGCTCAGGGTGCTTCTGCTGGTGGAAGGGAGCCTCCTGGGTCCTTGGTCCAGCCTAAGGGTAATAGCAAGAGAGTCCCAGGGAAGGATGCTGTTGGTGCGACACCTGTGGCGGCTGCGCCGGTTCCTGCCCCGAGGTCCGTCCCTGGGCGGGTTCTGCAGGGGTCGCCGGAGGTCAAGCTCCTGACAGCATTGGGCGAACGGCGTTCATATGCCAATGTGGCAGGATCTGTGGCGCCGCTCGGCCCAATATATGAACAGTTTGGGGCGGGAAATTTCCGGGTCCCTCCGGCAGACCAGTTCTCCGGGGCCAATTCATGGTCACGGGGGACTGGGGGACCGGAAAGAAAACGCCGAAATGTGGTTCAATTGAGGTGGGAGGGAGAGGGTCAGTGCCCTAGTAGGGGGCAGGTGGTGGACATGGTGATCTCCTTAGGTATCAAGGTCGCGGAAATCTTTGCGGTGATTCATCCCGCGGGGTCCCGCGACTTTGATATCAGTTTTGTAAGCGTGGTTATTATGGAATTGTTTATAACCACCTTTGGGCTTATTAGCGGTACAGATCCCTGGAAAGGGTTTAAGGTCTTCCCAATAAGTAGACAGGAAGAGGTTAAAAGTATTACTGTCCTGGTGCGCAACGAAAGTCTGCCACCAGAAGACATTAGTACTTGGTTGAGCAGGCACGGCCAACTGCAGGGCCCGCTGAGAAAGGGGTTGGATGAGCGCGGGGTGTGGACCGGGGCTTGGAATGCCAGAATGAGGTTAAGGAGGCAAGGTAACACCGTTGCCCACATCCCGGGTAGTGCCTTTATAGGCAGGGATCGTATTCTGGTATTCTATCCCGGTCAGCCCCGCCGCTGTTTCCGGTGCGGGTGCCCAACCCATCTCAGTGCGGACTGCACGGTGGTGCGTTGTGCCAAATGTAATAAGTTTGGTCATTTTAGCGAGTCCTGTGGGCTCATTCAATGTAATTTGTGTGGGCTGATGGGGCATCCATTCAGCAGGTGCCCTAGGGCCCATAGGGAGAGGCCCCCGGGACCTGCTGATGTCCCTGCTCCCGGGGAGGTCCCGTGTCCCAGTGGTGTCCCACCTGCGGGCGCTGCCTCATCTGCTGGGGGCGCGCCTGCGGAAGGTGGCGGATGCCCTGGGGGAGAGGTTCCTTCAAGTAAAGTGCCTCCTCCGGGTAAAGTACCCCCTCCCTCTTCTGGTGTTTCTAAGGTTGGGGACCCCTCTCCTGCTGTTCCTGCCGCCGGTGTGGCTCCTGGAGGGAAGGTGGCGGCCCGAAGGGAGCGGAGTCTGGTGGGGGAGAGGCAGGGAAGGGTTACTGGGAGAAGAGGAGTAAGACAAAAACCTGTGTGTGCAAGTCTTTCTAGGAGTAGGAGCCCTCTCAGGTCCCCTAGTCCTGTACCCCCCTCCCCGCCTCCTGGGCCTTCTGTGGTAGTGAGGGAGTCCTCGGGCTCATCTATGTCTGATGATGAGCAGGGGTCCGATACGGGAGATAGTGAGGAGGTTGGGGTACCCCAACATGGTCAAGAGTCCAAGGTGGTGGCAGAGGGTTCAAAGAGCCCGGTGCTGGGTAATAAGGGTGGCATTGGAAAAAAAAAGAAGAAAAAGTTGAAGGAACGTAGTAAGTGGGATAAAATTCTTGAAAACTTAACTGATGCTCAGTTTCGGGAGTTAATAACCCCTTACTCTTCCGGGGCAGAGTGCTGAAAACACATAAGAAGTTTGGTTAAGTTGTTTATTGGTCTAGTTTTCTGTGTTTGTTTATGATGTAATTTCATAGTTTGAAATGTTATATTTGTTAATATGGTAGCAGTTTCCTGGAAATAAAAACTTCCACCTATCTAGCTAAATATCTTGCTCGTTTTAAATAGAGCTCTCAGTCAGTGTTAGGAGATTGTGCATGCTGTCTGCGTGCTCTGAACGCAGTATACACCGCTATATCCACCTATCTAGCTAAATATCTTGCTCGTTTTAAATAGAGCTCTCAGTCAGTGTTAGGAGATTGTGCATGCTGTCTGCGTGCTCTGAACGCAGTATACACCGCTATATCCACCTATCTAGCTAAATATCTTGCTCGTTTTAAATAGAGCTCTCAGTCAGTGTTAGGAGATTGTGCATGCTGTCTGCGTGCTCTGAACGCAGTATACACCGCTATATCCACCTATCTAGCTAAATATCTTGCTCGTTTTAAATAGAGCTCTCAGTCAGTGTTAGGAGATTGTGCATGCTGTCTGCGTGCTCTGAACGCAGTATACACCGCTATATCCACCTATCTAGCTAAATATCTTGCTCGTTTTAAATAAAGCTCTCAGTCAGTGTTAGGAGATTGTGCATGCTGTCTGCGTGCTCTGAACGCAGTATACACCCCTATATTCACCTATCTAGCTAAATATCTTGCTTGTTTTAAATAGAGCTCTCAGTTAGTGTTAGGAGATTGCGCATGCTGTCTGCGTGCTCTGAACGCAGTATACACTGCTATATCCACCTATCTAGCTAAATATCTTGCTCGTTTTAAATAGAGCTCTCAGTCAGTGTTAGGAGATTGTGCATGCTGTCTGCGTGCTCTGAACGCAGTATACACCGCTATATCCACCTATCTAGCTAAATATCTTGCTCGTTTTAAATAGAGCTCTCAGTCAGTGTTAGGAGATTGTGCATGCTGTCTGCGTGCTCTGAACACAGTATACACCGCTATATCCACCTATCTAGCTAAATATCTTGCTAGTTTTAAATAGAGCTCTCAGTCAGTATTAGGAGATTGTGCATGCTGTCTGCGTGCTCTGAACGCAGTATACACCGCTATATCCACCTATCTAGCTAAATATCTTGCTCGTTTTAAATAGAGCTCTCAGTCAGTGTTAGGAGATTGTGCATGCTGTCTGCGTGCTCTGAATGCAGTATACACCGCTATATCCACCTATCTAGCTAAATATCTTGCTCGTTTTAAATAGAGCTCTCAGTCAGTTTTAGGAGATTGTGCGTGCTGTCTGCGTGCTCTGAAAAAGACGGACGGCAAAACAAATTATACAGGGGTGATAACCCTTCCCTATGTTTTCCAAAAAGCTTAAAAATAGTTTTTTTGACTGGAGCTACACTTTAAAAATGTACCAGTTGAAAATTACAAACCGATTCAACTTAATACAACAAACCTACACAGTCCCTCTCTTGTTTGCACCGCCTGTATACTGCTGTTCTGAGTATATAGGGCCTGGGGGCCACACGTATTTTCTTTTTTTAATAGGGGTACGGGGTTCCCCTTAATATGTGTACAAGACCCAAAGGGGCTGGTAATGGGTAGGGAGGGCTACCCATGCCATTTTTCTCAATGATTTTCAACCATATTGCAGGAACCAGATATAACATTAAAACGGCAAGCAGCTTTAAATGACATTATTTCCGTTAAATGTCATTTTGTGCAGGGACTGTTCTAAACACCGGAAACACGTGGGACTTCACAGGCATACTACAGACACCCCCCAGGCACCATATTTAAAGGAATATTTCACTTTTTTTTTCATTTTAATCGTCATTAAAATCAGTGCTCCCGCCAAAACGGCCATTTTTAAAAGTTTTTTTTGCAGTGACCCATGTCCCCTGGGGCAGGAGCCAGGTCCCCAAACCCTTTTTAGGACAGTATCTTGCATATTAGCTGTTAAAATTAACACTTTTAATTTCGAACGTTCGAGTCCCATAGACTTCAATGGGGTTCTAACGTTCGTACGAATTTGGGGTCCGTTTGAAAGTTCTGGTGCGAACCGAACCGGGGGGTGTTTGGCTCATCCCTAAGTGGTGGCAGATGGCTACAAATAATTAGGACAAAAGGTAATAAAATCATCATTCACTGTGTCCTTTGATTTCAGGAATCAGTGACGCCACAGAATCCAGAAGGAACTCTTTTTTTACAAGTAAAATCTTAGGTGTTGCTCATACCAGGAGTTAAATTGTGTAACATATTTTCAACCTAATTTCTTTAGGAGCAATAAAAAAATCCAACAAATCAGCATACACTTAGTAACTACAATATTTTTGCTAACTAATGCATTGATTTGGTTCTGACTTGGTTTTGGTGAGTCTCATTTCTACAAATGCTGTTTTAAATAATGCAGACTAAATGTACAGAGCCTAGTTTACACATCTACAATTTCTAAAGAATGGTTGCCTAGCAATATATGTAGATCATTGAAAGTACATTCTGTTATCTAGTTTCAAAATGTGCAGATCCTGCTTTACTGAATAATAAGTGCACAACGCTGAAGTTTTATTCAATATAAATTAGACATTTTCTACTCCTATAATGGATTCTGGGGTAACCCCGTATGATCTTGTCACTTATATAATCTTAAATCTCTTGGGTTATTCCTAGTACTTTAAACTGAATACGGTTATAGTTCATATTTAAAATTCAGTTCTGGAATAATTTTAAAAATGTTATGTCTACAGCAATATGGAGAAGTTGGCATTCCCTTTTATTCTTCCCACTCTCTATTGAGATACTGGTGTTATGTTGCATCATTCTCCTCTGGCCAGCAGGGGGAGTGCCAAGCAAGCCATAGACTTCTATGCAGAACGCGGAGAATCCTGAGGTTTGTAGTTTGAGAAGCCAATTGACTCCTTACACTACAGATACAAATAGACAATGTGCAGTAGGAAGAGCGAGAGATAATTTTCATTAAACTGCCAGGAAAGTTCTTCCTTTCTGAGGGAGTTAGAGAGAAAGCACCTCTGTGTAAATATTACCTGCCAGTGGGAGACCATACCAGATGAGATCCAAGCTTGAGACTGGGAGTGAGGACACCCAGGGCAAAGCAGCACTGCCCACATCACATTACCTGCATTGCTTTTGAAGGGAGACTAGAACATCCACTAACCCTCTATTTCCCACTGCTGATCACCAAAAATCTTTGAGGAGAGACCGAGTGGGCCCCCCTTCTACAGCAAGAGAAAGCTACAGCATCCTGGGGACTGGGGACAGGGCTATTCACCTATTGCTAATATTGCTTGCAAGGACCGAGCTACTGAGAGCATGACCCCAAGTATACCCAATCCATACTGCACTTATACTGCATTCTATATGTAGCACCCTGATCTCTAGGCAGGGTTGCTCCTAAATTTACCTGCCAGGTATCATTGCCTTAGCCAATTGTGAGGGATCGATTGATTTCACCCTAAGTCTGGAATTGCTGCACTTCTCTCTTCTGTCACTAGATGGCCAGGTATCTGTTGACATTAGATAAGACAAGGGCATTGCAAGGACAGATTAGGAATGGATAGGGTATCTCAGCCAATAGGCAGGGATTTTCTTGGGTCCCTTGGTCATCTGGGAGAGCCTATTTATTTGGGTGAGGTCAGGTGATTGGGGTTCTGTACCACCTGGATGGGTGTTTGGGTGGACTTGTGTTGTGCTGCCCAGGCTGCTAGGCCAGAGCTTGGGCCTATCATGGGCACATCTGGCTGCTAGGCTGTCTGAGGTCCTATCCAAAAGCAAAAGAGCAGCGTAGGGTTGGGATTGCGGCTTGCAGTCCAACAAGAAGAAACCTGTCGTGGTCAGATGTAGAGGGGAAGCTGTCACCACTAAGGGACCAACCACCAACAGGGACCACAGTGAGTCACTGAAGCAAGTACCGGAGCAGTTTTCTCACCAACCAGAGACGGTGAAGAATCTGGAAACTTCAGCAGGTGTCAAGCCAGTGACCCAGCCAGTGTGGTGACTCTTGTGGAGGCCTACTCACCCCCGGCAGCCTCCTCAAAGAAAAAGGCCTCAAAAAAAGCCAATAACTCCCAAAATAATGGATACCCTACTGGCCAGAACTCTTATCCCCTACCCCATCATCTTGTAGCCTGGCCAAGACAAAACCCAGGCTGGATGGCACTGGATTGAGCTTGGCAGTGAGACCAGCCTCAGATTTAGGGCAAGACATGAGGGAACTGCCAGAGTCAATAGAATATTTTCCCACACAAAATCAACCTCTGCTGGACATGGTTCTAAAAGACAGGCTTTTGTCCTTGCTGAGCACAATTCAATCCAATATGGCTGTGTGTATACACCGATTTAATAAAGACATACAAGAAGTGGGAAATAGAGTGGATCACATTGAGGCAAAAATGGAAGAATACACTTCCACCATAAATGATCTGGTCGATGCCCATGATAAGAGGGAAGGTGAAAATGAATGGATTAAAGCAAAGCTAGCAGATATGGAGGACAGGTCCAAAAGCAACAATCTGAAAATAAGGGGGGTCCCTGAATCATTGCAACAATCTGACCTGAGCCTCTATGCAGCTACTATGTTTAAATCTCTCCTAACAAGTCTCACAGACTTAGACGTCACTATCGACAGGATTCACCGCTTGCCTTAGCCATCTCATCTGTCAGACCAAATACAGAGAGATGTACTCCTTCATTTGCATTTCTTTCATGTTACAGAGCATCTTAGGTCAATTATGAGGAAACAGGAACAAATTCCATCACAATACCAAAGCTTGCAATTTTTTGCTGATCTCTTGCAATATACATTACAAAAGAGGAAAAGCTTAAACACTGTGACCAAAGTTTTGCGCAATCACAAAATTGCATACAGATGGGGCTATCCAATGAAAATTTCCATCACCAAAGATAATCATAGCTACAAAGTGACATCCCTGGAAAAGGGGATTGTTCTCCTGAAAGAATGGGATATCCTTGCTGATCCAGACAATGATATTACCTCTACCAGCACTCCACGTCAACTTGAACAGGAGTGGAAAAAAGTAACCTCAAAAAATGCCAAATCTCATGCATAAAGGAGGGCGGGATGGTCTTTATCAACCCTTATTCCCTGAGTAAAATGTGACAGAGTCTAAATAATTGAACTTATCCCCCAGTTGTACCTAAAAGCAGAATGCTGTCCTTGGGTGATCCTCAACCACTATGCTTTTTGCACCAAGTATAGTGCGTTTTGATGTTTTATATGTAACAATGTTTTTTTATTTTTTATCTCTGTTTTATTCTCTAGTTTTTTGGATGGAGGTGGTGCCAAGAACACAGAGAGGTTTCTCAGTCCCTAATGGACCACAACATGAATATCTACAATGTGGTTTTCTCTTGGACCAATCAGGAACTATACCATGCACTGTGAGTACTGTACCAAATTTCTTAATTGGGGAACTCTATCACTGATCAGGGCCTCAATTGCAACTGCTAAAAAGAGCTCAAGCGGTATAAGGGGGAACTCTTACCTTTCACAAGCATAGATCCTACTTATAAGTCATGACATTTACTATATTGTTCATCAACACCAAAGGGCTTAACCACCCTTTGAAACGTAAGTCTTTTATGTGCTCAGGAGACTCACTTCTGCAAACAAGCCCCACCAAAGTGCTCACATATAAACTTTCCTTATGTGTTTACCGCTAATGCAGATTCCAAAACCAAAGGCATTCTTATAGCCATCAGAGATTCTGTGACATTTACATTGCACAACGAAATACCAGATCCTTGCTGCAGATTCCTGATATTGTAATGTGACTTAAACTCCACTACCTATACGATAGTAAATGTTTACCCTCCCAACAATCACCAAGTTCGTTTCTTCAAGAAATTAATAAAAAAGATCAGATCATTTCAAAAAGGTCTACTTATAGTTTATGGAGGCTTCAACGCCACCCCAGATCCTACAATAGACTCTACATCCAAGACTAAACTCCATAGTCCAATGCTTCTACCATCTTTCCACAAACAAAATGTATATGATGCCTGGTGGTGCCTATACACCAGTGAAAAAGATTTTACTTTTTTTCTCCACCTCATCGGATTTACACTAGGATAGACTTTTTCTTAATTGACCAGCAAGTTCTGCTTCAAACCAAATCCACTGTTATAAATTTGATAACGTGGTCTGACCACTCTTCCATAGTCCTATCTATAGCAGACTCGGTTTCCTCCAATCTGATTCCAGTGTGGAGAGTCAACACATTTCTACTGCAACAAAAGGAGACAAAGGAGAAGATCCGTATTCATTTGAAAGATTTTTTTAATGATAATGCAGGCTCAGTAAAAAAAACAGATTATATTGTGGAATGCCCATAAAGTATTCATAAGGGCCATCTTTATTCGTTTGAAGGCAAAAGCTAAGAGGCAGAGGCAGAGGCAGAAGCGATTTACTGAAGTATTGCATCAAAAATTGTAATTACATGCCCCTGTTAAACAAGGGCAGAAATTGGGCCTTGGGTGGTGGTGGTTCCACAACACTGTAACCACTCACAGATACTCTTGTTGGGCACAGGAATGGGCCCTGCATTGAAATATGTCAAACATTTTAATTACATGCCTCTGTTAAACAGGTGCAGAAAAATTGGGTCTTAGGTGGTGGTGCCCTAAACCCAAAATATTGTTGGAAGCTAGCACCAAGCATCAAAATTTTGGTGGAATAGGATAGGAAGCATAGGCAGTCTTCAAGGGATCCCGCATCCACAGGAAATTCAATCAGTTACATCAGCATCAGGTGCTTGATAGCTGCTGATCCAAGACTGATTCATTTTTATAAATGTGAGCCTATCAACAGAGTCTGTGGACAGGCACACTCTTTGATCCATTAAAAACTCTCCAGCAGCACTGAATGTGCATTCAGAAAGCACGCTGGATGAAGGACAGGCCAGTAGCTCAATTGCATATTGAGCAAGTTCTGGCCAGTGGTCCATCCTCAAGACCCAGTAACCCAGTGGATGCTCTGTTGGAAAGGTCTCCAACTCTGCTCTTGCCCCTAGATATTCATGCACCATATAATGCAGACACTGGTGATGGTTGCTTGAACTGATCAGACCTTGGTGCTGAGGACTGAAAAATTGTTTAAAGGCATTGGTCAGCCGACCACCTTCTCCACTGCTCTTCCTCTGAGTGAAGGAAGCCTCAGCAACACATTGTCCAGCACCAGAAAAATGGCAACCTCCCAGGGTCTGGAAATGTGTTGCACAGACTTTTCTTCAAGGCCTCCTGAACATGTTTCAGCCTCTGTTCCCTCTGCAAAGGCAAGATGAGTTCTGCAACCTTACCCTTGTAACGTGAATCAAGAACGGTTGCCAGCCAGTCAACTTGATACCATGAATCCTAGGGTCCTTTTGTAGGCTTTGCAGAATCAGGGAGGCCATGCAGCATAAGTTTGCAGAGACATTTGATTTTGAGTCCTCCGGGTCACTAAGGATCACATGATCCATAATTACCTCTTCCCAGCCACGTACAACTCTTTGGGTTTCTGGGAACTGAAAACCATCCCTTGAAGACTGCTACTGAGTGTTATCCTCTACATCCATGCTGACACAATTCTCCTCCTCCTCCTCTTCTTCCTGTGTGTTTGGCGGGCCTGCAGGAATGCTATGCGGATAAAGAGGGCCTTGAAAGGAAAGGAAGTCCTCCTCTTCCTTCCACGTTCTGCCTCAAGTGCCCTGTCCATGATTTCACCAAGTGTGTGCTCCAGCAGGAAGACTAGAGGGACAGTGTCACTGATACATGCATTGTTGATGCTCACCATCCTTGTGGCCTCCTCAAATGGTGACAGGACAGTGCATGCATCCTTGATCAGTAGCCACTGGCGTGGTAAAAAGAAGCCAAGCTCCCCTGACCTTGTTCTGGTGCCATACTCTGACAGGTACTCATTGATGGCCCTCTGGTGTGTGTGCAGCCACTGCAGCATTGCCAACATTGAGTTCCACCTGGTGGGCATGTCACAAATGAGGCGGTTGATGGGCAGGTTGCATTCCCTTTGAATGTCAGCCAGCCAAGCACTGGCATTGTATGACCGGCGGAAATGACCACAGACTTTTCTGGCGTGACTCAGGAGATCCTGTAAGCCTGGGTACCTGCTCAAGAAACACTTCACCACCAAATTCAGGACATGTGTCAAACGTGGAACATGGGTCAAGTGTCCCTGTCGGAGGGCGGAGGGAGGGTTGGTGCCATTGTCGCATACAACCATTTCTGGCTGAAGCTGGTGTGGCATCAACCACCTCTGAGCCTGCCCCTGCAGAGCTGACAGAATCTCTGCCTCAGTGTGGCTCCTGTCCCCTAGACAGACAAACTCAATCACCGCATGGCATCTTTAAGCCTGACTGCTTGCGTAGCCTCTTGAACACTTACGGAGCACCGCTGGTTCAGAGGTCAAATCTGCAGAAGAGGCCATAGAGGAACAAGAAGAGGAGGAGGTGGAGGAGAAAGCTGTGGCAGAATCACCACTAGTATTTTGGAGGCATTGTGGCGGAACAAGCTCCAACAACACTGAGCCCTGTCCTGCATCCTTCCCAGCTGCCAGCAGAGTTACCCAGTGCACCGTGAAGAAAAGGTAATGTCCCGACTAGGGATGAGCCGAACACCCCCCTGTTCGGTTCGCACCAGAACCTGCGAACAGACCTAAACTTCGTGTGAACTTTAGAACCCTATTAAAGTCTATGGGACTCGAACGTTCACAATCTAAAGTGCTCATTTTAAAGGGTAATATGCAAGTTACTGTCCTAAAAAGTGTTTGGGGACCCGGGTCCTGCCCCAGGGGACATGGATCAATGCAAAAAAAAGTTTTAAAAACGGCCGTTTTTTCAGGAGCAGTGATTTTAATAATGATTAAAGTGAAACAATAAAAGTGTAATATTCCTTTAAATTTCGTAGCTGGGGGGTATCTATAGTATGCCTGTGAAGGGGCGCATGTTTCTGGTGCTTAGAACTGTCGCTGCACAAAGTGTCATTTGTGCAGGAAAAAAAGTCTTTTAAAATCACTTGCGGCTAAATTGTCGGGTCTCCGTAATACAGAGAACACTCAATGAGTGTTCTCTGTATTAGCCGACAATTCATTCATTCATTGATTAAAAAAAAAAAAAAAAAAGCGTGGGGGTTCCCCTAAATTCAATTACCAGGCCCTTCAGGTCTGACATGGATATTAAGGGGAACCCCGTGACAAATTAAAAAAAAAAATTGACGTGGGGGTCCCCCCAAATATCCATACCAGACCCTTCAGGTCTGATATGGATATTAAGGGGAACCCCACATCAAATTTAAAAAAAAAATTGACGTGGGGGTCCCGCTAAAAATCCATATCAGACCCTTTATCCGAGCACGCAACCTGGCAGGCCGCAGGAAAAGAGGGGGGACGAGAGAGCGGCCCCCCCTTCCTCCTGAACCGTACCAGGCCACATACCCTCAACATTGGGAGGATGCTTTGGGGGTCTGTGACCCCTCAAAGCACCTTGTCCCCATGTTGATAAGGACAAGGGCCTCATCCTCACAACCCTGGCCGTTGGTTGTGAGGGTCTGCGGGCGGGGGGCTTATCAGAATCTGGAAGCCCCCTTTAACAAGGGGACCCCCAGATCCCGCCCCCCCCTGTTTGAAATGGTAAGGGGGTACAAAAGTACCCCTACTATTTCACAAAGAAAGTGTCAAAATGGTTAAATAAGACAAACACTTTTGAAAAATTCCTTTATTAAAAATGAAAAAAAAAAAAAAAAAGATTCCAGCGGTGCTAATCCACTCTTGCTATCCAGCGACGGATCTCCGGGGTCCAGCGATGGATGATCATATCCAGCGACGGGGGAATCTCTCAGTCCAGCGCTGTCCATACATCCTTCTTCTGTCTCCTCTCCGGAGACAATGCAGAGAGCACAGCGCTGACGTTTCTTATATTGGGAGGGCGGGGCCACCCGTCACCTGACCCCGCCCCTCTGATGCTGCAGAGGGAAGCCAGGGGTTCCCCAGTGACGTGTGGATGACCCCGCCCCCTCTGATGTAACGCAGGTTTCCGTTACATCAGAGGGGGCGGGGTCACCCACACGTCACTGGGGAACCCCTGGCTTCCCTCTGCAGCGTCAGAGGGGCGGGGTCAGGTGACGGGTGGCCCCGCCCTCCCAATATAAGAAACGTCAGCGCTGTGCTCTCTGCAGTGTCTCCGGAGAGGAGACAGAAGAAGGATGTATGGACAGCGCTGGACTGAGAGATTCCCCCGTCGCTGGATATGATCATCCATCGCTGGACCCCGGAGATCCGTCGCTGGATAGCAAGAGTGGATTAGCACCACTGGAATCTTTTATTTTATTTTTTTTCATTTTTAATAAAGGAATTTTTCAAAAGTGTGTTTGTCTTATTTAACCATTTTGACACTTTCTTTGTGAAATGGTAGGGGTACTTTTGTACCCCCTTACCATTTCAAACAGGGGGGGGCCGGGATCTGGGGGTCCCCTTGTTAAAGGGGGCTTCCAGATTCTGATAAGCCCCCCGCCCGCAGACCCTCACAACCAACGGCCAGGGTTGTGAGGATGAGGCCCTTGTCCTTATCAACATGGGGACAAGGTGCTTTGAGGGGTCACAGACCCCCAAAGCATCCTCCCAATGTTGAGGGTATGTGGCCTGGTACGGTTCAGGAGGGAGGGGGGGCCGCTCTCTCGTCCCCCCTCTTTTCCTGCGGCCTGCCAGGTTGCGTGCTCGGATAAAGGGTCTGATATGGATTTTTAGGGGGACCCCCACGTCAATTTTTTAGAAAAATTTGATGCGGGGTTCCCCTTAATATCCATATCAGACCTGAAGGGTCTGGTATGGATATTTGGGGGGACCACCACGTCAATTTTTTTTAAAAATTTGACACGGGGTTCCCCTTAATATCCATGTCAGACCTGAAGGGCCTGGTAATTGAATTTAGGGGAACCCCCACGCTTTTTTTTTTTTTTTTTTTTTTAATCAATGAATGAATAAATTGTCGGCTAATACAGAGAACACTCATTGAGTGTTCTCTGTATTACGGAGACCCGACAATTTAGCCGCAAGTGATTTTAAAGGACTTTTTTTCCTGCACAAATGACACTTTGTGCAGCGACAGTTCTAAGCACCAGAAACATGCGCCCCTTCACAGGCATACTATAGATACCCCCCAGCTATGAAATTTAAAGGAATATTACACTTTTATTGTTTCACTTTAATCATTATTAAAATCACTGCTCCTGAAAAAACGGCCGTTTTTAAAACTTTTTTTGCATTGATCCATGTCCCCTGGGGCAGGACCCGGGTCCCCAAACACTTTTTAGGACAGTAATCTGCATATTACCCTTTAAAATGAGCACTTTAGATTTTTCCCATAGACTTGTATAGGGTGTTCCGGCTTTTCGAATTTGCTGCGAACAGCCCAAATTGTTCACTGTTCGCTGAACAGGCGAACAGGCAATGTTCGAGTAGAACATGATTTCGACTCGAACTCGAAGCTCATCCCTAGTCCCGACCCATGCCTGCTGGACCATGAGTCCACCTAGGCAAAAACATTGCCTTCCACATGCCGGTAGAGAGTCTGAATGGCCTTCTGTGAAAAGAAATGGTGTTTTGGAACCTGCCACTGAGGTACAGCACATTCCACAATGTCACAAAAGGGGGCTGAGTTTACCAGCTGAAAAAGCAGCAGTTGCAATTCTAGTAATTTGGCCAAGCTAGCATTTAGTCGCTGAGCATGTGGGTGGCTTGGACCAAATTTCTTTTTTACGGTTCAGCAAATGGGGTAGGTAAATTTGCCTGCTAAAATCAATTGGTGGTGTACTGCTAGCTGCAACTTCTTGGGACACCTATTGCTATACATTCATTCCTCTCAGTAAAGCTTTTTGAGAGGGCTGGAGGTATAGTAGGGTTGGAGATCCCAGATGAGGAGCAGGAAGTCCACCATTTTCTTTGATGTGGGTCTTTCAAGTGCTATTGCCAACGGACTGCATGGCAGATCGTCATATGTCTGGTTAAGCATATGGTGTCCAAGTCCTGCTGCTCTGGCCATGCTTGATCCGCTTCAAAAATAGGTTGCCAACAGCAATGGTGAGATCTTCTGCACATGTGTCAAAAAAGGCCCACACCAGGGAACTTTTCAAAGTCAGCTGGAAATCAGAAGCACCCTGCACCTGCAGAGCTCTGCGGTGTGATGCAATAGGGTGGCTGCCCTTAACCCCTTGCCGACCGCCTCACACCGATATATATGTCGGCAAAAGGGCACGTACAGGCATATTAACATAGATGTACGTTGCCCTTTACGACATGCCCGCCGCGAGCTCTGTGAGTGTGATCGCAGGTCCCACGGACTCGATGTCCACAGAGATACCCGCAATCGTCTCACGGAGAGGAAGAACGGGGAAATGCTGATGTAAACAAGCATTTCCCCATTCTTCCTAGTGAGAATTTTGATATTAACTGTTTCATTTCTATTTCTATTCCAGGTTTCCGTTACATCAGAGGGGGCGGGGTCACCCACACGTCACTGGGGAACCCCTGGCTTCCCTCTACAGCGTCAGAGGGGCGGGGTCAGGTGACGGGTGGCCCCGCCCTCCCAATATAAGAAACGTCAGCGCTGTGCTCTCTGCAGTGTCTCCGGAGAGGAGACAGAAGAAGGATGTATGGACAGCGCTGGACTGAGAGATTCCCCCGTCGCTGGATATGATCATCCATCGCTGGACCCCGGAGATCCGTCGCTGGATAGCAAGAGTGGATTAGCACCACTGGAATCTTTTATTTTATTTTTTTTCATTTTTAATAAAGGAATTTTTCAAAAGTGTGTTTGTCTTATTTAACCATTTTGACACTTTCTTTGTGAAATGGTAGGGGTACTTTTGTACCCCCTTACCATTTCAAACAGGGGGGGGCCGGGATCTGGGGGTCCCCTTGTTAAAGGGGGCTTCCAGATTCTGATAAGCCCCCCGCCCGCAGACCCTCACAACCAACGGCCAGGGTTGTGAGGATGAGGCCCTTGTCCTTATCAACATGGGGACAAGGTGCTTTGAGGGGTCACAGACCCCCAAAGCATCCTCCCAATGTTGAGGGTATGTGGCCTGGTACGGTTCAGGAGGGAGGGGGGGCCGCTCTCTCGTCCCCCCTCTTTTCCTGCGGCCTGCCAGGTTGCGTGCTCGGATAAAGGGTCTGATATGGATTTTTAGGGGGACCCCCACGTCAATTTTTTAAAAAAATTTGATGCGGGGTTCCCCTTAATATCCATATCAGACCTGAAGGGTCTGGTATGGATATTTGGGGGGACCACCACGTCAATTTTTTTTAAAAATTTGACACGGGGTTCCCCTTAATATCCATGTCAGACCTGAAGGGCCTGGTAATTGAATTTAGGGGAACCCCCACGCTTTTTTTTTTTTTTTTTTTTTTAATCAATGAATGAATGAATTGTCGGCTAATACAGAGAGCACTCATTGAGTGTTCTCTGTATTACGGAGACCCGACAATTTAGCCGCAAGTGATTTTAAAGGACTTTTTTTCCTGCACAAATGACACTTTGTGCAGCGACAGTTCTAAGCACCAGAAACATGCGCCCCTTCACAGGCATACTATAGATACCCCCCAGCTATGAAATTTAAAGGAATATTACACTTTTATTGTTTCACTTTAATCATTATTAAAATCACTGCTCCTGAAAAAACGGCCGTTTTTAAAACTTTTTTTGCATTGATCCATGTCCCCTGGGGCAGGACCCGGGTCCCCAAACACTTTTTAGGACAGTAATCTGCATATTACCCTTTAAAATGAGCACTTTAGATTTTTCCCATAGACTTGTATAGGGTGTTCCGGCTTTTCGAATTTGCTGCGAACAGCCCAAATTGTTCACTGTTCGCTGAACAGGCGAACAGGCAATGTTCGAGTAGAACATGATTTCGACTCGAACTCGAAGCTCATCCCTAGTCCCGACCCATGCCTGCTGGACCATGAGTCCACCTAGGCAAAAACATTGCCTTCCACATGCCGGTAGAGAGTCTGAATGGCCTTCTGTGAAAAGAAATGGTGTTTTGGAACCTGCCACTGAGGTACAGCACATTCCACAATGTCACAAAAGGGGGCTGAGTTTACCAGCTGAAAAAGCAGCAGTTGCAATTCTAGTAATTTGGCCAAGCTAGCATTTAGTCGCTGAGCATGTGGGTGGCTTGGACCAAATTTCTTTTTTACGGTTCAGCAAATGGGGTAGGTAAATTTGCCTGCTAAAATCAATTGGTGGTGTACTGCTAGCTGCAACTTCTTGGGACACCTATTGCTATACATTCATTCCTCTCAGTAAAGCTTTTTGAGAGGGCTGGAGGTATAGTAGGGTTGGAGATCCCAGATGAGGAGCAGGAAGTCCACCATTTTCTTTGATGTGGGTCTTTCAAGTGCTATTGCCAACGGACTGCATGGCAGATCGTCATATGTCTGGTTAAGCATATGGTGTCCAAGTCCTGCTGCTCTGGCCATGCTTGATCCGCTTCAAAAATAGGTTGCCAACAGCAATGGTGAGATCTTCTGCACATGTGTCAAAAAAGGCCCACACCAGGGAACTTTTCAAAGTCAGCTGGAAATCAGAAGCACCCTGCACCTGCAGAGCTCTGCGGTGTGATGCAATAGGGTGGCTGCCCTTAACCCCTTGCCGACCGCCTCACACCGATATATATGTCGGCAAAAGGGCACGTACAGGCATATTAACATAGATGTACGTTGCCCTTTACGACATGCCCGCCGCGAGCTCTGTGAGTGTGATCGCAGGTCCCGCGGACTCGATGTCCACAGAGATACCCGCAATCGTCTCACGGAGAGGAAGAACGGGGAAATGCTGATGTAAACAAGCATTTCCCCATTCTTCCTAGTGAGAAGACACGGATCACAGCTCCCTGGGATCAGGAGCGGTGATCAGTGTCGTGTCACTCATAGACCACCCCCCCACAGTTAGAACACATCCCTAGGACACACTTAACCCCTGCAGAGCCCCTTACTGGTTAACCCCTGCACTGGCAGTCACACTTACACAGTAATCAGCTAATTTTTAATCGCACTGATCGCTGTATAAATGTGAATGGTCGAAAAACAGAGCCAAAAGTGTCCAATCTGTCCGCCATAATGTCGCAGTCACAATAAAAATTGCAGATCACCACCATTACTAGTAAAATAAAACATTATTAATAAAAATGCCACAAAACTATGCCCTATATTATAGACGCTATAACTTTTGTGCAAACCAATCAATAAATGCCTATAGCAATTTTTTACCAAAAATATGTAGAAGAATACGTATCAGCCTAAACTGAGGAAAAATTTCGCTCTTTTTTTGTTTATAGCGCAAAAAATAAAAACCACAGAGGTGATCAAATACCACCAAAAGAAATCTATATTTGTGGGGAAAAAAAGGACGTCAATTTTTTTTGGGAACCACGTTGCATGCCAGTGCAATTGTCAGTTGAATCTACGCAGTGCCGAATCGCAAAAAACGCTTTGGTCTTTGGCCAGCCAAATGGTCCAGGGCTGAAGTGGTTAAGCTGCCCCCTAGAGGACATCCTGCTTTGTTGGAATTGTGCCTCCTCCTCTGTTCCCTAAGGCACCCAAGTACAGTCAGTGACTTCATCATTCCCTCCCTCCTCGTCACTGGAGCAAACTTTGCCGTATGCTGCAGCTGAGGGAACATGACTGTCCGTTTCTTGTGCTTCGGTGGCACCCCCTCTCTCTAGGCTCATGTTACTTCCCTCCTCCACCCTGGAACCAACATCAGAGCCTTCAAATTGCTGCGCATCCTCCAGCAGCATATACCTGACACTGTGCTCAAATAATTCTGGGGACTCCTACGTGTATATATATGTGAATAGGCCGATTCTGCAGCTGCATTGGAAGTCAAAGTACTCTGAGCCTGGGTGACAGAGGATGAGGAGGATGAGGACGGCTTTGTTATCCACTCTACCGACTCTTCTGCATGTTGTGGCTCAATAACATGGCCAGCAGCAGAAAAAAATGACAAGTGTGCCCCATGGCCACCTGCAGAGGATGCACCATGTCCATGACCATCACCTTTGACTGTAGACACAGAGGCTGCTTGCCCTCTTTTAGTGGCCTGTCAGCATCTGCTGGCCTTCCGGACATGATGTATTTTTTGTTTTGCAACACCACACTACATTGTATTAGATACTGTGTACAGCGCCTGGAGTGTATTAGAAACTGTACACATTGTATTAGATGAAAATGGTAGGTGATACTGCGCCACGGAATCCACAGACTGAATGCAAGTAAAAGGGTTTGTTTTCCCACAAAGTCACTTGCATGATTGTATTTGTTAGTCCATCACTGAAGACCTCACGGACCGTTTTTATGTACTATATGCACATTTTATATTTGATTTATGGACTGTTTAGCGCTGCACCGTCTTTTTTATATTTTAACTTAGGGATTTGAATATTGACCCTTGCTGTTCAGCAGCTCTTATATTTGGGTAATTTTTTTTGCCTTCTTTTTATATGCCCCTGGAATACCTGGAGTTGTTCCTTTGATTTTGGCCTCCTCTATGCATAAAGGTTGTGAAAAAGTCTCACACATGTGGTATCTCCATACTTAAGACACATGGTAGAATGAGTTATGGGGTGTAACGGTAAATATGCCCATGCTGTGTGTGAATGTAAAAAGGAATTCAATAAGCGCAAACAAACCCTATAAAAAGCAACTGAACACTGAGGGTCCAATTATCAAATCCCAATAAAAACATGATAAAAGGCAGTGCAAAGCTAAAACATATGAACATAAGTAAAACAATTAAAATAAAGTTCATAAAGTTCATAGGCAGCAGAACACACGAGCACCAAGAGAGAGTGTCCAAAAAGTGCTTCTATCTATGACCATAAAGGTGAATCTATGCCAAGCCTCCACCAGTAACCTCAATAAGTGGACCCCTAAATTAACAGATAGGTCGCAAGCGCTTTTGCTTCTTAAGGGTAGGTAATGCTGTGTCAGTTGATAACAATTACCACTGAGTGAATACGTTCACTGAACTGAGCTGAGAGGAAGGAAGCACTCTGCGCTCTGCACTCTGCACTCTGCAATCTTCTGAGTGTAATGAACAGGAACTCCGGTTCACAGTGTACATGCAATAAAAAGGAGTATAAAGTGCTCTCTGCAATTCCGTCTGTTTATTTTGATAAAGAATAAAACTTGGCACTACAACCCAGTGCCTGGTATCCGAGCTTGTACAAACAACTCCACATGGATCAGTGATGGCCACCGGTGACATCACCTGATTCCCTTCTGTACATGTTACGTCCCAGGGGGCAGGACAAGAAGCCTTATCACATGTTATATCACCAAGGCAATTCTGCACTCTCCCAGAAACTGCCAGGAAGTGTCCAGAGATTTCAACATCATATAGTAAAAAGTCTGCATCAAGATTGCCTGATGGGACTTTTGTAATGCAAACACAATTTAGTTTTTTTGACATCTAAATCCATATATTGGCTTATGGCATTAAAATTATATCTCTAAGCCACAGATAGATGTCCAAAAATGTAATTATAAAACGTTTTTTTTTAAATTCACCTCCTATATATAAAAAAGCAAATTAAAAAATTAAAATGTCAATCCGCGGCCATCATTGATCTTAAACAAAATACATCCACATTAAATAATAATAACATTATAAGGATCAGAAATGAAACAGTTAATATCAAAATGTAGATTTAAGCCCACCGTTACTAAAACCTTAGTCTCAGTCTTCGTCTGTATCCAATAAGATTACCTGTGGCTTAACTGATGAATAAAATTACCCCCTCTTCAATGTCTTGTGACTCTTTCGATACCCCAAAATTTGAGATCCCTAGGGTCTCTATTATGAAATAATCTAAAGTGCTGAGAGAAATTATGGGTCTTCAATCCTTTTTTAATATTGTTTACATGGTCCCTTATACAAACATAGAGGGGCCTGGAGATCCTGCCAATATATTGCAGACCGCAATCGCATTCAAGCATGTAAACCCCAACTGTAGCACGTTTTTAATTGCTGTATCCTATACTTTTTTATTAGTCACTAAAGCCAAAAAATGCTTTTTAGTATTAACTTTTGAATGCCTGCAAGCAGTACACCACCCACAAGCATAAAAACCAGTGAGAAATTAAAACAATCTATTTTCAGACTGGGTGGGGGGATCAAAGACTTTTGGGGCTAGATGATCATGCAATGAAGGAGCTTTTTTTATAAATAAATTGCGGTCATAAGGGTAACACGGGGCATAACACTTTATCCTGTTTGAGTATGGACCAATTTTTTTGAACAATGTTTTCAAATTTTTTGTTCTGGACATTATAGTCCAACACCATTTTAAAATTAGTCACATTACTATTACATTCCCTATTTTAATAAGATACCAACAGCTGGGGGTTGTACAATGATAAGGGGGTGCTAAAAGTATAAGTGTAACCATAAAGTGCATGTGTTCAATACCACATAATATAAGTGAATAATACTATAATATAATATAATTATAATATTATAGTATTATTCACTTATATTATGCGGTATTGAGCACATACACTTCATGGTTATACTTTTAGTGCCCCCTTATCATTATACACCCCTCATTAGTTCAAGGTTAGCTTATTAGGAACTTGAGGGGAGCAGCTTATATACACTTTTTTAATTTAGCGTGGCGTTCTTTTCCTTTAGATACCAACACCTATCTATCCATGGTTCTCACTCTCTCTATCTCTCCATCAAGTGTAGTTTTATCATACCCCTTCTGCTGAAATCTAGAGTATAGAACTTGAGATTGAGAAACAAAATCCTCTTCACAAGTGCAATTACATCTACGCCTAATGAAGCCTAAGCCTAAACTTATGCTCATATGCTTTAGCGCTGCACTGTCGTTTGTAAGGTTTTTAATTGGGATTTGATAATTTGACCCTTAGTGTTCAGCTGCTTTTTATAGGGTTTGATTGCGCTGATTGAATTCCTTTTTAGATTCATCTATATCAATCAAAATCATGGTGGGATATCACATCTTTTGAGGAATACCTAACAGCTAAACTCATCCCTAGATGTCTTTGGTGGGATTTGTCTCCAAATGATGGTCTATTGGATTAAGAATCTATGAAAGAATGGGGTGATTTTTTTCACCAAAAGGATTTAGAGGTTTTGGCTTGGGGGGCTTGGTGAACATGTGTTTACCAAGCTCCCCCCTTGTAGTACAGTGGATATAGGAAGTGATCGCTCCTATATCCAGTGACAGCTGACACATAGTAAACCACACACACAGTAAACCGTGAGAGTCATTATGTATCAGACTGTCATTTTCTGAATCAATGGAATCTCTATACAGATCCTTCATTCATTCAAGTAAAGTGCTACAGAGTCCTATCTTTGGTCCCTTTCTCTGTCTAAAAAAAAGAGATATAGACCTCTGATATCTCACCAAAGACCCCCCCCCCCCCCCTCCAAAATAAAAAAATAAAAAAAATAACTGTAAAAAAAATGTAAAAAGTAAAAAAAATCTAAAAAAGACACAAACATAGTAAGAAAGGTCCGTCCGTCCCCCCCCCAGGTCCGTCCGCACTCACCCCTCCACAGCTTCCTCTGCTTCTCCTCCCGGCCAATCCAAATATGTCCTGATTGGCCAGGAGGAGAAGTCAGAAGACAATAGCGACTATTAAGTGGGTGGGTTCGGGGGGCTCTCCTGTATATGCATTGAGGGTGGCTATACTGACATTTATTAAAAAAAATTTATGTTAATCATAATTTTTTTTGGAGTGTATGCAATATTTGCATCCATAATTATGGTGATTTTTAATTATTGCCATAATTTTTAATTTTTTTGTTGTTCCCCTTATAGACTTGTGGTGTCACTAAGGGGTTAAATGTGCTCCATCATATGCCTTTTAGCGCTGGTGTCCATGTTACTGAGCATGATGAGCATTTGGAGCATGTCGATCGACCCTGTGACTTACCAGATAATTGTGTCAGTTTGGGAACATATATCATAGTGAGAAAAGTGCTGAGATTAGCTGCATCCGTTGTGTTTATCAGACTCTATGGCAACACATGAGGCTATGGGGGGAGCACCGGATATTTACCACACCCCTCAGGGGGTTGATTCTGGATGCCCTGCATTCCTCTATGCGGAATCTGAGTCAATAGACTAAATGGAGGGCGGAACCTTGGACGTTAACCACTCCCCCGAGTGTCTCTGACTGCTCGGCTGATTCAAAGTGAAAGGGGAGGCCTCAAATGTTGGCCACGCCCCAGGCATGTTAATATGGCATTGAGTGGGCGTTTGTCCAGAGGATAATCACGCCCCCCCCCCGAGCATCTTTAATCCAACCAAATCACTGTGGTAAGGGGCTTTTCGGACACTGGCCATGCCCCCCGCACATTACTGTTGCTACAGACGTGGGGAGAAGTGGGTGTGTGTCTGGAAGCTAGCCAGTCCCCCTGAACATTTGTAATGCTCTTTCAGTGTTTGGAGGGAGGGTGGGGGTATGGTTGTAGCCACCCCCCCTGTATGTTCTGATGCTGTTCAGGTGGGGCTGGTTTACTAATTACAGTGCCTTGCGAAAGTATTTGGCCCCCTTGAACTTTTCAACCTTTTTCAGGCTTCAAACATAAAGATATAACATTTTTATTTTTTGTGAAGAATCACCAACAAGTGGGACACAATTGTGAAGTGGAACGAAATCTATTGGATTTTTGAAACTTTTTTAATAAAAAAATGAAAAGTGGGGCGTGCAAAATTATTCGGCCCCCTTGCGTTAATACTTTGTAGAGCCACCTTTTGCTGCGATTACAGCTGCAAGTCCCTTGGGGTATGTCTCTATCAGTTTTGCACATCGAGAGACTGAAATTCTTGCCCATTCTTCCTTGCAAAACAGCTCGAGCTTAGTGAGGTTGGATGGAGAACAGCAGTTTTCAGCTCTTCCCACAGATTCTCGATTGGATTCAGGTCTGGACTTTGACTTGGCCATTCTAACACCTGGATACGTTTATTTGTGAACCATTCCTTTGTAGATTTTGCTGTATGTTTGGGATCATTGTCTTGTTGGAAGATAAATCTCCGTCCCAGTTTCAGGTCATGGTCCTGTATTTGGCTGCATCTATCTTCCCCTCAATTTTAACCATCTTCCCTGTCCCCGCTGAAGAAAAGCAGGCCCAAACCATGATGCTGCCACCCCATGTTTGACAGTGGGGATGGTGTGTTGAGGGTGATGAGCTGTGTTGCTTTTACGCCAAACATATAGTTTTGCATTGTGGGCAAAAAGTTCGATTTTGGTTTCATCTGACCAGAGCACCTTCTTCCACATGTTTGGTGTGTCTCTTAGGTGGCTTGTGGCAAACTTTAGACGAGACTTTTTATGGATATCTTTGAGAAATGGCTTTCTTCTTGCCACTCTTCCATAAAGGCCAGATTTGTGCAGTGTACGACTGATTGTTGTCCTATGGACAGACTCTCCCACCTCAGCTGTAGTTCTCTGCAGTTCATCCAGAGTGATCATGGGCCTCTTTGCTGCATCTCTGATCAGTCTTCTCCTTGTCTGAGCTGAAAGTTTAGAGGGACGGTCAGGTCTTGGTAGATTTGCAGTGGTCTGATACTCCTTCCATTTCAAAATGATCACTTGCACAGTGCTCCTTGGGATGTTTAAAGCTTGGGAAATCTTTTTGTATCCAAATCCGGCTTTAAACTTCTCCACTAAAGTATTACGGACCTGCCTGGTGTGTTCCTTGGTCTTCATGATGCTCTCTACGCTTTCAACAGAACCCTGAGACTATCACAGAGCAGGTGCATTTATACAGAGACTTGGTTACACACAGGTGGATTCTATTTATCACCATCAGTCATTTAGGACAACATTGGATCATTCAGAGATCCTCGCTGAACTTCTGGAGTGAGTTTGCTGCACTGAAAGTAAAGGGGCTGAATAATTTTGCACGCTCCACTTTTCAGTTTTTTATTTGCTAAAAAAGTTTAAAATATCCAATAGATTTTGTTCCACTTCACAATTGTGTCCCACTTGTTGGTGATTCTTCACAAAAAATTAAAATTTTATATCTTTATGTTTGAAGCCTGAAATGTGGCAAAAGGTTGAAAAGTTCAAGGGGGCCGAATACTTTTGCAAGGCACTGTATATTAAGGTTGACTATATATATAAAAGCAAGGAGGTGTCATGAGCACAAAGAGTTCGCTGATGAAATCCCGCCCACAGGACAATACATGTGCGACAAAGGATTCCATGACGTCATTACAGCCACCTTCCTTGATTCGTGCATTTTATGTTGTTTGACTCATATCCTAGCACTGGGTTTGCAGTGCTATGTTTGTAAGTAACATTTTATTATTATTAAAGCTGGTTTTAGTTAAAACTATGTATGTCTCATTGATTTTACATGGACCATGACTGCATAAGAGACTTGCCCTATGGCTGCTGCATTATTGAAGCTGGATTTCGATCACTGGACCAGCCGTTTAACAGATTTGTATCTTATGATTTCCCCGGTGGGGACTGCTTGTATGACCTTTCTGTTGAATCAGAGATCCATACACTAAGGCCGCGTACACACGCGGGGACTGTTCGGCCAACTTTGTCCGCTGAACAGTGTTTCGGCGGACAGTCCGCCCGTGTGTGGGCTTTCAGCGGACAGTTTCAGCGAACAGTCCGCTGAACAAGGTTTTTCGGAATTTCCGAAAAACTGTCCGCTGAAACTTTGTTTCAGCGAACAGTTCCCTCGTGTGTAGGCTTGTTCGACAAACTAAGTTCCGCGCATGCTCAGAAAGGATTTACACGCCGAAAGTTATAATCTAGTGTATAGGACGTCGTATTTTTCGTCCCGTCGTACGTGCCGTTCACGTCATCGCGCACGGTTTCAGCAAACTGTTCGTTCGTCGTGTGTGGCCATGTCCGTCCATGCTAATTTTGAGCGGACTGTTTGCCGAAACTGTTTGACGGACAAAGTTGGGCGAACAGTCCCCGCGTGTGTACGCGGCCTAAGGTGAGCGGGCTGTACTTGTGGTGGTGGAAGTGCAGATAAGATCATACATGGTTTACGATTGCACCCTGGTCACCATTGAGGAATTTTCTTCCTGACTGCTGGTATTCTATTATTCTTTGACAAGGGAACAAAAAGGAAGTGCCACCTAAGTGCAATAAGTTAAGTAGGATTTTACCGACACAACAATTAATGCATTTACAGGAAGGTGAAAACAATCAGGCTGTGTGTCAGTGGTCCATAGGGAAGCCTCAGATCTGGATCCGTTTTTTTCTATGCAGAGATGGGAAACTGCAGTGGTTGTTGCTGCTCAGCCTGGAGCAGATCCTGTGGCCAGGGCCGTCTTTAATTTTGATTGGGCCCTGGGCAAACATTTTCTTGGGGCCCCCCCTCCATTCTGAGACATACAAAAAATAGCAGGTAGACTCAAAATCAGTTTACTGCAGCAGATCACGCAGTGATTGCAATTCTTTGCCAGAGGTTACAGCCTATCCTTACTGCTCGCTGGGTGGTTGCTAGAGGTTACAACACATAATTTCTGCTTGACGATTGGTTGCTAAAGGTTAATGCACATCATTACCACTTACTGATTGGCTGCTAGAGATTAAAGCAGATCACTACTGTTCGCTGATTGGTTGCTACAGGCTAATACACATCATTACCTCTCACTGAGCAGTGGAGCAATCCTAAATAATTGAGCAAGTAAAGGGGCACATTAATACACATACTACAGGAGAGGTTCAGAGACTGCAGACATACTACAGGAGACAATCAGAGACTGCGGACATACTGCAGGAGACAATCAGAGACTGCGGACATACTGCAGGAGACAATCGGAGACTGCGGACATACGGCAGGAGACAATCGGAGACTGCGGACATACGGCAGGAGACAATCAGAGACTGCGGACATACTGCAGGAGACAATCAGAGACTGGCGACATACTGCAGGAGACAGAGACCGGCGACATACTACAGGAGACAATCAGAGACTGCGAACATACTGCAAGAGACAATCAGAGACTGCGAACATACTGCAGGAGACAATCAGAGACTGCTGACATACTGCAGGAGACAATCAGAGACTGCGGACATACTGCAGGAGACAATCAGAGACTGCGGACATACTGCAGGAGACAATCAGAGACTGCGGACATACCGCAGGAGACAATCAGACTGCGGACATACCGCAGGAGACAATCAGACTGTGGACATACTGCAGGAGACAATCAAAGACTGCGGACATACTGCAGGAGACAATCAGAGACTGCAGACATACTGCAGGAGACAATCGGAGACTGCGGACATACGGCAGGAGACAATCGGAGACTGCGGACATACGGCAGGAGACAATCAGAGACTGGCGACATACTGCAGGAGACAATCGGAGACTGCGGACATACGGAAGGAGACAATCAGAGACTGCGGACATACTGCAGGAGACAATCAGAGACTGCGGACATACTGCAGGAGACAATCAGAGACTGCGGACATACTGCAGGAGACAATCAGAGACTGGCGACATACTGCAGGAGACAGAGACCGGCGACATACTACAGGAGACAATCAGAGACTGCGAACATACTGCAGGAGACAATCAGAGACTGCGGACATACTGCAGGAGACAATCAGAGACTGTGGACATACTGCAGGAGACAATCAAAGACTGCAGACATACTGCAGGAGACAATCAGTCAGAGAATAGGCGATAGTCAGAGAACTTTTAGCAACGCACAGCTTTACAGTTGAATAACACAGCTCAGGGTTTTAGCAGTCAGGCATTTTATGGGTGCAAGGACATACCTGAGCAGCCAAACACACTAGATACATTTAGAGGTATGTGGGTGGGGCTTCCATTCTCAGATCTCACTACAACTGCTGGGAGCTCCACTGATGCTTTGTAGGGGGGCCCGTGAATTGGGGCCCCGATGAAGGTTTTGCAGAGTGCACAGAGGACGCGGGAGGCTGTATTCCCGCACTAGCCAGCTGAGAGGGGGCTGGGCCGGGAGCTCCACTGACGCTCTGACCCCGCCCCGTGCAGCTTGTATTCTCGGAACAGAGCGGCTGTAGAGAGAGCCAGTGATCGGAGTGGGAGCATCAGTGGAGCTCCACTGACGCTCCCACTCCGATCACTGGCTCTCACTACAGCCACTCTGTTCTGAGCATACAGGCTGTACGGGAGCGTGGTCAGAATGTCGTGGGCGGGGGCGGGGTCAGAATGTGCTGGCTAGCACGGGAATACAGCCTCCCGTCCCGTGTCCTCTGCGCACTCTGCAAAACCTTCATTGGGGCCCCAATTCGCGGGTAGCAGTGCGGGCCCCCCTACAAACATTTGGCCCAGGGCAGGTGCCCCGTTTGCCCTACGCTAAAGACGGCCCTGCCTGTGGCCATCAGGAAGAAGTGCAGTGGTTGTTGCTGCTCAGCCTGGAGCAGATCCTGTCGCCCTCAGGAACAAGGGCAGTGGTTGTTGCTGCTCAGCCTGGAGCAGATCCTGTGGCCATCAGGAAGAAGGTTTTCCATCTCTGCATAGAAAAACGGATCCGGATCTGAGGCTTCCCGACAGACCACTGACACACAGATGAGCCTGATTTTATTCACCTTCCTCTAAGTGCATTAATTGTTGAGTCATTAAAATCCTACTTATTGCACTTAGGTGGCGCTTCCTTTTTGTTCCTTTGTCTTCCTATTACAGAGCTGGCTTCTCTCTAAGGATAGCTGCCACCACCATTTCTTTTAGGCTATCATATGGACTAATGAACTGTGACTGTGTTCTTTAGAGACATTGTCTGTTTCATGTATAGAGGTACACATATCTTTGCGCTCAGCGTTTTCTTTTTTCCTTGTATATTATATTATTTTTTGACTCTACAGCATTTCTTATATCTGGGACTTTTATGCATTTGTATAGCAGTTATATGCATTTTAGTCAATGTTTCAGTGCTGTTCAATTTTAACCATTTTGCAAAAAGGCGCAATGTAAAAATACATTGTTATGTTACAAATATTTGTTATGTATTAACTTCAAACAGGTTACGCTTTTATATTTAGTTTAAATTTAGCAGGAATTTTGTAAAATTAGCTAGGTTTTTATTTGCTAAATAAGGCGTTTTGGAGGAGGCTTCAGAGTGACTGTAAGCAACTTACAACGCAACTTAAAGTTGCCTCCAGGACAGGCGACTTTGGCTGTGACCAATCACAGAATAATCATCTCTCTGGGAGGGAGGGGTTTGCCTGGGTAAAGTAATTTCTTTTCCTGTAAAGCCGCTTCAATATAGATGGAGATCCGACTTGGAGGCAACTTCCATTGAATGCTATGGATACAAGTCACCTAGAAGTCACCTTGAAGCAGTACAGGAGGAAGAGGGGTTTGAAGATGGACGCTGCCTACACAGGGGACATCGCTGGATTCTTTTGCAGGTAAGTGTCACATAATGGGCTAGTATGCGATGCATACTAGCCTATTATGCTTTTAATTTGCAGGCTATACATGGAGCAAAAGAGGAAGTAAAACCCATCAGGGTTTACGTCCTCTTTAAAGATGCTTACATAATGCTGATAGTCTGTACAATATTTGTAGTTATTGTCTAAGAAATATTACAATTTTCTTAATAAAAGCTGCCTTGTGTCTTCCTCTTAGATTGCAACTTTAAAAGCTGCCTTACATACTATGCAGTGACAGTAAATTATCTGTGTGTATTGCCTCTGAAATTATACGTTCTAACTTTATTAATGATAAAAACTGCCTTGACTCTCCTTCTAACACTGAGACCTAATCAACCTGCTTACATACTTTCCAGTATTTGCGGCTATTGTATCTATAATAATGCATTTTCATTTTTAATTTCATCATAAGATTTTTGTTCAGGTTGAAATAAATTAGTTTGGTGTATTGCTGCTGCTTTATTTAGGCCAAACAATGATGTAGAAATAAGAGAATCTCTTAGGCCTACAAAATATTTGATACCAGAATACAGTGTTGCTGAAGATCCCAGTGAGGATTGTACTGTTATGTAACACCACATACAGTTAAAAGGCATTTTCCAAGCATGCAATTGAAATAGCTGCAAATTTTTCCCTGGCACCCTCAAAATCACAAAAAAGGAGGACCCTCTGCCACTTGTACAGTATTTGCCCATCCTTATAAACACATATACAAAATGAGTATTTTTAATGTATAATATTTTACCCCTGGGGTCTTAGAAATTAAGCTAAGAGTGTTATTGTTGCTATGGTAGATTTGAGATTTGTGACATTTCACTGTGATATCCTATGTTTAGAGGTCTATTGTTTGCTGGGATGCAGTGAGAGAAAGGAGTGAATATGGTAGGTACTGAGCTGTCAAATTGAGGACAGCTGACCATGTGTGCTTAGGATGTGGGTTACCTAAATACTGAGTAGGGAGCACAGTGCTGGGAATCTCAGAGAAAAAGATTGGGGGATTATTTGTCATGGAAAAATAGAAAAAGAAACTGCGCTACGGTAAATAAACACCCTCAAGGTGCATAAATAGCTGGAAAAATAGGCCTTCTATGAAGACCTATTGGAAGCTGCAACTCTGCTGTATAACATAACAACAGTAAGAGTAAATAGGTAAATAAAAGAGTTGCGCTAAACCAGTGACACAAATTAATTAAATTATGTGCAAATACCCCAAATTGTACTGACAATATTGGAAGGAAACAGTGCGATATTGCGTGACAACAAATATGTGAAAATATTGAACACAAACCCATACATATATGTGCTATATGAATCATATAATAAAAAAAATACGTGAAAAAGATAAGTGACCAAAGAAGCCAAAATGAATGGCCTTAAAAATGATAAAAAGTCAATGTGATAACACAAATGGCCTGCACCCGTGCAAAACTGAATTGGAAAATCAATAAATTAAATATATAAAGTCCATCCATAGGTGAATCAAATCTTCAAAATGTGAGCTGTGTTCAATCCATCACCAGTGTATAAAGATTTACTTCTTACCAGAAGTCTACGACCCCCCGTTACAGAGGATCAAAGAAGGCTTGTAATAAAAATGTATCTCTCCTGGACCATCAGACAATCCTGCTGATCTCTTTAATGCACAGCCTCCAAAGCGTAAATAAAAAGTACCCAGCGTTCTTCGAACCACCTCTCATGAACCAAAACTCATCGGTATATAACCATGGCATGAAAGAGATAAAAGGCTCCAATATTGTAAAACCCACAATTTATTTCAAATAAAAAACAGCAATTGCACTTACAACAAATGAAGAGCCTTAAGTCTGGTGCGCCGGGCCAGAACACACACGGACAAACCCATCCTTCCCAGATCTCCAAACACGAGGTGACGTCAGCGCGTCGCTCCACCCTACGAGTTTCGGAATAGATTACGTCATCCAGGGGCACCCATTTGTCATGGGTTTGTTTGGCCTCTTCATCAGGGAGAAGCCAATTATGGTGGCTGCTTAAATGTCAAGGTGGTCAAACAGACACTTTGGCTCAAGATTTTTTTGGTAGGATCATCCTAAGTGACACAAAGTCTGAAAGTGGCCTAACTATATGATGTCTTCCTGCATTAGAAACATTGGAACTGGGTTACCCAGCGATCAAACCCAGGGGCAGTTTTAAGGCTACTAGAACAGTTCAAATGTATGGACAAGTTTTCAATTTCTGCTATTATATGAATAAAGTGTCCTACTGGTAGAATCATGGCATTCTGTATGCCTTTGTGTGTGTTGTGTGCCACAACCATCATTATATAGACACAATTGTAACAAACCATTAACAAACATGCATGTAATCAGAAAAAACATAGGAACAAACAATCTTTTCTTTAAAAAAAACAAACCAAAACCTGAATTTGTGAACAATCCTGAACCTGAATGGGACTGACAATAACATTGGTAGGATTGGTTAAACATCCTAACCCACAAAAGGAAAAGCATGTTTACCATCCTGTAGCCTTATGAGTTTATGTGAAATCTCCATTAATACCTGTACAATATTGTAATTAGAAATATTTTCTATTAGATTTAAATATATATTTAAAGTATTGAGTGTTTGTGTTGGTGTTACTGTAATTGGTTCAACTTCAAAGCTTGGCCTTTTGTTTTCCCTGATAACATCTCACCTGGGAAGTAAACAACAGCTTTCGTTGACTCATCCAATCAGGCTGTTCCCAATATACATTGACTAGGTACAGTGACCAATTAGGGAGAATATATCAGCCACACTACAGAAAGTAGGGGGGGGGGGGATATAATGCTTTGTGAGCAAGCCAAGTCACTCTGGTGTGGGAGCACACGGCAGTCACCATGGGCTGACCTGAAGTTAACAGGTAATCTAACTCTGAACTTGCACCTTATATTGTATTGTAAATACGATTCTGTGAGTAGTGATGGCCGAACGGTTCGCCCGGCGGTCGTTTCGCGGCGAATTTCCGACATTCGCGGTCCGCACGTTCGAACGCCTTTTTCCGTCGTTCGCCGCGGCGGACTTACGTGTTTAATGTATACAAGAACTTTAACCTTTGGTGACACGTTTATCATGTGATACAGGACAGCCAATTGAGACATGACAGCACATGGACACTTGTACATTCCCCCTAACCTATAAATACACCCGATCCGGTGGCCATTTTACATTCTTTCTTCTGTTACGATAGGGACAGGTTCCTGTGTGGAGTAGGGAGAGATAAACCACTAGCTATTTGGTACACAAAAGTTCTTTTCAGGACTGGTATAGGTGTTAGGTGTTGATAGGTTTGCTGTGCTGCTGATTCTTGCAGCAGCCTGAGTGTCTTTTGTTAGTTTAGAGAAAGGGAAAGGACGGTGTATGCTACAGGGACAGCCAGATTAGTCTTTCATCATCATCATCATCATCATCATCATTAGCTGTTACTATCAAGGTCCACAAAAGAGCTGTTCCAGTAACCACTAATCGTTCTCTTTTTTTGCCAATTTGTATAGGGACAGGAAGGAAGCAGTGTTGTCAGGCAGTGAGGGTAATTTTAAAGACTTGCTGTTATTATTAGTTCCACAAAGGTTCTTTTCAGGACTGGTATCAGTGGTACAGTAATAGGCTTGTACATGTATAATATTCTTTCTTCCAAATATAGAAAGGATATTATACTTGACTGCTGCCCTTCTGCTGCAGTCTGCTAAACATTCACAACTCACTTGTTCCACAAAAGTTCTTATAAGGACTGGTAACTTGGTATAGGGTGCTACGGTACATAGGCTTGAGTGCGGTACAGTCTGCTGTTCTGTAAGGACCGCTATCGGTCCACAATAGATAGGGTTGACGTGCACCACTGCTGACCGCTGCCCTATACTGCAGCAGTCCTTCAGCGGTATAGGGACTGACGTACAGTCTGCTAATCACTAACACACAACCTGCTTGTTCCACAAAAGTTCTTATAAGGACTGGTAACTTGGTATAGGGTGCTACGGTACATAGGCTTGAGTGCGGTACAGTCTGCTGTTCTGTAAGGACCGCTATCGGTCCACAATAGATAGGGTTGACGTGCACCACTGCTGACCGCTGCCCTATACTGCAGCAGTCCTTCAGCGGTATAGGGACTGACGTACAGTCTGCTAAACACTAATACACAACCTGCTTGGTCCACAAAAGTTCTTATAAGGACTGGTAACTTGGTATAGGGTGCTACGGTACATAGGCTTGAGTGCGGTACAGTCTGCTGTTCTGTAAGGACCGCTATCGGTCCACAATAGATAGGGTTGACGTGCACCACTGCTGACCGCTGCCCTATACTGCAGCAGTCCTTCAGCGGTATAGGGACTGACGTACAGTCTGCTAAACACTAATACACAACCTGCTTGGTCCACAAAAGTTCTTATAAGGACTGGTAACTTGGTATAGGGTGCTACGGTACATAGGCTTGAGTGCGGTACAGTCTGCTGTTCTGTAAGGACCGCTATCGGTCCACAATAGATAGGGTTGACGTGCACCACTGCTGACCGCTCACCTATACTGCAGCAGTCCTTCAGCGGTATAGGGACTGACGTACAGTCTGCTAATCACTAACACACAACCTGCTTGTTCCACAAAAGTTCTTATAAGGACTGGTAACTTGGTATAGGGTGCTACGGTACATAGGCTTGAGTGCGGTACAGTCTGCTGTTCTGTAAGGACCGCTATCGGTCCACAATAGATAGGGTTGACGTGCACCACTGCTGACCGCTGCCCTATACTGCAGCAGTCCTTCAGCGGTATAGGGACTGACGTACAGTCTGCTAAACACTAATACACAACCTGCTTGGTCCACAAAAGTTCTTATAAGGACTGGTAACTTGGTATAGGGTGCTACGGTACATAGGCTTGAGTGCGGTACAGTCTGCTGTTCTGTAAGGACCGCTATCGGTCCACAATAGATAGGGTTGACGTGCACCACTGCTGACCGCTGCCCTATACTGCAGCAGTCCTTCAGCGGTATAGGGACTGACGTACAGTCTGCTAAACACTAATACACAACCTGCTTGGTCCACAAAAGTTCTTATAAGGACTGGTAACTTGGTATAGGGTGCTACGGTACATAGGCTTGAGTGCGGTACAGTCTGCTGTTCTGTAAGGACCGCTATCGGTCCACAATAGATAGGGTTGACGTGCACCACTGCTGACCGCTGCCCTATACTGCAGCAGTCCTTCAGCGGTATAGGGACTGACGTACAGTCTGCTAAACACTAATACACAACCTGCTTGGTCCACAAAAGTTCTTATAAGGACTGGTAACTTGGTATAGGGTGCTACGGTACATAGGCTTGAGTGCGGTACAGTCTGCTGTTCTGTAAGGACCGCTATCGGTCCACAATAGATAGGGTTGACGTGCACCACTGCTGACCGCTCACCTATACTGCAGCAGTCCTTCAGCGGTATAGGGACTGACGTACAGTCTGCTAATCACTAACACACAACCTGCTTGTTCCACAAAAGTTCTTATAAGGACTGGTAACTTGGTATAGGGTGCTACGGTACATAGGCTTGAGTGCGGTACAGTCTGCTGTTCTGTAAGGACCGCTATCGGTCCACAATAGATAGGGTTGACGTGCACCACTGCTGACCGCTGCCCTATACTGCAGCAGTCCTTCAGCGGTATAGGGACTGACGTACAGTCTGCTAAACACTAATACACAACCTGCTTGGTCCACAAAAGTTCTTATAAGGACTGGTAACTTGGTATAGGGTGCTACGGTACATAGGCTTGAGTGCGGTACAGTCTGCTGTTCTGTAAGGACCGCTATCGGTCCACAATAGATAGGGTTGACGTGCACCACTGCTGACCGCTCACCTATACTGCAGCAGTCCTTCAGCGGTATAGGGACTGACGTACAGTCTGCTAATCACTAACACACAACCTGCTTGTTCCACAAAAGTTCTTATAAGGACTGGTAACTTGGTATAGGGTGCTACGGTACATAGGCTTGAGTGCGGTACAGTCTGCTGTTCTGTAAGGACCGCTATCGGTCCACAATAGATAGGGTTGACGTGCACCACTGCTGACCGCTGCCCTATACTGCAGCAGTCCTTCAGCGGTATAGGGACTGACGTACAGTCTGCTAAACACTAATACACAACCTGCTTGGTCCACAAAAGTTCTTATAAGGACTGGTAACTTGGTATAGGGTGCTACGGTACATAGGCTTGAGTGCGGTACAGTCTGCTGTTCTGTAAGGACCGCTATCGGTCCACAATAGATAGGGTTGACGTGCACCACTGCTGACCGCTCACCTATACTGCAGCAGTCCTTCAGCGGTATAGGGACTGACGTACAGTCTGCTAATCACTAACACACAACCTGCTTGTTCCACAAAAGTTCTTATAAGGACTGGTAACTTGGTATAGGGTGCTACGGTACATAGGCTTGAGTGCGGTACAGTCTGCTGTTCTGTAAGGACCGCTATCGGTCCACAATAGATAGGGTTGACGTGCACCACTGCTGACCGCTGCCCTATACTGCAGCAGTCCTTCAGCGGTATAGGGACTGACGTACAGTCTGCTAAACACTAATACACAACCTGCTTGGTCCACAAAAGTTCTTATAAGGACTGGTAACTTGGTATAGGGTGCTACGGTACATAGGCTTGAGTGCGGTACAGTCTGCTGTTCTGTAAGGACCGCTATCGGTCCACAATAGATAGGGTTGACGTGCACCACTGCTGACCGCTGCCCTATACTGCAGCAGTCCTTCAGCGGTATAGGGACTGACGTACAGTCTGCTAAACACTAATACACAACCTGCTTGGTCCACAAAAGTTCTTATAAGGACTGGTAACTTGGTATAGGGTGCTACGGTACATAGGCTTGAGTGCGGTACAGTCTGCTGTTCTGTAAGGACCGCTATCGGTCCACAATAGATAGGGTTGACGTGCACCACTGCTGACCGCTGCCCTATACTGCAGCAGTCCTTCAGCGGTATAGGGACTGACGTACAGTCTGCTAAACACTAATACACAACCTGCTTGGTCCACAAAAGTTCTTATAAGGACTGGTAACTTGGTATAGGGTGCTACGGTACATAGGCTTGAGTGCGGTACAGTCTGCTGTTCTGTAAGGACCGCTATCGGTCCACAATAGATAGGGTTGACGTGCACCACTGCTGACCGCTCACCTATACTGCAGCAGTCCTTCAGCGGTATAGGGACTGACGTACAGTCTGCTAATCACTAACACACAACCTGCTTGTTCCACAAAAGTTCTTATAAGGACTGGTAACTTGGTATAGGGTGCTACGGTACATAGGCTTGAGTGCGGTACAGTCTGCTGTTCTGTAAGGACCGCTATCGGTCCACAATAGATAGGGTTGACGTGCACCACTGCTGACCGCTGCCCTATACTGCAGCAGTCCTTCAGCGGTATAGGGACTGACGTACAGTCTGCTAAACACTAATACACAACCTGCTTGGTCCACAAAAGTTCTTATAAGGACTGGTAACTTGGTATAGGGTGCTACGGTACATAGGCTTGAGTGCGGTACAGTCTGCTGTTCTGTAAGGACCGCTATCGGTCCACAATAGATAGGGTTGACGTGCACCACTGCTGACCGCTCACCTATACTGCAGCAGTCCTTCAGCGGTATAGGGACTGACGTACAGTCTGCTAATCACTAACACACAACCTGCTTGTTCCACAAAAGTTCTTATAAGGACTGGTAACTTGGTATAGGGTGCTACGGTACATAGGCTTGAGTGCGGTACAGTCTGCTGTTCTGTAAGGACCGCTATCGGTCCACAATAGATAGGGTTGACGTGCACCACTGCTGACCGCTGCCCTATACTGCAGCAGTCCTTCAGCGGTATAGGGACTGACGTACAGTCTGCTAAACACTAATACACAACCTGCTTGGTCCACAAAAGTTCTTATAAGGACTGGTAACTTGGTATAGGGTGCTACGGTACATAGGCTTGAGTGCGGTACAGTCTGCTGTTCTGTAAGGACCGCTATCGGTCCACAATAGATAGGGTTGACGTGCACCACTGCTGACCGCTCACCTATACTGCAGCAGTCCTTCAGCGGTATAGGGACTGACGTACAGTCTGCTAATCACTAACACACAACCTGCTTGTTCCACAAAAGTTCTTATAAGGACTGGTAACTTGGTATAGGGTGCTACGGTACATAGGCTTGAGTGCGGTACAGTCTGCTGTTCTGTAAGGACCGCTATCGGTCCACAATAGATAGGGTTGACGTGCACCACTGCTGACCGCTGCCCTATACTGCAGCAGTCCTTCATCGGTATAGGGACTAAGAGTTTTGTCACAGGGTCATTTAAAAAATGACAGGCAGAGGAAGAGGCAGGCCCTTCCGCAGGGGTGGTAGGGGTAGGGCAGGAGCAACAGGCTTGAGCCAAAGTGGGAAGTTGCAGAAGGTGCGTTCAATTACTTTAAAGGATGCACCAGACTTGGTTGAGTGGCTCGCTCAGCCTTACTCTTCTGCACCCTCCTCATCCTCTCGATCTGCACCCTCTTCTTCACTCTCTGCTATGTGCACCCCCAAAGACACTACCACCAACAACACGACCACCACCACCACCACCACATACCTTCCGCTTGAGTCACTGGAATTATTTTCCGATCCATATCAAGAGGACATTTCTGATGCGCAGCCACTCTTGGTATTGGATCAGGAAGAGGAGGTAGCAACAAGCGCTACTCAGCAGTCTGACGCCAGTACCCAGATCAGCCCAAGGAGGAGGTTGGTCCCCGGTGTTGCTGCCTACTCCGAGATCTCTACTTATAGCGGTGGGGAAGGTGACGTTGATGATGACGTGTCTAGTGATGTCACGTGGGTGCCCACAAGAGAGGAAGAGGAGGGGAGTTCAGAGGGAGATATGGACCAGCAGATAGGGAGGAGAAGCAGCAATGACTTACATTGCACAGCAGGGACAAAGCAGACTGCAAATGTATCAGGAGCGAGTCATCGACCATGTACGGTCACATCTGGCGCTCCCAGGACACCGGCACATGGCTCCGCAGTGTGGGCTTTTTTTAACGTGTCCGCTGCTGACAATAGCGTTGCCATCTGCAATCTTTGCAGTCAACGCGTTAGTCGCGGTAAGCCCAATACTCACCTAGGGACGACCGCCTTAAGAAGGCACATGAGCAGCCATCACCGAGCCCAGTGGGAGCAACGGAACACACAAAGCCACACTGCAGGCTCTCACCGTCCAGCCTCGTCTTCTACTTCTCCTTCTCCTCTCTCCTCACAATTGTCCTCCACTCCACCTTCCATCACGCCAAGCTCACATTTTTCTGCAAAAAGGCAGGCTTCCGTGGGCCTAATGTTTGAGCGTAAAAAAATGATGACGCCGGATAACCCTCTTGCCCAACGGTTGGCGGCTGGCTTGTCAGAACTCATAGCCCGCCAACTACTGCCATATAAACTGGTGGACTCGGAGGCCTTTCGCAAATTTGTGGCCATTGGAACACCACAATGGAAGGTCCCAGGAAGGAAGTATTTCTCAGAGAAGGGCATCCCAGAGCTATATGGCCATGTTCAGCGGCAAGTGAATGTATCTCTGGCACACAGTGTCGGTGCCAAGATACATCTGACCACAGACACGTGGTCTAGCAAACACGGGCAGGGAAGGTATATCAGTTTTACTGCCCACTGGGTGAACCTTCTGACGGCCGTCAAGCATGTAACCCGTGGCACCCGTGTAGATTTGGTTTTACCGCCACGGATTGCATGCAGGCCTGACTCTTCTTCTCCTCCTCCTACTCCATCCTCCTCCCTCTCCTCCTCAGCTGCCTCCTCCTTTTCCGCTGCTAGCGTCTCTTCCACTGCACCGCCCAAGCTCCCCAGAACCTATTCCACATGCCAGGTGAGACGTTGCCATGCCGTGCTGCGTCTGTTGTGCCTGGAAGCAAAGAGCCACACTGGCCCGGCACTCCTTTCAGCTTTGCGTTCACAGGCAGATGAGTGGCTAACACCGCTCAATTTGACAGTTGGTAAAGTGGTGTGTGACAACGGTGCCAATCTGCTTAGCGCATTGAAACAGGGCAAAATCACGCACGTGCCGTGCATGGCACACGTCTTAAACTTGGTCGTGCAGCGATTCCTTGTCAAATACCCTGGGGTCCAGGACATCTTGCGGCAGGCAAGGAAAATCTCGGCCCATTTCAGAAGATCTTACACGGCCATGGCTCGCCTTGCTGACATTCAGCGGCGACACCATCTGCCGGTCAGACGTCTTATTTGCGATTGCCCGACGCGATGGAACTCAACCTTCTATATGCTTGATAGGCTGCTCCAGCAGAAACGTGCAGTTAACGTCTACCTGTATGAACTCTGCGAAAGAAACGGTTCTGGGGAGCTGGGTTTTTTTTCACCGCGCCAGTGGCTGCTCATGCGCGACACATGCAGACTTCTGCGGCCATTTGAGGAGATCACCAAACTGGTCAGTCGCAGCCATGGCGCCATCAGTGACATGGTACCTTATGCCTTCTTTCTGGAGCGTGCATTGCGTCGTGTCATTGATCAGGCTGTGGAGGAGCAGGAGCGGGAAGATGAGGAAGTCGCAATGCTGGATGAATTCCCAGGGGGGGCTACTCTATCTGAGACAAGTCAACAACAGGAGTCTGATGAGGAGTCAGAGGAGGATGGTGCCGGGGCGGATGAGCAGGAGCAAGAAGAGCATGCTTTAAACCTTTCTGGGATCCCTGTTGTGCGAGGATGGGGAGAGGAGAATGAAGAGGACGACATTATCCTGGATGATGAGCAGGAGCCAGGCCACCACACCGCTTCCACTTTAGTGCAAATGGGGGCCTTCATGCTCCAGTGTTTTAATAGGGACCCCCGTATAAAAAGCATGAGGGTCAAGGACCAGTACTGGGTGGCAACGTACTTAGACCCCCGGTACAAACACAAAATGGCGGAAATGTTACCGCCGTCGCAGAGGGCTGTCAGAATGCAGCACTTCCAGGCCTTGCTTCGAGAAATGCTGCATTCTGCTTTTGCGTGCGCTGGCAGAGGAGCAATTCCCACTCCCAGAGAAGGATTTGCGGGTACCAATCCAACAGCGCCTGCAAGAAGAGGCCGGTTTGAAGATGTGTTGGTGACTTCGGATATGAGGTCATTCTTTCAGCCGACCCATCGACAGGTGTCATCCGGATCCAGCATCAGGGAACGCCTAGACCGTCAGGTGTCCGACTACATTGGGTTAACGGCCGATGTGGACGCTCTGAGGAGTGATGAACCCCTAGACTACTGGGTGGGCAGGCTTGACCTCTGGCCAGAGCTTGCCCAATTTGCAATCGAACTGTTGGCTTGCCCCTCATCCAGTGTCCTGTCCGAAAGGACGTTCAGCGCAGCAGGGGGGATTGTGACCGATAAGCGTACTCGCCTAGCTCACCACAGTGTTAACTACCTCACATTTCTAAAAATGAATGAGGCATGGATCTCGGAGGAATTCAACACATGTGACCAGTAGACCATGTATATGTCTATAAACTATTTTTTTAATCAAGCACACAGACCTTCTTAATTCATTTGGCTCACTTCCTTGACCCAAAAAAGCACACCGTACTATATGCCCCTACCCTCCTCTTTGAAGAGGTTGAGCGGTGTCATATTTCTACTGGGGCTGCTTATGATATCCCTGTGCTGTGCTGACTTCCTCCTGGGGGTTCTTATTATGAAGGGATCACACTATCCCTGTGCTGTGCTGACTTCCTCCTGGGGGTTCTTATTATGAGGGGATCACACCATCCCTGTGCTGTGCTGACTTCCTCCTGGGGCTGCTTACGGTGCTGCTGTCAGTGCTGTATGTCACGGTGCTGCTGTCAGCGCTGTATGTCACGGTGCTGCTGTCAGCGCTGTATGTCACGGTGCTGCTGTCAGCGCTGTATGTCACGGTGCTGCTGTCAGCGCTGTATGTCACGGTGCTGCTGTCAGCGCTGTATGTCACGGTGCTGCTGTCAGCGCTGTATGTCACGGTGCTGCTGTCAGCGCTGTATGTCACGGTGCTGCTGTCAGCGCTGTATGTCACGGTGCTGCTGTCAGCGCTGTATGTCACGGTGCTGCTGTCAGCGCTGTATGTCACGGTGCTGCTGTCAGCGCTGTATGTCACGGTGCTGCTGTCAGTGCTCTGTATTACGGTGCTGCTGTCAGATGCCTCTATCACGGTGCATGTGTCATTCCGGTATGTCACGCTGCTGGTGATCATCTCCTGCACCCTCTTCTTTGCCTACCCTGGTCCCTGACCTTCCCTCTCCTCCATTGCCTTCATTAGCTCCATAGTCCTGAATTGTTAGAACAATTTCCCAAATAAAATAAAAATGCTTGTAGTTATCGATCCCAAATTCACCTCATACATGTATTATGTCATTGTCCAGATGGTGGGACTACGTTTTACCCCCTAATAATTACCACGTGGCCGCAAATTCGACATGAAGGTTTGCAAAGTTCGCCTCCCATTGAAGTCAATGGGGCCCGCGGCGAACGTTCGGTTTCGCGAACGTTTGGGTCCGTTCGCATTTCGCTTTCGCGAAACGTCCCGTCGGAAGTTCGTCCATCACTATCTGTGAGTAATTTGTAAATATCATGTAAGCCAGGGGACCTACACTGTATATTGTGATGTACATACTGTCTGGTGTGTAATTTGTATATATTATGTAACCCTATAAATAAATGTGTATTGCTGATTGAACTATCTCTTTTGTACAAGATCTCTCAGATCTAGATATGTATATGTCCATACTACTACAATGATTGAGGGGTATGCACATAATCATAAATACTAGTCAACAAATGGCGACCGACGAAGGGACAGGAAAAATTGGTGGTCTCTTTCAGCAATATCTCAAGGGGTTGCAATATCTACAAAAGGCACACTATGAAAGGGTTTTTCATCTGAATGCTAAAAAGTAACATTGGGTGCTCTATGTGCTCAATATAGAAATAGGCTATAAAAAATAGCTGTGTTGTACCGTGTGTGATCATTAGGAAGCCTACTGTTAGTATACTAAGGAACACATCACTTATGTTAAAAGCTAAATATAATATAGAATGTGTACATGAAGAGTCCAGATACATTAGAAGGAGATGAAAAGAGCTGTTGCCCAATGTTTCTATGCATGAAGATTCAGTCGATTTAAAAAAAAAAAAAAAAAAGTTTAACCACTTAACCACTTGCCGACCGCCGCACGACGATATACGTCGGCAGAATGGCACGGGCAGGCATATGGGCGTATATATAAGTCCCTGCCTGCCCGCGGGTGGGGGGCCCGATCGGGCCCCCCCCCGGTGCCTGCGGCGGTCGGCATTCCTTCGAGAGCGATCCGGGATGAGGGGGCGGCCATTCATTCATGGCCACCCCCTCGCGATCGCTCTCGACGAATGGAAATCCCCCGTGACATCACTTCCTCTCCTGTAATGTAAACACAGGAGAGGAAGTGATGTATTCTCTCCTCCGTGTCGGTATTTTTCGTTCCGACACGGAGGAGAGCGGATCGGTGAGTTGCACCAACACTCTACACACACAGTAGAACATGCCAGGCACACTCACACCCCCCTTTACCCCCCGATCACCCCCCCAATTACCCCTGCCCCCCAGTCACAGTGACACCAATGTAATTTTTTTTTTTTTTTTTTGCATTGGTGTCATTTGTGACTGTAATAACTGTTAGGGCAGTTAGAGTTAGCCCCCTTTAGTTCTAATGTACCCCCCTAACCCCCCCAATAAAGGTTTAACCCCGTGATCACCCCCCGTCGCCAGTGTCACTAAGGCTGGGTTCACATTGCAGCGGTTTATGAGAACGAATGTGATTCGCACCGCACTGCAGTGCAAATCACATCCGATCTCTGTGCGATTCGAGTTCAGCCATTCGCCGCACCCGCCGCACCCGCCGCAAATTCGCACGGGACCCTTTTTTTGGCCCGCAGCAGAATCGGATCGCATGGGTGTTCACACCATGCGATCCGAGTTTGCAGATCGCACTGCGATATGCGAACTGATCTGGGGGTGTCAGTAACATTTCACTGACACTCCCAGCAGTTCGCATAGGGCAGTGTGAACTGCCGCCGGGAGGCATGCGATGCGGGAACCCGCCGCGGATTCGCGGCGTTTCCGCATCGCTCCAGTGTGAACCCAGCCTAATAAGCGATCATTTTTCTGATCGCCGTATTAGTGTCACAGGTGACGCTAGTTAGGCAGGTAGGTATTTAGGTTCGCCGCAGCTTTTTATAGCGCCAGGGACCCCCATATACTACCGCATAAAGCCCCTTGATTGCCCCCTAGTTAACCCTTTCACCAGTGATCACCATATAACTGTTACAGGTGACGCTGGTTGATTAGTTATTTTTTTATAGTTTCAGGGCACCCGCCATTTATTACCTAATAAAGGTTTAACCCCCTGATCACCCGGCGGGTGTCATTTGTGACTAATAACTGTTAGGGCAGTTAGGGTTAGCCCCCTTTAGTTCTAAGGTACCCCCCTAACCCCCCCAATAAAGGTTTAACCCCGTGATCACCCCCCGTCGCCAGTGTCACTAAGGCTGGGTTCACATTGCAGCGGTTTGAGAACGGATGTGATTCGCACCGCACTGCAGTGCAAATCACATCCGATCTCTGTGCGATTCGAGTTCAGCCATTCGCCGCACCCGCCGCACCCGCCGCAAATTCGCACGGGACCCTTTTTTTGGCCCGCAGCAGAATCGGATCGCATGGGTGTTCACACCATGCGATCCGAGTTTGCAGATCGCACTGCGATATGCGAACTGATCTGGGGGTGTCAGTAACATTTCACTGACACTCCCAGCAGTTCGCATAGGGCAGTGTGAACTGCCGCCGGGAGGCATGCGATGCGGGAACCCGCCGCGCATTCGTGGCGTTCCCGCATCGCTCCAGTGTGAACCCAGCCTAATAAGCGATCGTTTTTCTGATCGCTGTATTAGTGTCACAGGTGACGCTAGTTAGGCAGGTAGGTATTTAGGTTCGCCGCAGCTTTTTATAGCGCCAGGGACCCCCATATACTACCGCATAAAGCCCCCTGATTGCCCCCTAGTTAACCCTTTCACCAGTGATCACCATATAACTGTTACAGGTGACGCTGGTTGGTTAGTTATTTTTTTATAGTTTCAGGGCACCCGCCATTTATTACCTAGTCTCACTAGTGTACCCCTAAATTTAGGGGTGTCTACTTTCCAAAATGGGGTCATTTGGGGGGGGGTTTGTGCCATCTTGGCATTTTATGGCCTTCAAAACTGTAACGCCCTTAGAAAGCCTGAAGGCGGTGCTTGGTTTTCGGGGCCCCGTACGCGGCTAGGCTCCCAAAAAGTCCCACATATGTGGTATCCCCGTACTCAGGAGAAGCAGCAGAATTTATTTTGGGGTGTCATTTCACATATGCCCATGGCATGCGTGAGCAATATATCATTTAGTGACAACTTTGTGAAAAAAAAAAAAAAAAAGTTTGTAATTTTCCCGCAACTTGTGGCAAAATATAAAATATTCCATGGACTCAACATGCCTCTCAGCAAATAGCTTGGGGTGTCTACTTTCTAAAATGGGGTCATTTGTGGGGGTTTTGTGCCATCTTGGCATTTTATGGCCTTCAAAACTGTAATAGGTAGTGTGAAGTGAACTCAAAAATTTACGCCCTTAGAAAGCCTGAAGGCGGTGCTTGGTTTTCGGGGCCCCGTACGCGGCTAGGCTCCCAAAAAGTCCCACATATGTGGTATCCCCGTACTCAGGAGAAGCAGCAGAATTTATTTTGGGGTGTCATTTCACATATGCCCATGGCATGTGTGAGCAATATATCATTTAGTGACAACTTTGTGAAAAAAAAAAAAAAAAAAAAAAGTTTGTAATTTTCCCGCAACTTGTGGCAAAATATAAAATATTCCATGAACTCAACATGCCTCTCAGCAAATAGCTTGGGGTGTCTACTTTCTAAAATGGGGTCATTTGTGGGGGTTTTGTGCCATCTTGGCATTTTATGGCCTTCAAAACTGTAATAGGTAGTGAGAAGTGAACTCAAAAATTTACGCCCTTAGAAAGCCTGAAGGCGGTGCTTGGTTTTCGGGGCCCCGTACGCGGCTAGGCTCCCAAAAAGTCCCACATATGTGGTATCCCCGTACTCAGGAGAAGCAGCAGAATTTATTTTGGGGTGTCATTTCACATACGCCCATAGCATGTGTGAGCAATATATCATTTAGTGACAACTTTGTGTAAAAAAAAAAAAAAAAATTTTTTTTTGTCATTATTCAATCGCTTGAGGCAAAAAAATAAAATATTCAATGGGCTCAACATGCCTCTTATCAATTTCCTTAGGGGGTCTACTTTCCAAAATGGGGTCATTTGGGGGGGTTTTGTACTGCCCTGCCATTTTAGCACCTCAAGAAATGAGATAGGCAGTCGTAAACTAAAAGCTGCGTAAATTCCAGAAAACGTACCTTAGATGGAGATGTGACAACTTTTGCGCAAACCAATAAATATACAATTATTGACTTTTTTTTTACCAAAGACATGTGGCTGAATACATTTTGGCCTAAATGTATGACTAAAATTGAGTTTATTGGATTTTTCTAATAACAAAAAGTAGAAAATATCATTTTTTTTCAAAATTTGTGGTCTTTTTACGTTTATATCGCAAAAAATAAAAATCGCAGAGGCAATCAAATACCATCAAATGTTATGACGCCGGTTCCTCCCTCCCCCTCTCTGTACCGATCGGAACAGCGGAGGGGGAGGAGATCGGTGTCAGCAGTGATGTGGGCTGCATCTGCAGTGCCCACATCGCTGCTCACCGAAAATTAACCCCTCAATTCCCTGCAAAAACTCTGCAATACCCTGCCATTACTCTGCATTACCCTGCATTACCCTGCATTACTCTGCATTACCCTGCATTACTCTGCATTACCCTGCATTACCCTGCATTACTCTGCATTACCCTGCATTACCCTGCATTACTCTGCATTACCCTGCATTACCCTGCATTACCCTGCATTACTCTGCATTACTCTGCATTACCCTGCATTACCCTGCATTACCCTGCATTACTCTGCATTACTCTGCATTACTCTGCAATAGTCTGCATTACACTGCAATACCCTGCCAATGCTCTGCAACACTCTGCAATGCTCTGCAACACTCTGCAACACTCTGCAATGCTCTGCAACACTCTGCAATGCTCTGCAACACTCTGCAATACCCTGCAACACTCTGCAATACCCTGCAACACTCTGCAATGCTCTGCAACACTCTGCAATGCTCTGCAACACCCACCAATACCCTGCAACACTCTGCAATGCTCTGCAACACCCGCCAATACCGTGCAATGCTCTGCAACACCCTCCAATATCCTGCAATGCTCTGCAACGCTCTGCAACACCCGCCAATACCCTGCAACACTCTGCAATGCTCTGCAACACTCTGCAATGCTCTGCAACACCCACCAATACCCTGCAACACTCTGCAATGCTCTGCAACACCCGCCAATACCGTGCAACACTCTGCAATGCTCTGCAACACCCTCCAATATCCTGCAATGCTCTGCAACGCAATACTCTGCAACGCCATACTCTGAGATACCCAGCCATACTCTGATATACCCAGCCATACCCAGCCATAGTCGGTGATACCCTGCAATACCCAGCCATAGACACCCCCCCCCCCTCCCGCCGCCCTCCGGTGCTTCTACCGACTCGCCAATACTATCAAATCCAGAATCTTTTTTTTTTTTCTTTTTTTTTTCAGGCTTCCCAGCTTAGATGTGAGATGCGGGGTCTTATTGACCCCACATCTCACTGTAAAGAGGACCTGTCATGCCATATTCCTATTACAAGGGATGTTTACATTCCTTGTAATAGGAATAAAAGTGATCAAAAAATTTATTTTTGGGGAAAAAAATGTCAAACTAAAATAAATAAAGTAAAATGAACAATAAATTTTTTTTTTTTTTTTAAAGCGCCCCTGTCCCCATGTGCTCGCATGCAGAAGCGAACGCATACGTAAGTCCCGCCCACATATGAAAACGGTGTTCAAACCACACATGTGAGGTATCGCTGCGTACGTTGGAGCGAGAGCAATAATTCTAGCCCTAGACCTCCTCTGTAACTCAAAACATATAACCAGTAGAAAAAAAATTAAATCGTCGCCTATGGGGATTTTTAAGTAGCGACGTTTGGCGCCATTCCACGAGCCTGTGCAATTTTGAAGAGTGACATGTTAGGTATCGATTTACTCGGTGTAACTTCATCTTTCACATTATGCAAAAATTGGGCTAACTTTACTGTGTTTTTTTTTTTTTAAGCACAAAACAGTTTTTTTTCCAAAAAAAAGCATTCGAAAAATTGCTGCGCAAATACCATGCGAGATAAAAAGTTGCAACGACCACCATTGTATTCTCCAGGGTGTTTGCTAAAAAAACATATATAATGTTTTGGGATTCGATGTAATTTTCTAGCAAATAAATGATGATTTTTACATGTAGGAGAGAAATGTCAGAATTGTCCTGGGTGCTCCAGAACGACTGATGGCGCTCCATGCATGTTGGGCCTCTGTATGTGGCCGCACTGTGTAAAAGTCTCACACATGTGGTATCGCCGTACACGGGAGTAATAGCAGAATGTGTTTTGGGGTGTAATTTGTGGTATGCATATGCTGTGTGAGAAATAAACTGATAATATGACAATTTTGTGAAAAAAAAAAAGAAAAGTAAAAAAAATCTTGATTTTGCAAAAAATTGTGGGAAAAAATGACAACTTCAAAAAACTCATCATGCCTCTTACTAAATACCTTGGAATGTCTTCTTTCCAAAAAGGGGTCATTTGGGGGGTATTTGTACTTTTCTGGCATGTTAGGGTCTCAAGAATTGAAATAGGCCGTCAGTACTTCAGGTGTGATCAATTTTCAGATATTGGCACCATAGCTTGTGGACTCTATAACTTTCACAAAGACCAAATAATATCCACCAATTTGTACTTATTTTTACCAAAGATATGTAGTGGTATAAATTTTGGCCAAAATTTATGAAGAAAAAATTACTAATCTGCTAAATTTTATAACAGAAATGAAGAAAAATTCATTTTTTTACAGAATTTTCTGTATTTTTTCTTTTATAGCACAAAAAATAAAAAACCCAGCGGTGATTAAATACCACCAAAAGAAAGCTCCATTTGTGTGAAAAAAAGGATAAAAATTTCATATAGGTCCAGTGTTGCATGACTGAGTAATTGTCATTCAAAATGTGAGAGCACCGAAAGCTGAAAATTGGTCTGGTTATTAAGGGTGTTTAAGTGCCCAGTGGTCAAGTGGTTAAAGATGTTTCCTGCAGTGGATGAAGTGCATGTAACAGGAATTGAGAGTACAGCACAAAAGATGGATAGGGAGGACAGACAGTCTTTAGAAAATGTGCTACTTGTAGCTAACAATATTGGCAAACTATTGCCAGGAGTGCACATAATATTTCATGCAGATAATGTCTTGCAACGATGTAAATTGCTGGGAGTTGCCAACTCCAGAGATCAGGTTAAAGTTTTACTATTAACAGTTAACTTAGACACATGGTCTTCCTTACCAGACCATGTTAAAGAAGGAAGAGCAGATTACAATGAAACTGTAGATGAACTGCTAAAAATATTATATCCCTTTGACCTAGGCTTAATAGCAGCGTTTAGAACAAAACAGGAAAATAATGAGAATCCACTTCTTTATGCAAACAGGCTATGGTCAGCTTACTATGTAGGCAAACAGAGAAATGTAAACAGAGAGGACCCAGAGTACAAAACCCTCCTAATATCTAATACCCATCCAAAATTTAAAATTCAATGTGGATTTTTTATAAATCCTCTTAAAGATTCATATCAAAGTATCATGGATTGTATGCACAATTATTTTCATGTAGCCAGAAGGTCTAATTCTGTGAAATCAAAGATTTATCACCAGCATACAAACAAAAATACCTATTTAGCAAGTCACACTACAGGAGAATTGGCCACCTTTTCAAACAGAAAGAGACATCATTACAATTACAATGCCTCCAAAGATAAGATCTATAGGCATGGCTCCACAGTTACTAGTCAAAGGCAAATAGCCTCATGCTCCCCTTTGAATGTAAATTCCATGGAAAGCGATCTCAGATTACAGCACAGGAGATCAGTTCTGAAAGAACTTACGTTAATAACCACAATTAAGTCTCTTGAAAATGAGATTGAGCTACTGAAGTCGCATATTCATAATTGGGAAAATACCAATAAAATAATGGAAACATCACAACATGTTCTTAAGGAAAAATATGAAGCATGCCATGCAGATGTGGTACAGTGTAATAAAGGACTGAAAGAAATAAAACAATCTTTTGATCAAATTGTTAAGACCCCACAGAAAACCGTCTATTCCATTCAAACAGAAAATACAGGAGGGAGGCCCAATCTATCTATATTATCTGCTAGGACTTCCTCTTACGGGGAACAAAACTTAAATATAAGCAATGTAGAAACAGTGAAAGAAGTACCAGATCTAATGTGTCATTCAGATGTTTATGATTTGAGTAATTTATTTTCACCAGATCCAACTGCGGATGTCAGTGTCTATTTACCAATGTACACATAAGAATGATGTATTTTTTATTTTTTTTTGTTTTGCTTTAAATAGGTTAAATAAATAAAAAGGGGGAAAGATTAATAACTGTCTTCTACAAAGTAATTTTTTTTCAGGTTTAAGTGAGTTCAGGAAAGTATATGTCCATACAAATTAGCTGTACATATGCGTAAGAACACGCCTAACAAGGGTAAGGTATAACAGTCCATTGTTTTTTTTTTTTTTTTTTTTTTTCTCTCTTCCTCTCACTTTCCTTCGTATTCTCCCAGAGGCCAGAAACGCCTAACAATTCATTTGCAAATACCAAAGTGCTATCCAGGATGTATGGCATGCTATCGAAATGAATGTGTATGTTTGAGTGATGGAATGCATGGGTATGAACTGTCCATGTGTAAACAAAGATTTTTTTTTTCTTATGGGGTGTACTCAACATTGCTTTATGGCCATAAAATAAGTGTGATCACACTAATGTGCATGCGTTGTACCGTTTATGATTATTTTATCATTTTTTATTTTTTTTATTTTTTCATTGGAAATGAGCTCAATACTGGTACCAGTTTAAATTTATAATTTTTTTTTTTTACAAGTTTAAATGTACTTGCGAAAAAATAACCTGTGCACAAATATGAAATCTCAATCCCTATAACTATGAGGAACTGTAGGGATGTTGTGTATATCTTTGTTTTCTCCTTTCCTATGGTTTAGAGTGAAGGTTCTTTCACTCTGACACTCGGAAACTACCATGATACATTACTTTGCACCTTGTGGCATCTTATGGATTCAGTAGGTCTTGTGTTTTGTTTTGTTTTTCCTTCCAAATTAACTCATGTGATGCTAATATGTGTGAAGGTTATAGATCTACATGTTGTCGTTTAGAATTTAAGTATTTACAAACCCTCCCAGTTTTTCCATAATTTTTGGTCTGTCCGAGTATAGATATGGGGGTGGGTCCTGGACATTATTGACTGTACTTACGGTTAATGGACCCATTACCTTGGCTGGAAGTCTGTTCCAAGCATCCACTACTATTGTAGACCATTATGAACCTCTCAGAGAGGTACAGTGAGGTGTTATTAATGATTTTTAAGTTTTGTATTTTAGGGTAATTGCCCAAACAAGGATGGATGATTGGACTCAGACGGGGCAAAGTATTGTCAAACACAGATGAGGACCTTAAAACATAATTTTATGTTGGTTTTAAGGAGAAGCCTTGAATGGAATTAATTACAGTCAGGCCTAACTAAATTCTAAAACAAAAAAAAAATGTTTTGGGGGGCGGTCTGTTTCAATAAACAGAGGTCCTGCGCTCTCTAATACAAATTTTTGTGGCCTGCTGGACTTGCAAATTGTTTTGCACGGAGAGTCAATTAATAGGTTAATCACCACCAAGAGAGGGTGTTGCGCAATGTTTAAAGGCAAATTCAATCATCTTGTTTAACACAATTACAGATTCAAGGCTCTTTAACAAATTAAAGGTTGAGGCAGCATTCAATCTGAATAGTTTTTTTTCTCTTTATTGTTTAGTTTTTTTTCCTTCAACTTTTTCTCTTAAGGAAAACTATTTTTTTTTTTCTTTACTTCCTATATCACCTTATTTTTTTTTTTTTTGGTGATTCTTCAGTTTGGCTTGCCTATGGTGAAAAAAAAAAAAAAAAAAAAAAGAGGGGAGTATGGGGAACATTATATGGAGAACATTTAAAGCAATTACAAATGTTGATATAGAATATTAAAAGCTTCCCTTTAGCATTTTGGGGACGGGTCAAGTATCCAACAGTTTTTGTTTTTATTTTATGACATTGGATAATTGTTTTATATGAATTTAGGTCATTGTAGCTATTATCATGACAATAGTAATATTAGGGTTTAGCTACAACCATGTGACTATTTTCTGGGTATATGTGACATACAATCCTCTCTACAGTTCTAATATTGGGCAGTCATCAGATGTGGTCATTGATCATTTTTCTTTTTTTTATGTTGCTCAGTTTTTCCTTTTTGTGCCATAATAAGTTCAAAGAGCATTGCGTGAATATCATAGATATACTGGGACTTGTGAGACTCATAGTGATTGGCAAATAGCAGGGAGTATAGTACATTTGTACTCAAGAGTATTTTAGTTAGATTTTTCCTGAAGCCACTAGTGACTGGTGACATCACACCTATCTGTATTCTGAAATCAAGTTATTTTTGTCTGCGTAGGCGACACTGCTTAATCTGCAATGAGAACTCTTAAAGTGATGACCTCTTCCGTAGCCTGCTAAAGGCAGGGCTCGTACAGTAGCTACACATGGTAGCCAAGGATGGAGCGGTATGCCCAATGTTTGGGACCAGCATGGAACACAGCTCCAGTAAAAGGAGGTAGTGGTGAGTTGCGATGGCAACAAGAGCCCCCTGGACACTTGAAGGGTCATACACAGACACACAGTGGTATACAGCAGAAGGCAGAACAGAGTTACTTGCAGGCATATGACCATGGAGGAAGAAAGATGGGGGGTGGAAATCAGACACCTGGCTGAAGGGCGTAACCAAATTGTTACACATGTCACTGAGAAAGGGGTCTTATTAATATGTCGCAGTATATCTATGGTAATTCTAATAAAAGGTCCTAACTGCTCAGACTTACCAGACAAGCATTAATTTGAATGCATGTGTCTCAAATGTACTTGTGGTGTTCTTTCTCTACCTCTGTCCACATTAACAAAGTATAATCTTAGCCGGGAAAGCTGGTCCAAAGGCCATTACTGTATGCGGTATCCAACGTGAATCACCATGAGAGGCTGTCCCAGAAGCAAGGGCAACATGACCAGATGGACATTATTGACTTTCGTACTATTATTATTGGACGGTTGAGAACAAGGATCCTCATGTTTTTTTTTTATCCCTTTTGTTTTTTTTTATTGTGTTTTGTATCCTATGATTTTATTATGGACTTATTACATTCAGAACAAGTGAGGACTACCGATACTGGGATCCAGAAATGTGAACTGTAGAGATGGGGATTTTAAAAGTTTTTTTTTTCTTCTCAAAGAGTTTTATTTCATTTCAGAGGGCAAAGCCAAACGTTCAAAATATTAAAGAAGATTGCACATAAACCATTATTCTATGTGTGGCCAAGTCTCATATTCTCAACTGGCCACAAGGGGCCATCTGTAGCCTTATGAGTTTATGTGAAATCTCCATTAATACCTGTACAATATTGTAATTAGAAATATATTTCTATTAGATTTAAATATATATTTAAAGTATTGAGTGTTTGTGTTGGTGTTACTGTAATTGGTTCAACTTCAAAGCTTGGCCTTTTGTTTTCCCTGATAACATCTCACCTGGGAAGTAAACAACAGCTTTCGTTGACTCATCCAATCAGGCTGTTCCCAATATACATTGACTAGGTACAGTGACCAATTAGGGAGAATATATCAGCCACACTACAGAAAGTAGGGGGGGGGGGGATATAATGCTTTGTGAGCAAGCCAAGTCACTCTGGTGTGGGAGCACACAGCAGTCACCATGGGCTGACCTGAAGTTAACAGGTAATCTAACTCTGAACTTGCACCTTATATTGTATTGTAAATACGATTCTGTGAGTAATTTGTAAATATCATGTAAGCCAGGGGACCTACACTGTATATTGTGATGTACATACTGTCTGGTGTGTAATTTGTATATATTATGTAACCCTATAAATAAATGTGTATTGCTGATTGAACTATCTCTTTTGTACAAGATCTCTCAGATCTAGATATGTATATGTCCATACTACTACAATGATTGAGGGGTATGCACATAATCATAAATACTAGTCAACAATCCAATCTATCAGAAGAAGTTATTATGAGCACAGATCTAAAACAAGGAGATAATATTTTTTTTACCATTTTGTTTAACCACTTGCTTAAACCCCCTTCCTGTTCAGACCAATGTTAAGCTTTCAGCGCTGATGCAGTTTGCATGACAATTGCGTGGTCATGCTACACTGTACGCAAATGAAATTTTTATTTTTTTTCCCCCACAAATAGAGCTTTCTTTTGGTGGTATTTGATCACCTCTACGTTTTTAATTTTTTTTTTTTTAATGTAAAAAGACTGAATTTTTTTTTATATTTTGTTATAAAATTTTGCAAACAAGTAATTTTTCTCCTTCATTGATTTACGCTGATGAGGCGGCACTGATAGGCACTGATAGGTGGCAGTAATGGGCACTGATGGGTGGCAATAATGGGCACCGATCGGTTACACTGATAGGCAGCACTGCTAGGTGGCAATGATTGGCACCTCTGGTGGGCATTGATAGGTGGCACTTGTGTGCATTGATAGGTGGCACTCATGGGCATTGATAGGTGACAATGATTGGCACCTCTGGTGGGCATTGGCAGGCAGCAATGGCAGGGGGTACTGATGGGCACAAATGAGGCACAATTGTCTCTTCCTCTTCGGGACCGATGTCCCTTGCAGATAAGCCAGTGATCAGCTTTTTTTTCTCCTCATGCTGTCAGCGTGAGGAGAAAAAAAATGATTACCGAGTTTTTGTTTACATCATGTGATCATCTGTCATTGGCTGACAGCTGATCACATGACCGGCCCCTTACTTGGATCTGTGATCATCCGAATCTCAGTGACTTGGTAATCACAGCACGGGCCCTGCAGGGGGCACGCAGGGAGCGTGCAAAGGGAAGGCCGTCATAGAAATTCAGGTCCGCGCTGTGGCCGTCATTCGGCTATTCGGCGGACGGCAAGTGGTTAATTTCCTTTTATAAAGACAATAAATGACCTTAATATATTGGTCAGTTATATATATTATTATATATAGAATATTTTAGAACACAGTTTGTGATATAACATTAATAGGATGAAATAATGCATTTCTCAGGGGAAAAGATGAACAAAATCAGTTCAAGGAAAATAAAAATAAATAAATGGAAACATGAAAAGGAAATATATTGTGAAAAGAATAGATGTGAAAAACAAATATGTTTTCCACCTGAGCTACATGAGAAAACAAGAGAACATGTCCCAGTAAATAAAAGCAAGGATATTTGTACATTATAGATAGTATTATTCTCTAAAGACAATTATGAGATCAAGGATTTTGTCACAGAAACCTAAACCTTACATTGAGTGTTAAATCAATGGACAGAGTGGAACTGACAAAGATAAAGTGTGTCTGTGTGTCTGTGTGTGTGTACATGTATGCTAAGAGTGGCAGAAGATTAATAAGGATAATCAAAGCACTTGCATTGTTCAGTTAGACAGTCTCACACCTCATGTAGTGGTACAGGTATTCTAGGCTGTTCTTCTTCACAGCAATACAAGGTCAAATGAATGAGAAATTGGATGGGTGCACTACCACAGAGGATTAAAATGAGCTTTATTCAAATATCTATAAAAGCATATCTCCCAACTGTCCCTGATTTCGAGAGACTGTCCTTGATTTGCAACAATGTCCCTCTGTCCCTCTTTCCTACTTATTTGTCCCTCATTTTGGTCTGATCTATATGGTTTTATAAAAAAGTGCTTTTTATCTTTCAAAAAGTGTTTCCCCGTGCTAAACCTTTCATCCAATTTCTTAATTGCTACATTTGTAAATTTCAAAACTATTATAAAGGCATAATAGTAGTAAAAAAAAAAGTACTTTTTATGTGTAATTCTCCTTTAAGGGGGTGTGGCAGGGGGGCCTATGCCTACATACATTTGATAATAGGTGTCCCTCATTCCTATCTCAAAAGGTTGTGAGGTATGATAAAAGCATAACACGTTTCTATTTGCAGGGTTACAAAACAGGCACCCTTCATAGAGCCATCAATAGTGGCGTCGCTAGGGGGTGGCTAGTGAGGTTAGAGCTCCAAACCTAGGTCCGGACCTACCGTGAGAGTGTCGTGGGCTGCCTGACACAGTGCAGTCCCGCACACAGAGCTTCCCTTATACATTTAAATATTTTTATATTTATACTTAGTAACTCATTGGGTTACTATTTGATGTTACTGTAGTAATTGTTCTGTTTGTGTTCTTCAGAGAGTTTTGTTGTATCTCATGTTTTTGTTTCTGTTTTTATTTCCATTTTTTACTGTTGCATTTTTTGAACAATATATGATTTACTTTTAACAGAAATATTTATAAATTAAATTGTGATTAAATTTTTTCCTTTTTTTTTTTTTTTATGGAAATATAATTGGGAACTTGGGTTTCTGTTGAAAGTTTTTCTAACGAGGACCTCCTATTCTATTCTATTCTTTTCTGGTTGATGTAAAACAGCAAGACTGCCGTTGGTTTACAGTGATTACTGTAATAAGAAAGCAGTAAGACTATTCAAGGGTTTCAACTGTGATTGGTCACAGCTACCACATGGTATGGGGCTACTGTGATTGGCCCTGGTATCATGGGATTTTTCTGACAAATCACAGAGATCACACAGTATTAAACAATAACAGCCTTGTCAACTACTGTAACTGGGAACAATGGTACCAGGGCCGCTCGCAACAGCCAAGTACAATTATTGGTGATCCACTGTATCTGGCGGTCACAGTGGTCATCGATCCCATCGCTGCATGCGCTTGAGAGTGTGCACAAGCAGCCAATGCATGAGGATGTACAGGTACATGCACCTGCATCGGTGCTCTCATTCAGCCATTGATACAGTATATAGTGGCTGTTAAACCAGAAAGTATCTACAAATCTCACTTCTATTAAAAATTCATAAAATAGCATTGAGAACCACTGGTTTATAGCATTGATACACAGGGCCGGTGCTAGACTATTTTGCGCCCTAGGCAAGACCAGCTACTTGCGCCCCCTCCCCCCCAAAAGAAAAATTTGAAATTCATTAATTCTAGCACCAGAACTCCTGCATAGCACTAAACTGTTGACCTATAGGGGCTTTGCGTGTATGCACCAATGAAACGGTAAAAAAACTTCAGCACCCTATATTTTTCATTGGCAGCGCTTTAAAAGCCCCTACAGAACATCAGGTTAGTGTTATGCAGTAGCTCTGATGCTAGAATGTTTTTTTTTTCTGTGTTTCTTTAAATTTTTAAAACTTTTTTTACATTACACTTATTGCCATTACATAGGGGACCAAAACGCCCCTATGTGATAGCATATAGGTGACAGGAACTCTTTATTAGACATTTAGGGTCTATTAGACCCTGGATGTCTCCTCTGTACTCCGCTACAGCTAATGGAACACAGCTGCACAGTGAGAGTCTGCCCCCCTCAGCAGGTGATCGCGGCCAGCACTCGTTCCTCTTTCTTCCCTGCTGAGGCGGAGCCTGCTGGCTACTGCTAGGTTGCTTTACAATGTGATTGGCTGGGACACAGGCAGGGGGTGTGGTCAGCTCGTCAGCATCTATCTGCAGATACACAGCCCTATCAGGTGCATGCAGATAAATACCAGATAACAGCCTGAAGAGTAAGTCACAAAAGTTTGGTGTGTGCTGCTATGCCCAATATGCTGCCTGTATATTTAGAATTTATTTAATATCCTTCTCCTTGGATGGGACACCTGAGGACTGAGCCTAACAAGCTGGCATCAGTGGCATGATGGAGTTTATGAAAATTTATGAGAATGGCCCCTATTCACTATGTAACTCTCATCCCCACCCAGAGACATTCTCATAAATTATCCACAATGCAATGCCATCATCTTCATCCCCCACCCAGCATTATCCATCCCTCTCCAGAATGCATCCCCATCCTTGCCCAGCACCATCCATCCATCCCTCTCCACAATGCATCCTGCCCAGCAACATCCATCCATCCATCCCTCTCCACATTGCACCCCCATCCCCGCCCCGCACCATCCACCAATCCATCCCTCTCCACAATGCATCCCCATCCTCACCAAGCATCATCCATCCCTCTCCACAATGCATCCCTATCCTTGCCCAGCACCATCCATTCATCCCTCTCCACAATGCACCCCATATCCGCCCAGCACCATCCATCCATCCCTCTCCATGAGGCATCCCCATCCCCATCCAGTACCATCCATCCAATCCTCTCCACAATGCATCCCCATCCATCCCTCTCCAAAATGCATACATTGTGGAGAGGGATGGATGGATGGTGCTGGACGTAGATGGGGATACATTGTGGAGAGGGATGGATGATGCTGGGCATGGTTGTGGACTGGTGGGTGGATTTGGTGGGACGGCCAGTGGGTGGACCCTAGGGAATGTTGGTGATTAGACGGGGTGGGGTGCCAGGCCTAAATGTGTGTATGGAAAATTTCTGATGGCTGCCCTGCAGTCAGGTGGGAAGAGGACGGAGCCAGGTAGACAGGAGATGGGTGTGCAGCCAGATGGAGGGGAGTGCAACCAGGTGGACAGGAGAAGGGACGTAGCCAGATGGACAGGAGAGGGGGGGTGCAGCTAGGTGGAGGGGAGTACAGCTAGGTGGACAGGAGAGGGGTGTGCAGCCAGTTAGACAGGAGCCGGGGGGTGCAGCCAGGTGGACAGGAGAGGGGGTGTAGCCAGGTGGAGGGAGTGCAGCCAGATAGACAGGAGTGGGGAGTGCAGCCAGGAGGGTGGGAGAGACTTTTACAGGGTGTTCCGCGGCTTTTCGAATTTCCCGCGATCACCCCAAATTGTTTACTGTTTGGCAAACAGGCAATGTTCTAGTCGAACATGAGTTTGACTCCAACTCGAAGCTCATCCCTAGTCATGAACTTATCACTTGTTCTTTCTAGCCCTAGGCATGCTTCCTTCTGTCTTCCACGCTCACGTACATTCCACATTCCACGTTCCATTCCACATTCCACATTCCACGTTCCACATTCCACGTTCCACACTCACGTTTAGGGCGGCACAGTGGTGTAGTGGTTAGCACTCTCACCTAGCAGTAACAAGGTCACTGGTTCAAATCCCAACCATGACACTACCTGCCTGGAGTTTGCATGTTCTCCCTGTGCCTGCGTGGGTTTCCTCCGGGTACTCCGGTTTCCTCCCACAATCCAAAGACATGCAGGTAGGTTAATTGGCTTCTGGCTTCTGTCCAAAATTGGCCCTAGTATGTGAATGGGGACCGTGGATTGTGGGCTTCTTGAGGATAGGGACCAATGTGGGTGTAGAATTGTACAGGGAAAGGGACAATTGTAGACACTCACTCAGGATGGACTGGTGTCTTTATTCAACCTAACAAACTATGAAACTATGAAACATCCATATAGGAAGTGATGTATTTGGGAGGAGTAGTCATGTGCTTCCATAACTTCCGTGGAAGTCGCAACAAAGTCGCTGTGTCATACATGTACATGCGAGTGCATTGCGACTTAATTACTTTCTATGGAGAACAAGTTACACCAAAAGAGAGAACAAAGTAGTGCAAAAACATTTTTAGATTGGGGACCATTGAAATACATGGATTTTGACTTGCCATGCAACTTCACATGTCTCAAGTCGCACAACAACTCGCAGTAGTGGAAACAGAGTGTATTAGGAGTTTGCCTAGCACTAAGGCTACATTGTGACTCTAATATTTCTGAACTTTCAAAAGATAGAGATTAAATGTCCTCTGAAGTACTGCTGCTTTACAAAAGTGCTGAGGTCATTGTATTATTTGATGAATATTCAATATATTTTAGGTCAGCATTTCAAGTAGAAGCTGTGAGTTTTACAAGCATAGAAAACATTTGAATGTTCTCATGAGATTTGCAAAGAACATTAAGTTATTTATATTATGCAAAGTGCATATATACGTAAAATAAAGAGTTTGGTACAACTTGATGTAAGCATTTTTTTTAAATGTATCGTTATATGTTTGATGCAGTTTACTTTTGGATCATTAAAAAAGTAAGCAATTCAGTGACAGTTTTGTATACATAAGCATTTGCTAATGAGTCATATTATCATTTCTTTTGGTCATAGCTCCTGGAGTTTACAGTAAAAATGTAGACAGATTTTTGTTAGGAGGGTACTGTGGCCATTTAGTTCTCTACACATATAGACATTCACATAATTTTTTGACAAATAGCAAATGACAGAAAAGTAACAAACAGTAAAGGGTTCTGAAAAGAAGGAAAGTATAGCCCAACTGAATCTCCTTAATTTATTCCTGTAATGCAATCAAGCTGTATATACAGTAATAAATACGCCTATATTTTTACTTTTTTTTTCAGCTTACAGTTGCAGCAAAGGCTGCAAAACGTAGTACTCTCAGCACTAGAGAAGCTGAATCACTGATCTCATGCACACAAGCAGTGGCTTGATTCTCCTGACATGCCTCACTGAAAACTGCTTTAATCAAAATCGTTCCAGCTTTATGAGCTTTGCTGTTGATTGGAGCCATGTTTAGGAAGGTGTATCTAAGACCCCTTTCACACTTAGGCACTTTGCAGTCACTATAGTGTTAAAAATAGTGTCTGCAAAGCGCCCTGAAACAGCAGCTCCATTCACTACAGTACACCGGAGCGGTGCGCTGGGAGGGCGTCAGAAAAAGTCCTGCTAGCAGCTTTTTTGGAGCGCATTAGGAGCGGTGAACTCACCACTCCACAACCACTCCTCCCCATTGAAATCAATGGGGCAGCGCTGCTACACCGCCGGCAAAACGCCACTTCGAAGGGCGTTTAGCAGGAGGATTTAACACCTTTTCGGCCGCAAGCGGGGTTAAAACAACCCCGCTAGCGGCCGAAAAGCACTGCTTTAAAAAAACGGTAAAGCGGGGCGGCACAGTGTGAAAGGGGTCTTAGAGCTGGGCTGCTGTTTGTGTTTCAAAACAGCAGTCCAACTCACCTGGCACTGTCAACACAGGGTTTTTAACTCTTACTGTACCATTTAGCAAATAAAAAAGTAAAAATTTGACATATTAAATACTGTATATGCAGCCAGACATAATCTGTTAAATTACGGTAAGCTCATTGCTGAGTGAAACACATTAGAGGGCAGAGGCTCAGGTGATTTTGTAATTTGCATACTAAGTGATTTTGTAACCAGATGGATTATTCATTTTCTTTAGCATATCCTGGGATACACCTTGCCTTTCTTTACAATACTTACAGTACAGTATCTCATAAAAGTGAGTACACCCCTCACATTTTTGTAAATATTTTATTCTATCTTTTCATGTGACAACACTGAAGAAATGACACTTTGCTACTTTGCTGTAAAGTAGTGAGTTTACAGCTTAAATTGTATAAGTTTAAATTTGCTGTCCCCTTAAAATAACTCAACACACAACTGGCAAAAAAGTGAGTACATCCTTAAGTGAAAATGGCCAAATTGGGACCAATTAGCCATTTTCCCTCCCCATTGTCATGTGGCTCGTTAGTGTTACAAGGTCTCAGGTGTGAATGGAGAGCAGGTGTTTTAAATTTGGTGTTATCACTCTCACTCGCTCTCACTCTGGTCACTTGAAGTTCAACATGGCACCTCATGGCAAAGAACGCTCCCAGGATCTGAAAAAAAAGAATTGTTGCTCTACATAAAGATGGCCTAGGCTATAATAATATTGACAAGACCCTGAAACTGAGCTGCAGCACAGTAACAAAGAACATACAGCGGTTCAACAAGACAGTTTCCACTCAAAACAGGCCTCATCATGGCCGACCAAAGAAGTTGAGTGCACGTGCTCAGCGTTATAGTGAGTGCTGCCAGCATTGCTGCTGTAATGGAAGTGAAGAGAAATTTCCCTAGCTGAATACAGGCATACACCTGTTACATACAGTCTAGTCTGTTTCATAGACAGGGGATTGCATAGCCTAAAGTGGAACTAAACTGTATCTGAGCACTAGAAACTGAAAATTCTGTTTAACTTATTTTTATTATTCTGAGCAAACTCACCCACCCATTCATGTCTCCAGGCTTTATTTTGTTGAGAAATCACTTTAGAAAACACCCTCAAGCATTTCTAGCAGTGGCCAACTTGAGTAAGGGAAGAGGATTTAAGTAGCATTTACTTCCTGGAATCCATCTGCCCTTAGCTCTGACATAAAGGCAGGGGGGTGTTTTTAGAGAGAAAATCCTTCCTGCTCACCTCCATATGGAAAAAAATGTTCTACAAGACAATATTTCTTTAGATGATGATACTCACCAATACCTGAGTAAGTGGACATGGATTTTACAAAGATCCATCCCGCTCAAAAGTTAGGATTAAATCTGGGAATATGCCTCTGAATCACCCCCCTGTGTGGTGAATGCCTACAAAATCTTGATGTTTTGGGATAAAACGCCTGAGATGCAGCATATATGGAGCCCAGCAGGGTGTCTGTTGGTGATGTAGTCAGGGGAATGGCTCGTTGTATAATATATTTTTGATATTCCCTCATATCCAACTCATTTAGACCCATGTACATAATATGTCATTCTCATTAGATCCCACCAAATTTTTTGTTGGATCTACCTTTTTCTGGCATCCGTAAACATTCTAAAAACTTACATACTTACCTATATTCTAATAGCTGCCAGCTGACAAATTCCCCTTTACTGGTTGTCCACCTGGGCCCCGTCCCCCACAGAACTCCTGTCTATCAATTTGGAATATGGAACATGTCATGGCCAAAGTTGGAGACACCCTAGAACTATTTCATAACATGTGGGCACTTGAGGGGGGGGGGAGTTCATGGAAGTTACACCTCTCTCCCAGTATTTTGGTTTTGTGCTTCCCAAGGGAAAACAAGTCTCAGCATAGCAGGCTGTCATATCTCAATCCTGGCACTCCCAATACCTGCAATGCGCTTCCAGCACAAGGAGACCACAGCGGCAGCCTACTTGCTCCCTGGCTGCCTTACACTGAGCCCTTCCCCACTCTCCCCTTGCATGATCAGTGTCCTCCAGGCGGGTACCCCTCAGGAGTCTGGGCAGCATGTCTCTCTGCTGGGCTGGTGGAAGGAAGGCAGACCAAGTCGGGACAAGAGGAGGAGGTTACATCCTTTGAGGCTGGGCCCATGCAAGCCCTTCTTTTTGACCGGATGGGCATTGGCAGGATTTCCCTGTGTAAACCACAAATATTACCACCCTCCCCCTCCTGTCGCTGTCAGGCAGCTGGTTGAGCTACCTATGGCTTGCGCCAGCTCTACTCATAGAGTCCATTCTGCTTTGGGGTAGAGCCGCACCTCTGAAAAATTCTGCCCAAGGCCAACTCCTTGTTTGCCTCATGGTAGATACACCCCAGCTCTCTCCCCTGACCACACTTCTTAATTTTGCCTAGACTTTGTGTGACATATTGCAACTTCTCTTTACCCTGCTTACCACTGATATGTATAAAAAATGATCTTCTTTTCTAATCTGTACCCCATTTTGTCTCTGGACAAGTGAGGGTTGGGCTTAGCATCAACCTTACCCCTCTATATGACATACCATGGCTTGCTTTGTAATTTATTATGTCTTTCTTGTGTGTCATGATCCAGAGAAGAACCTCTATTTTTTTACGTTTAACTATGTCAAGAATGGAAATTGTTTTTTATATATATTATAGTTTCCTCTGCACGTTGCATTGTACATTTTATACATCTTTGCACTGGCTCTTATATCTTTGATTGTACTCTTTTAAAAATTCTAATAAAAATACAATTAAAAATGCTCATGAAGATTTAAAAGATATATGGCATTATTCTGGTCGAGGCCAGAAAACAGGAAGCAATGGAAAAGTTTAAAAAATGTAAATATAATATACATCTCTATCTATTTAATAATGCTAGCAACATAAGGATTAATAATACATAATGTTGATTGAGTTTAGTTCTGCTTTAAATGTTAAAACCGAAGTACACCCACCTATTTAACAGTTAAAAAAAACAGTTATATTTCGGGCATGTGCTGGGATTGGTTATGCTCTCAACCTAATTGTCAAACCATCCAATGGCTGGTGTCATAACTGATCGCATGTGCAGCTGAATATTAAGCTTCCTTGGCTGAAAACGATAGGAGGGTTTACGTACACTTTAGGAAAGCCAATAGAGGGATTGGGTACCAGCATTCTGACCACAGCAGGAGTGCAGCCCTAGAGCACAATGCATACATTTAGTAATAGGGTCTCCAATAGATATTCAAAAGAGACAGATGATTTATTTCGGAACCAAAAAAACACTTGAATAAAGTTTTGGCTGGTTCAAAAATCTGGCTTGAGAATAGTAAATATACTACCAGAAGCCAGGGTTGAGGTAAGGGGACAGGAGGAATGTTTTGTTTATGCTAGTCAACTTCTCTACAGTCACCCTCAGGCCCAGCTGCAGAATAAAAATGCTTTGAGGCTTATAGATTGTTTTTTTTTTTCTCCTTTCATCTCTGAAGCTTTTATGCCAACGTAAGGCTCATCTAGCTTACTTCCTTGCATCCATACTTCCAGTTCCACCTTTTAAGATCAGATGCATTGGCACTTTCATACTGAATTTCTGACTTTGAAGCTAATTATACCAAAGCAAGTTAATCAATGTGTTCTATTTTCTTAAATGCAAGTGTGCTTAACTAAATAATAATTTTTTATTTTATTTAAATTAAATTAAGATGGACTTTGTACAGCTTTACAGCTGTTCAATTCTGCATCGCAACTGATTTTTCAGCAACTGCTCTTTCCATGCCTAAATAAATTTAATTTGCTGTAGGTACATTTTCAACATATGTTCCAAAAGGTGTTTAAAACATTCATCTATGAGAGCCACATTTATCTTTTATTCGTTTTTACAGCTGTCTCTGTTTTACAATCTCTGTACTCACATCCCTGTCAGATTCATCTGTAATCAGACATTAGTTAGCTAGGAGTAAGACAGAGAGCCCATTAAATGCAATTGCTCATTTTCCGAAAACTGTCTAATTTAAGCAATTTCAAAAAAAGCCTATGATAATATAAATGTCAGATTGAACACTTTGTAAATCTATTTCTTTAATTTATAGTAGTAGTACTTGATTTTTTTTATAGGCTTAAATAAAAGAACTCAAATCAACAAACCCAGATTTATCAAAAGCCTATATTTTACTATTCGTTTATCTAGCTGGTGTCCCTACTATGGACACACACACTCCTATTTGGCTGAAAGATAACTAACCTTTCAGTATGTTTTTGTATTGGAGGAGAAATCCAAGGCAGCAAAACCCATACAAACAGGGAGAAGATACAACAAATACAATGTTAATGTAATATTACATGGTAATTACCTTTATTTATTTAATACAAGGTGCCTACGACAGTATAGACACCATGATTGAGGGAGTACTATAAAGAGGCTATACTATATAATGCTAATAATAAATGTTGTCATGCCCCATTAAAAATGGAAGGTCTGCTTCTTTACTAAGTGCCCCTTTCCCACAAAAAAACTGTGGATAAAGAAAGTTAGTTAACTTTACATTACCCCCACTTCTTCATGCAGAGCCAAGGAATGGGTGACAGCACATTCTTGCAGTGAGATAGGGGGAAATAATGAATAGTTAAAATGTTGCGATAAGATGCACTTTTACTGTGCATCTGATGAGATTTGGACTACTATGCATTCCCATGGATCTTGACAGAAGCATGGTGACATCAACCCCTAAGAAAGCTAGGTATAAGATAACAAACCTGTATTAACTAACTATATTTACCCATATGGATTATTTTTCTTTAATTTTAGTGCAGGGCTCCTCAGTAAATAAGCAGAATTTGCTTGTAGTGCAAGGTCCTCTTAAGATCCAAGTTGAATTGTCATTGCAAGGGTGACACCTGCTACTGCTAGGACTCAGCTTAGCCCTGATAATTCTTGTGTTATGGCTTTAGGAAAAGGGTTACCTTCAAGCCAGCCATTCCATTATCCTTTCTTGCTTTGACAAAGCAGACTACAATCCCTGGAAGATCCTGCAAAGCCTTGGTTGTGAGGTACTTCAAGTACGCATTCAGGAAAAAAAAGGAGAATATCAAAATAGTAGTCTTTGAAGGTAAAGATTAATGCCTGAAAATCAGGAAAACTGGTTTAATTATATTACTAATATTTACATTAAACAATTCCAAATCTGTACACTCAAACCTCAAATGAAGATGAACACACAAATGAGTTGCCATTAACTCCATTCCACTGTAAAGTTTATGGCACTTGCATGCTTCAGAGAAGAACCCTGATAAATACAGTTTACAAAATATATTAAGATACTTTATAAGTGTCTGGTGCATTCTGCGAGCACCCCAGTGCATGCACTTACTTGATTTATTGAGTCAGTCCACCCAAACTTGATATTTTAGTTATATATAGAGCCTGTTGGATAGGGTCGCTTCTTGCCTTCTTATCTTGAATACCTCAACAGTTGATCTTGCCATAATCTCTGGGACTTGTTCTTGCAAAAACCTGTCATTTTGGGCGTTCCTATCCTCCTTTGCATTTTCCAGCACCTCTTATTTCATCCTCCATAATACAAAATAAATGAATGCATCAAACAAAATAGACACAGAACCATCAATCATAATGGTCTGAGCAGATGCAGAGATTCAGAAATATAAGGGCAGATAATTTTAAATTAATGGCGTGTCAACCACAGAGTGATACTGTGGATACAATACATAGTACAACGTACCACGTATCGATATTTGAAGTTGCTAAATAAAACCGTTGTTGGAGGTGATGGACTTTATAGGCATAAACACAAGTTTCTTTAAAATAATTTATAACAAAATTTATTTATAAAACATAGTGCAAAATATACACTAATTGCCTGAGAGAATAACGATTACAATGTCAATATGGTCAATTTAAATCACAATTGGAAAAAAGACTCATACATTTCCATTTTGCTATGACACATATATAACATAGGCAAAAATAAAAGAAAACCAAAAATATGAACAGTGTATCATAGATCACTCAGCTCGGAAATGCTCTACATGTTACGCATTATACAAGATGCTTTATGAGGAGCTTTTGCTGCTTTTATTCCCTATAGATAAACAGGGGTCGTGTATACGTGAGTGGGGAGTAGCAGTATAGGCTTTAAGCATACAGCTAAGGTGCGGGATACTTCATACGTAAAATATAAGGATAATTTTAGGATATTACCCGACAGTTCTCTGGGGTTAGGTTCTCCAAGTACAAACAGTCCCAAGGTACCCCAGAAGGTAAAAGAATCGTATCACAATAGGTGATTATAAATAACCCAGCATAATCTTAATACTTCAATGATCTGAAGTAATCCCCCCCCCCCCCACTCTATGACAGCACTAACCTCACTCAGGGGCTGCTGGGATATAAGGGCAGAGATTTGGCCTATACAGACTCCAAGTAATATAACAAAAATAGTAGGGTGGCATAATTCTCCAGCAACCAGAATCGAAGCAGACTAAGATATCTCTTTTGGTGTGCTGACCCTTTAAGGTTCTCTTTACTGCCCTTGAAGTCCAGCACTGCACTTAACTCCTTGAGACCTCCACCTCAAGACTCGATTTGTAAAGGGCAGTATTGGAAGTATATGAAATACCAAGCATGGCTTAATCTCAAGAATAGCAGGTAACTGCTGGCAGTAAGTAGATATTTTGAAGGTGATAACAGAAGCATAGTGGGAATCAAGCATAAACAGAAAAATGTATACAGTGCAGAAACAGAAAAATATATACAGTTGTAGAGGAGGCATGTTGTAGTGTATCATGCGGTCAACTAATGGTGAATAACTCTCACTGGGTGTGAGAGAGAATGGCAGTATATAACATCTAGACAGAAACAGAAGGAGCCACTGAAAAAAAAGATAAAACACACCAAGGACCTCACTTAGTGCTATCTCAAAAGATGCTAAAAATAAACATAAACCATTTTACCATCAGACAATCACCCTAAAATAGATTGGTGTGATCCAAGGAATGCAACAAAAACGCTGACAAAAACCTGGGCAAACAGAAGCCCAAAAACAAGTTACATATTGGACCACGCAGCATATGTACTACAATGCTTTATTGAGAAAATCGTTTAAATGTAAAAAATAGTCATGCAAAAAAGAGCATTAAAAAGAAACACAAAACACCACCACTCCACACGTAAAGAGGTGTTCTGCCTGGGGAAAAAAATAAAAGTCAGCAGCTACAAATACTGTAGCTGCTGACTTTTAATATATGGACACCTACCTGTCCAAGGAGCCTGTGATGTTGGCAGCCCACCGATTTTCAGATCCACTGCTGGGTGCTTCCACCGCTATTCGTCATAAGGGAAACCAGAAGTTCCCTACTGTGCATGTGTGAAGTGCACTGCGCTTTCTAATTGACCCGGTGGCAAAGGAAGGAGGAGGGGGGCCAGACTTCCGAGGTACGGTGCCACGCCTCCTAGAAGTGGGGAAGGGTACCTGTCAAAAACAGGTACCCATATCCCCCCCCCTAAAGATGCCAAATGTGGCACTAAAATGGGGAAGGAAGCAAATAAGAAGAAGTTCCACTTTTGGGTGGATATCTGCTTTAAACATGGGGGCAAAGGGCAGTGTTAGTGTAACATGGACATGTGCTAGCCAGGGTGGCTGCTGGGTGTTGTGATGTGACATGTTACGTGATAACATGAAATCCGGCATGTTTTAGATTGGGCTTCTTCAGGGTATAACTGTTGTTGTATACTGTATGACTATTTTTTTACATTTAAACTATTTTATAAATAAAGCCTTGTATATTTGCTGCAAAAGTGAAAAAGAAAGGGGCCAAGAGAGGGGCTGGGGAATCACCAACCCCTGGGACTTTTAGGGTATCAAATCACAAAATCAGAAAAATCGATAAGAAAATATAATGTTATTCATATTATACAAAACAAATAATATAGCTTATACATTCATAAAAACAATTTTGCCCATTATAGCGTAGAAAGGCGTTTCAGGATTACCCGACTTTTGTCCATACAAGAAAAGGAAAAAGCTGCGATTTTTCAACATGTTTCACCCAATTAGAGCTTCTTCAGGAAAATTTTGAGCAGCCAGTAAATTAACACTAAAATAATAAAGGTTTACAATGAATGTTAAGATAAATTACTGCAATTAAAAAGAGTAAACATCTCAAGAGTACAAATTAATATATTAAATTAGTCTATGAAAGAAAATGAAATGGAAAGAAATAATATAATGTAATATCAACGTTTGGTAGATACATATGTTAGGTTTAGTTATAGTTATAAATTAAATATAGGTACAAAGTACATAATAATAAGATCTCACCAAAGTCGCTAGAGCTCCCTGTATCGATAATGAATTCACATAATATCATTGGAAAATCAGTTAAGTTTGGGTATAAGCCTATACTGGCTCATGACCAAGATCAAGAAAGTATGTCGCCGTTTGGGTCTGTAGAGAGGGATAAATGATAAATAGTAAATGGAGAGTATCTGGCCAGAGATAAAATGAAAACCCAGAGAAGTTTGAGCAGAAATTTGTAAGGGGAATGGAGTAATGTAGATAATTGCATAAAGAAAGAGTATAGGCAACAAAGTCAATAATAGTTACCTGAGAAAGTTGAATTGAATCAATACAAATGGCACACGGTTGTGAAGGTATTGAATTGTATGTCAGGATGGTCCGCGGACTAAAGCAATTTTAATTAAAAATTCATATTGGTACTGAAAAAGGAAAAGAGGCAATAGAAAGAGTAAATGGAGTGTGCCATGCAAAGATCCCCACAGGATCTGACTTAGGCAGTTATGAAAAGAGAGCGATCAAAGGTAAATGGGTAGCATCTATTGTGGAATCGCCTACCTTTGCGGTAAAAAGAATTTCAAAGGATACTCGGGACGTCCAATCTCATCAATTGCCAAGAGGCAACTGATTGAGATGGAAGATTTTAAGCCTCTCCAGCTCGGCGGCGTCTGACATCACCGCCGAGCTGCGGGCGGAGAAAGGGGAAGGGCTGCCCATCTTACCTTGGAACCAAATTGGTTTGTGCGCATGCGCGAGCGGCGTTACCACGTTGCGCATGACGCAAATTGCGTAAGGACGCCGTAGCGGCCATTTTGGAAAGTCCTGATAGTAATCTATAACCGACAGGGCTTGTTTAACAACAAATAGGAGTGTTGCGCATGACGTGAGTCGCATAAGAGCACCGTCGCGGCCATATTGATAGAATCCTAACAATTAGTCTATGTCTGACAGGCTTGTCTGGTAGTAAGTGAACATTAATTTATAACTATAACTAAACCTAACATATGTATCTACCAAACGTTGATATTACATTATGTTATTTCTTTCCATTTCATTTTCTTTCATAGACTAATTTAATATATTAATTTGTACTCTTGAGATGTTTACTCTATTTAATTGCAGTAATTTATCTTAACATTCATTGTATACCTTTATTATTTTAGTGTTAATTTACTGGCTGCTCACAATTTTCCTGAAGAAGCTCTAATTGGGCGAAACATGTTGAAAATCGCAGATTTTTCCTTTTCTTGTATGGACAAAAGTCGGGTAATCCTGAAACGCCTTTCTACGCTATAATGGGCAAAATAGTTTTTATGAATGTATAAGCTATATTATTTGTTTTGTATAATATGAATAAATTTAGAACTTTTTATCTATTTTTCTGATTTTGTGATTTGATACCCTAAAAGTCCCATGGGTTGGTGATTCCCCAGCCCCTCTCTTGACCCCTTTATTTTTCTCTTTTATAACTATTGGGACGTGGTATCCTTGTTGATTTGATTCCTTTTCTCTCAAAAAAAAAATTTCTTAACGCATATTTGCTGCAAAAGGTAACTTCCTTTTGGGCTTCTGTTTGCACAAGTTTGTGCCAAAGAAACAGAATGAGTCATAACCTGGACATCTGAAGCCACCAATACAGTTTAAACACTGCAACAGATGATGATTAAACTGTGATACAGACTTAGCCCTTGTACACACGGTCGGACGTTCCGACAACAAAATCCGTCGGATTTTGTCCGACAGATTTTGTCCAAAACTTGTGCTGCATACACACAGTCGGACAAAGTTGTCGGAAAATCCGATCGTACATAACGTGACGACGTTATTTCGTTACGACGGGACTACGTTCAGGCTAGTAGCCAATAGCTTTGGTCTAGGAATTTGATCTGAACATGTGTGGCACTTTGTCCGATCAGAATTCTCTACACACAATCGGACAAAGTCCAATCGGATCATGTTGTCGGAAAGTTTTATAGCCCAGCTCTAAAACTTTGTCCGTCGGATATTCCGACGGAAACAGTCCGATGGAGCCCACACACAGTCGGATTATCCGACAACACGGTCCAATCGGACATTTTCCGTCGGAATGTCCGACTGTGTGTACAAGGGCTAAGAATAGGGTCACTGTATATCTTTTGCTACTGAGAAATGTAAACTCTTGTTAAAAACCATATAATTTACGACACACCATAATCAATTAACCCTAGAAGGCAGGTTAAAAAGCACAAGCCATTATAAAAATTCTTTACACTTCAGTTGCTTTAATTAAACCCCTTCATACCTGGAACTAACTGACACCAGTAGTTACATAGTAGTTAAATAGTTGATAAGGTTGAGTAAACAGTCCATCCAGATCCACCTGTGTGGGTGTGTGCATTTATTTGTGTCAATAATAATTCCCATATCCCTGTATATTGTGTCTAAGAGTTTTTTCAGCTATTGGCACTCATTGCTAACACCACCACTTGTGGATGGAAGTTCCACATCCTTACCCCTCTGACCCTCTACACAGTTTAAGAATAAACAGTTTCTTCTCCAATTTCTATAAGTGGTAGCATGTCTTCTTAAGTTCCCTGAAACTAAATATCTTTAGCCTGCTATCAGCTAAAAATGGGTCACAGGAGTGCAGAAGGAACTGCACTCCTGAGATCCATAGTCGAAATACTATATAGACTAAAAAAAAAAAAGCTTTGGCTTTACTTCTCTTTTAAGAATTCCACTTCTCATTCGAACAATAGGTTACTTTACTTACTTTAAATCATCACTGATGCTATCTAACATTTTCTTTAAAGTGCTCATTGTGACATGTGGGAAGGACTTATAATATATTCAATTATTATACAGTATGTAAAAAGGTCTTTCAAAGGTAGGTCTGCAGTAAATGGTGCAACAAAAAGGGGTTGAGCAAGTATTTGTGGGGATATGGCAGTGACTCTGAGGCTGGAGGGCCCCTTGGAGTGATGGTTTCAAGGTTGTAGTGGTCTACTTAACACAAAATCGATATTATTCTTTATTATTATTTTATAATTGGGTATGAAATTGTAAAATTCTAAAAAGAGAGACCATGAAATAATGACATAATAATTAACACTGCATACATACTATATGATTATTTTATGTTTTTTAATCTGGGAAACTAAATCATCAAAATGAGTATAAAATTTATATATATATATATATATATATATATATATATATATATATGTGCGTGTATATATATATGCTTCTATTTTCAGTTAAAGCAAGTTAATTGAAGCTGGCCATCAGACTAAGGATATCCAAAGGGAGAAATAAATACTGCTACTGCAGGGCAAATCTTTGGATTACGGGCAAATATATAGCAGCAGGTGTTGGTATTTTATCTTTTAATAGGATATTGATTCCTTATTTTTTGTGGGGGCTGTAAGACAGTAAGACCGTATACCGTATACGATGATAATTCATGTACAGTACAGCATAGATTATTCTGCTAAAAGTATATTCGTTTTTTTCCCTTAAATTTGTGTTTTATTTTTCTTCTGGCGAAGAACAGAGCACATACATTAACTGCTGTGCAATTAATATCATTGCAGTGAATTTAGAAAGGGCATCATTGATCTTGTACAGTACATTCACATTAACTGATTTCTGCAAGTGCAAATAACAGCAAGAAAATGGCCTACATTTAGGAATGGTTCTACTAATTTAGGGTATATACTGTAGATATAGTCTCTGCTGGATAACAAAACAGAGCCTGCTGTTTTACAGACATTTTTACCACATTTTAGGTATGTTTTATATGTTTTAAGCTGACCATTTAAAATAACTCTTCATTCAGCACAATTTTCAGTTTCAGCTTTCTGTAGCTTCAAAAGTGACATTTCCACAAATGGTAGTGCAGTTAAAAAAATATTTGGATATATTAATGACTTTTCAAATGTTAGAGACCTAGTGATCATACCCATGAAGAGTCTAACTAAAAGTCACCTGTTCCAGTTAACAGACCTATGACTTTCATTAATCACTGGACTGGACTGTTTTCTCCATTTCCAGTCCATGCCATTTTTCAGTTTTCATTGCTGTCCACTGTGAATAACAATTGCTCAGTTATGCAACACTGTGCTCAAATGAATGTTATAACATTTTTTTAGACAATTATTGCTTTCTTTAGTGGTATTGAAAGGAAAAAAAAATGATTTTAGTTTTTGCTTGGTTTCTGTTATAAAACCTTGCAAATAAAAAATCTTTCTTCATTAAATTAAGGCCAAAATGCATTCTGCTACATTTCTTTAGTGAAAAAACAAAAACAATTAAGTGTATATTATTTATGCTGTCTGTTAGAGAGTCTACAAACTGTGGCATGTACAGAATATTTGAAAATTGATCGACCACGATATACTGAATACAATTTCTCATTCCTTGATGCCCTAAAAACAGACCTATAAAATCACCTAATTTTCAAATGTAAACAGTCCAATATATTTAGAGAGAGGCTTGATGAGTTTTTTGAAGTTGCATTTTTGTCACAATTTTTGGAAAATTAAGAATTTAAATAAAAAATGTTTTTTTTCCCCCACAAGGTTGTCGTTTTAACAAGTTATTACTCACACAAGATAGGCACACTTATGCCGCGTACATACGACCGTTTTTTCCATCGGAATAAACTCTGCCGGTTTTCCCGATGAAGTTGCAACGGAGTTCCGCTGAAACGGACTTGCCTACACACGATCACACCAAAGTCCGATCATTTAGAACATGGTGACGTACAACATGTACGATGGGACTAGAAAAACGATGTTCAACTGGCAGTAGCCAATAGCTGTCCTTGCATTTTTGGTCTGTTGGAACAGCATACAGACGAACAATTTTCCCGATAGGAATTGATTCTGTTGGAAAAATGTAAAGCATGTTCTATTTCTAGGTCCATCAGAATTAAAAAAAAAAAGTCTGATGAAGCCCACACACAATTGGAATATCTGATGAAATGATTCCATTTGACTTTTTCTACCGGAAAGTCCGACTGTGTTTACACGGCATTACAATTACATCCCAAAACACAATCTACTACTCCTCCCAAGTATAGGGATACCACATGTGTGAGAAATTTTCACGTTTTTTGCACAGGACCGGCTGATGTGGGAGGCCTTATATATATAGTCTCACCTGCGTTGACAAAGCTCCTGGCTGGCGGTTTATGTACATGGGCCAAAGGGGAAGTTATTAAAGACATTTTGGGGCACTAAAATAACACTCCATAGGATAGAGTAAAAATACTTCATAGCAGGTAATATACCTGTATGGCGGGTTTAGAGGCACACCTAGGAAAGGTTGATTGTGGTATGATCTGGGGAGAATATGCGGAGGGATGATGACCAGAAGAGAGATATGAAGGGATTCTTTCTCAGAAAAGCAAGGAAAGCTGTAAGCAGTGCCGGGACAAGGTCATCTAGTGCCCAGGGCTAAGATGCCAAACAGTGCCCCCCCAGGTGGAGCAGCAAGAGGGGTGGGGTCAATAACGATTCATGCAATAATGATTCACGCACCAAAATATATAAGTTTAACAGTGGTACACATTCTATATCACATGAAATATGGGGAAATGTCCCTGTATCGGTGTAAGAATCAGATGCTCCCATTGGTGGTGTCACTGGAATGAAAAATGTGTCTGTTATGACATTAGTATGAAAATGTTCCAACATCAGTGGTGTGAGTCTAGAGCCCCCCTTCTTTCTTAGATAAGGGTCCCAAGTGCCCCCCCACATCAGGGTTATTAGAGTTCCTCCCCCTTGTATCAGTGCCCCCACCCTTTCATTAGGGTCTCCAGAGCCCCCCTTACATCAGGGTCACCAGAGTTCCCCAGTTACAGCAGAGCCCCCCCTTTCAATAGGGTCCCCAAATCCCCCCCCATATCAGGATCCCGTCTCCTTCTTACATAAGGGTCCCCAGTGTAACTATCTCTTACATTAGGGCTCCCAGAGCCTCCCCTCCTTAAATCAGGGTCCCAAAGTCCCCCTCAGGTCAGGGTCCTCAGTGTCCCCCTCCTTTCACCAGGGTTCCCAGATTCCCTACTTCACATCAGAGTCCCAAAAGTCCCCCTCCTATTATATCATGGTCCCCAGAGATCCCACTTCCATCTCTCCAGCAAACAGCTACAGGGCAGACAGATGGAAGTTGGGGCAATGAGACCCAGCAGGTCTACAGTAGGAAGCTTTGTTCTTCTTCTCCTTTAAAAGTCAGAGCCTGGGGGTTGGATGACCAAGCAACCAACTAACCACTAGTACTGACAGGCAATGAGTGGCGGTGTTGGGCAGAGAGTGGATGCTGTCTGTAACCTCTGATCACTGCACTCAGCATGGTCACGGCAGCAAGGACCAGGGCGAGGACAAGGGATGGGCAGGAGGGGAGGCTGCCCCTGGCGCAATGGTTTATTGCAAGGGTAGGGGCACCCTGACCCCAACCCTAAGGGAAAAGGGGGCGCAGCTTGGCATCTTTGCCCTGGGCACTGGATGACCTTGTCCCAGCACTGGCAGGGACACTATCTAGTATTTGTGCAGGATGCTTTCTTGTTATTTGTGCAGACTTTGTGCACAATTTTACACATTTTTATGTTCTTGCAAACCTGGCTTGTTACAGTGCTTGCCACTGATTAGCAGCACTGATAGACAGCACTGATAGGCAGCACTGATGAGCCCTGATTGGCATTGATAGGTTGCACTGATTGGCAGCACTAATGGCACTGATAGGCTACACTGGTTGGCACTAACAGGCAGCACTGATTGGCACTGATAGGCAGCACTGAATGGCACTGACAGGTGGCACTGATTGGCAGCACTGATGGGCACTGACAGGCAGCACTGATTGGCACTGAAAGGTGGCAATGATGGGCACTGATTGGAAGCTCTAATGGGAACTGATAGGCACTAATAGGTGGCACTGGCACTGATAGGCACTGATAGGTGGCATTGGTTGGCACTGATAGGTACTGATTGGCACTATAAAAATAAACTATTTTGTAATAAAAAAAAGTAATATTATGACCTTGTTTAGACTTGCTTTGCTTTTCTCACATACATTTTTGCATATAGCTCATGTAAAAGCTGCAAAAACCACATATACATGTTTATATTAATATACTGAATCAACTGTATACTGTACCTAAACTAGAAACTACCCAAACCCTTCTTTTGTACTCACACCACAAATTCTCATTCAAACCCTTTATGGATTAGACTCTCCAAATTGCAAAAGCAGAAATTCTCACATGCACATAGCTGGCGTTGTTTCTCGCCCAGGCTGATATCCAAGGATATAGCTTGTATTCCAGACTCCAGCTAGAGCCAGCCTCCTCGGCTCCTCTAGGTCGCAGTGCCAACACAGCTCTCTGCACTCCTTTGGCCGCGTACACACGGGCGGACTGTTCGCCCAACCTTGTCCGCTGAACAGTGTTTGGGCGGACAGTCCGCTCGTGTGTGGGCTTTCAGCGGACAGTTTCAGCGGACAGTTGGACGGACAAAGTCTTTCGGAAATTCCGAAAAACTGTCCGCTGAAACTGTGTTTGAGCGAACAGTCCGCCCGTGTGTGGGTCTGTCCGCTGTACTTTCGAAATGAGCGGACTGTTCCCGCTCGGAAAGTCCGCCCATTTCGAGCGCGTGTACAGGTAGGCGGGGCCCGCGAGGGAGACGTCGCGGGCTCCGCCGCCTGGAATGGGCTTAAAGGGGAACCCCAACGCCGAAAAAAATCGGCGTGGGGGTTCCCCCAAAGTCCACACCAGACCCTTGTCCGAGCACGCTACCCGGCCGGCCAGGAAAGGGGGGCGAGCGAGCGCGCCCCCCCTCCTGAGCCGTACCAGGCCGCGTGCCCTCAACATGGGGGGGTGCCTTGGGGAAGGGGGGGCCGCGCGGCCCCCCCCACCCCAAAGCACCTTGTCCCCATGTTGATGAGGACAAGGGCCTCTTCCCGACAACCCTGGCCGTTGGTTGTCGGGGTCTGCGGGCGGGGGGCTTATCGGAATCCGGGAGCCCCCTTTAAGAAGGGGGCCCCCGGATATCGGCCCCCCACCCTATGTGAATGAGTATGGGGTACAATGTACCCCTACCCATTCACCTGTGAAATAAAGTACAAAAAAAAACACAACACAGGGGAAAAAATATTTTATTGCACAGCTCCGGGGGTCTTCCGTCTTCGGGGGTCTTCTCGCCGGACTCCTCCGCTATCTGTGTGTAGCTCTTTTACTAGCGGAGGAGTCCGGCTTTCTTCCTCCCCGCCGCCGGCCTCTTCTCCCGACTTCGGGGGTCTTGTCCCCCTCTTCGGTTCTTCTGCCGGGCCACCGCGCCTTCTTGTAGCTCTTTTACAGGCGGTGGCCCGGTCTTCTGTCGCCGCTGCCGCCTTCCGTTCTTCTGTCGCCGCCTTCGGTTCTTCTGCCGGGCCACCGCGCCTTCTTGTAGCTCTTTTACAGGCGGTGGCCCGGTCTTCTGTCGCCGCTGTCGCTGTCGCCGCCTTCCGTTCTTGTTCTTGTTCTTCTTGTTCTTCTTCTTCTCCAGGCGATGTTGACACGTCGCTCCCTCCGGCCGGAATGCCAGGGACACGCTCCGCTGCCACTTATATAGTGACAATGGGGCGGTGTCACATGGTATATGTCACATGGGTTGGTCACATGGTGACCCCACCCCCTTACGATGTCATAGTCCCCATGTGACATCAACCCATGTGACCAACCCATGTGACATATACCATGTGACCCCGCCCCATTGTCACTATATAAGTGACCGCACAGCGCGGCTCTGGCATTCCGGCCGGAGGGAGCGACGTGTCAACATCGCCTGGAGAAGAAGAAGAAGAACAAGAAGAAGAACAAGAACGGAAGGCGGCGACAGCGGCGACAGAAGACCGGGCCACCGCCTGTAAAAGAGCTACAAGAAGGCGCGGTGGCCCGGCAGAAGAACCGAAGGCGGCGACAGAAGAACGGAAGGCAGCGGCGACAGAAGACCGGGCCACCGCCTGTAAAAGAGCTACAAGAAGGCGCGGTGGCCCGGCAGAAGAACCGAAGAGGGGGACAAGACCCCCGAAGTCGGGAGAAGAGGCCGGCGGCGGGGAGGAAGAAAGCCGGACTCCTCCGCTAGTAAAAGAGCTACACACAGATAGCGGAGGAGTCCGGCGAGAAGACCCCCGAAGACGGAAGACCCCCGGAGCTGTGCAATAAAATATTTTTTCCCCTGTGTTGTGTTTTTTTTTGTACTTTATTTCACAGGTGAATGGGTAGGGGTACATTGTACCCCATACTCATTCACATAGGGTGGGGGGCCGGTATCCGGGGGCCCCCTTCTTAAAGGGGGCTCCCGGATTCCGATAAGCCCCCCGCCCGCAGACCCCGACAACCAACGGCCAGGGTTGTCGGGAAGAGGCCCTTGTCCTCATCAACATGGGGACAAGGTGCTTTGGGGTGGGGGGGCCGCGCGGCCCCCCCTTCCCCAAGGCACCCCCCATGTTGAGGGCACGCGGCCTGGTACGGCTCAGGAGGGGGGGCGCGCTCGCTCGCCCCCCTTTCCTGGCCGGCCGGGTAGCGTGCTCGGACAAGGGTCTGGTGTGGACTTTGGGGGAACCCCCACGCCGATTTTTTCGGCGTTGGGGTTCCCCTTTAAGCCCATTCCAGGCGGCGGAGCCCGCGACGTCTCCTTCGCGGGCCCCGCCTACCTGTACACGCGCTCGAAATGGGCGGATTTGCCTCCTCCTTACGTGGGCGAGTCCGTTCATTTCAAAAGTTGAGCGGACTGTTTGGCAAACAGTTCGTTGAAACAGTCCGCTCGTGTGTGGGCAAGTCCGCTCATGCAAATTTTGAGCGGACTGTTTGCCGAAACTGTTTGACGAACAAGGTTGGGCAAACAGTCCGCGCGTGTGTACGCGGCCTTTGAGTCCTCCCACCTGCCTCCAGCCATGAGTGACATCCTGCCCCCGGGCCAAGACTAACAAGGTTCCTACATAGAGGGAGTGCACATTGAAGCACATTATGCTTACAGGAAGGTATGTGAAGAGGACTTGTTGTGCCAACACTGTCGGGTGCAGAAGCGCACTCAGCACATAACAGACAATTTTTCAGGTACAGGCAGCGGTGCTGGCTAGTAGTGTGTGTGACACCTACGAGTGCGCCCCCCCCCCTCCTTCAGGAAATTGTACCGCCCAGGGCATCCGCCCCTGCTTTCTACCAACCTGGCCGTACGTTGGGGCCATCGGAAGAGAAAGATTGAAGATTGTAGAGGGCTGATGATCATAAGAGAGAGCTTGATCCCTTTTCTCTCAGAACTTCCATTTTTAGGTTACAAGTCCATCTCCAGAGATCTTAATGTTCCTGTGTCCTGTGTCCTCTGTGCGCAACATTGTCAAGAAGTTTACAGCCCATGGCATTGTAACTAATTTCCCTGGATGTAAACAAAATAGAATAAAATACTAAAGAGTTTGCCAAAACTCACCCAAGGAAGCCAAAATCCTTTTGGGAGAATGTGCTGTGGGCATTACAAAATTACAGCTTTTTGGTAAAGCCCATCATTCTACTGTTTTCAGAAATAGAAATGAGGCCTTTAAAGAAAAGAATACAGTCCCTACAGTCAAACATGGTGGAGGTTCACTGATGTTTTGGGGTTGCTTTGCTGCTTCAGGCACTGGATGTCTTGACTGTGTGCATAGCATTATGAAATCTGAAGACTACTAAAGAATTCTGGGGTGCAATGTGGGGCCCAGTGTCAGAAAGTTGGGTCTTCGTTAGAGGTCATGGGTCTTAAAAGCACCCAGAAATGATATAAAACAAAGTGCTAGCGAGTACCAAACTGGCCAGTAGAGATGGGCCGAACACCCACCTGTTCGGTTCACAGCAGAACTCCCGAACAGTGGAAAAGTTCTGCCCTAAATCGCAAACTCCATTGAGTCTATGGATGCCAAACATGAGAAATAAATAATGCCCCTTTTGAACTTTTGAATGCTTATATGCAAGTAATTGGCCACCAGGTAATGTCACCAGGTGGCCCTGCCCTTATCTATATAAGAACTGTCAAATGCCAAGCCAGCCATTCGGAGGTTTGCCTTCACAGACAGCAGAGCAATTTTTTTATTCATTTTCGGGTTGCCGGTGTGGCGGGCGTCCTGATTGATGATAGACCTAAATTGGGGGACACTGTTTTTTTTATTTCTAATAAAGGAATTGTGTAAAACCTGTCTACAGTTTTTATTTACTTTGACCCTTTTTTGTGAATGGGTAGGGGTATTATGTACCCTATAATCTTTCACATAGGAGGGGGCTGGGATATGGGGCCCCCTTGTTAAAGGGGGCTTCCAGACTCCAATAAGCCCCCTGCTTGCAGACCTTCACAACCACTGCCCAAGGTTCTGGGGAAGAGATCTTTGTCCCCATCAACATGGGGACAAGGTGGGTCTTGGGGTGGGGGGGCAGAGCCCTCCTTGTATGGCCTGGTATGGGTCAGGAATGGGGGTCATTTGTCCCCCTTTTCCTGGCCTGCCAGGCCGCGTGCCTGGATAAGGGTGTGGTATGGATTTTGGGGGGAACATAACAATTTTTTTATTTTGGGGTGAGGTTCCCCTTAAAATCCATTCCAGACCCAAAGGGTTTGATATGGATTGGGGGGTATTTCATGGCATTTTTTTTACTATTTTTACTGCCAAATTTTGTTTTTATTCAGCTGTCAGCTGTAAACATCCCTTGTGACAGTAATAGGTGGTGACAGGTACTCTTTATGGAGGGATCGGGGGTCTAAAAGACGGGGGTCATGACGTCGCTTCCGTGTTTACTATGAGGAGACTGGAACGAAGCCGATTACGGCTTCGTTCCAGTTCCTCCCCAGCAGCCGGAGGCAGTGGTCATGGAATCGGTGCTCCCGATCGAGCGGGAGCACCGGTAACAGCCGGGGGAGGCGGCGGGATGGGGGACGTCCCCTCCCGCTCCTCCGGCATAACAGCCGAGTGGCTTTTAGCCGCATTGGTTGTTATGGCTGGATAGCCAATCGCCTGCTGAAAAAAATGGTACCGGGATGATGCCTGGAGGAGAATTTTCAAAAATAAAGGTCTGATGAAACCCACACATGATCGGAATATCCGATTAAATGATTCCGTCAGACCTTTTGTGCCGGAAAGTCCAGTTGTGTGTATGCGGCATTAGTCCTTTTAAATAGTATAATGTCTTGTACATATATACACTCACTGGACACTTTATTAGGTACAATCATATGGCAACGACTCAATTTAGGCATCTAGATGTGGTGAAGGTGACTTGCTGAAGTTCAAATCGAGCATCAGAATGGAGACGAAAGGGGATTTAATTGACTTTGAATGTGGCATGGTTGTTGGTGCCAGATGCGCTAGTCTGAGTATTTAAAAAAAAACTACTGATCTACTGGGATTTTCATGCACAACCATCTCTAGGGTTTACAGAGAATGGTTCGAAAAAGAGAAAATATCCAGTGCCTTGTTGATGTTAGAGGTCAGAGGAGAAAAGGCAGACTGGATTGAGATGAGCAACAGTAACTCAAGTAACCACTTGTTACAACCAAGGTATGCAAAAACCCATCACTGAATGCACAACACATCGAACTTTGAAGCAGATGGGCTACAGCAGCAGAATATTACACTGGGTGACACTCCTGACAACTAAGAACAAGAAACTGAGGCTACAATTTGCACAATTTGGCTCACCAAAAATGGACACTAGAAGATTGGAAAAAAGTTGCCTGGTCTGATGCGTAAACAACATGAAAACATGGATCCATCCTGCCTTGTAACCTTGTAATAACAGTTCAGGCTGGTGGTGTAATGGTGTGGGGGATGTTCTTGGCACTTTTTGGGTCCCTTAGTACCAATTGAGCATCATTTAAATGCCACAACCTACCTCAGTATTGCTGCTGACCATGTCCATCCCTTTATGACTACAGTGTACCCATCTTCTGATGGCTACTTCCAGAAGGAAAATGCATCATATCACTAAAGCCCAAATATCCTCAGACTGATTTCTTGAACATGAGAATGAGTTTACTGGCCTCCACAGTCACCAGATCTCAATCCAATAGAGCACCTTTGGGATGTGGTGGAACAGGAGACTCATATTACGGATGTGCAACTGACAAATCTGCAGCAATTGCGTGATGCAATCATGTCAATATGGACAAAGATCTATGAGGAATGTTTCCAACACCTTGCTGAATCTTTGCCATTAAAAATTAAGGCAAAATCGGGTCCAACCTGGTACTAGCAAAGTGAACCTTATAAAGTGGATGGTGAATATATATATTCATATGGAAACGTATCTTAATATTTTAACCACTTCAGCCCCTGGAGGATTTAACCACTTCCTGACCAGGCCATTTTTTGCGATACAGCACTGTGCCGCTTTAACTGATAATTGTGAGGTTGTGCGACGCTGTACCCAAACAAAATTGATGTCCTTTTTTTCCCACAAATAGTGCCTTATTTTGGTGGTATTTGATCATCTCTGCGGTTTTATTTTTTGCGCTATAAATAAAAATTTGTGACAATTTTGAAAAAAACAAAAACATTTTTGCTATAAAACAATTCCAAAAAAGAAGTATTTATCAGTTAAGGCTGTTATGTATTCTGTTACATATTTTTGGTACAAAAAAATCGCAATAAGCGTATATTGATTGGTTAGTGCAAAAGTTATTGTGTCTACAAAAAAGGGAATAGATTTTTTATTTAGTAGTAGTGGAACGATCAGTGATTTTTAGTGGGACTGCGACATTGCGGTGGACAGATCGGATACCAAACTGACACTTTTGACACTTTTTTGGGAACCAGTGACGATATTACAGTAATCAGTGCTAAAAATATGCACTATTATTGTACTAATGACACTGGCAGGGAAGGGGGTTAACATCAGGGGCGATCAAGGGGTTAAATGTGTTCCCTCAGTGTGTGTTCTAACTGTATGGGGGACTGTGTGACTGGAAAAACACACAGGTCCATCTTCCTGCATAACAGAAAGACAGGATCTGTGCGATCTCCTCTGTCAAAATGTAGATCTGCCTTATTTACACAGGCAGATCCCCATTCTGTTACTGCGGGGAGTGATTGTGAGTGGCCAGTGGACATCGAGTCCACCAGACCCACTGATTGGCTCCCCCACTGGCCAATAGGAGTGTGCGCACCCTTAATAGCGAGTTCCTGTGCCAATGTAAAGCTGCGACGTTTTGCGTCAATGACTTATAATGACGGCTGCTGGTTGGGAAGCAGTTAAAGTTATGATTTCCAATAGTTTCCCACAGGGGAAGCTGGGAAAAAGGATATCAATTTCTTTCAGCTATATAGAGGAATGCGGCAGGGCTGCCCCCTCTCTCTGGCCCTCTTTTCTATAGCAATTGAGCCAGTGGCAGAGGCTATTCAGACTTCCCCAGATATTTGGGGATTACAAATTGGGGGCTGGAGGAGAGGGTGGCCCTATATGCGGACAATATGTTGCTCTTCTTAGGCGATGCTGATCCATCTTAGATTTGCTAAATACATACTCATCATTTACAGGGCTTAAGGTAAATTGGGGTAAATCCCTGTTGTCTGCCGTCGATCAAGGAGCGCAGGCCACAGCTTCTCCAAACCTTGCTAACAGAATTTAAATATCTCAGGATAGTAATCTCCCAACAGGCTTGTGATTTCTTGGTGTTTAACCTAAATCCAGCAGTACAGGAAGTTAAGAAAAAAACTAAAAGTATGGGAGACCTTACCCTTGTTACTATTGGGCTGCATAAATTTAATAAAAATGAAGATTCTTCCGAAATTTTCATATTTATTTAGAAATTCACCACAGTGGGTACCGAAATAATTTTTTCCATTGACTAAATTTATGCACCCTTTGGCACAAGGGGGATTGGCCTTTCCAGATTCCATAACTATTATCTTGCGACACAGCTGGTAATGGCAGGTGAAGGGTTGAATTCAGATAAATATAATCCTGCTATAATGTTAGAGGCTGCAGTGGTACATTCATGAACAATGCACCAAACTGACTATATAAAAGACATCTTGCCTCAGTCAGCTGGGCAAAATTACTCTGTCTCTTCACGGTAGTAATTTTTGTTGGGTTCTGAAGACCTTGTAAACAGACAAAAGTAATTTTAATTTAGAGTGGCTGTCTCTTATTCTGGCTTGTTTGAGTACAGTTATAACCCATTGTTTCTTAAATGGGAAATACACAAACTTTCCTTGGACAGCAAAATCGAATGCCTCCTACACACGGTCAGATTTTCCGACTGCAGATGTGTGATCAGAGCTTCTTGTCGGAAATTCCAACCGTGTGTAGGCTCCATCGGACAATTTCCATCAGAATTTCCGTCAAACAAAATTTGAGATCTGGTTCTCAAATTATCCGACAACAAAATCCGTAAATTCCAATCGCATTTACACAATTCTGACGTACAAAGTGCCACGCATGCTCAGAATAAATTACGAGATGGAAGCGCTCGGTCTGGTAAAACTAACATTCGGAATGGAGGTAGCAAATTCGCCACACTGCAAATTTTAAAATCTTTTAATGCAACGCATTCTCTTCTTCTTTATAATGCGTTCTGACAAACTGATTTGTTTATTATTTCTCATGATCTCATGAATAATATTAATTTGCTCTATAATTAATAGTGCTCTTCATAATATTATCTCTCGTTTTGTGTGTCAAGTTAGCACAACACCATTATTATCTTGAATTTTTTTTTACCTCAAGGAGGTTGGTTGGTGTCCTTGTTAATTTGACCTTGTATTTTTGAAATGTACCTGCCTACACACAAAAAAATGTCCCTTTTGATCTAAAACACATAGCCGAGTATTTGTGAAAAAGAAATAGCCATTTATTCTGTGTTATAACAAAATAAAGAGGAAGGCAACACTGGAGAAACTGCTGAAATGTGCAAAGCCTTTGTACCCCAGGGCACACATCAATTATTTTACAGTCAAAATTGGTGGCCTGAGGAGTCCTTATAATAGTGAGCACAATCCAGTCCAGGACTAAAAGAGATCAGGAACAGAAGCAGATGACATATCTGTCCCCAGGCTGTGGTCATACAACAGCCTGCGTCTTTTGTCAGACCAGACTGAACCCAGGCCATCACTCTCTGGTCTTCCTTACATGCTTCTTTCCAGGCTGTGGCTGTGGTGTTAAAGTGGCAGGAAGTGGAGGAGGAGGAGCAGGAGGACCTGGAGGAGGAGGACCATGGTTGAAATCACAAACTCGGCTTTGGCTTGTGAGTTCGCCCCTCAACCCCATATTTAGGGCTTGCAAGATGACTTCCTCACATATGAGGCGTTGGCCCTCCTCCATTTCCAGCATTTTGCATGCTGTCATGTAGGCATAGTCCTCTTGAACACTGGGGGGGGGGGGGGGGTTTCTGAGGCAAATAGGCCAATTGCTGCCTCCTTCAGGTTACTCCTCTTCCTGGCACTTTTTGTGGAAGGCTGAGGGGAGGGACCTGGGATTCAGCAGGCTACTGGGCCCGGTCACCTCCTGGCTGCCACTTACCCCCCACCACCTCCTGGCTGAGACTTTCTATGGCGTGGCTGAGGATTTCCTGTATATGAAAAATGGACATAGTTTTAGTTTTTGGTTCATCAATCACACACAATTTTCAACTCATGACTGTTGCAAATTGAATGTTAATAAATAGAAAAGACTATCGTTCTGACCCCAACATTTTTGAGTCTTGTCCCAATCATTTGTGGCCACTAATGTGTACTGATATGTAAAACACTTTGTGAAATCAGAAATTAGTGATCAAAACTAACATATATTTAACATCATTCATTTAGAAACATTGAAGAATGCTATACCTGACTCAAGCTGGGATCCTCCACATGTTGCTGCCTGGAAGGCCCAGGTTGGTCGTTGGAAGCCTCAACTGGGGGGGGAAGGAAGACTAGAGAGCACTGGCTTGGGTTCAGTCTGGCCTGCCAGAAAATGCAGTCTCTCATAGTACCACAGCCTGGATACATAAATGTCATCTGCTGAAGCTCCTGATCTCAGGGAATCCTGGACCTTCTTGTGCTCCCTATTATAAGTGCTCCTCATGCCACCAATAAGGGCCTTCAATTAGGGGATGTCTGCCGTGGGGATTACAGGCTTCACAAATTCTAGCAATTGATCCAGCGCCGCCTTCCTCTTTGGTTTATTGTTATAAAAGGGGTGGTTTACCTGCCACAGACAGGGCAGCTCCCTGTACATATCAATGAATATGGGGATAAAGTCCTCATCATTGAATAGATCCATTTTCTCTGCAAGACACAACACAAGACAAGCCCTAATGTCAAGGCGAAACTCTCCTAATCTTGACCCAATATAGGCCTTAATCTATAAATAGTATAGGCCACTGATGCACCAACTTAAAATTGTACCTTCGTTAAAACGATCGTCGCTTCCATTACTTCATCCTCCACTCACAGATCGTACGCATGGCGCATGCGTGTTATGCCTTAAATACACTGCGCATGTGTGAAACTCCGCTCGCCCCTGACTTTCTTTCTAGTCTATTCCCCGCCCCTTCTCTTTTGGCACAGTGGGTAGAGAACATGGCGGAGACAGAGCAGGTGCATGTAGAAGAGAGTAGCAATGACAAAAGCCTGGAGCTATGAACATCTCGATCCTGGAGGAGATTTAAGGCCTCAAATATGTATTTTGTAGAGATGGTGGAGATGGGGGACATCTTGAAGAAGGCCAACTATGATGGGAAGTATGAACCTTACCTAAACCCAAATATAAGAAAGGCCAAGATCATGACTATAGTTGTGAAGAGTCTGCACAGGAATTTTGGGGTACAACGTTCCAAGGATCAACTAAGGAAATGATGGTCGGACCTCAAATTGAGGGAGCAGGATCAGTACAGAAGAATCAAGAGAGTGCTCCTAAAAAGTAAGTAGTTGTCGTGTGTTCCTATTATTCTTATTACTTGCATGCTGCTCCATGTGCTTTTCTTTACTGTTGTACAGGTTAAAATGGCAACTTTCATGGGCACATTCATCGGTCATAGGAAACATTGTTCGTTTGCCCACTTAAGATGTTTTGGGCACATGCAGGTTAAGTACATTTGTTCATGCCTATTTGTATTAAAAGACGTTTCTTGTCTAGATGGGTTTGTAACTAGAATGAATGCAAACTTAATTCAGTGTAAGGAGAGGACACTCAGCAGCTGTTTACACATCTGGACGCAGGAACACTAGTGTGGGACACCAGAACAAACATTTTAGGGTGTCCCACACAGGTGCTCCAGTGGATACTAGGGGTGCCTCCATGTGTGAAACTTGTACAAAAAAGGGAAGTATTCCAGCTTTAGAAAGGAAATAAAAATGTCTTCAGCTTGGAACTCTCCCAAAACAGATAATTGTACGACACTTCCAAGCAATGTTTCATATTACTATTTCTGCCCTCAAATATCTGTGTGCTAAGTATACCTATTTTTTATTCACATAGGGAAGAAAAGACTCGGGACATCTGAGGACACCAGGGACCCCACACCTCTGAAAGAAGGGGAAGTCACCAAAACGCAAGCAGAGGATGTGGAGGGAGACGTTTTGGAAGTGGGTGAAATTGTCACCAAAACAGTGTCTGAGACAACAGTGTGTTACATGGTGTGTTTTTTTTGTTTGTTTTTTAGGTGATGTGGATGTTGTGGAAGAAGAATCTCATTTCACAAGTGAAAGTGCCCAGATCCTCATCGGGGAGATAATGCGGTGCAATTGCGATGTTGAAAATCTAAAGAAAACATCAATGATGTTCAACAAAAAATTAAGAACATCATTGATATTTTAGGGAGAATCTAAAACACACAAAAATGTTAACTTTTTTATCATGTATTTTTGCTTTAAAAAAACAGTTTATAAATATTTTAAAAGTCACATTTTGAAGATGCACATGGTGTGTTAACATGTGCTATCTGCCATCACGGGAGATCAGTGTACGCGTTTGGGGGGGCAACCCCTTCCTTGCAACTCAAGTAGGTGAGAGGAAGGGGTTGCACCCCCAAAACATGTCCATTGATCCCCATGATGGGAGCTAGCACATGTTGACATTAGGCATGGGATCAGGAGGGAAATCCCCATTTTGACTCTCAATTTATGTGCATCATCAAAATGTGTCTTTTACCGGGGTGACATCACCCCATCTGATAAAGGCAATATCAAAACACAGTTTTGACATATTAATGTCTTTTTGTAAGTTCCTGAGTTGTGTAAGTTATGTTTTGAAACATGCCTGTTTAACCAAAAAAGGTTATTTTTAATTAATGTGACAAAAAATAATGTTATACACCAAATATGTTGGTTTGTTTAAAAATCCTTTTATAAACACACATGGGAATGTGCTTTGAGTAAAAAGTTTTATACTCAACAATGTGTTGCTTCTTCTTTCAATGCTTGAAAGCAGGTTTTGGAGTAAGTTGGGGTTTACAGTGCCAATGGGGGTTATTTACTAAATGCAAATCCAGGTTGCACTACAAGTGCACTTTCAGTGTAGTTTCAAGTGCACTTTTGCAGTGCACTTGTAATGCAAAGTGGATTTGCCTTTAGTAAATAACACCCACAGTGCTTTAGAATTTGCCACAATCACGCCATTTTCATGACTCCCCAAATTTCAGTCACGGTGCTGAAAATGATGAATATTTTTCTCAGTAATGCATTACATACATTAACAACAAAAACAAGGTGTGTGTGTGGCAGACCCACAACATAATAGTTTGCTGAAGAAGAGATTGTCACCTTATGTATCCAAGAAATTTTGTTTGCGCTATTGAAGAAAAAGGCCAAAAAGAAAAGACCATTAGATAACCTAGGAGACAGCTAAAAGAAACCCAAGCAGTAAATCAAAGCATATATAAGTTCCATTTCATAAATATATTTATTTTAAAAATCAATCAGACATTTGCTGCCATATCAATGGCCCCGGACCTGTAAAATATTCTATGTATTTTATACGGACCTTGCGGGCTCTTTGGGGGGCAAGCCAGGATGGCCAGCTTCAAGCGCCATCAGGGTTTGTTCATAAGTCCGGCCTCAGGCCCAATTGAGGCAACATAGTTCAAAGAATTTCTCCTTAAAAAGTTGTACAGCACAAAGCATTATATGATTGAGTTTATATTCCACCATATTAATTGAAGCGGAGAATAAGCGGAACCGGCTGGCCATTATTCCGAAAGAGTTCTCCACCACTCTTCTGGATCTTGACAGTCGGTAATTAAAAACTCTCTGCTTCGGGGTGAGGGTCCTCATTGGGAATGGCCACATCAGGTGCTCACCCAGACCAAATGCTTCATCTGCAACAAACACAAGCGGGCGTCCTTCCAAGTTCTCTTCCGGAGGTGGGAATCCCAAGCCACCACTCTGGAGACGCCTGTAAAACTCCATCTTGGCTATGACTCCTCCATCCGACATCCAGCCATTCTTCCCCACATCCACATAGAGGAACTCATATGTCACCGACACCACCGCCAACATCTTTAAACCCCTTATAGATATAATAGTATGACCCCGAGTTGGGGGGCGGAACTATGTGGATGTATTTCCCATCAATTCCCCCTCCACAGTTGGGAAAGTCCCAACGATAGGCAAAGTGGGATGCCACAGTCTGCCATTCCTGTGGTGCTGAAGGAAACTGTGGAGTAAAACAAGAAAAAAAAATTGTACTTTTGCACATAAACATTGCAAGCAGATTAGACACAAACATTCTTCGCCAACATCAGTATAACATTTATTTTAAGGAGTATTTAAAGACAAAAGTATAAGGTCCATTTATAAGATTCCTCAACCTCTCTGATGGCCCAGTGTAAAAATTTTAGGGGGGAGATGTTTTGGACAGGTAACCCTCTCCACTTCATTGAGAGCTGAACACAGTATTGGCAGCCCACTGGACAGGTAAGAAGTGTCATAATACAAAAATAAAATGACACACTGTACAAATGGAAGCACATTTTTACATTCTGCAAATACCTATCAAGATAATAGGAGAACAAAACATGAAACAGTAGCATTTGAAAGTATTCAGGCAGGATCTTTCACTACATGCTTTGATGAATTCATCCATAAATATGACCACAAAAGAGGTAGGTATAGTGTGTATGGGTTTGGCAAAGTCAGCAGATAGAGGATTGGTATCAGTTGACTTAGCAGTTGGGGGGAAGGGAGGGTTCCAAATGAGTTTGGGACCCCAAAAAATGCCTCTGGCACTATGCATGAATTTAAGGACACAAATAATAACATTTGTACACATTTAAGGGGGTGTTTAGAGTAAAGCACTAATATGGAGCTGACAAAATTCATTGTTAAGTGACTAGGCTAGGTGTATATGGGCCCAGGATAGCACGCAGGACAAAAAAGGAACATTCACAGCATATTACAATCACGGTAATTAGGGATGGATGAAAGAAATACAATACATTAGCAAACATTAAATACATAGAATGTGATGTTAAAGGAGAAAACCTACCCTAATATAGTCCTTCTGCAGGACCTGAATCATGGCAGAACAGGTCTCTGGAATAATGGTCCCCAAAGCCTGGGGGGAGTTTCCTGTTGAGAACTTGAGGTCCTGTAGACTTCTCCCCATCACCAAGTACCGCAAGGTGGCGACTAGCCTTTGTTCAGGAGGGATGGCTTGCCGCATGCAGGTGTCCTGCCTGCTAATATAAGGGGACAGCAAAGCCAACAGACAGTGAAAAATGGGGTCCGTCATCCGGGGATAATTCCTGAAATCAACAGGGTTATTCTCTTGGGTCTCCCGCAACAAAGCCATATGAGAGAATTGGTCACGCTGAAGTAATCAATTCATGGTCTATGAACTCCTCCCCGCCCTGTTCATGGACTGGGCTTGGGTCAAAGTAAGAACCCCAACACCAAAGCCCCTGCATAGCAGGAACTCTACGACGAGTACGTAACCGCAACATGGCTTAAAAACGGTCGGCTAGTCAGAACAGAACACACTGAAAAACAGCAAGACCTGAGAAGAGCGAGCTGAAAATCAGATACGAGCGGACAAGAACGCACTGAAAAAACAGACACAAACTGACTAAATGCACTGAAAAAAAGATACAAACACACATACACAAACTGATGAGCAATAATGGACTGAAAACCACAAGGCTGAAAAGCATGAATCATCTCTCACCAAACTTCTATTAACAAGAGATAAAGACGAGAATAGCAGAAGGAGCTCAAAGTGTGGAGCACTTGGTATTGAACTTCCCTTTTATAGTCCCGTCGTATGTATTGTATGTTGTATGTTCTCGGCGTTCGGAAGTTCCAACAATTTTGTGTGACCGTGTGTATGCAAGACAAGTTTGAGCCAACATCCGTCTGAAAAAATCCCATGGATATTTGCGTACACGGCATAAGTCTTTTTGTACTTAATCAAACTTATACACCTGACGTGGTAAGTTCATCAAAAGATAGTGGGTTCATCAAAACTGGCCAGTTTTATGATGACCCAACACCTGTGCTGGTCTCAAAGTTCTGTAAAAAATCTGCCAGTACTTTGTGTGTCTACTACTGTACAAGGTGTGTCTAAAAAGATCAGTGAATGGTATAAGAAAACAATTAAAACAGAAAATACAAACAAATTACCTTTATTGGCCTTCAAAATAATTACCATCCTTCACAACACATTTTTGACAACATTCATAAAGCTTCTGGAAACTGTCAGCAAAGGCCTCTTTAGGAATTGATCCCAGAACGGCTGTCACACATTCTTAGATTGCTGCCATGTTCACAAAACAGGGAACACATCTTCCGCGTACCCACATTTTTGCAGACGATGGTGTGCACCATGTCCTTGCTAATGCCCAATTTCTCCTCCATCAATCGAAGAGTCAGTTGCCGATCTCACACCAGCATTTGTCGCACTCGCACTCGCTCGATCATGTCTGGGGTTTTGCTTGCCGAAGGCTGACTCAAATATGGCTCATCCTCAGTCGTTTTCTTACCATAGCAAAAGCGTTTGAACCAGGCATAAACATTTTTTCTATTGCCAGTTTCCCCAATTTGCAGCAGAACTTGATGTTTACTCGTTGCTCTATTGCACTGTGACCTTACCGCTCACAATAACTTCATTGGACTGCCTGCAATGAGATTATCCTGACTTTCACGTGTACTCCACACTAGGGGGCACTTCCTGACGTGTCTCTGGATAGCCATATGCATACACATGCACCTGGCCCATGTTGCCATTGAGATATGAGACCATTCACTGAACTTTTTACAAACACCTCATATATTTAAGCCAATTCCCCTTCATTAAAACTTTCCCACAACTGCCCAACTTTACACTGCTGTATCCTCTGCACCCACTTAATTCATGGAGTGAAACACTTGCCTGATTTCTGTGTCTCAACTAGTTTTTAGATAAATTAGATCTAATTTCAACAGAAAACAAAAATACAAATTCCACAGACAATAGTGTACTGCCAGAGTGCTCTGTTGCTGTCACTGTCCATGAAAATTTAACTGTTCCATAACAACATTTACAGTTTTAAAGCATTCAAAACCCTGTAAAAGAAATGATTTGTGCATTTCAAAGGCCACATAAAAAAAACACAATCTGATATGTTATTATTTGTTTTTAATTTACATAGGTACCTTGCTCTCTATCCCATTTGTTTGATAATAGCATGTATATTAGCCCTACAAATGGCCATTAATAAATTAAAAGATCTACTACCCTATATTTGCTATCAGGCTATTATTGAATAAAGAACACAGGGAGCCGAGCACGGCCAAAGGGCCATGTACCAATGCAAAAAATATATATATATATATATCATGTACCAATGCAATATATATATATTTCAGTGAGAAGAGGTTCTTTTTATGTGGCTTAAAGGGCAACATTGGAAATACACAAATTCTTTAAATAACAGTCTTGAGGGATGCCTTAAAGCTGTAAGGGGTGTTACAGCATAGTACCATGTAGCCCTTTAACCACTTAAGGACCGCCGTATTGCCATTGTACGTCATCACAATGGCACAGGCAGGCACAAGCACGTACATGTACGTGCCTGCCTTCCAGCGGGTGGGGGGTCCGATCGGACCCCCTCCCGCTGGATACGGCGGTCCGGTTCGCTCGAGGAGCGATCCGTGATGAGGGGATGGCCGTTGGTTTCTGGCCACCCCCTCTGGATCGCTCCTGGCCAATGAGAAGCTTCCTCCCACTGTGTATTGTTTACACAGGAATGAGGAAGTGATGTCATTCTCCTCGGGGCGTTCTTTTTGACCGGACTACGAGGAGAAGACTAGAAGTAAGTGTGCACCAACACTACACTGACATGTAGGTACACACAGGCACACAAACCCCCCCCCCCCCCCGTTTTTATAGCGCTAGGTACCCCGATATACTACCCAATAATGGTTTTAACCCCCTGATTGCCCCTAGTTAACCCTTTACCCCCTTTTGCCAGTGTCACTAAGCGATCATTTTTCTGATCGCTGCATTAGCGTCGCTAGTGTCGCTAGGTAGCTAGTTTTTTTTTAGGTTCACCGCCAGGTTTTTATAGCGCTAGGTACCCCGATATACTACCCAATAATGGTTTTAACCCCCTGATTGCCCCTAGTTAACCCTTTCACCCCCTTTTGCCAGTGTCACTAAGCGATCGTTTTTCTGATCGCTGCATTAGTGTCACTAGTGCCGCTAGGTAGCTAGTTATTTTTTTAGGTTCACCGCCAGGTTTTTATAGCGCTAGGTACCCCGATATACTACCCCAATAATGGTTTTAACCCCCTGATTGCCCCTAGTTAACCCTTTCACCCCCTTTTGCCAGTGTCACTAAGCGATCGTTTTTCTGATCGCTGCATTAGTGTCACTAGTGTCGTTAGGTAGCTAGTTATTTTTTTAGGTTCACCGCCAGGTTTTTATAGTGTTAAGTACCCCCATATACTACCCAATAATGGTTTTAACCCCCTGATTGCCCCTAGTTAACCCTTTCACCAGCGATCACAGTATAAGTGTCACTGGTGACGCTGGTTAGCCAGTTAGTTATTTAGGTTCCCCGTCAGGTTTTTATATAGCGCCAGGGACCCCCATATACTACCTAATAAAAATTTGAACCCCCTGATTGCCCCTAGTTAACCCTTTCACCAGTGATCACCGTATAAGTGTTACGGGTGACTCTGGTTAGTTTGCTTTTTATAGCATCAGGGCACCCACCATTTATTACCCAATAAAGATTTAACCCCCTGATCACCCGGCGGGTGATATCAATTAGGTTTTAGGGTCAGGGTGTGCATCGCCCCAGGCAGCGCTAGGTTAGTGCCAGTACCGCTAACACCCACACGCAAAGCATAAACCTCCCGTAGTGGTATAGAATCTGAACAGATCAATATCTGATCTGATCAGATCTATACTAGCATCCCCAGCAGTTTAGGGTTCCAAAAAAACGCATTGTTAGCGGGATCAGCCCAGATACCTTCTAGCACCTGCGTTTTGCCCCTCTGCCCAGCCCATCCAAGTGCAGTATCGATTGATCACTGTCACTTACAAAACACTAAACACATAACTGCAGGGATCGCAGAGTCAGGCCTGATCCCTGCGATCGCTAACAGTTTTTTTGGTAGTATTTTATATTTAAATCTGGAAGGCAGTGCTTGGTTTTCGGGGCCCCGTACGTGGCTAGGCTCCCAAAAAGTCCCCCACATGTGGTATCCCCGTACTCGGGAGAAGCAGCAAAATTTATTTTGGGGTGTAATTTGACTTATGCCCAAAGCATGTGTGAGCAATATATCATTTAGTGACAACTTTGTGCAAAAAAAAAAAAATTGTAAAATTCCTGCAACTTGTGGCAAAATATAAAATATTTCATGGACTCAACATGCCTCTCAGTAAATAGCTTGGGGTGTCTACTTTCCAAAATGGGGTCATTTGGGGGGGGGGTTTGTGTTATTTTGGCATTTTATGGCCTTCGAAACTGTGATAGGTAGTGAGGAGTGAAATCAAAAATTTGCACCCTTAGAAACCCTGAAGGCAGTGATTGGTTTTCAGGGTGCCGTACGCAGCTAGACTCCCAAAAAGTCCCACATATGTGGTATCCTCGTACTAGGAGAAGCAGCAGAATATATTTTGGGGTGCAATTCTACATATAACTATGGCTTGTGTGAGCAATATATCATTTAGTGACAACTTTTTGTAAACTTTTTTTTTTTTTTGTGTCATTATTCAATCACTTGGGACAAAAAAAAATATTCAATGGGCTCAACATGCCTCTCCACAACTTCCTTGGGGTGTCTACTTTCCAAAATGGGGTCATTTGGGGGGGTTTTGTGTTATTTTGGCATTTTATGGCCTTCGAAACTGTGATAGGTAGTGAGGAGTGAAATCAAAAATCTGCACCCTTAGAAATCCTGAAGGCAGTGATTGGTTTTCGGGGTACTGTACGTGGCTAGACTCCCAAAAAGTTCCACATATGTGGTATCCCCGTACTCAGGAGAAGCAGCAGAATATATTTTGGGGTGCAATTCCACATATAACTATGGCATGTGTGAGCAATATATCATTTAGTGACAACTTTTTGTAAACTTTTTTTTTTTTGTCATTATTTAATCACTTGGGACAAAAAAAAAATATTCAATGGGCTCAACATGCCTCTCCACAACTTCCTTGGGGTGTCTACTTTCCAAAATGGGGTCATTTGGGGGGGGGTTTGTACTGCCCTGCCATTTTAGCACCTCAAGTCGTAAATTAAAAGCTGTGTAAATTCCAGAATATGTACTCTAGTTTGTAGACGCTATAACTTTTGCGCTAACCAGTAAATATACGCTTATTGACATTTTTTTTACTAAAGACATGTGGCTGAATAAATTTTGCCCTAAATGTTTGACTAAAATTGAGTTTATTCGATTTTTCTTATAACAAAAAGTAGAAAATATAATTTTTTCTCAAAATTTTCGGTCTTTTTCCATTTATATCGCAAAAAATAAAAATCGCAGAGGCAATCAAATACCATCAAAAGAAAGCTCTATTTGTGGGAAGAAAAGGACGCAAATTTCGTTTGGGTACAACATTGCATGACCGCGCAATTACCAGTTAAAGCAGTGCAGTGCGAAATTGTAAAAAGACCTCTGGTCCTTAGGCTGTTTATTGGTCCGGGGCTGAAGTGGTTAAAGCCGCACTGGTGTGAATGGGGGCTTAGAGTTGAAGTTGCTTTGAGTTTGCATATTTTATTGTGAGGATTTCTGTTCTGTGGCATATGACAAATAGCTTTTTCCAGAATATTTAAAGTATGTCTACGTTAGAGGCTAGGGTGCTAAAATGGGACAGCCTGGTTTCTGCACTGAAGCCTGTTTTGCTCATTTTGAGGCCTGGCTCCTTTAGCAACTGACTAAGACCCATGGAAGATATGAAAGCTACCCAATAAAGAATTAATATTACTTATATCACATCCAGCACCAGTATATATTTCATCCTTATCTCAAGCCATCTGAATATTGCTTTTTTTTAAATTTAAACTGTTGTTTAATTTATCTTCTTAAAGCGTTTGTTACCACAACATTTCATATTCCTGATATGTGCCTGCTGTACCATGTACTTGTATGAGAAATTATCCTGTTTGCTTTGATTTTCTTCCTTTGTGTGAAATTCCTGGCGTTCATGCTAGCCCCCTTGCTTTCCTATTATAAACTGAGCACACTAAGCATGAGAGCACATCGTGATCAGTTCTTTAGCTGTGCTGGGAACTCAGTATGCTCTTCTCCAATGATGAGACTTGTCCTGACACCCCCCCCCCCCCCCAGCGGCACAGCCATTCACTGGGAAGCTCAGTGTAATGCTACTTCTCCTCCCACAGCTCTTAACAGCTGAGAACAGAGGGAATGTGATCACTTAAAAAAAAGGGAAAAAAGGTATTTATAATGGGTTTTTTTTTTTGCATCTATACAAAAATGTTTTACCTTTTATTTCTATTTTTACACCGAATGGGTTGTTTTGCAAGGTGATCTTTACAATCACTTCAACTTGTACATTTACTAAATAGTCTGTATGTGTTACCATAAAGCAATCCATGCCAGGAATGCTTTACTTAACATTTGTTTCAGGTAACCTGTTTTATTAATGGTTTTAAAAAATCCCATGCAATTCTATAAAGTGTTGAATGACAATTTAGCGATCTAATCTGCCTTCACCATACATCCACTGTTCTAGGTAGCTGGCAGATTTACCATTCATGTTTAATCATGACAAATTTAAATAAGAAGTAATTAATCAACAACAGAAATCAGAGCAGATGCTTGAATTGCTAATATTGCAATCACAAGAGATGTGTTGACAAAACTTCTTTTAAACAGCTGCCGAATTATCCTTGCTATGTATTCATTCATCCTGCAGGAGGCTGGGGACTATCAAGTTATTCATAACATTTCTTGTGCTTTTGACATTTTATTTGGCAAACATACTTGTCAAATACTTGTGAGCAGAACATTGGTTACATCATATCAATTATTTTAAAATGTAAACTTTTCTAAACGTATCTTTTGAAAACAAGTCAAAGGTCGCCACTCTAAATTACCAAATATCACAGAATTATAAAAATCCAGCACAGTGAACCATTTGGTCACTGACAGGCATTGGAGCGTGTCATCTAACGGGGTGATATACTGTTTTGGGAATTTTAGTTGATTTAGTGTGTGGTAATCAAAGCAAATTATTATTAAGCCATCCTTTTAATGGAGAACCACTTTTACAGAAGTATATGAACTTCTGGACTCTCTGATGATCCCTGTTCTCTTTAGTTCAGACAGTGTTACTCACAGATCTTCTAGGTCTCCCAACATTATTAACCAAGATCTCTTGGGCTTGTCTTCCTGTATAAATGAGGGCACTCTTTGTAGAGCTAACTTGTTTTTGGAAAATAACACTTGTCATCTCAGGAGTTGGGCCTAGCATCTATCCCTCTATATAGATGTTTTTGATCTATTCGCTGGGTAGAAGCACTCTACAGAAATCTTATTTTTGTCCCCCTGTCAACAAAACAGAGGTTGGCTTGCTGTGATTAACAGCAACAGGAGCAAATATATATACACAAATAGCCGTGCTTATGGAAAGGAACAGAAAGAATAGAAGAAATAAAAGATACAGAGAAAGGGCACAAGAAGGTTGCTGCTAGGGATGAGCCGAACACCCCCCGGTTCGGTTCGCACCAGAACTTGCGAACGACCCCCGCGTTCGGTACGAACGTTAGAACCCCATTGAAGTCTATGGGACTCGAACGTTCGAATTGGAAAGTGCTAATTTTAACGGCTAATATGCAAGATAGTGTCCTAAAAAGGGTTTGGCGACCTGCCTCAGGGGACATGGGTCACTGCAAAAAAAAGTTTTAAAAACTACCGTTTTGGCGGGAGCACTGATTTTAATGACGATTAAAGTAAAAAAAAAAAAGTGAAATATTTCTTTAAATATGGTGCCTGGGGGGTGTCTGTAGTATGCCTGTGAAGTGCCACGTGTTTCCCGTGTTTAGAACAGTCCCTGCACAAAATGACATTAAACGGAAATAACACCATTTAAAACTGCTTGCGGTTTTAATGTTATATCTGGTTCCTGCAATATGGTTGAAAATCATTCAGAAAAATGGCATGGGTAGCCCTCCCTGCCCATTACCAGCCCCTTTGGGTTTTGTACGCATATTAAGGGGAACCCCGTACCCATATTAAAAAAAAAGGAAATGCGTGTGGCCCCCAGGCCCTATATACTCAGAACAGCAGTATACAGGCGGTGCAAACAAGACAGGGACTGTGTAGGTTTGTTGTGTTAAGTTGAATCTGTTTGTAATTTTCAACTGGTACATTTTTAAAGTGTAGCTCCAGTCAAAAAAAATATTTTTAAGCTTTTTGGAAAACATAGGGAAGGGTTATCACCCCTGTATAATTTGTTTTGTCGTCCATCTTTTTTCATCTCACTTGCTGTTGTCTCCTTCCGTTTGCAAGTAGGAGATGTTTGTAAATTGGATGTTTGAAAGTAGGGGCCTGCCCTATATGCTCTGCAGAAATGGCGGAACAAGGTGTTGGTTTTGCAACAACATTGTAAGCCCTCAAAGTGACTCTTGGTGGGCGCTGGAGCGCCCTGCTGTGAACGATTATATCAAGAATTGTAATTACATGCCATTGTTGAACAGTGGTAGAAAATTGACCTTTGGTGGTTGTGGTGCTGGTGCCACAACACTATAAGTCCTCACCGTTACTCTGGGTGGGCACAGGAAGGGGCCCTCCTGTGAAATATTATATCAAGAATTGTAATTACATGTCCCTGTTAAACAGGGGCAGAAAAATTGGGCCTTAGGCACTGGTGCCATCACACTGCAACCTCTGCCATACACTCTAGTTTTATTGCAGGAATTAGCCCTGCTGCAAAGCATTGCATCAAAAATTGTACTTAAACGCCCCTGTTAAACAGGGGCAGAAAAATTGGGCCTTAGGCACTGGTGCCATCACACTGCAACCTCTGCCATACACTCTAGTTTTATTGCAGGAATTAGCCCTGCTGCAAAGCATTGCATCAAAAATTGTACTTAAACTCCCCTGTTAAACAGGGGCAGAAAAATTGGGCCTTAGGCACTGGTGCCATCACACTGCAACCTCTGCCATACACTCTAGTTTTATTGCAGGAATTAGCCCTGCTGCAAAGCATTGCATCAAAAATTGTACTTAAACGCCCCTGTTAAACAGGGGCAGAAAAATTGGGCCTTAGGCACTGGTGCCATCACACTGCAACCTCTGCCATACACTCTAGTTTTATTGCAGGAATTAGCCCTGCTGCAAAGCATTGCATCAAAAATTGTACTTAAACGCCCCTGTTAAACAGGGGCAGAAAAATTGGGCCTTAGGCACTGGTGCCATCACACTGCAACCTCTGCCATACACTCTAGTTTTATTGCAGGAATTAGCCCTGCTGCAAAGCATTGCATCAAAAATTGTACTTAAACGCCCCTGTTAAACAGGGGCAGAAAAATTGGGCTGCTGGCATCACCCAGAACCAAAAATGTTCTTCCAACATATCAGCGGAGGAGGAAGAGGATAGACAATCAACATAACAGGACAGTCACTCAGCATCGGCATAGGCAGTCTTGAAGGGATGTGGTATTTCAAAAAAAATTATTCGGTTACATCAGCTTCAGGTGCTTGGTAGCTGTGGGTGATCCAAGACTGATTCATCTTGATGAAGGTCAGTCGATCAACTGATTCGGTGGACAGGCGCACCCTGTGATCGGTAACAAAGCCACCAGCAGCACTGAAGGTGCGTTCCGAAAGAACGCTGGATGCAGGACAGGCCAGTAGCTCAATTGCATACTGTGCAAGCTCTGACCAGTGATCCATCCTCAAGACCCAGTAAGCCAGAGGATTTTCGGTGGGAAAGGTGTCCAAGTCTGACCTTGCCCCTAGGTATTCCTGCACCATGTAAATTAGACGCTGGCGATGGGTGCTGGAACCAATCATACCTTGGGGCTGCGGACTAAAAAATTGTCTGAAAGCATCAGTCAGACGGCCACCTTCTCCACCGCTCCTTCTGACTGATGCCTCAGCAACACGTTGTCCAGGACCAGGAGTTTGTGACCTCCCAGTCTCTGGGAACGCGTTGCACAGACCTTTCTGCAAGGCCTCCCGGAGATGTCTCATCCTCTGCTCCCTCTGCGATGGCAAGATAAGGTCGGCAACCTTACCCTTGTACCGTGGATCAAGGAGAGTGGCCAGCCAGTAATGGTCCCTCTCCTTGATCCGAAGAATACGAGGATCCTTCCGCAGGCTTTGCAGGATCAGGGAGGCCATGCAGCGTAGGTTAGCTGAGGCATTCGGTCCGGAGTCCTCTGGGTCACTAAGGACAACATGATCCGCAGCTACCTCCTCCCAGCCACGTACAAGTCCACGTGTTTCTTGGGACTGTAAATCATCCCTATAAGACTGCTGCTGCTGATGCTGAGTGCCAGCCTCCACCTCCATGCTGACACAATCATCCTCCTCCTCCTCTTCCTCCTCCTCACCCTCTTCCTGTGTGATGGGTGGCACAGCAGGAACACTGTCTGGATAAAGGGGGCCTTGAGAGGCAAGGAAGTCCTCCTCTTCCTGCCTCTGTTCTGCCTCAAGTGCCCTGTCCATTATTCCACGCAGCGTATGCTCCAAGAGGTGGACAAGAGGTATAGTGTCACTGATGCATGCACTGTCACTGCTCACCATCCTTGTGGCCTCCTCAAACGGTGACAGGACAGTGCATGCATCCCTGATCATGCCCCACTGGCGTGGTGAGAAAAAACCGAGCTCCCCTGACCCTGTCCTGGTGCCGTAGTCGCACAGGTACTCATTGATGGCCCTCTGCTGCGTGTGCAGCCGCTGCAGCATGGCCAATGTTGAGTTCCATCTGGTGGGCATGTCACATATAAGGCGGTTCTTGGGCAGGTTCAACTCCTTTTGGAGCTCAGCCAGCCGAGCACAGGCATTAAATGATCGGTGGAAATGCACACAGACTCTCCTGGCCTGTTTCAGGACATCCTGTAAGCCGGGGTACCTGCCCAAGAACCGCTGCACCACCAGGTTAAGGACGTGAGCTACACAGGGCACATGGGTCAGTTGTCCCTGTCGGAGGGCGGAGAGGAGGTTGGTGCCATTGTCGCAAACCACCATTCCTGTCTTAAGCTGTCGTGGCGTCAACCAACTCTCGGCCTGCCCCTGCAGAGCTGACAAAACATCCGCCCCAGTGTGGCTCCTGTCCCCCAAACAAACCAGCGCAAGCACGGCATGGCATCGTTTTGCCTGCGTACTTGCGTAGCCCCTGCAACGCCTATGGAGCACCGCTGGTTCTGAGGACAGAGCACTGGAAGAGGCCATGGAGGAAGAAGAAGAGGAGGGGGTGGAGGAGAGAGGTGTGTCACAACCAATAGTAGCATTTTGGAGGCGTGGTGGCGGAACAACCTCCAACACCTTGTCCTGCATCCTTCCCAGCAGCCAGAAGAGTGACCCAATGGGCCGTGAAAGACAGGTAACGTCCCTGTCCATGCCTGCTGGACCATGAGTCAGCGGTAATATGCACCTTACCGCTGACCGCCCTGTCCAGCGAGGCAAGGACATTGCCTTCCACATGCCGGTAGAGAGCCGGAATCGCCTTCCGTGAGAAAAAGTGGCGTTTGGGGACCTGCCACTGAGGAACCGCACATTGTACAAACTCACGGAAGGGGGCCGAGTCTACCAACTGAAAAGGCAGCAGTTGAAGTGCTAGCAATTTAGCCAAGCTAGCATTCAACCGCTGGGCATGTGGATGGCTGGGAGTAAATTTCTTCCGCCGGTCCAGCAGCTGGGGCAGGGACATTGGCCTGCTATAATCGGACGTGGATGTACCACTAGCAGAGTTCCCGGAAGCACTTGGCTGTGACACACCTAATTCTACACCTTCATTCCTCTCAGAGCAGGTTTCAGAGAGGACTGAAGGTCTAGTGGGGTTGGAGATGCCAGCTGATGAGGAGCAAGGAGAGGTCCGCTTTGTTCTTTGGTGTGGGTCTTTGAGGTATGCTTGCCAACGAGCTGCATGGCAGGTCAACATATGTCTGGTCAAGCATGTGGTGCCCAAGTGGCTGATGTTTTGGCCACGTGAGATACGCTTGAGACATATGTTGCAAATAGCAGCGGTGCGATCTGATGCACTCGTCTCAAAAAAGGCCCACACCAAAGAACTTTTAGAATAACGCGCAGAGGAAGCGCTCTGCGCAGGCGGAGCTCTGCGGTGTGATTCAGTCGGTGTGCTGCCCCTAAGCTGGCCCCCGGAGGGCATCCTGCCTCGTTGGACACGTGCCTCCTCCTCCTCCCTCCTTCCAGGCACCCACGTGGAGTCAGTGCCCTCATCATCCCCTCCCTCTTCATCGCTGTAGCAAACCTGGCAGTATGCTGCAGCTTGTGGAACATGACTGCCAGATTGCTGTGCTTCTTGAGCATCCTCTCTCTCTGCGCTCACGCTACTGCCTTCCTCTAGCTGAGTGTCATCATCAGAGCCCACCAAACACTGGGCATCCTCCTGGAGCATGTACCCAACACTGTTCTCAAAGAGTTCAGGAGACTCCTCAGGAGGACGTGGTGGGTCTAGGGAAGGAGTCACTGATGATGACATTGAGAGGAGGGACGACGATGTGTTGGCAGCTGCTTTTCTACTACCCTGAGACTGGGTGAGAGAGGATGAGGAGGATGAAGAGGGCTTGGTCATCCACTCTACCAAGTCGTTGGCATGTTGCGGTTCAACATGTCCAGCTGCAGAAAACAAGGACAAGCATGTCCCATGGCCACGTGCTGATGACAATGCACCGCGTCCACGACCAGCACTGTTGTCTCTAGACACAGAGCCTGCTTGCCCTCTTTTATCGGCTCGCGCCTGTCTGCCTCTCCTTGCTGGCCTTCCAGACATGGTAATAGCCTGAAGGGAGTTGGGTAAAACAGTAGTTGGGTAGTTTATATTGTGCTGGAGGCACACAACACCCACTAACTCCTGCAGATGCCTTTTTTATAGAACAGCAGAGTTAAAGGGGTATATACAGATGTATACTGTGCTGTGCTGGAGGCACACACAACTTCCAATAACTCCTGCAGATGACAATCGGGCCCAAATAGAGAACAGCTATGTAGGTGGATAATAGCGGTATGTACTGGGTACAGACTGCACGCACACAGCACGCACTATCTCCTGAGTGACACTACTGACTGCAAGCTCTATTGTTAAAGATGGACCACTAGCTATATAGGTGAGGTGAATATCACGGTGTATACTGCGGTCAGGGCACGCAGACAATAACCAGAAAACAGCAGAGTTAAAGGGGTATATACAGATGTATACTGTGCTGTGCTGGAGGCACACACAACTTCCAATAACTCCCGCAGATGACAATCGGGCCCAAATAGAGAACAGCTATGTAGGTGGATAATAGCGGTATGTACTGGGTACAGACTGCACGCACACAGCACGCACTATCTCCTGAGTGACACTACTGACTGCAAGCTCTATTGTTAAAGATGGACCACTAGCTATATAGGTGAGGTGAATATCACGGTGTATACTGCGGTCAGGGCACGCAGACAATAACCAGAAAACAGCAGAGTTAAAGGGGTATATACAGATGTATACTGTGCTGTGCTGCAGGCACACACAACTTCCAATAACTCCCGCAGATGACAATCGGGCCCAAATAGAGAACAGCTATGTAGGTGGATAATAGCGGTATGTACTGGGTACAGACTGCACGCACACAGCACGCACTATCTCCTGAGTGACACTACTGACTGCAAGCTCTATTGTTAAAGATGGACCACTAGCTATATAGGTGAGGTGAATATCACGGTGTATACTGCGGTCAGGGCACGCAGACAATAACCAGAAAACAGCAGAGTTAAAGGGGTATATACAGATGTATACTGTGCTGTGCTGGAGGCACACACAACTTCCAATAACTCCCGCAGATGACAATCGGGCCCAAATAGAGAACAGCTATGTAGGTGGATAATAGCGGTATGTACTGGGTACAGACTGCACGCACACAGCACGCACTATCTCCTGAGTGACACTACTGACTGCAAGCTCTATTGTTAAAGATGGACCACTAGCTATATAGGTGAGGTGAATATCACGGTGTATACTGCGGTCAGGGCACGCAGACAATAACCAGAAAACAGCAGAGTTAAAGGGGTATATACAGATGTATACTGTGCTGTGCTGGAGGCACACACAACTTCCAATAACTCCCGCAGATGACAATCGGGCCCAAATAGAGAACAGCTATGTAGGTGGATAATAGCGGTATGTACTGGGTACAGACTGCACGCACACAGCACGCACTATCTCCTGAGTGACACTACTGACTGCAAGCTCTATTGTTAAAGATGGACCACTAGCTATATAGGTGAGGTGAATATCACGGTGTATACTGCGGTCAGGGCACGCAGACAATAACCAGAAAACAGCAGAGTTAAAGGGGTATATACAGATGTATACTGTGCTGTGCTGGAGGCACACACAACTTCCAATAACTCCCGCAGATGACAATCGGGCCCAAATAGAGAACAGCTATGTAGGTGGATAATAGCAGTATGTACTGGGTACAGAGCACGCAGACAGCACGCACTAACACTACTGACTGCAAGCTCTATTATTAAAGCTAGATCACTAGCTATATAGGTGAGGTGAATATAGTGGTGTATACTGCGGTCAGGGCACAGACAGTAACCACTACACAAGAGCAAAATAGTAAATCAGCCAAAAACGATTGGTGTGTAACTGTGTTGAAGGTACACAGAACACCCACTGCTTCAGATGCTAACAAACACTACACGAGGCCGCCTGAAAGGCAGCTTTATATAGTGTGGGGCGTGCACTACACAGCCTGAGCTATGATTGGCCACAGGCAGGATGCCTGTGGCCAACCATTGCTCTCCTCGCTACTGGTGCTGCGATTGGCCAAGCATGCGGGGTCACAGTGCATGCTTGGCCAATCGTGAGACAACAATGCATTGCGCCATCGCAGTGCATTGTGGGCCACACGAATTTTGCCGCGAACGGCCCAAACGTTCGGAATTCGGCGAACGCACGAACGACCGATGTTCGAGTCGAACATGCGTTCGACTCAAACACGAAGCTCATCCCTAGTTGCTGCCACCCTTTAGTTCACAGACTTTATTCAAAGTCCGTGACTTATGACTATTTTATGATGTTAGTATGGGCTGTTGGCGCTACCTCTATTAAATTTGATTAAGCTGCTGAGAAATGAATCTCTATCTAATGCCCCCAGCTTTTTAACAAGACCTTGAATTGATAGATGACACCAATGCATAAACCGTTCCGTGTCACCTATATATATATATATGTACTAGTATCACCAATAGTGCGCACCAGAAATGTGTGTGCAGTAGCCCCTACGGGATATTGAAAAAGAGAAAGCCCTAAAACAGAGGCTATAAGAAGTACAACACAGATTTACAGAGAAATGAGTAGTAAGCAAATAGTGGAATGCATCTATATACGTGCACAGCATTTCTTGTTCTAGGTGTAGGGCCCAGAGATATTCCCCCCACACACAGTTCTACTCGTCTGTATACACAGGCTATATCCCAGGCCCTAATCATGTGATAATACCCTAGATAAAGCTCAAATATACAATCTTTGCTAGCTTGTAAAGTGCATCTACGAATTATAGATCAATGTCAAGTGTTCCAGTGCAAAATAAAAAATCATAAAGTGCAAAAAATTACAAAAGTACAAAAAACAGCAATAATACCCGTAATATTAATAATTATACGTAACGATCCTACGGCTCCCAATAGGTTGAATTAGATCAGTGCAAAAAAACTAGAATGAAATGTGGAAATTGCAAGACAGGTATCAAATTATATAAGCTAAAAATTATAAATACATTAATCATCAGCCATTAAATTTGTGAGTTGTATGCAGACATCAGAAAAATTCATCAAAAATATAAAAAAAAAAATATAAAAAACGTGAAAAAATAGGCGAGTAAAAATAAAAATACTGTAAAAAATATATGAAAAAATCTATATATAATCGAAATAAAAATAAAGATGAAAAAAATAAAGCTAAATTAAAATTATATTGAGTATAGAGATAGTCCACAATAGTTCTGCTAGTATTTTAAAATGTCCAAAAGCATACAGGATCTATCCTGTTCTGTGCATTGCATAGGGGTCCTTCACTGGTCTCTACTCTACAAACACTTCTCTACATCCCCAAGGAGCTTTCCACTACCAAACGAATCTCAACCAGTGTCAGTCTGCCCCAGTCAGCTCTTTAGAGTGGGCTGCGGGAATACTAACACTGGGAGACACTGTGACAATGCATATTAAAATACATCTGCATACAATTTCCACAACAGACCTTGGTGCTGAGGACTGAAAAATTGTTTAAAGGCATCGGTCAGGCGCATGCGCGGAAGCTTGTCGGATGGCTGCATAGTCCGTGAGCTCCGCACCGCACCGCCCCGGCCTCACAGCCCCTCCAGCGCCGCTACAAGCACTGAGCCCCAGCCGTAAACAGCTCAGGCGGACGGGGGAAACACCCGGGAATCCCGGGATGGCACGAGGATCAGCTAGGAGAGACCTCTCCCGTGTTTTAAACACGGGTCCGGAACCCGCGGCCAAATCCAAGATGGCGCCGGACACCGCCGCACGAGGGGATACACAGGAGGAGGAAGACGCCATAGCGGATCAACCTCTATGCTCAGCCGGGCTGACAGGCCCCACAGTGAGTACCAACTCCAACGCCTGCTTGTCCCCCTCCTCCACAGAGTCCCTCCTAGGCAGGGTTCTTGATGATATGCGCTCACACCTATGGAGGACATTGCCGCTAGCCCAGGAGGTAATGAGTCCTTTGTACCAGGCTCTCACCCCTCACCTCAGGACTTTTCCTCTATGGTCACAATGTTCGGCACCATGTTAGCCAGGGGTCTCTCCCAAACTGCTACCCAAATCACCTCAGCCATTCAAGCTGAATTACAGCAACTGGGAAATAGAATTGAAACGATCGAGCATAAAGCAGATCAAACAATAACCAGAGTGAATCAAAACACTGCGCAAATACAGAACTTGCAAGACCAACTTGAAACTACGTTCTCCAAAGTTGACGACCTCGAAAATCGTTCGAGGAGATACAATTTCCACATCAGAGGAGTCCCTGAATCCTTCCAGGACTCGGCCCTAGTGGTCCAAACATTCATTAAAGAGCTCATTCCAGACATTCCTGATCACCGCCTTGAAATGGACCGCGCTCATAGGGCACTGCAACCCCCGCACCAAAATGGGCTCCCGAGAGACATTATAGTCAAACCACACTTTTAGAAAGTTAAGGAGGAGGTTATGCAACGGTTGCGGGGTGAAGGGCCTTTAACGTTCCAGGGCCACCCCATACAAATTTTTGCTGACTTATCGCCCTACACCATTCAAAAAAGGAGGTCTCTGAAACCGCTCCTACTAGCACTCTCCCAGAAATCGATCGCCTACAGGTGGTCCTTCCCATTTCGCCTTTCATTCTCTTTCAATTCTAAGTCTTATGGCTTCTCGTCATTTCAGGAAGGTGAAAAACTCCTCCTTCAACTTGGCCTCATCTCACGGGACCCCGAATCGTCTTCGACGGGCAAGACCCCTAATACGTCCTCTAAGAGACCTCCACCATCGAGTCCCATCGCCCCTGCATGGCAGAAGCGCTTGTCCAAAAAGTCCAAAGATTCCAAGCCCCCCTAATGACAGCATCAAGTCTGGGTTCGGTATGGACCCGCGTCACTCCCTTTGATCCAGTCTGATCCAGTTGGATCCTCTGATGTACTTTTTGTTCTTTTGACTTTAATTTTTTGTTTTGTGTGTTTTTCCTCTCAACTATTCATCGGAACTGCCGCTAGTACTAGCACCCCTACCCACGACTCCACCGTTGGGAAACGCAGAACTTATATCTTCTAGTGCTTATTGCTTACATGGTTTTGGCCCCCTATAGGTTCTATAACTGAAAGCCCTGACTTTCATTCGATTTTTCTACAAAAAGTCGCTATTGTTGGGTTATTTTTTTTATTTATTTTTTTTATATTTTTTTTAAATATTTTTTATATATACCTGTCCTGTCACCCACACATCTAACCTAGTTATTGTTTTTATTGTTTCCATGTCTTTTTTTGTAGGGGTGCCCCCCTATTTTTAGGCCTGATTTAAGTTTGATGCATATTGTACAGAAGGGCTACCCCTAGGTCCACTGCCGGTATTCGGGGGAGTCACTTCCCCCCATTACCTTTTCCTGGACCCACTGCTGTGTTTGTCAAAGGGGTTTCCCCCCGAACCCCCGGACCACTCCCGGGTCGGAGGGTTCGCGCCATTTAGTCCCTTGGGACATTGTTTAGGGCTCAGCCCTTTAGCATTTGTTTAGGCTCCTGGAGAAGGCCGGGGTGGCTGTCCTACGCCTCCACATATCTCTAACCGAGAGGGGGGTTCCTTTTGGTTCCTCTTTCGGATTGGAGATCTCATGCACCCTCAATTCATGGGAGGTGCACTCATAAGGTTAAGTTTGAGGTTGGGTTGGATGAGGTGTGGGAATGGGTTCTCGCACTTCATCTGGGTATTCTCGAATATCTGTTTGTTGTCTATGTTTTCTGACATCTCGCTTCTCTTATGTTTTCTCCTAGCAGATCCATCTCTCTACCTTTTTGCTTCCACCCCTCCTTCCCTCTCTTTCTACCGAAGGTCACCTATACATGTGCGCTTTCAGGATTTGGCGGATATCATCCTCACTATACAAGGTATGTCCCACTCTCTCCCAGATGGTACCTCCCACCTGATCCATGCCTGTACATGACACTACTTCTCCACCCCTTTCTATAGTTTCACATAATGTCCAGGGCCTCAATTCCCCTGTTAAAAGACGTAAATTGTTCAAACTTTATCAATCACAAAAATTTGCGGTTCTCCTGCTTCAGAAGACTTCCCTAAATCGTTCCACCCCTCATTTCTTCACCAAAACTTCCCCCAATTCTATCTCTCCAACGTGGAAAACAAAACAAAGGGTGTGGCTGTCTGCTTCTCTAAACACTTAAATTTTTCCATGTCACAAGTTACCACCGACCCATTGGGCAGATATATCCTGGTAAAAGGCACCATAGATGGGACGATTTACACCTTTGTCTCGTATTATGTGCCCAATAAGGGTCAAGACAAATTTTTCACTTCAATGCTAGCCGCACTTTCCCCGCAACTGGAAGGAGTTATAGTCCTGGGTGGGGACTTGAACATAACATTCGATCTGTCTTTAGATAAATCTGGATCTGTCCTCCCACGTCCTAAGCAACCCTCCAAACAAAGTACTAGGATAGCCAAACTCCTCTTTGACTCAGGTCTAGTGGATGTTTGGAGAGAACTCAACCCCAGTACCAAAGACCATACCAACTACTCGGCCCCACAAAAATCATACGCCAGGATAGATCATGTTTTCCTTCGTGGTACTAATGTTCCGTTAGCGATAAAGTCCAACATCAGAGACTCCCCTATCTCAGATCATTCTTTGGTCACACTCTCTCTTTGCAACTCTTGCAACACAAATAAGGAATTCAAGTGGCGTCTCAATGAATCGCTGCTTAGTAATCCAGCTCACTGCTCCATGTTGGAACGGGATTTAAAAGACTACTTCCTAACTAACGACACTGAGGATATTTCCCCTGCTACATTGTGGGCAGCCCATAAGGCAGTGATAAGGGGCAAAATCATACAATGTTCTTCCCAATTAAAAAAGTAGCATAGAGCCGAAATAACAAAACTCACTAAAGAATTTCAGGCGTCGTGTAAATGTAACAAGCGAGAATGTACGCAATCCTCCCGTCGAGATCTAGAAACTTCGAGAATCAAGCTTAACTTAGCCCTCACCACGGAGGCAGAAAAACACCTTCGCTGGTCCGGAGCCAGGTTTTACTTGCACAAAGATGAAATAGGATCTAAATTGGCCACCAAATTGTCACCCAAGTCATGTCTCATGGCTTTCCCCAAGATACGGTTACCATCGGGCATCCCGACACAAAACCTGCAGCGTATCATGGAATGCTTCCACGACTTTTACGCTTCCCTCTATAAGGACGACAATCCCAGCCCTCTCACAAGCGTTGAGAGGTTCCTAGAATCCCTACCCCTGCCCAAACTCTCCAGGGATCATGTGGAGCTACTTGAACAACCCATTTCTTCTTCAGAGGTTAAGGAAACCATAAAGGATCTCAAACTGGGTTCCGCTTCCGGCCCAGACGGCTTTTCAGACGGCTATTACAAAAAAATTTCCGACACTCTAGCACCCTATTTAGCAAGATTTCTCAATTCACTTCACCATGGTACTCCCCTGGATAAAGCCTCAAACCTGCCATATATCTCGGTCATTCCAAAACCTGGAAAAGACCCCTCTTTGGTGTGCAACTATCGCCCGATCTCTTTGATCAATAACGATCTTAAACTTTTAACGAAAATAATGGCAAATCGTTTATCCTCATTCATTGCTCAGTATGTACACCGGGATCAAGCAGGTTTTATCCCGGGGTGACAGGGCCTGGACCAAGTGAGAAGAGCCATAGATATAGTGTCCCTCATTAACTCTCAATGGGATGGAGGACCCACACAAGAAGGGTTCCTCCTTTCCGTTGACTTACAAAAAGCATTCGACACGGTCACTTGGCCGTATATCTTCACAGTCCTTGGAAGGTGGGGTATGGGTCCAAATTTCCTAGGCACATTGAAATCCCTTTACTCCAATCCCAGCGCCCAAGTAAGATTGCAAGGCAGGTACTCGGACACGTTTACAATCAAGCAAGGCACCAGACAGGGATGCCCGTTATCGCCCCTGATTTTTGCCATAGCCATTGAATCCCTAGCCATAGCCATCCGTAAAAACCCGGACATCAGAGGAGTGTCTTGTGGCTCTCAGGAACATAAATGTGCCCTATTTGCTGACGATCTACTCCTTTTCGTCACATCCCCCCTCATTTCTACTCCCAACATTGTCAAACTCCTGGAGCAATTTGGAGTTGCCTCAGGTCTCCGAGTCAATGTTGCAAAATCCGCCGCTCTGAACATATCCGTCTCGCCAAACCTCCTTACACACCTTCAAACTCACTTCCCATTTACCTGAAACTTGTCCGCCATCCCTTATCTGGGAATCAACTTAACCAGCAGATATGATAGGTTATTCTCCAGCAATTACCCCCCCATGTTCAAAAAACTCAAAGCAGATTTGTCAATGTGGTCCAAATATGATCTATCCTGGCTGGGCCGGGTAAATTCTATAAAAATGACCCTCTTAGCTCGCCTGTTCCGTTCTCTGCCAATCCCAATCAAAAAAGCCCAAATTATGCGGTTCCAATCCTCCATCCTAAAATTTATCTGGGGATCCAAAGGCAGAAGATGCTCCAAAGAAATTCTTTATAGACTCAAAACCCAAGGTGGCCTTGATTTGTCCAATATTTGGTGGTACTACCAAGCTGCACAGGTAGCCCAAATCTCAGTAGTGTATTCCAAGGGCCCTGAGCCGGATTGGCTCCTAATGGAGAGGGAGGCGACACCGAGACACAATTGATTATTTACTCTGGTCCACACTGCGACTTCGACCAGCGATACTGGCCCCTACCCTTTCTCCCTCTATGTCATTGTGGGACAGGCTCCAAAAGCACTCAGCCTTGGCCTCTACCATGCGCCCACTTGCATATCTATTTAATAATCCAGATTTCCCACCTGGACAAAATATTTTAGCATGGTGGTGGGTGGACAAGGGCTTATACAGAATTGGCCACTTCCTACACACCACAGGACCTCTCACACTCGGATACTGTGTGAGTAAATTGGAAATGCCCACTACCGAAAGATACAGACTATTTCAAATTTCCCACTTTCTACGCTCAAAATGGCCTCTCAACTCTATCCCCCCCCCCCCCCCCCCAGAGGGGAGGTATCTCCATCATTTACAACTCTCTAGCCAAGCCTGTTAACAAACCATTATACGCCCGACTTTGGGAACAAGATCTGGCAGTAAAGTGGGACTTGACCACGTGGTACTCACATTTCCACAGATCCTTCAAAGGCATTATGAATATTTCTCTAATGGAAGTTAGCATTAAAATCATGGTGCGATGGTATTGTGTCCCAGCCTCATTGGCCAAGATTTTTCCGGATGCTTCCCCTCTATGCTTTAGGGGATGTGGTCTCACTGGCTCCCTATTCCACATATGGTGGACATGCCCTAGGATACGGAAATTTTGGAACGTTTTTTTCCACCTATTGAGAAAAATTACGGGTATAGCTGTTCCACAGCTACCCGAAATAGCACTTCTTAATGCCAGCGTGGAAAAGACCCCCAAACACACCCAATCCTTAATTTTTTATATGCTCTTTGGAGCTAGAATCACTATAGCTAAAAACTGGAAAAGGCCCACGGTCATTCTCTTTCAATTCTAAGTCTTATGGCTTCTCGTCATTTCAGGAAGGTGAAAAACTCCTCCTTCAACTTGGCCTCATCTCACGGGACCCCGAATCGTCTTCGACGGGCAAGACCCCTAATACGTCCTCTAAGAGACCTCCACCATCGAGTCCCATCGCCCCTGCATGGCAGAAGCGCTTGTCCAAAAAGTCCAAAGATTCCAAGCCCCCCTAATGACAGCATCAAGTCTGGGTTCGGTATGGACCCGCGTCACTCCCTTTGATCCAGTCTGATCCAGTTGGATCCTCTGATGTACTTTTTGTTCTTTTGACTTTAATTTTTTGTTTTGTGTGTTTTTCCTCTCAACTATTCATCGGAACTGCCGCTAGTACTAGCACCCCTACCCACGACTCCACCGTTGGGAAACGCAGAACTTATATCTTCTAGTGCTTATTGCTTACATGGTTTTGGCCCCCTATAGGTTCTATAACTGAAAGCCCTGACTTTCATTCGATTTTTCTACAAAAAGTCGCTATTGTTGGGTTATTTTTTTTATTTATTTTTTTTATATTTTTTTTAAATATTTTTTATATATACCTGTCCTGTCACCCACACATCTAACCTAGTTATTGTTTTTATTGTTTCCATGTCTTTTTTTGTAGGGGTGCCCCCCTATTTTTAGGCCTGATTTAAGTTTGATGCATATTGTACAGAAGGGCTACCCCTAGGTCCACTGCCGGTATTCGGGGGAGTCACTTCCCCCCATTACCTTTTCCTGGACCCACTGCTGTGTTTGTCAAAGGGGTTTCCCCCCGAACCCCCGGACCACTCCCGGGTCGGAGGGTTCGCGCCATTTAGTCCCTTGGGACATTGTTTAGGGCTCAGCCCTTTAGCATTTGTTTAGGCTCCTGGAGAAGGCCGGGGTGGCTGTCCTACGCCTCCACATATCTCTAACCGAGAGGGGGGTTCCTTTTGGTTCCTCTTTCGGATTGGAGATCTCATGTACCCTCAATTCATGGGAGGTGCACTCATAAGGTTAAGTTTGAGGTTGGGTTGGATGAGGTGTGGGAATGGGTTCTCGCACTTCATCTGGGTATTCTCGAATATCTGTTTGTTGTCTATGTTTTCTGACATCTCGCTTCTCTTATGTTTTCTCCTAGCAGATCCATCTCTCTACCTTTTTGCTTCCACCCCTCCTTCCCTCTCTTTCTACCGAAGGTCACCTATACATGTGCGCTTTCAGGATTTGGCGGATATCATCCTCACTATACAAGGTATGTCCCACTCTCTCCCAGATGGTACCTCCCACCTGATCCATGCCTGTACATGACACTACTTCTCCACCCCTTTCTATAGTTTCACATAATGTCCAGGGCCTCAATTCCCCTGTTAAAAGACGTAAATTGTTCAAACTTTATCAATCACAAAAATTTGCGGTTCTCCTGCTTCAGAAGACTTCCCTAAATCGTTCCACCCCTCATTTCTTCACCAAAACTTCCCCCAATTCTATCTCTCCAACGTGGAAAACAAAACAAAGGGTGTGGCTGTCTGCTTCTCTAAACACTTAAATTTTTCCATGTCACAAGTTACCACCGACCCATTGGGCAGATATATCCTGGTAAAAGGCACCATAGATGGGACGATTTACACCTTTGTCTCGTATTATGTGCCCAATAAGGGTCAAGACAAATTTTTCGCTTCAATGCTAGCCGCACTTTCCCCGCAACTGGAAGGAGTTATAGTCCTGGGTGGGGACTTGAACATAACATTCGATCTGTCTTTAGATAAATCTGGATCTGTCCTCCCACGTCCTAAGCAACCCTCCAAACAAAGTACTAGGATAGCCAAACTCCTCTTTGACTCAGGTCTAGTGGATGTTTGGAGAGAACTCAACCCCAGTACCAAAGACCATACCAACTACTCGGCCCCACAAAAATCATACGCCAGGATAGATCATATTTTCCTTCGTGGTACTAATGTTCCGTTAGCGATAAAGTCCAACATCAGAGACTCCCCTATCTCAGATCATTCTTTGGTCACACTCTCTCTTTGCAACTCTTGCAACACAAATAAGGAATTCAAGTGGCGTCTCAATGAATCGCTGCTTAGTAATCCAGCTCACTGCTCCATGTTGGAACGGGATTTAAAAGACTACTTCCTAACTAACGACACTGAGGATATTTCCCCTGCTACATTGTGGGCAGCCCATAAGGCAGTGATAAGGGGCAAAATCATACAATGTTCTTCCCAATTAAAAAAGTAGCGTAGAGCCGAAATAACAAAACTCACTAAAGAATTTCAGGCGTCGTGTAAATGTAACAAGCGAGAATGTACGCAATCCTCCCGTCGAGATCTAGAAACTTCGAGAATCAAGCTTAACTTAGCCCTCACCACGGAGGCAGAAAAACACCTTCGCTGGTCCGGAGCCAGGTTTTACTTGCACAAAGATGAAATAGGATCTAAATTGGCCACCAAATTGTCACCCAAGTCATGTCTCATGGCTTTCCCCAAGATACGGTTACCATCGGGCATCCCGACACAAAACCTGCAGCGTATCATGGAATGCTTCCACGACTTTTACGCTTCCTTCTATAAGGACGACAATCCCAGCCCTCTCACAAGCGTTGAGAGGTTCCTAGAATCCCTACCCCTGCCCAAACTCTCCAGGGATCATGTGGAGCTACTTGAACAACCCATTTCTTCTTCAGAGGTTAAGGAAACCATAAAGGATCTCAAACTGGGTTCCGCTTCCGGCCCAGACGGCTTTTCAGACGGCTATTACAAAAAAATTTCCGACACTCTAGCACCCTATTTAGCAAGATTTCTCAATTCACTTCACCATGGTACTCCCCTGGATAAAGCCTCAAACCTGCCATATATCTCGGTCATTCCAAAACCTGGAAAAGACCCCTCTTTGGTGTGCAACTATCGCCCGATCTCTTTGATCAATAACGATCTTAAACTTTTAACGAAAATAATGGCAAATCGTTTATCCTCATTCATTGCTCAGTATGTACACCGGGATCAAGCAGGTTTTATCCCGGGGTGACAGGGCCCGGACCAAGTGAGAAGAGCCATAGATATAGTGTCCCTCATTAACTCTCAATGGGATGGAGGACCCACACAAGAAGGGTTCCTCCTTTCCGTTGACTTACAAAAAGCATTCGACACGGTCACTTGGCCGTATATCTTCACAGTCCTTGGAAGGTGGGGTATGGGTCCAAATTTCCTAGGCACATTGAAATCCCTTTACTCCAATCCCAGCGCCCAAGTAAGATTGCAAGGCAGGTACTCGGACACGTTTACAATCAAGCAAGGCACCAGACAGGGATGCCCGTTATCGCCCCTGATTTTTGCCATAGCCATTGAATCCCTAGCCATAGCCATCCGTAAAAACCCGGACATCAGAGGAGTGTCTTGTGGCTCTCAGGAACATAAATGTGCCCTATTTGCTGACGATCTACTCCTTTTCGTCACATCCCCCCTCATTTCTACTCCCAACATTGTCAAACTCCTGGAGCAATTTGGAGTTGCCTCAGGTCTCCGAGTCAATGTTGCAAAATCCGCCGCTCTGAACATATCCGTCTCGCCAAACCTCCTTACACGCCTTCAAACTCACTTCCCATTTACCTGAAACTTGTCCGCCATCCCTTATCTGGGAATCAACTTAACCAGCAGATATGATAGGTTATTCTCCAGCAATTACCCCCCCATGTTCAAAAAACTCAAAGCAGATTTGTCAATGTGGTCCAAATATGATCTATCCTGGCTGGGCCGGGTAAATTCTATAAAAATGACCCTCTTAGCTCGCCTGTTCCGTTCTCTGCCAATCCCAATCAAAAAAGCCCAAATTATGCGGTTCCAATCCTCCATCCTAAAATTTATCTGGGGATCCAAAGGCAGAAGATGCTCCAAAGAAATTCTTTATAGACTCAAAACCCAAGGTGGCCTTGATTTGTCCAATATTTGGTGGTACTACCAAGCTGCACAGGTAGCCCAAATCTCAGTAGTGTATTCCAAGGGCCCTGAGCCGGATTGGCTCCTAATGGAGAGGGAGGCGACACCGAGACACAATTGATTATTTACTCTGGTCCACACTGCGACTTCGACCAGCGATACTGGCCCCTACCCTTTCTCCCTCTATGTCATTGTGGGACAGGCTCCAAAAGCACTCAGCCTTGGCCTCTACCATGCGCCCACTTGCATATCTATTTAATAATCCAGATTTCCCACCTGGACAAAATATTTTAGCGTGGTGGTGGGTGGACAAGGGCTTATACAGAATTGGCCACTTCCTACACACCACAGGACCTCTCACACTCGGATACTGTGTGAGTAAATTGGAAATGCCCACTACCGAAAGATACAGACTATTTCAAATTTCCCACTTTCTACGCTCAAAATGGCCTCTCAATTCTATCCCCCCCCCCCCCCCCCCCCCCAGAGGGGAGGTATCTCCATCATTTACAACTCTCTAGCCAAGCCTGTTAACAAACCATTATACGCCCGACTTTGGGAACAAGATCTGGCAGTAAAGTGGGACTTGACCACGTGGTACTTACATTTCCACAGATCCTTCAAAGGCATTATGAATATTTCTCTAATGGAAGTTAGCATTAAAATCATGGTGCGATGGTATTGTGTCCCAGCCTCATTGGCCAAGATTTTTCCGGATGCTTCCCCTCTATGCTTTAGGGGATGTGGTCTCACTGGCTCCCTATTCCACATATGGTGGACATGCCCTAGGATACGGAAATTTTGGAACGTTTTTTTCCACCTATTGAGAAAAATTACGGGTATAGCTGTTCCACAGCTACCCGAAATAGCACTTCTTAATGCCAGCGTGGAAAAGACCCCCAAACACACCCAATCCTTAATTTTTTATATGCTCTTTGGAGCTAGAATCACTATAGCTAAAAACTGGAAAAGGCCCACGGTACCTCTGCATGGCATGAAACGGAAAATTTCCTGGATCATGGCGCAAGAAAAGATTATCTGTAAGCTACTGGACAAAACCCACAAATTCCATTTGATTTGGGAACCATGGGCGAACTACATCGGAGTCCCCATAATTCCAGGGACTTAGATGTCTAGGTCCGCTCCTCTCCCCCTAGGTGACCTTCTCTCTTTCCCCCTATACTTCCCCCTTTTCCTATGGATCTGCTCTCTCTCCTACTCTTCCTAGATCCTCTTCTCTTCCTACACCTTTCCCTCTTTTCTTTCTCTTACGTAGAGACGGACTTCCCCCAGTGCTTCAGTCCCTCATTAACGGATCTAGACAGTTGGTACAGGCCTATCGGCTTAGCTGGGTATTCTCACAATCACAATGGTTTTGTCCCTAGAATCTCAGCTCAATACCTCCGTTACAGGTTTATGTTCTCCTCAGATCACTACACACATTGATATCTGAGTATGCTTATTGTATTTATTAGTTGTTGGGGTTAAGCAGCCCCCCTAAGACTATCTATATAGCCCTCAGAGATGGGGCTGAGGCAGGTGGCCTTCTCCACAGTGTGCTCCCCCTGGGGTGGGGAATGGCCTCCCCTCAGCAGTCATCTCCCCTTAAGCCACAGCTCTTTAGTCTGAGGGATTAGTAGTGCCTACTTTTAACACCTGATTTACCTGGATTGCTGTATCATTCCGGAAATAAGAGAAGCTGTTTTATGTTTTCTGTAACATTTGTTAAACACTGGATTATCTTTATGTACTCTCCAAGTTCAGGAGGATTTATTATTCTTTTCCTGTATTGAACTTGTTTGAAATCTCAATAAAAATATTGAAAATAAAGTCATCGGTCATTCATCCTCCTTCTCCACTGCTCTTCCTCTGACTGAATGAAGCCTGAGAAACACGTTGTGCAGCACCAGGAAAGGGTAACCTCCCAGGATCTGGAAATGCTTTACACAAACTTTTCTTCAAGGCCTCCTGAAGATGTTTCATCCTCTGCTCCTTCTGCGAAGGCAGGATGAGTTCTGCAACTTTACCCTTGTAACGTGGATCAAGAAGGGTTGCCAGACAATAATGATCCCTCTCCTTGATACTACAAATCCTAGGGTCCTTTCGCAGGCTTTGCAGAATCAGGGAGGCCATGCAGTGTAAGTTTGCAGAGGCATTCGATTCTGAGTCCTCTGGGTCACTAAGGATCACATTATCTGTAACTGCCTCCTCCCAGCCATGTACAACTCCTTGGTTTTTTTGAGGACTAAAAACCATCCCTTGAGGAATGCTGCATGTTATGCTCTACATCCATGCTGACACAATCCTCCTCCTCTCCCTCCTGTGTGTATGGCAGCCCCGCAGGAATGCTATCTGGATAAAGGGGGGCCTTGAGAAGAAAGGAAGTCCTCCTCTTCCTCCCGCTGTTCTGCCTCAAGTGACCTGTCCATGATTCCACAAAGCGTGTGCTCCAGCAGGAAGACTAGAGGGACAGTGTCACTGATGCATGTATTGTCACTGCTCACCATACTTGTGGCATCCTCAAATGGTGACAGGACATTGCATGCATCCTTGATCAGTAGCCACTGGCGTGGTGAAAAGAAGCCAAGCTCCCCTGACCCTGTCCTGGTGCCATACTCACACAAGTACTCATTGATGGACCTCTGCTGTGTATGCAGCTGCTGCAGCATTGCCAACGTTGAGTTCCACCTGGTGGGCATGTCACAAATGAGGCAGTTGGTGGGCAGTAAGGATGGATGAGCCGAACACCCCCCGGTTTGGTTCGCACCAGAACCTGCGAACAGACCTAAACTTTGTGTGAACTTTAGAACCCTATTAAAGTCTATGGGACTCAAACGTTCAAAATCAAAAGTGCTAATTTTAAAGGCTAATATGCAAGTTATTGTCATAAAAAGTGTTTGGGGACCTGGGTCCTGTCCCAGGGGACATGTATCAATGCAAAAACAAGTTTTAAAAGCGACCGTTTTTTCGGGAGCAGTGATTTTAATAATGCTTAAAGTGAAACAATAAAAGTGTAATATTCCTTTAAATTTTGTACCTGGGGGGTGTGTATAGTATACCTGTGAAAGGGCGCATGTTTCCCGTGCTTAGAACTGTCCCTGCGCAAAATGTCATTTCTGCAGAAAAAAAGTCATTTAAATTACTTGCGGCTATAATGAATTGTCGGCTCCCCGTAATACAGAGAACGGTCATTGAAAGTCATTAATAAAAAAGAAAAAAAAACGTGGGGTTCCCCCAAATTCAATTACCAGGCCCTTCAGGTCTGGTATGGATTTTTAGGGGGAACTCCATGCCAATTTTAAAAAAAAATATGGTGTGGAGTTCCCCCTAAAAATCCAGACCCTTTATCCGAGCACTCAACCTGCCAGGCCGCAGGAAAAGAGGGGGGATGAGAGAGCGCTCCCCCCTCCTGAACCGTTCCAGGCCACATGCCCTCAACATTGGGAGGATGCTTTGGGGTCCGCCCCAAAGCACCTTGTCCCCATGTTGATGAGGACAAGGGCCTCATCCCCACAACCCTGGCCGGTGGTTGTGGGGGTCTGCGGGCGGGGGGGCTTATCAGAATTTGGAAGCCCCCTTTAACAAGGGGACCCCAGATCCCACCCCCCTGTTTGAAATGGTAAGGGGGTATAAAAGTACTCCTACCATTTCACAAACAAAGTGTAAAAAATAGTTTAAAAAGACACACACGCCATTGCAAAAGTCCTTTATTAAAAATAAAAAAAATAAAAAGATTCCAGCCGTGGTAATCCACTCTTGCTATTCAGCAACAGATGATCATCTCTCCGGGGTCCAGCGATGGCTGATCTCTCTCTAGACTCATGTTACTCCCTTCCTCAACCTGGGAACCAACATCAGAGCCTTCAAATCGCTGCGCTTCCTCCAGCAGCATCTAACCGACACTGTGGTCGAATAATTCTAGGGGACTCCATGCATGATGGGGGAGCTAAGAAAGGAGTGACTGTGGACAAGAAGCCGGTTGAATAGGCAGCTTTGGCAGCTGTGTTAGCATGCCCCACGGCCACCTGCAGAGGATCCACCATGTCCACGACCACAACTGTTGACTGCAGACACAGAGGCTGTTTGCTGTCTTTTAATGGCCTGTGAGCGTCTGCCTCTCCTTGATGGCCTTCCAGACATGATGTGTTTTTTTGTAACACCACACTACTCTGTAGTATATAGTGTGTACACCGCCCATTTGCCGATACTGCTCCTCTAGTCTCAGCTACAGCCCTGTCACAGCGGAGTGATCTATCCTCTGTCTCTCCCAGCACAGCTTCACTTCCACTGGGTGCGATTTTTCTGCCAGCTGGCGCATGCGGTGGGTGAGTCTGGGGTCGTCTGTTTTCTTGAACCCCCCCAGCCCCATTGTGACAGTTCTGTTGCTTTCACCTCAGAGAAAGCACCCATGCCACCCTGCTCCTGCACTGACTGGCACCTGCCTGCTGTGAAGGAAGAGGGGAGAGCCACACAGGCTCAACTTAGCTCAGATGAGACCCACATACAGGGCACACACTGGACAGGCACCTTAACGCCTACACAGCCGGGAGGAGAGCACAGTGTTCCTCACTACTGTTACTATTGTCACTAATGGGGCTTTACATTCTATGTCTCTCTACAATAGGAGGGGCGCCTGGATGTAGTAGTCTCCCTCTATGGAGGAGATCCTGAACTGGAAGTAGCATTCTCCCAAGGAGGGGCGTTCGAACTTGAAGTAACAGTGTCTCTTTGGTTGGCTTCCATAGAGAGACTGCTTTCTTCAGTTCAGAGGCCCCTCCATAGGGAGATTGCCACCTCCAGTCCAGGAGACCCTCCATAGGGAGACCTCTAGCAACCAATCAATGAGTGGTATTGATGTGCAGTAACCTCTAGCAACTAATCAGTAAGCGGTAATACGCTGTAACCAGGGCTGGCTCAAGACATTGTGCTGCCTGAGTCCAAGAATTAAATTCTGCTCCCCCCCCCAAAAAAAATCACACCTACCAAAAGGCCCCCACATCCATTAATTTGCATCATGACAATTAAAATAAAAATTAAATGTATCAGGAAATTTAGCTTTACATGCAACAGTGGTGGTGGTGGGAGGTTCCGTCCAATGCAGTTGTTTAGTGGTGGGGGGTTCAGTCAGAGGAGGCAGTGATGGGGGGTTCAGACAAAGGCGGCAGTGGTGGGGTGGTTCAGACAGAGGCAGCGATGGTGGTGGGGGGTTAATCAGAGGCAGTGGTGGTGGTGGTGGAGGGGTTCAGTCAGAGGCAGCAGTGATGGGGGAAGGGGTTCAGTCAGAGGCAGATGTGGTGGTGGGGGTGTTCAGTCAGATGTTGGGGTGGGAAGGTGGGGGGGTTCAGCCAGAGGCAGCAGTGATAGGGTGGGGGTTTTCAGTCAGAGGTAGATGTGGTAGTGGGGAGAAGGGGTTAAGTCAGAGGCAGATGTGATAGTGAGGTGGGAAGGGAGGGGTTCAATCAGAGGCATCCCTTGCCTATTCTTTGCAAAAATGTGAAAATACGTAAAGTGTTGCAATTCCATTTAAGTTTAGTCACACGCATATACTGTGTGTAGATATACACATGCATGTGACTACACTTAAATGGAACTATAGCGCTTTATGTATTTTTTTATTTTTGCATAGAATAGGTGACGGTGACGGATATATAATATATATATATATATATATATATATATATATATATATATATATATATATATATATATATATATACACACATAAGCAACAACTTCAGGCAGTAAGAGCTGATCTTCTTCTGCGAACACCTCTGATTCAAGGAGCTCTCTCAAAGCCAGAAGCCCGAAACTTCAGCCGAACATTTCTGATTTGCCTCCGAGAGTCAAGTCAGGCAACCCCAAAGATAGCCGTGCATGTTTCCGGATGTTTACAAAACCAGCCCTCTGAAGGCTTTTTCTTCTCTTTGAAGCAGCTGACTGGCCCACTCACTCACACGCTGACTGCTTCTCTCCTGGATCCACCCCTGGGCAGCGAGTGTTCTGCTCGCCCGCTCCTGTCACCTCTAAGAGCAGCGGCACTGGGCTCTCTCACAGTGGGATAAGCGGCAGGCCCCATGAAATAAGCAGCAGAGTGGGTGGAATGGGCTGGCTGGCGGGCGGGAGTTCTGCCACTGTCTTGGGTGTCAGTTTGCCCCCCTCTGAAAATGCCCGGGTCCCATGGTCCCACTGGGACCCATGGTAGGGCCGGCCCTGACTTGTAACCTTGGGCAACCAATCTCAATAGTTGCCTGATCTGCTGAAGTAAACCGATTTTGAGCCTAGCTGCTATTTTTATTGTATGTCCCAGAGCAGGTGAGGAGCGAAATTGCATTAGGGGCCAAGAAAATGTTTTTCCAGGGTCCAATCAATATTAAAGACTGCCCTGCTCCTCTATATTTTGTGCCCACACTTGATGGAACTTGAATAACCTGGCCCCTACACGACAAGGGTGAGCTGCTGGATAGTCAAAAGGATTTCTGGAAGTTCTGTCCCAGGGAAGAAATTGGTCTCAATGATTTGCGGTTTGCAGTTGAGTTTGCAGTCAAACTCCATTCCCAGCCTGTAAGCCTCTCTGCCTCTGGCCTTTGGCGAATTTCTGTAAGCTGCCCCTTTCCAGTGAAGTAACCTCTGATTCTGAGGAATAAACCCCCAATTTTCCACCTGTTGCCTTAGCAATAGCCGTGTCTAATTTTTTTCCAAACAGATTGTCCCTCAAATGGTATCTTACAACATCCCAGCCATAGGTCTCTTCTGGCAGTTACAGCATTTATCATAACATTGGCCAACATCTTACCCTTAAGTTGTAAAGAGCTGAGTAAACTGTTGGCACCATATAAATCCTGTATAATAATGAAAATAATAATCAGATCAATAGATGCCTCAGCCATAAAAGAAGGTGTTAGGTTTAAATTGACGAATGAGGCCAGGACCTCGACTTTGGCCAGGTCATTCTCCATCGCCACTTCTGATTTCTGAATACAGGCCTCCATGGCCTTAGAAATAGAGGCCAATGCAATTGCAGGCCTACATGCCACACCAGCAAGTGTGTAGATCTTTATAAGATCTACATTCACTCTTCTTTCCAACAGGTTCCTGAAGGTTACCGCGCTATCTAGCAGAAGGGTTTTGTGTCCAGTGAGGCACATAAATGCTGAGTCCACTACTGGAGGCTTCTCTAAAATCTTAGCTTTCTCATACTAAAAGGGGTATCACTTTGCGAACCAATTTTTGAATGCAATTCTTTTATCTGCTTGCTTTCATCCATCATTAATTACATCCTGAATTTCTTCCATTAAGGGGAAATTTTAATCCTTCCTTCTTCATGCTTGCAAAGTACTTCCTCTGCTTCCTCTGCGGTTCCTCTGCTGCATCTTTAAACAGCAGAGTTTGCCTAATTTCATTCACAAAAGGTTGGACTAAGGAGCAGCCAAACCCATCATATTGGCAATCCTTTTCTTCAGAGAAAGCCACACCTGAAGCCGAAGGCTCTTGGGTCCATGGATTCACCTGAGTGGCTAGAGGCACTTGAGGAGATAAGGAGCGTGAGGTATATGGACCCCAACCCCTTGATGCCTGCATCTGCGACGCAAACGTCTTTACCGTTTCTTCAAATGCCTGCTTAATTAGCGATAGCCATTTCTCCTTTATTAGACTCTTGCCATTTGGTTGCTTCTTTAAAGCAATCCTCACATGCCTTCTTGCCTGTCAATGCTTGTTTAGGGCATGCCCAGCATCCTTCTGGTCTGGAAATGCTGAGACCTTGAGGCATAATGGGAACGAGAAGCATCTGACCTTCTATGGGAGCATCGATTTTCTCGTGAGGTCAAAGGTTTCCTACTCCTTCCTGGGCTTCTATCTTCTGAAGGTCAAGAAGAATCATGGCCGAGACCTGAGGAGCTGGGACAACAAAGACAGAAAGGAGAAATTAGTCTGCCAATACCAAAGTCATTCAGAAATGCATTCATCGACATCTCCCCTACCTTCTTTGCGAGTGCTGGTCTTTAGAGGGGGTAGGCATGTTGACACTGCTACAAGATAAATCAAAGAGTCATAGTAAGCAATGGCAAAACACAGCAGGCAACACACAGGAATAAACCTTGCAATTGAAAGGTGTACCTGAGAGGAAGAGAACAGCAGGCACAGGTAGACTGCACAGAGAACACTCAGTGCAGAAGATGCTCCTTCAACAAAAGCATTTTTATATTTGGTTCCCTTAAGCCTGGCTCTGCCTCCCCCTCCCCGATTGGTTGAGCGGCCCTGCACATGCCCAGACCGGGCCTCCACACTGGCCCGAGAAGTGCTTGAAAAGTGCAAAGATTAAGCGTGGCTCCCCCTAGCAGACACAGACAGAACTCTGCCTGCTCACAGTGAGTAGCTGCCATAAAAGGGACCTAGCCAACAGCAGCCACAGGAGGGACTCTGAAAGCTGCCAGAGCACCCCACAAGCTGGCTGTGTAAACACAGCATGATGCCACCCAAGGACCAGCAGCGGGGCTCCCTGTCAGAAGTGCTGTTAGCCGTAAAAAAGCAGGGACTGCATCCAGCAGCAGACCAGATCTGGATGGAAAGCCAGCCATTAGACCAGCTAGGAGGGGAGTCACCACCTGACCTGATCATAGGAGGAAGAAAAAGGACACAGAGGCTGAGGTGAGCTTAAAATTTATAGATATGTCCTGATCATGTAGGGAGTGGGCACCCAGCTGTGCTGACATGGAGCTGTCAAAAAAGTGCTCCCCTCCTCCACACAGATATCGGTCCCTCCACCATCCAGGTCAGAAGACAGATCACCGCAGCATACCTATAGCAGCTTTAAAGTTTTATCCACTTTTAAAAAGGTAACAGGAAGTAGCAAGCTGTAACAGTAGTGCAGTATTATACCCACCACTATTATCTGCATGGCATGATTGCATAAAATGACAATAAAATATAAATAAATTGAAGTTTAAAACGATTTGCAGATATACTGTATGTCAGTGAATTTTGAGTTCTGTTAAAATAATGACAGGCACAAACATAAATTAGATGAGAAACAAATATGGGCTAATGGCGCTACCTCAACACTTATTTGTATTACAAATGTACAACCTTTAAGTCTATCCTGGATTTAATCCCTTTCTCTGGCCCCAGGGCCTATTGCACGCCCAGATAAGGGGATTCTATGAAAGACAACAGATGTATTTATATTTATATATATATAGCAGACTTTCTCCTTTTCTATTGGGAATATCCCCACTAAACTACCCGTTTTAAGCAAAACCGAATATATGAAATATTCCGAGTACCCCATAGCGGAAAATACACAAAAATTATGAAAATATTATATATACAAAAAGAAAAAAGAAAAATTATGTAAGATATATATCTCCAAGTGGTGTGTGTGGCAGAAATTTTTTTTTTTTGTTATATATATATATATATATGTGTATATATACCCCAATCATGCACCTTCCTTAAATGGCTCTTAAGTACTTCTATTATCGCAATATTATGCTATACAATCATATATGTGAAAAATTATAAACCAATGTGTGTATATAACAAATTCTAAAAATATAATATTTATACTGTGATTATACAGTGACGGATTTCTAAAAAAATCCTTAACCCTAAAAAAAAAAATATATTTTTTTAGGAAAAAAAGTGTTTTTTTATACATATAAAGTCCTCAGTGATGCTGTTTATCAAATGTCCAGAATAGTGCAAATTATTTCTGCTCCCAAAGGTTCAGCTGTGACTTTTCGTGATTATGACAGTTTAATCGTGACTTCTGTGCTCCTTCCCCCTCAAGGGTCCCCACTCACCAAATCCACTCACCCCCTAAGGGGTTATGCGCATGTAAGCTGTATTCCACTTTTGTTGAGGATTTCACCAATCTGCTGTGTCTTCAAAAATGACTCCCCGCAAACACTTTCGTTGTTTAGAGAGAATATTCCGTGGTGGTTCCTCAAAGGAAAAAAGATCCGCTCATGGTGCAGTATTTTTGATGCATAACGTGCTTCTCATTGGGGGGAGGGGAATAAGCTGTTGCTCTGTTGTGCTTATATCAGAGCCAAAGAGGGTTTTTTTTGGTCTTTATATATAGTGGGAGGCTTATGACCACTATTTTTAAAAATTCAATATTTTATTACAAAGGTAAAAAATTCTTCCAAACTGCAAAACAATTTTATCTCGGCACTTGTACAGCCAGTAATAATTGTAGAAAAAATATTTTGCAGAAAAAATTTTTTAGATACAAAATCATACAAAAAAAGGAAAAATACAAATTTTATAAACAATACAAAAATAGATAAAAAATATATATAATAAGTAACGTACCAAAAAATATATATAAAAGTTTTTTTAAAAAATTTATATGTTATAGATAGCCAATCTAGTAATGCCTATTTTGTTCCCTTGAGAAAGTGGGGATTTTTAAAAAAATCTTATCCTCCATAAATAATGTGTCCCTCAGCGGGACCCTTTCCCAGGTTCTAAAGGCTCTGTCTAGATTGTTTCTACCTTGGTAATGTCCTTACGTCCCTTGCGCAACAAGGGGAAAGCAAAAAAACCCACCGGTTCGCCAATGCAAAAATGCTCCGTTGAGGGAGCGGCGTGCGCTCCAGCTGCGCTCCAACGGGACGTGGTATGCGTAATGACGCTGTACGCGTTTCGTCAGAGACGTCCTCAGCAGCGATACCACGCATACCCCCACAGTCATCTTTGAAGGTTATCGATCCTCCCACTCCTGGATTTTAGCCAATAAGCAGCCAGGGTGGAGTTATACTTTCGTTATCGCCTCCTTTACTAGTAAACTTACAGCAGGCAAACCTATCTTTATTTATATAACTTCTAGAGATGAAAACGCCTAATATTAAAGGAAGGCAGCTATATATTATAAAAGCTCCAGTGCTCTGTTCTTAGTACGGAGAATGGGGACGTTACATACCCTAGGCTAGTCACCATTTCCATCATGCTCTTATTAGCCTTATAGTATACCTTTATTTTCACCATATTATGCTGGGACAAGATCTATTTTTACGCCCTTTACATTTACTTGACTCTATTGCCATCTTAGCGAACATATTAATCTTCTTTGCCCACATCAGGCTTTTCTTCCCTCAAAACAAAAGAACCATCCATACCAGATATTATCCTGTAAACCTGCCAGTGGGCAAAAAAGAAAAATATAATATTGTAATCATTATTTTATTTTTATATATTAGTATACAGCTCCCGGACTTATTTTGGATCCTTTGACAATAACAGAGGTGTGTTTTTTTTCCCTTCTATTTATTTCTCCCCATCAGCTGTTATTTTGTACACCTCAATGTGTGGGTTTGTTACCAATTTTAAGGTTTTAACCTTATATCAGATATTACCTTATAAATCTAAATGAGGAATAGATTACATATATATGCTAGATCTTATTAATTTTTTGTTTGTTCTTTATTGTTATAATGCCCTCATTCTTCATCTTATTATCTACCAGCGTTGGGCTTCTCAAACTCAACCCTATCCACTTCAGATATTACCTTGTAAAGCTTTTAAAGGAGAAAATGTTTTCTTCTTTTTTACCCAAACACTATTTCATTATTTTTGCAGCATAATTAATTCTTATTTTTTTCTTATTTTTTACTTTCTACCATCATCAGGCTTCCTCAAATGGACCCTTTCTCCCTCAGACGTTAACATGTAGACCATTTGAAGAGGGACTCTTTTACATCAACATCCGTTAGTACCAATCCTTTCTAATAGGAGACAACAAAAATAGAAGGCACAAAACAGCCAACACTATCTTACACATATCTGGATATTATCATGTAAAACTATCCCTGCAGAAACTTGAGTCACCTGAGAGTCTCCTCAAAGGTTTCAATTGATCCCAGAGGGAACCTTTTACACTACCTCCGGTTTCAGAGCCCCTATCTTTCTATCTATCCATTTTATGGATTTGCTATAAAACAGTTAAGGTCTATGTCAGGGGTCTCAAACTGGCGGCCCTCCAGCTGTTGCTAAACTACAAGTCCCATGATGCATTGCAAGGCTCCCACAGGCAGAAGCATGATGGGACTTGTAGTTTTGCAACAGCTGGAGGGCCGCCAGTTTGAGACCCCTGGTCTATGTCAATGTTTAGCCCTTTGGGGGCTAAGGTATTTAATCTATATATCCAGCTGGTTTCATTCTGTGATATCAAAGTAGTCATATTACCTCCTCTCCAATTTTGTTTTATGCAGTCAATTCCATAAAAGACCAATTTTGAGGGGTCTCGTTGGTGGAATAAGTCAAAATGTCTGGATATATTATGATTAGGGAACCCCTTCCTGATGTTGTTAATATGCTCCCTTATTCGTATATGTAGTGGTCTAGTTGTCCTACCCACATATTGCAAATTGCAGGGGCATTCCAGTACATATGTGACGTGTGTACTCCTACATGTTATAAGTTCTCTAATCTTATACTCAATATGATCTGTTTTTGATCTGAATATAGTTTTCCCTTGAGGTTGAGGCTTGCTGACCCTACAGGCCAAACACTTGTTACATCTGTAGAAGCCTTTCAATTCCTCTAGAAATGTTCTATTTTTAGGAGCATCAATCACGTTATGTGCTAACATATTGCGTAGTGTAGGCGCTCTTCTGTAGATGAATTTCGTTTTTTTTGGGAGGATTGTTGATAAAATTTTGTCTTCTTGGAGGATAGGCCAATATTTCTTTATAATTCTTTCTACCGCGTGGTATTGCGTGTTATATCCAGTAATGAATGCCAGATCAAATTTTTTCTTTTCTTTCTCCGATTTTTTTATTAAAGTATCCCTGTCTATATTACCAACTTCATTTTTTATCTTGGCTAGTACCTCATGCTTATATCCCTTTTCTTCAAATTGTGTAGCTAGCTTATCAGCTTGGGAGGAAAAATCCTCCATTGAGTTGCAGTTCCTCCTAATCCTTAGGAGTTGCCCCTTTGGGATATTGGCTTTCCATTTAGGATGATGGCAACTTGAGGTGGGGATATAGCTATTCCTATCTGTTTCTTTGAAGAAGGTTTTCGTATGGAGACCATCATTTCTCTTAAAAATTTCTAAATCCAGGAATTCTATCTTCTTCTCATCGCATTTTCCACTGAATGTCAATCCATATCTGTTGTTATTCAGATTTGATAGAAATCTCTCAAAATCTTCTCGGTTGCCATCCCATAGTATCACCAGGTCATCAATGTACCGCCGAAAGAATTTTATCTGGGGTACATTCTTCAAATATATATACTCCTCCTCCCACATGTTCATGAGAAGGTTGGCGACGCTTGGTGCATACCGTGCACCCATAGCTACTCCCATGGTCTGTACATAATAATTGTGTCCATACCAAAAATAGTTGCAGGCCATGGCCATCTTTAGCCCCTCGATGATAAACTGCACTTGTTCTTGTTTCATGTTCGTGTGTTCATATAGGGCTCTTTCTACTCCTATTAGACCGTCTTCCTGTGCAATGCTCGTGTACAATGAATTTACATCTATGGTTGCTAATAGATATTTTTCTGTACCCTTGAAGGTGAGCTGCTGGATAGTCAAAAGGATTTCTGGAAGTTCTGGATAGTTCTGGAGCTGCTGGATAGTCAAAAGGATTTCTGGAAGTTCTGTCCCAGGGAAGAAATTGGTCTCAATGATTTGCGGTTTGCAGTTGAGTTTGCAGTCAAACTCCCTTCCCAGCCTGTAAGCCTCTCTGCCTCTGGCCTTTGGCGAATTTCTGTAAGCTGCCCCTTTCCAGTGAAGTAACCTCTGATTCTGAGGAATAAACCCCCAATTTTCCACCTGTTGCCTTAGCAATAGCCGTGTCTAATTTTTTTCCAAACAGATTGTCCCTCAAATGGTATCTTACAACATCCCAGCCATAGGTCTCTTCTGGCAGTTACAGCATTTATCATAACATTGGCCAACATCTTACCCTTAAGTTGTAAAGAGCTGAGTAAACTGTTGGCACCATATAAATCCTGTATAATATTGAAAATAATAATCAGATCAATAGATGCCTCAGCCATAAAAGAAGGTGTTAGGTTTAAATTGACGAATGAGGCCAGGACCTCGACTTTGGCCAGGTCATTCTCCATCGCCACTTCTGATTTCTGAATACAGGCCTCCATGGCCTTAGAAATAGAGGCCAATGCAATTGCAGGCCTACATGCCACACCAGCAAGTGTGTAGATCTTTATAAGATCTACATTCACTCTTCTTTCCAACAGGTTCCTGAAGGTTACCGCGCTATCTAGTAGAAGGGTTTTGTGTCCAGTGAGGCACATAAATGCTGAGTCCACTACTGGAGGCTTCTCTAAAATCTTAGCTTTCTCATACTAAAAGGGGTATCACTTTGCGAACCAATTTTTGAATGCAATTCTTTTATCTGCTTGCTTTCATCCATCATTAATTACATCCTGAATTTCTTCCATGAAGGGGAAATTCAATCCTTCCTTCTTCATGCTTGCAAAGTACTTCCTCTGCTTCCTCTGCGGTTCCTCTGCTGCATCTTTAAACAGCAGAGTTTGCCTAATTTCATTCACAAAAGGTTGGACTAAGGAGCAGCCAAACCCATCATATTGGCAATCCTTTTCTTCAGAGAAAGCCACACCTGAAGCCGAAGGCTCTTGGGTCCATGGATTCACCTGAGTGGCTAGAGGCACTTGAGGAGATAAGGAGCGTGAGGTATATGGACCCCAACCCCTTGATGCCTGCATCTGCGACGCAAACGTCTTTACCGTTTCTTCAAATGCCTGCTTAATTAGCGATAGCCATTTCTCCTTTATTAGACTCTTGCCATTTGGTTGCTTCTTTAAAGCAATCCTCACATGCCTTCTTGCCTGTCAATGCTTGTTTAGGGCATGCCCAGCATCCTTCTGGTCTGGAAATGCTGAGACCTTGAGGCATAATGGGAACGAGAAGCATCTGACCTTCTATGGGAGCATCGATTTTCTCGTGAGGTCAAAGGTTTCCTACTCCTTCCTGGGCTTCTATCTTCTGAAGGTCAAGAAGAATCATGGCCGAGACCTGAGGAGCTGGGACAACAAAGACAGAAAGGAGAAATTAGTCTGCCAATACCAAAGTCATTCAGAAATGCATTCATCGACATCTCCCCTACCTTCTTTGCGAGTGCTGGTCTTTAGAGGGGGTAGGCATGTTGACACTGCTACAAGATAAATCAAAGAGTCATAGTAAGCAATGGCAAAACACAGCAGGCAACACACAGGAATAAACCTTGCAATTGAAAGGTGTACCTGAGAGGAAGAGAACAGCAGGCACAGGTAGACTGCACAGAGAACACTCAGTGCAGAAGATGCTCCTTCAACAAAAGCATTTTTATATTTGGTTCCCTTAAGCCTGGCTCTGCCTCCCCCTCCCCGATTGGTTGAGCGGCCCTGCACATGCCCAGACCGGGCCTCCACACTGGCCCGAGAAGTGCTTGAAAAATGCAAAGATTAAGCGTGGCTCCCCCTAGCAGACACAGACAGAACTCTGCCTGCTCACAGTGAGTAGCTGCCATAAAAGGGACCTAGCCAACAGCAGCCACAGGAGGGACTCTGAAAGCTGCCAGAGCACCCCACAAGCTGGCTGTGTAAACACAGCATGATGCCACCCAAGGACCAGCAGCGGGGCTCCCTGTCAGAAGTGCTGTTAGCCGTAAAAAAGCAGGGACTGCATCCAGCAGCAGACCAGATCTGGATGGAAAGCCAGCCATTAGACCAGCTAGGAGGGGAGTCACCACCTGACCTGATCATAGGAGGAAGAAAAAGGACACAGAGGCTGAGGTGAGCTTAAAATTTATAGACATGTCCTGATCATGTAGGGAGTGGGCACCCAGCTGTGCTGACATGGAGCTGTCAAAAAAGTGCTCCCCTCCTCCACACAGATATCGGTCCCTCCACCATCCAGGTCAGAAGACAGATCACCGCAGCATACCTATAGCAGCTTTAAAGTTTTATCCACTTTTAAAAAGGTAACAGGAAGTAGCAAGCTGTAACAGTAGTGCAGTATTATACCCACCACTATTATCTGCATGGCATGATTGCATAAAATGACAATAAAATATAAATAAATTGAAGTTTAAAACGATTTGCAGATATACTGTATGTCAGTGAATTTTGAGTTCTGTTAAAATAATGACAGGCACAAACATAAATTAAAAATAATCAAATAGTTAAAGTACCGATAACCTGTACATTGAGTTCTTAGCTTAAAGTAATAAGTAATGTGGTGATATACACAATCTGCTTTCATAGGAAGCAGTCATTTATCCAAATGATGAGGAATTTTAAAATGTCAGATGTGAGTGTGATTAATTACTGTTAAATTTTGTGAAGTGTAAAGATTTGTTAGAAAAGCATACCAGGGAAGTTATTGCATTAGTGAATAAATTAAATGACCTGTCTTGCCCCAAAAGACCTTTCATTTCTTTAGTCCTTCTGTGAGCCAGTTAGCAGCAGTAGAAAAATTAAAGATGATGAAAAATAAAAGCTGGAGAGTTTTGAACATTTAGGTTTAACTACTAGGCAAGATATCTGAAATGTGTTATTTGTGCTCTGGATTTCATGCATTCACAAAGAATTCATTAAACAGAAATCAGTAACAACCAGCCGCCTTTAACTGACTGTAATGCCGCGTACACACGATCAAACAATCCGGTGGAAAAGTCCGGCAAACACAAGTCCGCCAAACAATCCCCCCGTGTGTAGCCTCCGGCATACTTTTTTGACCCGACAGTACTGCGGACTTAGAATTTCGGTTTGCACAACAATCTGCACGCCGTACTCGCATTTCGGCGGACAATCCGGCCGTGTGTATGCCAGTCCGCCGTACTTTTGAAATGAGCGGACTTTTCCCGCCCGGAGAAAAGTCCGCTCATTTCGAGCGGGTCTCCAGTTAGGAGACGTCGCTGGCCCCGCCGCCTGGTATGGACTTAAAGGGGAACCCCAACTCCGAAAAAAATCGGCGTGGGGGTCCCCCCCCAAGTCCACAACAGACCCTTGTCTGAGCACGCTACCCGGCCGGCCAGGAAAGGGGGGCGAGCGAGCGCCCCCCCCCCCTCCTGAGCCATACCAGGCCGCGTGCCCTCAACATGGGGGGTGCCTTGGGGAAGGGGGGGCCGCGCGGCCCCCCCACCCCAAAGCACCTTGTCCCCATGTTGATGAGGACAAGGGCCTCTTCCCGATAACCCTGGCCGTTGGTTGTCGGGGTCTGCGGGCGGGGGGCTTATCGGAATCCGGGAGCCCCCTTTAATTAGGGGGCCCCCGGATACCGGCCCCCCACCCTATGCAAATGAATATGGGGTACAATGTACCCCTACCCATTCACCTGTAAAATAAAAGTACAAAAAAAACACAACACACGAGATAAAATACTTTATTGCACAGCTCCGGGGGTCTTCCGTCTTCGGGGGTCTTCTCGCCGGACTCCTCCGCTATCTTCTTGTAGCTCTTTTGCTAGCGGAGGAGTCCAGCTTTCTTCCTCGCCGCCGGCCTCTTCTCCCGACTTCGGGGGTCTTGTCCCCCTCTTCGGTTCTTCTGCCGGGCCACCGCGCCTTCTTATAGCTCTTTTACAGGCGGTGGCCCGGTCTTCTGTCGCCGCTGCCGCCGCCGCCGCCTTCCGTTCTTCTTCTTCTTCTTCTTCTTCTCCTCCTTCTTCTCCTGGAGATGTTGACTCTACGCTCTCTCCGGCCACAATGCCAGGGACGCGCTGCGCGGCCACTTATATAGGGACAAGGGGTGGTGTCACATGGCTTTATGTCACATGGGTTGGTCACATGGGTTGATGTCACATGGGGACTGTGACATCGTAAGGGGGCGGGGTCACCATGTGACACCAACCCATGTGACATAAAGCCATGTGACACCGCCCCTTGTCCCTATATAAGTGGCCGCGCAGCGCATCCCTGGCATTGTGGCCGGAGAGAGCGTCGAGTCAACATCTCCAGGAGAAGAAGGAGAAGAAGAAGAAGAAGAACGGAAGGCGGCGGCGGCGGCAGCGGCGACACAGAAGACCGGGCCACCGCCTGTAAAAGAGCTATAAGAAGGCGCGGTGGCCCGGCAGAAGAACCGAAGAGGGGGATAAGACCCCCGAAGTCGGGAAAAGAGGCCGGCGGCGAGGAAGAAAGCCGGCCTCCTCCGCTAGCAAAAGAGCTACAAGAAGATAGCGGAGGAGTCCGGCGAGAAGACCCCCGAAGACGGAAGACCCCCGGAGCTGTGCAATAAAGTATTTTATCTCGTGTGTTGTGTTTTTTTTGTACTTTTATTTTACAGGTGAATGGGTAGGGGTACATTGTACCCCATATTCATTCACATAGGGTGGGGGGCCGGTATCCGGGGGCCCCCTTATTAAAGGGGGCTCCCGGAATCCGATAAGCCCCCCGCCCGCAGACCCCGACAACCAACGGCCAGGGTTGTCGGGAAGAGGCCCTTGTCCTCATCAACATGGGGGCAAGGTGCTTTGGGGTGGGGGGCTGCGCGGCCCCCCCTTCCCCAAGGCACCCCCCATGTTGAGGGCATGCGGCCTGGTACGGCTAAGGAGGGGGGGCACTCGCTCGCCCCCCTTTCCTGGCCGGGCGGGTAGCGTGCTCGGACAAGGGTCTGTTGTGGACTTGGGGGGGACCCCCACGCCGATTTTTTTCGGCGTTGGGGTTCCCCTTTAAGTCCATACCAGGCGGCGGGGCCAGCGACGTCTCCTTAGCGGGCCCCGCCTACCTGGAGACGCGCTCGAAATGAGCGGACTTTCCTCCACATGTGTGGGCGAGTCCGTTCATTTCGAAAGTACAGCGGACTTAGTACGGCGGACTTAGTACGCCATATTAGTCCGCTGAAAAAGTGCCGTGTGTGGGCAAGTAGCCCGTTCGAAAATTCCGACGGACAGTTTGGCGGACGTCCGCCAGACTAAGTACGTCGGAAAGACGGCTACGTGTGTACGCGGCTTAAGTGTTGGCCTAAAATCCAAAGGGTTTAATATCAGCACAAAGAGTTAATTCAAGAGAATATATCTGAGAATACACGCTAAGTGCTGGACCCTACGATTAAAGAATTTATGAGCGTTTTCAGTGTAGCATTTTTAAACTATTATCTATAAAGACTAAAATTTGCAGAGGATTGTTAGCATAATTTTGCAAACCAAGGCTAGGCCTACGATTCTAAACAAGTGTTTTTAGAAAGTGTTTACTTTTTCTGTGGATATGCTAGGAGATGCGGGCCATCCAACAGGATCTGTTCAAGAAGGTACAAAATACTCTCCTCTGGATCATTGTTTTACTTTTCTATATAAGTTTGCCGTCACAAGTTAATTGACTAAATGTTGGCAAGTGTAATAGGAAGGGTAGAAGAATGCTAAGGGTAAGAATATTCTGTACCTTGTGCAGTGACTCATGTTGAAGGATCTGGGGATGCAGACAATGTGATAGCAACAGTAGAGGCCTTTGGAACATGAGAAAGAGGATCAGAGATAGAGATCCACACTACCCACCTTTTTTTACTGGATAAAAAACACAAAAATAAAGATAGCATAGACCACAGCAAAATCAGACTTTCCAAAATGACCTTTTGCATAACATACTTTATAGGATATGCTGCTGTACCAGGTTTGTTTAAAACCCTGAAAGGAAGATAGGTATGTACTGGAGAGGGGTGCATTGAAGTGAACCTGTTGCTTTGACTTGTATGAACATAGCACAGACCTATGTTTCTCATTCTCAGGAGGCATTTCCAATTTTAACCCTTTTCTGGGGGTGCCATACTAAGACCAGACTATAACAATGTAATCCCAACGTTATTTTAAAGCAGCACCATAGACGTGTTTAAATCTGTGCTGAGAAGTAAGTAACTATTATTATATTTTCCTCAAACCCCCCCCCCCCCCCCCCAATATGATAAGTACATAATTTTTATTTGAAAAAAAAATATATATATAAGTTGCCATAATATAATATAATATGAAGGACATTTTTGAATAAATAAAAATTTGGAGACATTGTAAGCTTGTGATTCAGCACTGGGATTGGCAATCAGTGTTCACAGTGAATTCAGGCTACTTTATTGAAGGTCTATGTTTGTGAATGAGAGACCTAATCTGTTTTTATAGAATTCTACGAAACCTACTGTTATCTCCATAATCCTCAACTGTCTCCCTGCAATCTGTAATTTTGAAAAATGAAATTTAAGCATACTCAGTAATACAGCTGGCAGACTCATCAACACTGAGATGCTTTCTACATAGCCTACCTAAAAAAAAGCCAATGCTGCTAACTGTCTTTCCTCTCTTTGCACATCAAAAAAGGTGTATTTTAAGGAGGACAAAGAGTTTGAAACTACTTTTGCTACATCCACTGGAAGAATGGAGTCACAGTAGCAAGGGAGGATCACAGTGGAGAGAAGAGTATGTTTTTTTTTTTTTTTTTGCAGGTTTCTATCAATATGTTTAATGCAGTGAGTTTTGAGGTTAAAGCTGGATAAAACTATCAAACTGGAATGGAAAAAGAGATATAAACAGTAAATACCATTCATAAGAATTAGTTGTTGATTCCCGGAAGCTATCTGATTGCTTCTCCAGTAGAATTTTTTTTTGCTGTTAGAACAAATTGGACCGTCCTTTATAAAGGATTCTTGCCCTAAACTGGTATTAATGGTGGGTTTAGGATTCTGAGGATATACGTTTTTTTATGTTTGTTTGGACACATATATATTTTTTCCTATTAATGTAAAGTCCCAGTGTTTATAAAAACCAACAATTCGGGTACAGATTGCATTAAATGCTTTTACTAGGTACCATCAGTGAAAAAAGTTCACAAAAGTAAACCATTAATCGAATTCCTGTTCAAAAGCCACATTTGGGGTAGTCAATATTGTTTTCTTATATTTAAAAAAATATATATCATTAACATGCTATGTTTATTATGGCATGGTTTATTATGGTATACAATTGATATACAGTATGTACCAATATTTCCAAAGACATGATTGAGTTTTTAGACACTCACCAGAAATGGAATACTTTATTTAAATGCTTAAACACTGAGTGTTTAGTGCAATTTAGTGCAATTTTAGTTAAAAAAAAACAAAAAAAACTTACATTTATGTAGACCAATGGTTTATTAGAATTCATTACAAATTATCAAGGCCCAGAGGCCTTACTGACTTACTGACATATCAGCATGGAAGTCACACCACTTCCTCAATCTTTCTAAAACTGAGCTCATTTTATTTCCTCTTGCCTGAACCCGCTCCTCTGACTTCTACATCAAGATAAATAATACAACCATCAGCCCCTCCCCTCATGCCAGGTTGCTAGGTGTAATCCTGGACTCTCACCTGTCCCTACAGTCCAAATTCAATTGCTATCCAAATCTTGCAGACTTCCCCTCCGTAACATCCAAAATATGTCCATTTGTATCTGTTGTAACCACTAAACAACCTATTCACTACCTTGTTATCTCTCGCCTTGACTATTGTGACTCCCTCCTCATTGGCCTACCCCTCCCCAGGCTATCTCCTCTTCAGTCTGACATTAATGCTGCTGCCAGACTCATCCATCTTACCAACCCCTCAGTGTCTGCCACCCCTATCTGCCAATCCCTCCACTGGTTTCCAATTTCCCAACAAATAAAATTCAAAACACTAACAGTAACATACAAAGCCATTTACAACTCTGCCCTGAGCTACATCACCAATCTTCTCTCCAAATATCACCCAAATCATCCTTCCCGCTCCTCCAAAGATCTCCTGCTCTCTAGCTCCCTTGTCTCCTCCTCCCATTCTCATCTCCAGGACTTAGTCAGAGCCTTTAGCATCCTCTGGAACTCACTACCCCAAAATGTCTGGCTATCACCTACTCCCACTTTTATGCTATCCCTGAAAACTCATCTCTTCACGGAGGTCTATCCTGCCTTCCGCTAATAACTGAATATTAAATTTTTTCCATCAGCTCATCCCACACAATTATTACCTTTTGTTCCACCAGCCCCTGCCTATTAGGCTGTAAGCTTGCAGGAGCAGAGCCCTCCTAAACCTTTTATATTGAATTACATTGTTGCTGTATTGTCTCCCTTTATATTTTAAAGCGCTGCTCAAACTGTTGGCGCTATATAAATCCATTATAATAATAATAATCTTAGTTTGTATTGAAGTTCAACACTACTAGCCTATCTTCTACATCTAAAAAAAAGGGGGTTAAAATATGCTTCAACAAGTTCTGCTTCTGGCTAGGCATTTCACTCAGTGTTTTCAGGTGGTGGAGTGGGTAACAGTGAATTTAATGATGCAGCGGTGGTAACAAAAAAGGTCTCATTAGGAAGACTAGGGTGATAATGACTAAATAGAAAAAGGTAAAGGGTGATTCTACATTTCCTGTTTGTCCTCTTGGATCCCATTAGTTATGTCTTTGGCCTATAAAATGTTGCCTTTGTCAGTTCATTATATTTGTCTCATCCAGATTTATAAGTACTAGCACTGACCAACAATTATATTTTCTTCAACAAAAGAGTAAAAAAACAACGAATAATTATGTACATTTTCATAAAACATTTTTGTGTATCCATTATTGCTGCCACTTTACCAGCTATGCCTTATCTGGAAATGATTATGCATTCAGAAAGGGTATCCAGAAACTCATTGGTGCTGGAGGTAGATGCATTTTAGACCAGCTAAAGAGTAGTGGCTACTCATTAGAGAATAGCTACACAGCTTCTGGAGAAGACTTTAGTACTTGAGTTAGTAAGAAAATGTGCATAACACAAGGCTATTTCCTAAACTGTACACAGCCTATATATAAATTTCTGAAATGTGCCCCTGATATGTAATGCCCATTCTAAGCCTTTGTAGGCGAACTTTGGAATTCGTAGATATAATGATCATCAAATAGTAAGCACATAGATGTAAAGAAGACACCCAGGACCGAACAGACAGGGTCCAAATGGAATAGCATAAAAAAAGCTCAAGTGTGAGCTTCTCCCCAGAAAATTGATAAGTCCTTTTGTCTGTTCCTCAGTACCATATAATGAAGACAAGTGTTTTAACAAGTGTTTTGATTTTAAGCATAATGCTGATAAAAGTTATTATTTTTACAGCTGTAGGTGGTACTAAAGGCACTAAATATACTGTTACTTCTTTGTTATTTCTTTGTAGATTGCTGTAAAATTACATCCACCTAAGCTGACTGGGACTGAGAGATGTGACCTAGAGTTTACTTTCTAACAGGGTAAAACCTTATCTAATAGGTTGTCTTAATAGCATCAAAGGCCCCTTGGCAAAGTAATGTACTGGGGCCCCTGCCAGGGAGATGGCAACCAAAAGTGGGTATGTGGCTAAAATATGTTAAATATTGGGTGTGGCTTTTTAGTCTGATCAGACAATAAATAAACATAACCGAGGAATTATCATAAATTAAAATGGCCCACTTTCTATACACTGCCCCCTCTATACACTACCCCCCTGTATACACTGGCCTTCTAAACACACGGCTCCCACTACTATTTTACACTATTCCCCTCCCTGTACACACTGATCCCCTGTCATTAATGCCTCTCTCAGCCTGTCAGATGCCTGTATTGACGTACATCTGTACGTTACTATTAGGCCTTGTTCACATGGTATTATTTAAGCTTACACCCATGCGAGGGCTATGTTTGTCTCCATGGGCATGAGAGTGCACGGGTGTTCAGTGCATCCACATGCAGGCAGCCCCATTCATATCAGGTAGGATGCAACAAGCTGCACAGGCACAGCCTGTGCTACCAATCTGACGTCAATGTGAATGTGAGTGCATTTCCCCCTAATCCACGTTGTGTTTGGGGACTCGCACCCACATGGATGTCAAATTGGGAGCAGTGGCTTCTCTCCGTACAGCCGCTGCATCCCAATTGACATAAATTAGACTGCCTGCATGAGGATGCATTCAACACCTGTGCATCCAATGTCTGTGCAGGGAAACATGGCCCTTGCATGAATGTACGCTTAAGTATGCCCATGTGAACAAGGCCCAGCGGTAATTTACAGATTAGACATATGCCATTTGTTTCTGACTAAATTTTTGTTACCTCAGCATCTCTGAATCACAATAGTAATGAATTTAAACTAATCCAAAACAATATTCACTTCAATATGCAATTAAATGGGAGAAGAGATCTGGGGCTTCAACTAGATGCCAAAGACTGGTCAGATATATGGGAAGCCACTAAATCCGCCTCTCAAACCATTATGGTGCTGGAGACGAACCATAAAGTCCTCATGCACTGGTACCTTACCCCTGCCCGGATTTCCAAATACCTTGCCACTAGGCATGAGCCAGCGGTTCGCGCCAAATGTAAATTCGACTCGAATATCAGGTGTTCGTTTGTTTTAAAACAAACAGAACACATGGGGTGTCGCGGGAAATTCAAGCACCGTGGAACACCCCATAATGCACTGCTGGATCGCAGTGCATTGCTGTATGATGACTGGCCAAAGCATGCACCTGATCTGCATGCTTTTGGCAAATCACAGCGCCTCTGCTGAGTTAGCCATAAATGGCCAAATCATGCTCTGCATTCAGTGTAGCCTATATTTACACTTCATTCGGTGGTGTACAGTTTCTAATACACTTCAGGCGGTGTACAAAGTATATAATACAGTGTATTGCGGTGTTGCAAAAGAAAAAATACAAAATGTCCGGAAGGCCTCTGTGGAGAGGCAGACACTCACAGGCCACTAAAAGAGGGCAAACAGCCTCTGTATCTACAGTCAAGAGTGGTGGTCGTGGACATGGTGCCTCCTCTGCAGGTGGCCGTGTTGCATGCTTTTATTTTTCTTCTGCTGCTGGTCGTGTTATTGAGCCACAACATGCAGAAGAGTTGGTGAAGTGGATAATGATGCTGTCCTCATCTTCCTCATCCTCTGTCACCCAGGCTCAGCTGCCAAATCGGCCTATTCCACTGGCTCCTTGTCCACAGACACTCCTCCCTAGCCCCACAATCATGCATGGAGGAGTCCCCAGAATTATTCGACTACAGTGTCGATTATATGCTGCAGTGCTGATAGATGCGCAGCGATTTTAAGGCTCCGATGTTGGTTCACATGTTGATGAAGGGAGTAACGTGAGTCTAGAGAGAGGGGGTGCCACAGAAGGACAAGAAACTGACAATCATGTTCATGACAGTCGTGTTCCCCCAGCTGCAGCATACTGCCAAGTTTGCTCCAGTGACGAGGAGGGAGAGGATGATGAGGTCACTGACTGTACTTGGGTGCCTGAGAGAAGAGAGGAGGAGGAGGAGGTACAACTCCAACGAGGCAGGATGTCCTCTAGGGGGCAGCTTAAGGTCAGCCACCCTATTGCATCACACCGCAGAGCTCCGCATGTGCAGGGCACTGCTGACTCCCTGCTGACTTTTAAAATTTCCTCGTGTGGGCTTTTTTCAATGCGTGTGCAGCAGATCCCACACCGTTGCTGTTTGCAACCAATGTCTGAAGTGGATCAAGCGTGGCCAGAACAGAAGCCACTTAGGCACCACATGTTTGACCAGACATATGAGTTGCCATGCAGTCCGTTGGCAACAGCCCTTGAAAGTCCCACATCATAAAAATGGCGGACTTCTCCTTGCTCCTCCTTGCACTGAGAGGAATGAAGGTTGCTGAATCGTAAAAAGAAATTTGGTCCCAGTCATCCACATGCTCAGCGTATAAAGGCTAGTGCATGCTTTGCCAATCATGAGCCAGCAATGCACTGCGATGGCGTAGTGCATTGTGGGCCGTTCGTGCCACACGAATATGGTGCGAGCGGTCCACAAAGTTCTGAATTCACCGAACAGCCGAATGGCACATGTTCGAATCGAACACCGAGCTGATCCCTACCACTGATATCACTTCTATGAGGGTACTCTCTCCCTTCTCAGTAGGCGCCTATGGAATCTCCCTTGATCTTAGGTACCATGGTACTATGCAATGATTATGCACTTAAATATCCTACCATTATTTTTCCTTACCCATCTTTGTGGGCTGTGACCCAGTCAATTAACTGTTCCATTTTTGTTTATTTGGTTATGACTCCCTTTTCTGGGGTGGTATATTTTGTATGGTGTAGTGTTTGGTGTAATTGTATATATTCATACCCCATTTACGTCTTCTTTACACCTTGTCAATAAAATATTTGAACAAGAAAAGTAAAAGTGATATTAAAGGTTCATTTTTAAAAACAAAAATAAACAAACATTACACTCTTAGGCCGCGTACACACGGGCGGACTGTTCGCCCAACTTTGTCCGCTGAACAGTGTTTCAGCGGACAGTCCGCTCGTGTGTGGGCTTCAGCGGACAGTTTCAGCGGACAGTCTGACGAACAAAGTTTTTCGGAATTCCCGTAAGAGAGTCCGCTGAAACTTGGTTTCAGCGGACAGTCCGCTCGTGTGTAGGCTTGTTCGACAAACTAAGTTTCGCGCATGCTTAGAAAGGATTTACACGGCGAAGGTTGCATTGCAGTGTATTGGACGTCGAATTTCTCGTCCCGTCGTACGTGCCGTTCACGTCATCGCGCACGCTTTCAGCGGACTGTTCGTTCATCGTGTGTGGTCAAGTCCGTTCATGCAAATTTTGAGCGGACTGTTTGTCGGATTGTTTGACGAACAAAGTTGGGCGAACAGTCTGCCCGTGTGTACGCGGCCTTACTTGCTCTGTGCAATGGTTTTGCACATAGCAGTCCAAATCCTCTTCTTCTCGGGTTCCCCACTGGCGCTTCTGGCTCTTCCCACTTGACGAGTGCCCCCAATAGCAAAATAGTAAGCCACTTGCTATGGGGGCACTGGTGTGTGCTCGCTCCCAAGTCCCGCTCTATGCATCCATAAGACACATAGGCTACTTTCACACTGAGGCGCTTTACAGGAGCTACAGCACTAAAAACAGTAACCGCATTGCTCCTGTAAAGAGCCTCACCTGTCTCTCCAGTGTGAAAGCCTGAGGGCTTTCACACTGGAGTGATGCGTCAGCAGGACGGTCAAAAAAGTCCTGCAAGCCGCATCTTTTCAGCGCTGTAGGAGCAGTGTGTTGTAAGCGGTGCTTTGCAGGGGGTTTTAACCCTTTTGCAGCTGCTAGCGGGGGTTAAAACCACCCTGCTAGCGGCCCAATATCGCCACTAAAATGACTGTAAAGCAGCGCTAAAAATAGCACCGCTTTACCTCCAGTGCCTGCCCGCCTGCCCCAGTAAGAAAGGAGCCATAGAACTATCGCTTGACCCTGCCCCTGCTCGTTCCTCATTGGCGCACTGGCTGCAAATGAGGAGAAGGAAACCTGGGACAGCCAAAGCTTCCTTGCAGATCACAGGATCGAGAGAAGGCTCAAGCGAGTATTGGGGGGGGGGCTGTGAAGGGGGGCAGCACAAAGAGGGTTTTTTTACCTTCAGCCTTTGCAATCACTTGAAAAAAGATAATGATTCCTACTTAGGCTTCTTTCCCATGGCTCCAGTGCAAAAACATGGCAATGTCTACTGTATATATGTTGTTGCTGCATTTTTGCCACATTTTTGTGCATTGCTTTTTTGATGCATTTTTTATGTGTTTTTTCCATGTTTGCATTCCATTTTTCCCCTGGATATGTGACTGGACAAAGCACTTCCCACAGGTGTGTTGTGTTTTTGAGTCGGTTTCCATTCATTTCAAAAGAGGTGCATTTTTGGTGCAGTTTTATTTACCACACCAAACATGCAAAAAAATGTTGCAAGCAGAACTTTTAAGGCTCTTTCACAATACTCAGTTTTTCAGTTAAAACAGTGAAAGAAAAATGCATGAAAAAAGAAACCCATTAAATCCCATGAAACTCTTCACACTGGTCTGTTGCATTTCAGTTGCATTTTTAAAAGTCCTGCTTGCTGCATTTTTGGTGCATGTTTGGTGCAGCAAAAAAAAAAAACATATCAAAAATGCACCTCTCCATTGAAATGAATAAAAATCAGGGCAAAAACACATCAAAAACACAACATACCTGTGTGAAGTGCTTTGTCCAGTCACATGTCCAGAGAAAAATGCAATGCAAATGCATCAAAAATGCAAGTCACCACAGCAAAAATCTGGAAAAAGTACAGCAAATACGCATACGCATTTTTGCTGCATTTTTGCAATGGAGTGGTGTGAAGAGTGCCTTAGGATTTAAAAGGATCCATTTTTCATGTGTTTTTATTCCGCTTTTATTTTACTGAAAAACTTCTCAAAAGGACATGATTTGACTCTGCATTGTCCTCTATGGTGCGGCGGATGTCGGTGTGTCTGTGTCCTCTCTGCATGGCGGAGTGGACACGGACCTGTCATCTGCCTGCTCAGCAGGGATCAGCGGAGTGATCCCCTCACTGGTCAAGTGGATTCCACATACCGGAGGTGCCCGTGTAAAAGGGGCCTAAGTGAATAATTTAGTTTTGCATTTGTTATGTTAGAATGATTTGTTTTCAAAATTTTGTTTTGTGTATTCGAGATTCTTTTGTATATCGGATTTGTTTTGCATATTTGTTGTTCTGAATACATATTTTGGAAGTTATTTCCGAAGATTGGCTATATTCATTTCAACATGTTATGTGTTTTAAATTCAATAAATGAATTACATTTTAAATTGGATAAATAATTTGTTTTATTGGGAGATTTTGGCCCCTTTCACACGAGCACCTCCAGTATGCGGAATCTGCTTGCTCAGCGGGGGATCTCTCCGCTGATCCCTGCTGAGCAGGTAGATGACAGGTCCGTTTCCGCTCCGTCATGCAGAGAGGACACGGACCCACCGACATCCATAGAGGACAATGCAGAGTCCGATCACGTCCGTCTGAAAAACTGACAGACAGGCCTGATCGAACAGCCCGTGTGAAAGGACCCTAATGAACGAAGCCAAAATTAAACATCATGTTTATCATTTATTCACTGATCTCTATCTACAAGCATTGCAGTATATGGATTAACACTGAAGTTTAAAAAGTATATAAGCATACTGCTATTCATTCTTTGAATGTCAGTTAAAAGTTGCAAGGTGATCGGATCAAAATCTTTTTGAGACATGAAGGTAACCATAACTAATTTTCTGGAAAATCTTTACAATTATAATACATATGGTTATTCATGGGAAACGTGTCACATGGAACATGATAATTAATCATTTAATATCCCCACAGAGTTACATCTCTTGCGATTTACATCATCTTACAGCAAGTTAACCTTCTGCAGTATCATGTCTATTTTTCCTACATTTTACATTTTTGCTTTTTAAAATAAAGTACATTTTAATTTATCAGGCTACAAATACAAAAGATAAAGTTAACTGCTTGAGGATTAGTTCCCACTTGTAATTAATTGTTCAACATTGCATTTTAATTAGCAAATAATTATTAAAAAAAAAAAAGTTAAAGGAAAGCAGTCTACAATATTGTAAGTAAAATTAGTGGTAAAATAATAATTAGAGACTCAAGTAAATAATATAAAAAATAAAATAAAAAATTAATGTTAGTGAACAGGTGTGGAACTGCTGCAACCACTCAAAAAAGTGTACCCAATCACTTTGATAGCAAAAATTGTAAGTAAAATTAGTAGTGCACTGTTCTTTAACTGTTTATGAAAAAAATATATAAACCCCGCAATAAATGACAAAGTGAGAAGCTTCGGGAATGGAGAGGCTCAGGAACATATGGAGAGACGATCTCTTGTATTAGGGAGAACTCTCATTGTGCCACTGGGAGTGTTACATAGTTACATACCGGTAGTTATTCTCGCTGGAAAAAAAAAACACAAATCCATCTAGTTCAACCAATAAAAGGAAAAAAAATACAAAAAACACATGTGTAGTCCTATATACAGTGCCTTCAAAAAGTATTCATACCCCTTGACATTTTCCACATTATGTCATGTTACAACCAAACTATCAGGATTTTATATGATAGACCAACACAAAGTGGCACATAATTGTGAAGTGCAAGGAAAATGATAAATGGTTTTTAAAAATGTTTACAAATAAATAATGTGAAAGGTGTGCCGTGCAGTTCTATTCAGCCCCCCTGAGTCAAAACTTTGTAAACCTCCTTTTACTGCAATTATAGCTGCTGTGTTTTTTGGGTATGACTCTACGCCCTTGTACACACGGTCGGACATTCCGATGGAAAATGTCCGATCGGACCATGTTGTCGGATAATCCGACCGTGTGTGGGCTCCATCTGACTTTTTCCGTCGGAATGTCCGACCAACAAAGTTTGAGAGCTGGATATAAAATTTTCCGACAATATGATCCGATCGGACTTTGTCCGATCGTTTGTAGAGAATTCCGATCGGACAAAGTGCCACGCATGCTCAGATCAAATTACGAGACCAAAGCTATTGGCTAATAGCCTGAATGTAGTCCCGTTGTAATGAACGAACGTCATCATGTTCCGAACGATCGAATTTTCCAACGACTTTGTCCGACCGTGTGAATGCAACACCAGTTTCGGACAAAATTCGTCGGAAAAAATCTGACGGATTTTGTTGTCGGAATGTCCGACCGTATGTACAAGGGCTACCAGCTTTGCACATCTACAGAGTGAAATGTTTGCCTATTCTTCTTTGAAAAATGTCAGATTGGATGGAAAGCATCTGTGAACAGCAAATTTCAAGTCTGACCACATATTCGCAATTGGATTTAGGTCTGGACTTTGGGCCATTCTAACACATGAATATGCTTTGATCTAAACCTTTCAATTGTAGCTCTGGCTGTATGTCTAGGGTCGTTGTCCTGCTGGAAGGTGAACCTCCGCTCCGGTCTCAAGTCTTTTGCAGACTTTAACAGGTTTTTTCTAAGATTGCCCTGTATTCGGCTCCATCCATCCTCCCATCAACTCTAACTACATTCTCTGTGTCTGCCCACAACATGATGCTGCCACCACCACGTTTCACAGTGGGAATGGTTTGTCCAGATTTATGTGCAGTGTTAGTTTTCCACCACACATAGAGTTTTGCTTTTAGGCCATAAAGTAAAATTTTGGTCTCATATGACCAAAGCACCTTCTTCCACATTTGCTGTGTCCCTTGATGAGTCCCACATGACTTCTCACAAACTGCAAAGGGGACTTCTTATGGTTTTCTTTCATAAAGACCAGATTTGTGGAGTGCACACCTAATCGTTGTCCTGTGGACAGATTCTACCAACTGAGCTATGGATCTCTGCAGCTCCTCCAGAGTTACCATGGGCCTCTTGACTGCTTCTCTGATTAATGCTCTTCTTGAATTGAACAGTGCTCCTTGAGATGTTCAAAGCTTGGGATATCTTTTTTATAACCTAACCCTGCTTTAAATGCCCTTTGACTTGTCTGGTGTGTTCTTTGGCCTTCATGATGCTATTTATTCACTAAGGTTCTCTAACAAACCTCTGGAGGCTTAACAGAACAGCTATATTTATACTGTGATTAAATTACACACAGGTGGACTCTATTTTCTAATTAGGTGACTTCTGAAGGCAATTGGTTCCACCAGATTTTAGTTAGGGGTATCAGAGTAAAAGGGACTGAATACAAATGCACGCCACACTTTTTAGATATTTATTTGTAAACAAATGTGAAAACCATTTATCATTTTCCTTCCAATTCACAGTTATGTGCAACTTTGTGTTGGTCTATCACATATAATCCTAATAAAATACATGTTATGTTTTTGGTTGTAAAATTACAAAATGCAGAAAATTTCAAGGGGTATGAATACTTTTTCAAGGCACTGTATACAATCCTAGACCCACAGTTGATCCAGAGGAAGACCCGATCAAAGCTGATTCCGACTTTGTATGGGTCTCTGGCCAACCGACGACCGCTCCGGCTGGTAGTTCGGGTCTCCTGGTGGGACAAATGGTGGCGTAAGGAGGGGATGTCCCCTACCACTGTTTGTAATAGTAATGAGGTGGCTAGTGGCTAGTTAGCCATTCTGATTACTATTACAAGAGCCAACAGTCGGCTTTTAAAGACAGTACTGCAGGCGTCACCTCAATACAACCACTTGAAGTCAAACCACGTACCAAGTACGGGATTTGGTGGAAAGTGTTTAACCAAAGCTTTGAGTTCATCACTTTAGCTTTGAATTACCATAGTAAGAGGAAGACATTTGCAAAAAATAAAGGCTATCCTTTTACAACACCATCTGATGTTGAAGACCAGGACTTTTTACATTTACAGTATATGATGTTTAAATATAATTAGCCTCTAGGAGGGGATAGAGGGGTTGAAGGGATTATGCAGTGTGTACCAGATAAGTAACTAGAACCTTCAGGGCCCCTGGTACAAGAAACCATTCTCTCTGAATCCAAGGCCCTTCCCATTGATCCAGGGCCCTTAACTCTCATTGTGGTGCTCTTTATTATGGTCCCGCAGCGGGACCATTTCACATGTTTTGCAATGGGCCCCCTTTCTGCCGTCTTGGGTAGGGTTGCCACCTTTTTTTCAAACCAAACTTGAATACTTTAACAGCACACGTCAAATATTTTTTTTTGTAGTATACACTATACATATATTTTGTGATTTAATAGCATGTCTAATTATTTGGATTTAATCACAAAAGTCCACCCTTACATCAGAGTCTACAGAGTTCCCACTTTACATCTGAATCCACAGAGGTCCTTTTTACATCTGAATCCATAGAGTTCCCCCTTACATCTGAATCCACAGAGTTTCCCTTTTCATCTGAATCTGTAATTTTCCCTTTACATCTGAACTTGCAGAGTAAGAGGTAAGAGGTGACCTTGCGGGAATCTGATGTAAGGGAGAACTCTGGCAACTCTAATTTCTCTAATCTCTAGTGACTCTGATCTAAGACTGCAGACTCTGGTGTAAAGGAGAACTGTGATATAAGGGGGTCTCTGGTAACCAGAGCCCCCACTTACATCAGAGTTCCCAGCATTCCTTTAAATCAGGGCTCCCAGAGCACCCCTTACATCAGAGTCTGCAAAATGCCCTGAATCAGAGTTGCAGAGCCCCCCTTAAATTGGAGTCTGCAGCACTCCCCTTACATCAGAGTCCACAGAGCCCCCTTATATGAGAACTCGCTGAGCCTCCTTACATCAGAGCTCGCTGAGCCCCCTTACATTAGAGCTCGCTGAGCCCCCTTACATTAGAGCCCGCTGAGCCCCCTTACATCAGAGTCCACTGAGCCCCCCTCACATCAGTGTCTGCTGAGCCCCCCCCCCCCTTACATCAGAGTCTACAGAGCTCCCCTTGCATCAGAGTGTGCAGAGTGTCCCTTAAATCAGGGTCTGCAGAGCCTCCCCCTTACATCAGAGTCCACAGAGCCCCCTTACATCAGAGTCCACAGAGCAAGCCTAACATTAGAGTCTGCAGAGCACCCCCTACATCAGTGTTTGCAGAGCCCCCTTGTCTCAGAGTCTGCAGAGTGACCCTTACATCAGAGTCCACCGAGCCTCCCTACATCAGAGTCCACAGGGCCCCCCTTACAACAGAGTCTGCAGAGCCCGCTGACATTAGAGTCCACAGAGCCTTCTTTACATCAGAGTCTGCAGAATTTACACTTACACTGTAAGGTGAATGCTGTAGACTCTGGTGTAAAGGGTGCTCTGATGTAAGAGGGTCTCTACTCACCAAAGTCCCCTTTACATTAGAGTCCACAGAACACCCTTTACATCTGAGTCCCTCTTACATTAGGGTACAGGACAGAGAAGGGTAGGAGAGGGGAAACTTCATTCACAGTGGATGGATAGAGAGCTCACTCAGGCTTTGGCTGTTTTCATCTTTCTGCTTTTGGCTGCTGGGCTTCAAACTTCCCACACACACATCCCCTTCTCTGAGGCACAAAACTGCCAGGGCAGACACAGGAGGAGAGGGTGGGAGGAGGATGAGCCTGCTAGCCATCAATGACGGGGTCATTTTGCGCACCCGTGGCACTTTGTCAATGTATATCGGTGCAAGCCGGTCAGCAAGTGGTTAATTATCTATGCTCTCTGCTGATATCACTGCTTGTGGAATTGAATTCCACATTCTTCTTGCTCTTACAGTAAAGAACCCTCAGCGCAGTTTAAAGGGGTTGCAAAGCTTTGTGTTTTTTCACCTTCATGCATCCTATGCATGAAGGTGAAAAAACACCTTGCACTCTCCGCCCCAGCACTCCCCCCCCCCCGAGCCCCTGTTTTATTTACCTGAGCCCTGATTCTCCGTGGACGCGACCCTGCGTTGCTTTCCCCCAGCTCTTGTGGGCTCTTCGTTGGATGATTGATAGCAGCGCAGCCATTGGCTCCCGCTGCTTTCAATCAAATCAATGATGCGGCGTGCCAGGGGGCAGGGCCGAGTGATACACTCTGCGGCTATGGCCACCGACTGTATCACACGGGAGTGCACCCACAAGCTAACCCCCTTGGGAGAGAACTTCCCAGAGGGGTGGTTAGCTCTTGTGGGGAGGAGCCGAGGACAGCCGCCGAGGGTCCCCAGAAGACAAGGATCGGGGCCACTCTGTGCAAAACGAACTGCACAGAGGAGGTAAGTATGATATGTTTGTTATTTTAGTGAATGGCCACCTGTCTTTTTAATTTCCCTTTCACCGAAAAGTTTTATCCCTATAGTGGGGTCACCAGTATGGTATTTGTACATTGAAATCATATCCCCTCCAAGTTCAATGCTCGTAACTAAGGTCCTCCAATCCCTTTATTAGCTTTGTTTCCCTTCTCTGGACTCTCTCCAGTTCCAGCACATCCTTCCTGAGGACTGGTGCCCAGAACTGGACAGCATACTCCAGGTTTTATCCCCCGAAGTTAATCCACTTTTTAATGCATGCCAATATTCTTTTGGATTTGCTTGCATGCCATTGCTGAGTCTGTCATCTACTAGGACCCCCAGGTCCTTTTCCATCCTAGATTCCCCCATAGGTTCTTCCCCTAATGAGTAGATTGCATTAATATTTTTGCCACCCATATCAATTATTTCATATTTTTCTACATTAAAACTCATTTGCCATGTAGTGGCCCACCCCATTAATTTGTTCAAATCTTCTTGCAAGATTTCCACATCCTGCGGATAAATTATTGCCCTGCTTAGCTTAGTATCGTCTGTAAATACAGAGATTGAGCAATTCTAAAGGAAAAAAATGAATTTAAAAATGCTTGCGGCTGTAATGAATTGTTGGATCCCAGCAATATAGATAAAAATTATTGAAAAAAACAGCATGGGGACCTGGGTCCTGCCCCAGGGGACATGTATCAGTGCAAAAAAAGTTTTAAAAATGGTAGTTTTTTTCAGGAGCAGTGACTTTAATAATGCTTAAAGTGAAACAATAAAAATGAAATATTCCTTTAAATATCGTGCCTGGGGAGTCTCCTTAGTATGCCTATAAAGTAGCACATTTTTCCTGTGTTTAGAACAATACCACAGCAAAATGTAATTTCTAAAGGAAAAAAGGTAATTTAAAACTGCTCGCAGCTGTAATGAAATGACGGATCCTGGCAATATAGATAAAAATCATTGAAAAAAATGGCATGTGTCCCCCCCAGTCCATTACCAGGCCCTTTGGGTCTAGTATGAAATTAAGGGGGGGTTTCCCTCAAAATCCATACCAGAACTGGGGTCTGGAATGTATATTAAAGGGAACCCTGTGCCAAATCTTATTGCGAAGAGGCTTCAGTCAGCGGGACCCTCCCATTGAGACGGAGTTGTTGCTTTTTTTTTTCGGGTCGTCGGGCGTTGTGATTGAAGATGAATGGACATCACGGGACAGTTTTATTTTTATTTTTTTTAATGACTTATCCCAAATTGTCTACTGCCATTTTTACCATTTTGACTCTTTATTTGGTGAGTGTGTAGGGATACAATGTACCTGATACCCATTCACATTGTTAAAGGGTTCTTCCAGATTCCAATAAGCCCCCTGCCCGCAGACCCCCACAACCACCGGGCAAGGGTTGCGGGGATGAGGCCCTTGTCCCCAAAGTATCCTCCTCATGTTTAGGGCATATGGCCTGGTATGGTTGGGGGGGCGCTAGTTTAAAAGCCTCTCTAGCTTCTCGGCCATCTTCTCTCCCATCTGAGCTGCACCCTCCCCATTTAGGTGCAGTCCGTCCTGGCTAAAGAGCTGGTAACCGACTGCGAAGTCGGCCCAGTTCTCCAGGAAGCTGAACCTCTGCTTTCTACACCAGCTCCTCAGTCACTTGTTTACTTCCCTAATCTCCCTTTGCCTTTCTGGTGTGGCTTAAGGTACTGGTGGTATTTCTGAGAATATAACCATGGAGGTCCTATTCCTCAATTTAGCTCCTAAAGCCTCATACACACAGTACGATTGTTGACCAATTGAGCGTTTGATTTTTGTCAAAAGGGCGTGTGCCAGGATCTTGTCTTGCATACTAACCGTACACAATTATCGTGCCACAAACACAAACGTAGTGACGTACTATGAGGAATTTCAGCTCTTGAGCGCCTCCCTTTGGGCCTCTTCTGCTAATTTAGTGTTTGGTGAGCATTGATTTCGAGCATGCGTGTTTGTACTTTCGACTTTTGTGTGACGGATTTGTGTACTGACCATACGAAAATCTGACATCAAGCCGTTGTCCACTGAAAATTTACTAGCCTGTCATCCAGCATTTGTTGGCTGAAAATTGGACAACAGTTGTCAAAAGGAGCGTACTAATGGTAAGATTTTAGGACAACAGTCTGTCAACAGACAATCCCCTGCCAACAATCGTACCGTGTCTACGAGGCTTAAGTCTCTAAAATCGTTTTTTAGAATGCTCCATCTTCCTCTGAGTCATTGGTGACAATGTCCAACATGACAGCCCGGTCTTCCCCAGCCCCTCCCATTAATCTGTCCACCAAATCCATGATGTGCCAAGCCAGAGTGCCCGGTAGACAACATACAGTTTGGCACTTCAGGTCTTTGTGACAGATTGCCCTCTCTATTTTTCTGAGAATTGAGTCCCCTACCACCAGAATCTGTCTTTCCTTTCCCATAGCTTTACTCCCACCCTCATTGGAGGAGTTATCCCCCTGGCAGCTTGGGGCATCACTCTGCTCCAGCAATGATGGTCCCTGACTGGTTTTACTAATGTCACACAACGGGGCATACTTATTGGGAGGAGTATGAGCAGAACCAGCTCTCCCTCTTCTCCTATCTGTGCAGGGGGGGCTGTCAGTGCTTCCCCCTACAGTGGCGGAACTCCAGGGCTAATAAGCTTCAACAAAGTTTCTTAAGCATATGTTCTATGTCAAGTTCCTTTCCCTCAACCACCACTGGCAATTAAGGTTTGTCGAAAATAGTAAAAATGTGTGTAAAATGACACTTGCAAAGAGTCTGCAAGTGTAACTGAGTAATACAGTGTAACAATGTATTGTTACATTATATTTACTATTTACTTCTATAAGGGTGTGATTTTTGATCTGCATGTGACACCAGTTAACCACTTCAATACTGGGCACTTTTATCACTTTCCTGCCCAGGTCATTTTTCAGCTTTAACAGCTGTTGCACTTTGAATGACAATTGCGCGGTCATGCAACACTGTACCCATAAGAAATAATTTTAATTTCTTTACACAAATAGAGCTTTCTTTTGGTGGTATTTAATTACCACTGTTTTTTTTTTCTGTTAGCTAAATATAAAAAAAAGACTGAAGATTTTGAGAGAAAATAACTCAAATCAGTGTATATTATTTAGTCTGTAGGAAAGGTATAGAGTCCACAAACTATGGGATATATCTGAAAATGTATCAATCCTGATGTACTGACGGCCTATGTCAGTACATCATGTCATTTTTTTTTGCTTACTGTCACCAGTGCAGTACAATATTATCATATAACTGGTGTAGCAGTGATCAGGGACACTGACTGATGACAGTATGTAAAAAAAATATATATACAATAATAATAATCAAATTTATTTTTTATTTCAGTTTTTTTTTTCAATTTGTTTTCTTTTTTTAATAATTGTTTTTAACCTACTATGATCAGAGGACAACAGTATTACCATAGTAACACTTTACTACTCTGGGGAAGTGATCAGGATTTTTATTTGTTTACATATTGTGATTGCTAATACAAATTCATTTTATTGGTATGCACAATCATTTTTACTGAATTAAGCTGATTAATTCAGTTGTTTTGCTGTGATTAGCTGTGATTGGCCAACGCTAATCACATAGGGGAAGGTGGGCTGTGATTGGCCCTGTCTGTACCATGTGATCACTGTGACCAATCACAGCTAGCAACACAATTGTATACAATAGATGTCATGAAAGGAAGCCATCCATTGTTTACAATTGCCATGTCATCTGCTGTGATTGGTCACAACGATCACATAACACAGACAGTGGGCCAGTATAGCGATCAGTCATCAGCTGTGGACACAGCCTGTGACATATTGCACCACTGCATAGCCTCCCAGCCTCACGAGCGGCGCCTTCTGAGAGGACTTTGCATTCAAAAATGTTAGCTGCCTGAAGTGGTGGCTGGTGCTCCACTTTTTGGGGGGCAGTAAACAAACCCCTCGGTCAGTCGATCAGCCCCCCACCCCTGTCACTCGATTGTAAGCCTACCAGTTCCGCACTCACCCCATCTAGGTCGTGGGCAGTGCTTCCTCCTCTGCAGCTTCACCCTGTGTCTCCTCCTCCTCTGCTTCACATCAGCTTCCCGTGTGACTCCTCCACCTCAGCGGCCAATAGGATCGCTTCCCCTCTTGGCCAATTGGGTCTCATGACCCGCTTCCTGATGGGCCGGGAGGAGAGTGAGGAAGACAACAGTGAATATTAATTCGTTATTGCCACACAACAGGGTGGGCTCAGAGCGCAGTGCTCTGCACCCAGAGACCATCCTTTTTTTTAAGCCAATTAGAGTCTCAGGCTCTAATCATGTGCTTTACAAAAAACCCCATTGAAATCTTTACGTCCGGCACCCCGCATGTAGATTAAGGGCCAGGTGCCTCCGCACCCCTTATGGACGGGCCAACACTGGATACCTGGCTGTTATGCTGACCTTCTAGAAAATTAATATCATGTCCTTATTGCCATACTTTTTGTAGGTCATTGACTCCATGCATCTTAAAGCGACATTAAAGTTTCATAAAAAAAAAAGTCATACTTTCCTGCTCTGTGCAGTGGCTTTGCAACGATCCTTCTATTTTCGGGTCCCCGGTGGAGCTCCTGGCTCTTCCTCTCCAGCCAATGCCCCCAATAGCAAGCTGCTTGCTCTGGGGGCACTGGTGCTTGCTCACTCCCGAGCCCCGCTTTATGTGTCATAAGGCACACAGAATCAGGAATCGGCCCGCCCCTGCTCTCTCCTCATTGGCTCACTGGCTGTGATTGACAGTAGCCAGAGCCAATGGCTCCCACTGCTGTCTCAGACAATGAGGAATGAGAGACCCAGGAGAAGCTCAGCTCTAGTGCACATCGCTGGATCAAGAGTGCACATGTTATCCGTTGATGCTGGTGCCAAATAGCCTATATAAGAGCAGCAGTTGCACTAGTGCATTGCTGTCTGATCTGCAGCTTTACCTGTATACCTGTACATGTGATCTGTGCTTGATTCCTGTTTAAATAAATCTTAGAATAAATATTAGGGGGTTATGGATTCCCTCTATTTATTCCATATACGTATTAACTTGTCTATTCCTATAGTTAGCTAGTCTATTAAAACTTTGATAATGTTACTGTTGACAGTACAATGATATAAGCTATGTTAGATATGTAAATAAACACACTGCTTAGTAAAACAACGTCTTATTTATTTCCCAAGAAAATAGGAAATGCTAACTTAAAAACACTAAAGGAAAATATTCAAAAGCGTATAAAAAAGATCATCAATGATACTTATCATAAGGCAGTCCTCTAGATATTGTCTCGTCAGCTGGGCTCAAAATGACAAAAGAGAGCCATGTGGCTAATGCAAGCAAGAGAGAGATTTTTCTATTCTGTGTGTACTTTTAAACTCAATTCATACACCGTACAGACCAAACCCTCCAAAGACATGCTGGTAGGTTAATTGGCTTCTGTCCAAAATTGGCCCTAGTATATGAATGTGAGTTGGGGACCTTGGATTGTGGGCTCCTTGAGGGTAGGGACTGATGTGAGTTTGCGATGTATGTGTAGAGCGCTAAGTAAATTGACGGCGCTATATGGGTACCTTTAAATAATAATATAATAGATGAGCATCTTAATGAAACACAATGTACAGGGATAGGGACAATTGTAGACACTCACTCAGGTTGAACTGGATGGACTGGCGTCTGTTCAACCTTACTAACTAGTTTGACTCATGGGTCTGCTCCGTTGACCATGGCCGTAGGGGCTCTTCACCATGAGATAATCCAATTCCAAGTCATTTCCTCACCTCATTTACCGGTGGTTATTGGTTATCCTTGGTTACAGAAGCACAACCCCTCTTTTAAATGCCTTCGTGCTGAGGTTCTTTCCTGGTTTCCACAATGCAGGAAGATGTGTTTTCAGAAAGTGGCTAAGGTCTTGGGTCCCTCTTTACTCTCCTCCCTGCCAGAGGAGTACTGCACATTTAGCAATGTCTTTGACAAATGTCAAGCCGGTAGTTTGCCTCCACTTGCATTATTATGCAATTCATCTGTAAATCTTTGTCTCCTGCTGGTGCTGGTTTCTTCTTTGTGAAAAAGAAGTGTGGTGAACTGAGACTTTGTATTAATTATAGGGGCCTCAATTGCTTCATGATTAAGAATGCTTACCCAATTCCGTTGATTATGGCGTCATTTGACCATCTTAAGGGAGCAATGATTTTCACAAAGCTTGATCTGAGAGGGGCATGCAATACTGTGAGGATCAAGGAGGGCAACGAATGGAAAACTGCGATTAATACCATAACAGGCCATTATGAATATCGTTTGGTTTTTGCAATGCCCCAGCAGTTTTCCAGGAATTTGTTGCAGCTATGTGTGGTGGTTTATCTCAACGATATCCTGATATTTTCCAAGTCCCTAGAGAGCCACCACACAGATGTCTGCTGTGTGCTTCAGAGTCTGTGAGATAATAATCTGTATTGTAAATTGGAGAAGTGTGAGTTTCATCGTGAACAGGTTCAATTCCTGGGTTATGTTATTTCTACTGCTGGTTTTTTGATGGACCCAGAGAAACTTTCAGCAGTACTACAATGGCACTGACCTGTGGGTTTACGTCCATTGCAGCTTTTTCTTGGCTTTGCCAATTATTGTCGGAAGTTTATTCGTAACTTCTGGTATCTGGTCAAACCCCTGACTGATATTACAAGAAAGGACAGTAACCCAGAGAAGTGGTCTCCAGATTCCCTTAATACTTTTGAGAGTCTCAAGGCTGCTTTTGTTTCTACTCCTGTGTTGATACATCCTAAACCTATGGTATCTTTCATCCTTGAGGTTGATGCATCTGAGACTGGTCCTACCTCTGAGAGTGATATACATCCTTGTGGCTACTTTTCCAAGAAATTGTCTCCTATGGAATGCAATTCTGAGATTAGGAACAGAGAGTTGTTAGCAATCATTTTAGCCCTTAAACAATGGAGGTATCAGCTTGAAAGTACCACTGTGCTTGTTCTTATTCTGACTGACCATAAGAATCTAATATTCTTATCTGAGGCTAAACACCTCTCTCCCATAAGGTCGCGATGGGCTCTTTCTTGTCAAGCTTCAATTACCTAGTGTCAGGGCTGGGCTCAGCCCTTCCTTCTCTAAGCTGTCCGCTCAGCTGTCAGCTAATTGCCAACTCCTATCTCTCCACAGGTACTCAGCTGTTGATGATATTCTGCTTGTCAGTCCTGCCTACTTAAGCCATCCAGCCTAGAGGATCTCTGCCTTTGCCTTAGTCAACATCACAGAGATGCTCTCCTGCATTCCTGTGAAAAGACTTGCTTGGCTGACATCCCTTCTGGCTCCAGATCCTGCTTGCTGTTTTACTACCCTCATCTCTGGCTCCCTGATGTTTGGCTTGTCTGACTATCTGTTCTGGTTCTTGTTTTGACTACGTTTGTCTTATTTATTTTTATTATTAAACAAGTGTGATTTAACTGTACTTCTGTCTCGGCCTGATTTCATGTTTTTTGGCACGTAGTCTCATTCTTACCCGGTACTAAGAATGTAAGGGCTGATGCTTTGTCGCAACAGTTTTCCTCCGCTTCCACGATGGAGTCGGTTCCTGTTCCTGTGATACCTCCCGCTGCTTTGTCCCTAAGAGTCTGCGCACTGCCGTGCTCCAAACTTACCATTCTCCCAAGGCTGCTGGCCACCCAGCGAAGAATCAACTCATTTGGGCTATTTCCCAACAATTCTGGTGGCCCAGTCTATGCGCTGATGTAACCGCCTTTGTAGCTGCTTGTTCCGTGTGTGCACAGAGTAAGACACCAGGACACCTTCCAGTGGGCCTCCTACAACACATACTCAATGGAGAGAGGCCTTGGACTCACCTGTCTATATATTTTATTGTGGAGTTACCCAAATTTCAGGGCAACACAGTTATCTTTATGGTGGTTGACCAGTTCTCAAAAGTGTCTCATTGTATTCCACTCAAGCAGTTGCCCACATAGGCTTCCATTTTTGCTCGGGAGATCTTTCGCTTACATGGGCTACCCAAGGTTTTCATTTTGGACAGGGGTAGCCAGTTTATGTCCAGGATTTGGCGAGCCTTTTGCACACAGTTGGGAATTCAGCTTTGGAGTAGTTTTAACATTGCTACATTTCTGACCACCATAATAACTGGTCAGACCTCTTACATTGGGCAGAGTTTGCTCACAATTGTACCATCAATACCGCTTCCCGATTGTCTCCATTCATGGTAAATTATGGTTTCCAACCATCCATGTTGTGTGACTCATTTGTTCCTCAGAGCATTCCTGCATTGGAGGAGCATCTCCATGGTCTTCATTCCACTTGGATACAGGTTCAAGATTTCTTGCAATGTGCCAAAGATATGTACAGACTCCATACTGACCATGAACCCCTGCCTGAGCCTTCCTACCAAGTTGGGGACAGGGTCTGGCTGTCATATCGCAATCTCTGACTCTGTATTCACTCACTGAAACTGGCATCTCGGTTTATTTTGCCTTTCTGTATTCTCCGCAGAATCAACCCAGTGGCTTATGGCCTTCCTTCTAATATGTGTATTTCTAATGTATTTCATGTCTTCTTACGTCAGTACCATGTCCTCACCCAGTTCAGGTTGAGAACCACGAGAAGTGTGAAATACACTCTATCATTGATTCCTGTTTGTTGACAGGAGAACTATTAGTCATGCACTACACAAATCTGGCCTTTGTGAAAAAGAAGAAAGCCATTGTTGAAAGAAAGCCATAAGATGTGCCGTTTTCAGTTTGCGAGAAGTGATGTGGGGGACACAGCAGACATGTGGAAGAAGGTGCTCTGCTCAGATGAGACCAAAATGTAACTTTTTGGCCTAAAAGCAAAACGATATATGTGGCGGAAAACTAATACTGCACATCAACCTGAACACATCATCCCCACTGTGAAACGTGGAGGCAGCATCATGTTGTGAGGATGCTTTTCTTCAGCAGGGACAGGGAAGCTGGTCAAAGTTTATAGGATGATGAATGGAGCCAAATACAGAACAATCATAAAAGAAAACCTGTTAGAGTTTGCAAAAGATTTGAGACTGGAGCGAACGTTCACCTTCTAGTAGGACAATGAACCTAAACATACAGCCAGAGCTGCGATAGAATGGTTTAGATCAAAGCATTTTCATGTGTTAGAATGGCCCATTCAAAGTCCAGACCTAAATCCAATTGAGACAAGAATTGAAAATTGCTGTTCACAGATGCTCTCAATCTAACCTGACAGAGCTTGATCTATTTTGCAAAGATGAATGGGCAAACATTTCACTCTCTAGATGTGCAAAGCTGGTAGAGACATACCCAAAACGACTTCTACAAGGTTCTACAAAGTATTGACTCGGGGGGGGCTGAATACACAAACTTAAAACACACTTTTCAGATATTTATTTGTAAAAAAAAATTGAAAAACAATTATCATTTTCCTTCCACTTCACAATCATGTGCCACTTTGTGTTGGTCTAGAACATAAAATTCCATTAAAATACATTTAAGTTTTTGGTTGTAACATTACAAAATGTGGAAAATTTTAAGGGGTATGAATACTTTTTCAAGGCTCTGTAGATATTGCTACTGATTTTTAACTATATTTTTGCTAAAAACACAACATAACTTTTAAAATTCCTATTAAATAAAAAATATAAAACTGTACTGAGTTAATAAATGACAAATATTTGTAAACTGGTATTTGTGCCATTTTGCAAAATGGTGAAAATTAAAGATACACAAAACTGTAAAAAATCAGCTCATGCTAAAAATATGGAGGTTGGCCTCCTGCCTATGCATTGTGATCACACCCAATCTGTAGTGCCATGTGTGTGCTGTGTTAATGTGCATTGGGATAAAATTATGTAGGTATACATGTTATCATAATGCACTGCATTACAATACTTGGTGATACATCACAATGTGCTACCATGCATAGAATTGAATGATTACAATTTTGAATAATTAATAATAATTAAAAGAAAAATAGGAAATGCAATGTTTTGTAATGCACTGTACATGCTCAACAAACATTAGCATGCATTTTATGCGTACCATAATATGTGCTTTTCGCTGTGAATGGGCCCTTAGTGTGTTGGTAAACTGCAGTACTCTAACACACATTACATGCAATATGACAATGTGAGTGTATGTAATCTGTGTGCGGGGGTGAGGGGGGGGGGGTCATTTCTGTTTTGTTTTTTTAATGTATTAAATTAATTAATAAAATAGCTCAAATCCCTCCATCAGTGTTAATGCGGGAATACCTCCAATGGAGCTATTGTGTTCACCCAGTGATTATTGCTAGCATGAAAAATCTGACAGACTGGTGTACAATCAGCCTGCCCATACATGGTTTGAATCTCAGCCAGTCCATGCTGAACTGGCCGAGATTCAAACCGTCTATGGCCAGCTTTAAAGAAGAGATTGAGGACACAGAGTCCTGAATATCATTGTGTCCTGAAGCCTTGCATTGTAATGAACACAGGCATTCTCTATATAGATCACTGTGTTTAATCACAATCAGGTGAAACACATGACTGACATTTATTATACTATCTGTTATGAATAAACACTGGATGCTCAATACAGAGCATTCCTGTGTGCATTCATTGGGACATTGAACATGAGAAGTATTTTAACTGCCCCCCACACACACTCACCATCCTGAAAATCCAATACTCTCCCTGTATTCCGAAAGCTACTGAGAAGTGGTGAGGAGGAAGGAGGAGAATCTGATTCAGGTGAGGATGAGCCTCTGGGATATTGAGGGCATGGAGTGGGATTGGAAGACAAGGGGGAAACTGGAGCACACAGGGGGATTGACAGACACTGGAGGCTTGGAGTACACAAGGTTGGAGTACATGAGTTGGTAGAGGGTAACAGTGACTGGAGGGGGCACAGACAGTGCATACACTGCAGGGAGGAGCAGTGGGGGACGAGTGTTAACCAATTCTGACATTTCTCTCCTACATGTAAAATTCCTAATTTTTTTGCTAGAAAATTACATAGAACCCCCAAACATCATATATGTTTTTTTAGCAAAGACCCTAGAGAATACAATGGTGGTCATTGCAACTTTTTATTTCGCACAGTATTTGCGCAGCAATTTTTCAAACACGTTTTTTTCAGAAAAAAAAACAGTTTCATGCTTAAAAAAAAAAAAGTAAAGTTAGCCCAATTTTTTTGCATAATGTGAAAGAGGAGGATACGCTAAGTAAATAGATACCCAACAAGTCACGCTTCAAAATTGCACGTGCTTGTGGAATGGCGCCAAACTTTGGTATTTAAAAATCCCCATAAGCGACGTTTTAATTTTTTTAGGTCTAGAGCTAGAATTATTGTTCTCGCTCTAACGTTCGTGGCGATACCTCACATGTGTGGTTTGAACACCGTTTTCATATGTGGGCGGGACTTACATATGCGTTCGCTTCTGTGTACGAGCTCACGGGGACAAGGGCGCTTTACTTTTTTTTTTTTATTGTTAAATTTTTTTTTATTTTTTTTAGTTTGACACTTAAAAAAAAAATGTATAACTTTTATTCCTATTACAAGGAATGTAAACATCCCTTGTAATAGGAATATGGCACGATCGGACATATTTACAGTGAGATATGGGGTCAATAAGACCCCAAATCTCACCTCTAGACTGGAAGGAATAATAAAAAAAAAAAAACGATCCTGGCCTCCTAGCCAAATCGGCGCCGTTAATTTGAATACCGAGGCCGGGCGTGACGTCATAACATCGCGCCCCGCCTCCGAACGATCATAGAGACCCCCGGGGACGATCTGGTCCGCCGGAAATCTCTATGGTAACTGGCGGGGGCCAGTGGATCCTGTGACCGACTCACCGATGGAAGCCAAGTGGTTAATAGAGCCATTGTAGCTGCTGACGAATAGCTGTGATCAGTGACTGAGAAACACTTCTGTTATAAGGTGATGGTCGCTAAATTGACCATAAGCTTCTAGCAAAAGTGGGATTTCCACGATTGCAAAATGTACTGACAGGGCTAGCCTTATGTCCATGACAGTAACATGGTTAAAACACTTTCTGTTTCGAAAATATCTTAAAACTCTTGCTCTAGAAAGTCTTTGTGGTAACATTTCATACTATCTAAAAAAAAATGTAAAATGGTGAAAGAAATTGAATTTCTGCTGTATGTCATATAAGGCCTTAACAGACATTTCTCATTTTTCAAAGAGTGTGAAGGATTGTCTAAGCTCCCTCATAAGCACAGCATATCTGTTACACAGCACACAGGGCACTTTGCATAGGATTAATATTGCAACTGACAGATTCTCTACTGTACCTTAGGGTAAAGTGATGGAGAGGTTCTCCTCATTATGTAGGCCATATCACTTTATGAAGAAGATTCATTACTGCCCCACTTTTCAGTGAAACAATTACCTGATTAGGAAATAATGAGAGCCCCTGCTGACTATTTCATAAAGTGATAAAAAAAAAGCCTTTTATGTGTCCTTGGCCAGAAAAAATTAAATTGTTTGACAAGTATTATTGTATAGAATTCGTGATGACATTTGTTAAAAAATGTACTAAAGAATAATATTAAATGATGGTTATTAAAGGTTTTTTGACTAGCTTTTCCACGAGAACATTGTTTTTTTAAGCACAAAACACACTTTTTGCATATCCTTAGGAATATATATTTAACAGAATTAAAAAATGCGAAGTTGAACTCCAGGCAGAAATTAAATAACAAATCTAATTATTGATTTATTTAAAATATCAAAACTACTTGAATCTCTTTAAAATAGCTTCCTTTGATCCATGCACAGCAGCAGTCAGACTACGAGTTGGAAGTGATGCCCTATGGGTCAACCAAGTTCTGCTCAATTGCACATGTAGTCATTGGTGACAGGGGTAGAGAGCAGAATTATGAGCTCATCGATAAGCTACTGATCTTTCACTGTCTCATCAGAAGCTTGAATGGGTGCTTGACCAGGCTGTATTGCTCAACTACAGTAAGTCTGGAAACAGGACCTGCCTATGTTGTCAACATGATTGCCTGAATCACAAGGCTGGCTGCATGTGCATCCCTATGTCTCTCAACATACATTTGATACATTTATTCATCTGAACTATTTCAGAGTCCTCAGATGTGACATGCCACTGATGAAGTCCAAGTAATGAAACATACAGGTGCAGTTTGGAATCATGTGGACGATTGCCCAACACCAAATAGGACAGCTGGTTCTGAGATCCTAGAGCTGTTTTTTTTATAGTACATTGAAGCTTTATTTACATTTGTGTTTATTCAACAATGCAGAATTAGGGATGAGTGAATGTGTCTGGGGTCAGTTTGCAGGCTGTTCATAAAACCCATCAAAAAGTCTGGAAATTGCAAATTTAAATCCAAGCCCCAAAGAAATCTATGGGGAACATGAATCCTGTAAATTCTGGCTTTTTTAAGGTTAATAGACAAGGGATTGTCAAAAAAGAGCATGGGGAGATAAGCAATGCCATGGGGGGCATGTACCAATGCAAAGGAAAGGGCACTACCACGGGTGACATGTACCAATGCAAATAAAATGTTTACCCAACTGCAAGGAGAGGGTCCTCCTTTTCATGGGATTTCAAGGGTGCCATGGGAAAAACACGAATTCGTTCTATTACATACTTGGGAGCTGCCTTTAAGCTGTATGTGATAATACAGAACAATACAATTCTCATGGAAAGCATCAACAAAACTGTATTCTTGCATCACATATTTTGTAGGTCTAATTGATTTATCTTTGCCATTTAGCCTGACAGACAGCAGCAGTGCCCCAATATGATTAATTTCAACTTGATTGATAAACTGAATGTACACTTGTAGCTGACAGAAACCAGTGTTCAAAAAAGACTAGAAAAACGTAATGTGAGTAAATCACCAGGACCACATGGCTCACGCTCAAGAATTCTCATGTAACTAAGCCATGTTACAAATAGACCATTATTCCTAATTTGTAGGGACAGCTTGCTGACTGGAATGGTACCAGCTGATTGGTGAAAAGCAAACATGGTGCTAACATTCTAAAAAGGGCTAAGATATTTACCTGGAAACAACAGACAAGCAAGTCTAACATCATTAGTATGTAAACTATTAGAAGATATAACAAGGGACCATATCCAAGAATGTGTTGATAAAAATAGTATCATTAGCAGTAACCTAACCAGCATGAATTTACTAATATTCTTTCTAACCACAAGATGGAGATAGAGTCCTTATTGCAGTTATCCCATTCTTTTTTAGCTTTAACATATTAATGCAATATGTTAGATTTATACATTATAGGAGGATATATTTCTATTAACCTTCCTTGGCTATTTGATTTATTTGTCCAGGTCTCAATTTTTCAGCCTCTAAGGTGATATTCAGGGCGGTTTATGTATATCCCTGAAACTATTTCTGTTTACTTCTTGGTTTTGATGTCATATCTGGCCAGGAAGTGAATTGATTAACTGCTGCTATGAGGCTTGGAACACAATCAAGGTAAGACGAATCCCATGAGTCCTCACTGTCAGGGCTGGCTTAGCCCTTCCTTCTCAGGGCTGGCCGCTCAGCTGTCTGCTAATTGCCAGCTCTCTTCTCTCTCCACAGTTACCAGCTGTTCCTGATGATGCTCATCTGACCTGCTTACTTAAAGCCTTCCAGCTCACTTCACCTCTGCCTTCGCCTTGGTCACATCATCTCCTGTGGTCTGTTTAAAGACTGGCTTGCTGACATTCCTTCTGGCTCCTTATCCTGCTTGCTGTTGCTCTACCTGGATCCCTGACTTCTGGCCTGGCCGACTACTCGATCTGGTTACTGGACTTCTGGCCTATGCTTAACTACGCTTTTTCTATTTACCTTTTTATTTTTATTAATAAACAAGTGTGATTTTATTGTACTTCTGTCTCAGTCTGATTCATGGTTTCTGCCACTCACCCTATATATATGCTCTGTAAAAGCCGTGGCCATGTGCCTGATTATGTTTAAGACAACAAAACGGACCTCCAGCTGTTGCAAAACTACAAATCCCATCATGCTTCTGCCTCTGGGAGTCATGCTTGTGGCTGTCAGTCTTGCTATGCCTCATGGGACTTGTAGTTCTGCAACAGCTGGAGGTCCGCTAATTGCACATCCCTGCTCTACTCCATCATATATTTTGAGAAAGGTAGAGATTTCATTTGGTAGCAAATGTAAATACTTTTTTTTTTTCATTTGCTTGCTCTTAATTGGGAACAAATACATTTGGAAAAAATAAAATGTTCTTTAATTTTTCCCATCGATTCGCATAGTTGACTTCATGTCTTTTGCTTCCCTGCTTTGCTGCATGGTGTGCCGCCTCAGCTCCCATGCTGGATCCTGTCCCCGTCTGCCTACAAAACCACTGCCACGTCCTTTCCATCACCTCACCTGTGAGTATGGGCAGCCTTTTCAAGCATATTCCATTTATATTTTATTCTTTAGACTTACTTATTGCTTGATATAATATTTTAATTTTATAGACATCCAATTTACATCACCTTCTGATGAATGGCAAGATGGCCATGAAACGCGTCGAGCTTCAGATGCCACAAATTCCATAAGCATTCAGTTTTGTAAACATATTCTGTATACACCGCTTCACCCAATTTACTTGATTATTATCGTCTATGTGCAATATGCTAATGTATGAATCAATTAATCATGATGGAAGATGCAATATGTACCACTGCTTTTGTGATACATTTTACTGTGCAATATTTAATAAATTTAACATTATTAGACTTATATAGCTCGTTTTTGCCTCCAAATCCGCATGCTTCATGCAAAGTCCCAACTTCTCCTCTTGCTTCAAAGTTAACATAAATTGCCTTAGGTGTTGTTTTTTCATAAATCAATGGATATCGTTGTTATGACAGCAGCTAGCTGCCATAACCCCGGTATCCCCTTGTTCGGCCGGCGGTCGGTTACAAGATAAAAGTAGTCTCTGCGGTGGATTTTCTGCAAGATCACTTTTATCAGTGGTGGGAGAGGGCCCTCGCTCCTGCCGTGATCCAGTGCCCTCTGCCGCTTACCAGAGGCGATTGCATCTGTTTGCTTTTGCATTTGTTTCCACCATAGCTGGGTGGAAGCGACATCAAAACGTCACTTCTGCCCATACCTCTTAAAGGTACATTTTTCAATGTCATTTTTTCAAATGACAAAAATATATTTTTTTTATTGCATTTAAGTCCAAATATGAGATTTTTGACCCCAGATCTCATATTTCAAAGGACCTGTCATGCTTTTTTCTATTACAAGGGATGTTTACATTCCTTGTAATAGGAATAAAAGTGACCCATTTTTTTTTCTTTTAAAAAAGTGTAAAAATAAATAAAATCAAGTAAAATAAAAAAAAACATTTTTTTAAAACGCTCCATCCTGACGAGCGAACGCATACATGAGTAGCACCCGCATATGAAAACAGTAGTCAAACCACACATGTGAGGTATCACTTCGTTAGAGCGAGAGCAATAATTCTAGCTCTAGACCTCATCTGTAACTCAAAACATGCAACCTGTAGAATTTTTTGTAGGGCAGGGCAGAGAGATTAGTAGTATGTAGGGCAGTGTACGGAGGTCAGTAGGATGTTTTGCAGTGTACGGAGGTCAGTAGGATGTAGGGCAGTGTACAGAGGTCAGTAGGATGTAGAGCAGTGTACAGAGGTCAGTAGGATGTAGGGCAGTCTACAGAGGTCAGTAATATGCAGGGCAGTGTACAGAGGTCAGTAGTATGTAGGGCAGTGTACAGAGGTCAGTAGTATGTAGGGCAGGGTACAGAGGCCAGTAGTATGTAGGGCAGTGCACAGAGATCTATAGTATGTAGGGCAGTTCACAGGGATCTATATTATGTAGGGCAGTGTACAGAGGTCAGTAGGATGTTGTGCAGTGTACGGAGGTCAGCGGGATGTAGGGCAGTGTACAGAGGTCAATAGTATGTAGTGCAGTGTATAGGGGTCAGTAGTATGTAGGGCTGTGTACAGAGGTCAGTAGGATGTTGGGCAGCGTACAGAGGCCAGTAGTATGTAGGCCAGTGTACGAAGGGCAGTGGGATGTTGGGCAGTGTACAGAGGTCAGTAGTCTGTAGAGCAGTGTACAGAGGTCAGTAGTATGCAGGGCAGAGTACAGAGGCCAGTTGTATGTAGGGCAGTTCCCAGAGATCTATAGTATGTAGGGCAGTGCACATCGGTCATTAGGATGTTGTGCAGTGTACAGAGGTCAGCAGGATGTAGGGCAGTGTGCAGAGGTCAGTAGTGTGTAGGACAGTGTATAGGGGCCAGTAGTATGTAGGGCAGTGCACAGAGGTCTATAGTTTGTAGGACAGTGTACAGAGGTCAGTGGGATGTTGGGCAGTGTATGGAAGTCAGTAGGATGTAGGGCAGTGTATAGAGGTCAGTAAGATGTAGGGCAGTGTAGAGAGGTCAGTAGGATGTAGGGCAGTGTACAGAGATCAGTAATATGCAGAGCAGTGTATAGAGGTCAGTAGGATGTAGAGCAGTGAACAGAGTTCAGTAGTATGTAGTGCACTGTACAGTGTTTGAAGCACGTGATTCGAGCCAGAGGTTCTATTAGGCTTCAAAAATGTGTGGGATCAGGGCACAGAGCACTGCACCCCGAGCCCACCCATTTGTGTGACCATAGCAAATGAACATTCGCTATGGGCACACTGTTTCTCCTCCCAGCCAATCAGGAAGTGGGTTGTGAGAGCGTTTACCGATTGGCCAAAGGGAGAAGCGTTCGAATTGGCCTAGGAAGAGGAGGGAGGAAGAGGGAGAAGACGCACTGATGCCGAGGAGGAGAACCAAGGGCAAGCTGCTGCCTGTCGCCCACACCATTGATGAGTTAAGTGCCAGGCTGGGAACTGTCCAGTCTAACCGACAGACCAACCGGACAGGGGGGGGGGGGTGTCTGTGGGTGCACTGTTTGTCACCCCCCCCCCCCAGAAATATACCACCGGCCGCCACTGGAGGTCAGTAGTATGTAAGACAGTGTACAGGTGGTCAGTAGTATGTAGGGTAATGTACAGAGGTCAGTAATACGTAGGACAGTGTACAGAGGACAGTAGTAGTTAGGCATTCTACAAAGGTCAATAGGATGAAGAGTGTACAGAGGTCAGCAGTATGAAGAGCAGTGTATAGGGATCAGTAGGGCAGAGGACAGGGGGTAAGGAGGGTATGGTACTGGGGGGTCAGGAGGGTATGGTGCATGGAGGTCAGGAAGGTATGGTACTGGGGGTCAGGAGAGCATGGTGCAGGGGGGTCACTAGACCACAGTATTGGGAATACGGGAGGGCATTGTATTGGGGGGTCAGGAGGGCATGGTGCAGGGAGGTCAGGAGGGTATAATACTTGCAATACCTGTCCGTGGTCCACCTGTGGATCACAATCGATGGGTTGCCAACCCCAGATTTATACCATAGAAAGCCTGAAGGTGCTCCTTTGATTTTGTGTGGCTGGGCTGTTAAAAAGTCTCACACATGTGGTATTCCCATATTACTCGGAAGGAATAATGGATTGTGTTTTGGGGTTTAATTCTAAGTATGCCTATAATTTGTGTTATAAATATTTTATTAATGGACAACTTTCTGTAAAAAAATACATTTTCATTTTCTTACCTGCATTTTCCAAAAACTTGTGGCAAAAAATTACATTTTCAAAAAACTCTTATGCCTCATAAAATATCTTGAAGTGTTTGCTTTTCAAATGGGGTAATTATTTTAATGTTTCCACTATTCTGGTGTTTCAGACATCCAAAAATGTAAAAGTTAGTCAGGAAATTAGATGCATAAATTACCTGTAATTTATGTTCCTATGAAAGCCCAAGGATGCTCCTTGGTAGGGATAGGGGAACGGTTCAGCCCAAGCATAAGTTCAAGCTAAACTTTGGTTATTCCGATGTTTGGTGAACAATGTCCATTATGCGGTGTTCGTGGCAAAAAGCCATGGAACCCCATTAAAGTCTATGGGACACTAACATAAAAAACCAAAAGTGCTCATTTTAAAGGCTTACATGCAAGTTATTGTCATAAAAAGTGTTTGGGGACAAGGGTCCTGCCCCAGGGGACATGTATCAATGCAAAAAAAGTTTTAAAAACTGTATTTTCCGGGAGCAGTCATTTTAATAATGCTTAAAGTGAAATAATAAAAATTTATATTGCCGAGACCGGACAATTTATTACAGCCATGATCATTTTAAAATTACTTTTTTTCCTTTACAAATGTAATTTTGCTGGGGTACTGTTCTATAGAATACAGGGAAAATGGTGGCACTACTATATACACCCCCCAGACATGATATTTAAAGGAATATTTCATTTTTATTGTTTCACTTTAAGCATTATTAAAATCACTGCTCCTGAAAAAACGTGCATATAAGCCTTTAAAATGAGCACTTTTGATTTTTAATTTTAGTGTCCAATAGACTTTAACGGTGTTCGTGTAAATTTTTTGCCTGTTCGCAAGTTCTGGTGCAAACCAAACCGGAGGGTGTTCGGCTCATCCTTACTCCTTGGATTTTGGGGCCCTCTATGTAGCTAGGCCATGAAAAAGCCTCACATGTGTAGTATCCCCAAACTCAGGGTATAGCAGGATGTGTTTTTGGGTGTAATTCTAAGCATGCCTATGCCATGTGTGAGACATAACTTGTTAAATGATAACTTAAAAAAACACACATTTTACTTAATTTCTTCCATTTTACAAAAATTGTGAAAGAAATTACAACTTCAAGAAACTCACCATGTCTCTTACTAAATACCTTGGACTGCCTTCTTTCCAAAAAGGGTCAGTTGGGGGGGTTGTATTTTTTACTGTCCTGACATTTTAGTGCCTCAAGAAATTAGATTGGCAGTCGGTACATCAGGACTGATCAATTTACTGGTTTTGGTTATTTTTACCAAGGAAATGTAGCAGAATACATTTAGGTCTAAATTTCTGAAGAAAGATTATTTGGAAAATATTATCACAGAAACTATTTTTTTGCTTGTTTTTGTTTATATAAAATACAGAGTTCACATGCTCCTTGTGAAATACAGTTTTATTGAGTGACAACTAAAAATTCAAAACAAGTTACATTCAAGTAAATCAATAGCCCACAGCAGCGTGATCCACTCTGGGAGATGGAAGAGCTAATAGCAGGTAGAGGTGAAATACAATACACCGTGCAGCTGTGGACAGACTGCACGTGAGCCACTCTTCCTAATCTGTGATCCTAAGGCCACGGAGAAGCTGGTCCCACCTCTGCGACCACATGACTCCAGGTCATACCAGCTGACAGGGGATTCTCTGCGGTTGCCAAGACAATGTGTTTCAGAGGTCATGGCCTCCTTTTTTACATCAGCTCTGTGTTGTGCAAGAAGCCCTTTTATCATCTTCAGGTGGCGACGGGATTGTTAACCCTAGAGGCATCAGCTCCTGGGCTATCATAGGGAACACATGGGCACATTTAAACAGACAACAATCTAATAACAAGGAACAATATTTGGTTTGTTTAACCCTTTATTTCCAGGCTCATCCCTTATATAGGGGTCCTACTGGAAAGTGATAAGCCCAGAAATAAAGTGTGAAACAAACCAAATATCATTTTCTGTTATTAGATAGTTGCCTGTTTAAATGTGCCCATGTGTACCCTATGATAGCCCATGAGCTGGCATTGCTAGGGTTAGCGCTGCCCAAAGATGATAAAAGGGCTTCTTGGACAAAACAGGGCTGACATAAAGAAGGAGGCCACGCCCTCTGAAATGCATTGTCCTGGCAACTGCAGAGCATCCCCTGTCAGCTGGCACGGCCCAGAGTCACGTGATTGCAGAGGCGGGACCAGGTTCTCCATGGCCGTAGGATCCCAGTTAGGACTAGCAGCTTGTGTGCAGCTTGTCCGGGTCTGCACTCTGTATTCCCCCTACCCCAGCTATTAGCTCTCCCATCTCCCATGGTAGATCACATCCTGAACATCGGTATGCTGTTGATTACTTCAGATCGTTTGATAATGCCTCCGATGATCTGCACAGTAGTGACGTCACTCCAGCTGATGCTGGCGTGATGTCAACACTGTGCATGCACAGATAGTTTGAGGCATTATCCGATGATCAGCAAAGCACGGAGGCTGAATCCTCCACCTACTGGACCTGTCATCACTACATGGTCACCTCCTTTGCACAGAACACTGCCCATCTCTGTATTCTATAGATCACATGTACAGAGTTCACATCATCCTCCCCAGCTGACTTTCCAGGTTTTGTAGGACTACAGGTCCTAGGATGGCTCATGCTGGGATTTGTAGTCCCCCCAATGGTCAGAACCCAGCGGGCAAGTGGATGTGGCCCTCTGCAGGGAGCAAGGCCCCACATTGGGGTTGTTTTTGTCATTGGGGATTTCCCTGCCTAGGCTGATCATTGTGCACCTTCACGAGAGGCCTCCTGTATTACAGAGAGCAGCGGATAAAGGTGAAAAATGGACCGGCAGTGTGGAGGGAGGTGAGCACATGTTGGGGTCATGCCTGGAGGCAGGGAGGTGGTAGGACGGTGCGGTGTGCCCTAGTTGTGGAGCCGGTGTTCTGTCTTTGTTGATCATCGGATATTGCCTCCATTGATCTGCACATGCACATTGTTGACATCACGCGAGCTGCTCTTCAGATCAGCTGGCATGACGTCACTACTGCTCATGTGCGCGGCTGCTGTGGGTTATTGATTTACATGAATAAACGCTCAGCTCTACATATCCTTTGTAAGTAAATAAAACTGTTTTGCACTAGGAACCCATGCGCTCTGTTTTCTCTTATATGTTTCTACACCCACCCCCCGTCTCCCGTTAATCTATGGAGCTGCATGACCTTGTGCTTTTGTACTGATTAACTCTTCCTTTGGTGGAATAACAGATACTGTGGAATTTGTTCACTTTGTCTTGGGGGCACTCTAAAATTCTAATGCTTGCACTGGAGCTTTTCTTTTTTTTTTATTTACTGTATATAGTAAAAAAAAAAGAAAAAACAGTGGTGATTAAATACCACCAAAAGAATTTTCATGCAATGTGCAACACCGCTAAAAACGTAAAATGGCCTGGGCAGGAAGGGGGTAAAAGTGTCTGGTATTGAGGTGGTTAATTACTATACCTTGACCTCTACTTTCCAAACCTTTCCATCATTACTTGGCACAGTCTTTGTAGTGAGACCCATAGGCCATTGGTTGCAGTTGACATTCTTTTCTTTCTCAAGGACTCTGTCACTCACTTGTAGCTTGGGTTCATTTGCTATTTGCCAGGACTTTTAAGGTTGCAAAGATTCTCCTTCCAGTGAACGGTGGTCCTGTGCTTAATCTGTGAACTGGGAGTTCTGAAATGTGCTGCTGTTGGTGCCTTCCACACAATTTTTAATGTTTGACACATTTGTGAACGATGGAGGATAGGTATCTTTTCATCCATAAAATCCAAAACCCTGCAGATCTTTAGCCCTATACACACTATCATATTTTCTGCCAATTTTTGTCTTCAGATTTACCAAAGCCATGTAGTGCAAGGGCCTGCCTGATTGCATACAAAATGAAACTCCTAAGGTTTGACCTCATATTATCTGGCTTTGGTAAATCTGAAGACACAAATCAGCAGAAAATCTGATAGTGTGTATGGGGCTTCACTGCTCCTTCATTTAAGTGCTGTCCTTGGTGCTGAATTTGCATATGGTGATGTTGAACCAGCAGTGCAGTGATGTCAACCTGAGGATTATGTTCCTTATTATGCAGATTGTACGTCCCAGAGCAACCTCAAACTCAAAGTAACTTGTGATCAATCATTGGGTTAAATTTGTAAGAGCAGAAAGGTTGAGTCCCTTTATTAAGTTACCAGTCTCCTGTGAGTACACTTTATATTGAACACTTATGATGATGAGATGTTATGCTTCTGAGATTTCCTTCACAGATGTGCCATACACTACACTCCTTATGGTCTTCAGTTTTGGATACAAATTGATGAATAACATGGATAATTCGTGCAATAGCTCGTATTACAGAAGACTACTTTGAAAAGCTATCAAAATGGTGATAACTCTTAAGGCCCGTACACAAGATACAAAAATCGAATGGAAAAATTTGTATGACGAGTTGTCTGCTGATTTTCGGATCGTTAGTATCGTGCTTTCGACCGCTCAAATTCGAAAGCCATGGAACACCCTTTAAAATGCTATGGGAGAAATCAAAAGTGCTAATTTTAAAGGCTTATATGCATGGTATTGTGATAAAAAGTGTTTGAGGACCTGGGTTCTGCCCCAGGGGACATGTATCAATGCAAAAAAAAGTTTTTAAGACGGACGAGCAGTGATTTTAATAATGCTTAAAGTGAAACAATAAAAATGTAATATTCCTTTAAATTTCGTACTTCCGTGTTTAGAACAGTCTGACAGCAAAATTAAATTTCTAAAGGAAAAAAAAGTCATTTAAAACTACTTGTGGCTATAATGAATTGTATATGTATATATATATATATAGAGTCAGGCTAGTAAATGTATATATATATATATCCGCTGCATACAGCTTAGCTAGTTCTCACTGCAGTCTGTTCCGGGTGTACTTACTGTTTATACTATACTTGCAGGTGGCAGGCAGGTGATTCAGTTATATATATATATATACAGTCTCCTACATGTATATATCCACTGCATTCTAGTCTAGCCAAACCTATATCTGACTGCAGGTAGTTCCTGGTGTATGTTTTCAAATGCACTTTCAGGCAGGCAGGTGATTCAGTGATCTGCAGTGCATACTGTATATATACAGTCACCTACATATATATATATATATATATATATCCACTGCATATATATCTGACTGCAGGCCATTCCCGGTGTACATTTTCAAATACACTATCAGGCAGGCAGGCAGGCAGGTGATTCAGTGATCTGCAGTACATAACATATAGGGATGAGCTTTGAGTTTGAGTCGAACTCACGTTCGACTCGAACATTGCCTGTTCGCCTGTTCAGCGAAACAGTGAACAATTTGGGCTGTTCGCAGCAAATTCGAAAAGCCGGAACACCCTATACAAGTCTATGGGAGAAATCTAAAGTGCTCATTTTAAAGGGTAATATGCAGGTTACTGTCCTAAAAAGTGTTTGGGGACCCGGGTCCTGCCCCAGGGGACATGGATCAATGCAAAAAAAAGTTTTAAAAACGGCCGTTTTTTCAGGAGCAGTGATTTTAATAATGATTAAAGTGAAACAATAAAAGTGTAATATTCCTTTAAATTTCGTAGCTGGGGAGTATCTATAGTATGCCTGTGAAGGGGCGCATGTTTCTGGTGCCTAGAACTGTCCCTGCACAAAGTGTCATTTGTGCAGGAAAAAAAGTCTTTTAAAATCACTTGCGGCTAAATTGTCGGCTCCCCGTAATACAGAGAACACTCAATGAGTGTTCTCTGTATTAGCCGACAATTCATTCATTCATTGATTAAAAAAAAAAAAAAAAGCGTGGGGGTTCCCCTAAATTCAATTACCAGGCCCTTCAGGTCTGACATGGATATTAAGGGGAACCCCGTGTCAAATTTTTAAAAAAAATTGACGTGGGGGTCCCCCTAAATATCCATACCAGACCCTTCAGGTCTGATATGGATATTAAGGGGAACCCCGCATCAAATTTAAAAAAAAATTGACGTGGGGTCCCCCCTAAAAATCCATACCAGACCCTTTATCCGAGCACGCAACCTGGAAGGCCGCAGGAAAAGAGGGGGGGACGAGAGAGCGGCCCCCCATCCCTCCTGAACCGTAGCAGGCCACATACCCTCAACATTGGGAGGATGCTTTGGGGGTCTGTGACCCCTCAAAGCACCTTGTCCCCATGTTGATGAGGACAAGGGCCTCATCCTCACAACCCTGGCCGGTGGTTGTGAGGGTCTGCGGGAGGGGGGCTTATCAGAATCTGGAAGCCCCCTTTAACAAGGGGACCCCCAGATCCCGCCCCCCCCTGTTTGAAATGGTAAGTGGGTACAAAAGTACCCCTACCATTTCACAAAGAAAGTGCCAAAATGGTTAAATAAGACAAACACACTTTTGAAAAATTCCTTTATTAAAAAATAAAAAAATAAAAAAAAGATTCCAGCGGTGCTAATCCACTCTTGCTATCCAGCGATGGATCTCTGGGGTCCAGCGATGGATGATCATATCCAGCGACGGGGGATCTCTCAGTCCAGCGCTGTCCATACATTCTTCTTCTGTCTCCACTGCGGAGACTGCGGAGATCCCAGCGCTGACGTTTCTTATATTAGGAGGGCGGGGCCACCTGCCACCTGACCCCGCCCCTCTGACGCTGGAGAGGGAAGCCAGGGGTTCCCCAGTGACGTGTGGGTGACCCCTCCCCCTCTGATGTAACGCAGGTTTCCGTTACATCAGAGGGGGTGGGGTCACCCACACGTCACTGGGGAACCCCTGGCTCCCTTCACCAGCGTCAGAGGGGGCGGGTCAGGTGACGAGTGGCCCCGCCCTCCTAATATAAAAAACGTCAGCGCTGGGATCTCCGCAGTCTCCACAGTGGAGACAGAAGAAGGATATATGGACAGCACTGGACTGAGAGATCCCCCGTCGCTGGATATGATCATCCATCGCTGGACCCCGGAGATTCGTCGCTGGATAGCAAGAGTGGATTAGCACCGCTGGAATCTTTTTTTTATTTTTTTTATTTTTAATAAAGGAATTTCTCAAAAGTGTGTTTGTCTTATTTAACCATTTTGACACTTTCTTTGTGAAATGGTAGGGGTACTTTTGTACCCCCTTACCATTTCAAACAGGTAGGGGTCAGGATCTGGGGGTCCCCTTGTTAAAGGGGGCTTCCAGATTCTGATAAGCCCTCCGCCCGCAGACCCTCACAACCACCGGCCAGGGTTGTGAGGATGAGGCCCTTGTCCTCATCAACATGGGGACAAGGTGCTTTGAGGGGTCACAGACCCCCAAAGCATCCTCCCAATGTTGAGGGTATGTGGCCTGGTACGGTTCAGGAGGGAGGGGGGGCCGCTCTCTCATCCCCCCCTCTTTTCCTGCGGCCTGCCAGGTTGCGTGCTCGGATAAAGGGTCTGGTATGGATTTTTAGGGGGACCCCACGTCAATTTTTTTTTAAATTTGATGCGGGGTTCCCCTTAATATCCATATCAGACCTGAAGGGTCTGGTATGGATATTTAGGGGGACCCCCACGTCAATTTTTTTTTAATTTGACACGGGGTTCCCTTAATATCCATGTCAGACCTGAAGGGCCTGGTAATTGAATTTAGGGGAACCCCCACGCTTTTTTTTTTTATCAATGAATGAATGAATTGTCGGCTAATACAGACAACACTCATTGAATGTTCTCTGTATTACGGGAGCCGACAATTTAGCCGCAAGTGATTTTAAAAGACTTTTTTTCCTGCACAAATGACACTTTGTGCAGGGACAGTTCTAAGCATCAGAAACATGCGCCCCTTCACAGGTATACTATAGATACCCCCCAGCTACGAAATTTAAAGGAATATTACACTTTTATTGTTTCACTTTAATCATTATTAAAATCACTGCTCCTGAAAAAACTTCCGTTTTTAAAACTTTTTTTTGCATTGATCCATGTCCCCTGGGGCAGGACCCAGGTCCCCAAACACTTTTTAGGACAGTAACTTGCATATTACCCTTTAAAATGAGCACTTTAGATTGTGAACGTTCGAGTCCCATAGACTTTAATAGGGTTCTAAAGTTCACACGAAGTTTAGGTCTGTTCGCAGGTTCTGGTGCGAACCGAACAGGGGGGTGTTCGGCTCATCCCTAATAACATATATATATATATATATATATATATATATATATATACAGTCTACTACATATATATCCACTGCATTCTAGTCTAGCCAAGCCTATATCTTAATGCTGTTTGTTCCTGGTGTACGTTTTCAAATACACTTTCAGGCAGGCGATTCAGTGATCTACAGTGCATAATATATATATATATACAGTCTCCTACATATATATATATATATATATATATATATATATATCCACTGCATTCTAGTCTAGCCAAGCCTATATCTGACTGCAGGCCATTCCCGATGTACGTTTTCAATTACACTTTCAGGCAGGCAGGCAGGCAGGCAGGCAGGCAGGTGATTCTGTGATCTGCAGTGTATAAAATTAAATATAGAGACTCTGACATATATATCCACTGCATTCTAGTCTAGCCAAGCCTATATCTGACTGCAGGTAGTTCCTGGTGTATGTTTGTTCTCAAATACACTTTCAGACAGGCAGGTGATTCAGTTAGCTCCAGTGTATTTCATATATATATATATATATATATATATATATATATATATATATATAGTCAGTCTAGTATATCTATCTATCTATCTATCTATCTATCTATCTATCTATCTATCTCTCTCTCTATCTATCTATCTATCTATCTATCTATCTATCTATCTATATATATATATATATATATATATATATATATATATACAGTGGTGTGAAAAAGTGTTTGCCCCCTTCCTCATTTCCTGTTCCTTTGCATGTTTGTCACACTTAAGTGTTTCGGAACATCAAACCAATTTAAACAATAGTCAAGGACAACACAAGTAAACACAAAATGCAATTTGTAAATGAAGGTGTTTATTATTAAAGGTGAAAAAAAATCCAAACCATCATGGCCCTGTGTGAAAAAGTGATTGCCCCCTTGTTAAAACATACTATAACTGTGGTTGTCCACACCTGAGTTCAATTTCTCTAGCCACACCCAGGCCTGATTATTGCCACACCTGTTCACAATCAAGGCATCACTTAAATAGGAGCTGCTTGACACAGTAAGGTCCACCAGAAGATCCTTAAAAGCTACACATCATGCCGAGACCCAAAGAAATTCAGGAACAATTGAGAAAGAAAGTAATTGAGATCTATCAGTCTGGAAAGGGTTATAAAGCCATTTCCAAAGCTTTGGGAATCCAGCGAACCACAGTGAGAGCCATTATCCACAAATGGCGAAGACATGGAACAGTGGTGAACCTTCCCAGGAGTGGCCGGCCGCCCAAAATTACCCCAAGAGCACAGCGACGACTCATCCAAGAGGTCACAAAAGACCCCACAACAACGTCCAAGGAACTGCAGGCCTCACTTGCCTCAGTTAAGGTCAGCGTTCATGCCTCCACCATCAGGAAAAGACTGGGCAAAAATGGCCTGCATGGCAGAGTTCCAAGGAGAAAACCACTGCTGAGCAAAAAGAACATCAAAGCACGTCTCAATTTCTCCACAACACATCTTGATGATCCCCCAAGACTTTTGGGACAACATTCTGTGGACCGATGAGACAAAAGTGGAACTCTTTGGAAGGTGTGTGTCCAAGTATATCTGGCGTAGAAGGAACACTGCATTTCATAAAAAGAACATTATACCAACAGTAAAATATGGTGGTGGTAGTGTGATGGTCTGGGGCTGTTTTGCTGCTTCAGGACCTGGAAGACTTGCCGTGATAAAAGGAACTATGAATTCTGCTGTCTACCAAGAGATCCTGAAGGAGAATGTCCGACCATCTGTTCGTGTACTCAAGCTGAAACGAACTTGGGTTCTGCAGCAGGACAATGATCCTAAACACACCAGCAAGTCCACCACCGAATGGCTGAAGAAAAACAAAATGAAGACTTTGGAGTGGCCTAGCCAAAGTCCTGACCTGAATCCTATTGAGATGTTGTGGTATGACCTTAAAAAGGCCGTTCATGCTCGAAAACCCTCTAATGTAACTGAATTAGGACAATTCTGCAAAGATGAGTGGGCCAAAATTCCTCCAGGACGCTGTAAAAGCCTCATTGCACGTTATCGCAAACGCTTGGTTGCAGTTGTTGCTGCTAAGGGTGGCCCAACCAGTTATTAGGTTTAGGGGGCAATCACTTTTTCACACAGGGCCATGATGGTTTGGATTTTTTTTCACCTTTAATAATAAACATCTTCATTTACAAATTGCATTTTGTGTTTACTTGTGTTGTCCTTGACTATTGTTTAAATTGGTTTGATGTTCCGAAACACTTAAGTGTGACAAACATGCAAAGGAACAGGAAATGAGGAAGGGGGCAAACACTTTTTCACACCACTGTATATGTATATATATATATATATATATATATATATATATATATATATATATATATATATATATATATATATATATATATATATATATATATATATATGACCTCCCATGCAGTCTGTTGGCAACAGTACTTAAAAGACCAACACCAAAGAACAAGGCGGACATCTCCTTGCTCCTCATCAGCTGGGATCTCCAACCCCACTATACCTTCAGTCCTCTCAGAAACCTGCACTGAGATCAATGATGGTGGGGAATTAGGTGTGCCAAGGTGTGCAGGCAATCTACTATCACTACACCAACATCTGATTGTAGCAGGCAAATTTCCCTACCCCAATTGCTAACCCATCGAAAAAAAATTGGTTCCAGCCATCCACATGCTCAGCGGCTGAATGCTAGCTTGGCTAAATTGCTAGCACTCCAACTATTGCTTGTTCAGCTGGTAGACTCTGCCCCCTTTTGTGAATTTGTGGAATGTGCAGTACCTCAGTGGCAGGTTCCCAAATGCCATTTATTTTCACTGAAGGCCATTCAGGCTCTTTACCGGCATGTGGAAGGCAATGTTTTGGCCTCGTTTGACAGGCGGTCAGCGGTAAGGTGCATATTACCGCTGACTCATGATCCAGCAGGCATGGACAGGGACATTACTTTTCTTTCACCGCACACTGGGTAAGTCTGCTGGCAGCTGGGAAGGATGCAGGACAGGATGCAGTATTGTTGGAGCTTGTGCCTAGGGGCTACGCAAGCAAAAAGATGCCATGCGGTGCATGAGTTGGTTTGCTTAGGGGACAGGAGCCACACTCGGGCAGAGCTTCTTTCAACTCTGCAGGGGTAGACTCAGATGTGGTTGACGCCCCAGCTTCAGCCAAGAATTGTTGTTTGCAACAATGGCACCAACCTCCTCTCCGCCCTACGACAGGGACACTTGACTCATGTTTCCTGTTTGGCTCACATCCTTAATTTGGTGGTGCAGTGGTTCTTGTGCTGGTACCTGGGCTTACAGGATCTCCCGAGGCAGCCCAGGAAAGTCTTTGGGCATTTCCACCTGTCATATAATGCCAGTGCTCGGCTTGCTGACCTTCAAAAGGAATGCAACATCCCCAAGAACCACCTCATTTGTGAGATGCCCACCAGGTGGAACTCAACGTTGGCAAAGCTGCAGCAGTTGCACATGCAGCAGAGGGCCATCAATGAGTACCTGTGTGAGTATGGCAACAGGACAGGCTCAGGGGAGCTTGGCTTTTTTTGCCACACCAGTGGCTACTGATCAAGGATGCATGCACTGTCCTCTCACCATTTGAGGAGGCCACGAGGATAGTGAGCAGTGACAGTGCATGCATCAGTGATACTGTCCCTTTTATCTTCCTGTTGGAACACATGCTTCCTGGAATAATGGACAGGAACTTGAGGCAGAACAGGGGGAGGAAGAGGAGGACTTCCTTACCTCTCAAGGCCCCCTTTATTCTGATAGTATTCCTGCTGGCCCACCAATCACACAGGAAGAGGAGGAGGAGGAGGATGAGGATGTGATCTTTTGGGGATGGGTTTGAGCTGTTTTCCTAAAACCAATGTGAATGGACTTTTGTAAGTATATATGGAATGTATAGAGACATGCTATTGAAGGTACTTTATTCATTGAACCTGAACACTGGCTGAGAGGTGTGATATTAAAGTGAAGCCTGAAGACCAGGGAGGTCCTGTAGGTATCCTTGTTACTGCAGAATATGAAGAAGAATTCTTTCAACAGTTTTCGGATTCTAATGTTTATGAAAAATAGTTTACCGATCAGTTACTGGGTCTTAAATATAAATAGCATTTCATTATTGACATTGCTTTGGAAAAAGGTATATACAGTGCCTTGCAAAAGTATTCGGCCCCCTTGAACTTTTCAACCTTTTGCCACATTTCAGGCTTCAAACATAAAGATATAAAATTTTAATTTTTTGTGAAGAATCACCAACAAGTGGGACACAATTGTGAAGTGGAACGAAATCTATTGGATAATTTAAACTTTTTTAGCAAATAAAAAAACTGAAAAGTGGTGCGTACAAAATTATTCGGCCCCTTTACTTTCAGTGCAGCAAACTCACTCCATAAGTTCAGCGAGGATCTCTGAATGATCCAATGTTGTCCTAAATGACTGATGGTGATAAATAGAATCCCCCTATGTGTAATCAAGTCTCTGTATAAATGCACCTGCTCTGTGATAGTCTCAGGGTTCTGTTGAAAGCGCAGAGAGCATCATGAAGACCAAGGAACACACCAGGCAGGTCCGTAATACTGTTGTGGAGAAGTTTAAATCCGGATTTGGATACAAAAAGATTTCCCAAGCTTTAAACATCCCAAGGAGCACTGTGCAAGCGATCATTTTGAAATGGAAGGAGTATCAGACCACTGCAAATCTACCAAGACCTGGCCGTCCCTCTAAACTTTCAGCTCAGACAAGGAGAAGACTGATCAGAGATGCAGCCAAGAGGCCCATGATCACTCTGGATGAACTGCAGAGAACTACAGCTGAGGTGGGAGAGTCTGTCCATAGGACAACAATTAGTCGTACACTGCACAAATCTGGCCTTTATGGAAGAGTGGCAAGAAGAAAGCCATTTCTCAAAGATATCCATAAAAAGTCTCATCTAAAGTTTGCCACAAGCCACCTGGGAGACACACCAAACATGTGGAAGAAGGTGCTCTGGTCAGATGAAACCAAAATCAAACTTTTTGCCCACAATGCAAAACGATATGTTTGGCGTAAAAGCAACACAGCTCATCACCATCAACACACCATCCCCACTGTCAAACATGGTGGTGGCAGCATCATGGTTTGGGCCTGCTTTTCTTCAGCAGGGACAGGGAAGATGGTTAAAATTGAGGGGAAGATGGATGCAGCCAAATACAGGACCATTCTGGATGAAAACCTGTTGGAGTCTGCAAAAGACCTGAAACTGGGACGGAGATTTATCTTCCAACAAGACAATGATCCCAAACATACAGCAAAATCTACAAAGGAATGCTTCACAAATAAACGTATCCAGGTGTTGGAATGGCCAAGTCAAAGTCCAGACCTGAATCCAATCGAGAATCTGTGGAAAGAGCTGAAAACTGCTGTTCACAAATGCTCTCCACCCAACCTCACTGAGCTCGAGCTGTTTTGCAAGGAAGAATGGGCAAAAATTTCAGTCTCTCGATGTGCAAAACTGATAGAGACATACCCCAAGCGACTTCCAGCTGTAATCGCAGCAAAATGTGGCTCTACAAAGTATTAACGCAAGGGGGCCGAATAATTTTGCACGCCCCACTTTTCATTTTTTTATTAGTTAAAAAAGTTTCAAAAATCCAATAGATTTCGTTCCACTTCACAATTGTGTCCCACTTGTTGGTGATTCTTCACAAAAAAAGCCTGAAATGTGGCAAAAGGTTGAAAAGTTCAAGGGGGCCGAATACTTTCGCAAGGCACTGTATACTGTATATATACAGTATATTTTGGTATAAGAGGTATCTTGTGGGTCCAGTATTGTATCACTGAAAATTCTGAATGAATTCTTTGCACACTGCTGTACACCCTTACATATATCTAGTAAACATGGATTCTCGACTCACATGCAGTATATTGCAATAAATGTTCAAAGTGGCCAGCTATATAAAAGTAAGCCCTCTTTGACCAGTCTCTACTCTACTCTGCAAAATGTTAAATATTTACCTGCTTGCATGTAGAATACTTTAGTGGACATATAATATACAACAGAGGGAAAGACTGATTTAACTAAATGTATTTGACTTGACTATATAATAAGGTCATATAACTGATTCTACATACAAGCACGAGTGTTGGTTGTGTTTAATAATTTGAGACCAGCCATTTTGCTTCATATAATTTATATATGTGTAGTGAGTAAGAATACACATATATGGAACTGCATTGCTGTCATTGCTGGAAGATTGCCTATACCTATTTAGGACCTATGTGGAAAGGATCTTTTCCATGCCAACCATGTTTACACTGTGCCAATGAGATTAAGGGAAATACTTTTTCTAGGTATGATGGCACTATACATGTGATTAAACATCAACTTACACGTCAGAGTGCAAATACGCTCTATTTACTAAAGTGTCCTTGTGACCTATTTTGTTTAGATGAGACCAAACTAAAAATTAGGGACAGGGTGTCACAACACAGATTCAATAAGATCAAGACAGAGGGAACTCACTGTGCCTCAGCAATTTTTTAGAAGGCAGACACATGGACATTAGTCTTAGCCCTTGTACACACAGTCGGACATTCCGATAACAAAATCCGTTATTATCATTAGCTCGCACTTATCCCCTCTATTCAAATCACGAGACCCTCTTCAGAATGTATCCAAGTGCATGGATCATGACCAGGACGTTTTTTTTTTCTCATGATAAAAACAGCTCAGGATATCCCATCAATAGTAATACGTCACCAATGACAAAGAAGAAAAAAATCTCATGGTGCAGTATTTATTGGTGAACCAGCATAAAAACAAACATCACATTAATCTTAGATATATAATAATAGATCAGGCCCCAAAATAAAATAGGGTGGTCACTGTATCACTGCTTTAAAACTCAAGGAGGTTTATTGTATTTATTTTTACTGAATGCGTTGTTGACACAAGGTTTGAGCTGTAATTGTATTTGTATCTGTTTCTTTCTACACGTGTTTGTTTTCTTAGCTGCAGATTATTTCAGGATTAGGAAACCCTGAGTAGTAAAGACAAACTAATATACATAAGAAACAATAAAAAAGGAATTTAAAGTTCAACTAGCCGATTTGATATAAGAATATAAAATATTTTTATAAATATTTTATTTTATATGAACTTGACAAAAAAAGAAGAGAACATGTTTATAAAAAATTAAAAATGTTTACTTTTAAGCATAATGATAAAATAAATTAAGGAAGAATTTAGAAAATGCTATTTATCCTTTTTAAGTTCATCTCTGACTTTTAAAGTCTGTGACAGTATTGGGTATATTTGCCACATAAAAATGATTTTAATGTGCACTTTAGGATTTGTTAGTTATAAGCCACTGTACACACGGTCGGACATTCAGACGGAAAATGTCCGATCGGACCGCGTTGTCGGATAATCGACCGTGTGTGGGCTCCATCGGACTTTTCCCATCGGAATGTCCGACCAACAAAGTTGGAGAGCTGGATATAACATTTTCTGACAACATGATCTGATCGGACTTAGTCTGATCGTTTGTAGAGAATTCCGATCGGACAAAGTGCCACGCATGCTCAGATCAAATTACGAGACCAAAGCTATTGGCTACTAGCCTGAACGTAGTCCCGTCGTAACGAACGAACGTCATCACGTTCCAAACGATCGGATTTTCCGACAACTTTGCCCGACCATGTGTATGAAACATCAGTTTCGGACAAAATCCAATGGATTTTGTGGTCTGAATTTCTGACCGTGTGTAGAAGGACTAAGACATTTGAATGACTTAATCACAGTTCAAGATTATTGTGGACTGTTAACATGTACCATAACATAAAGATACCAAAAGCCAATGTGAAATTTTTAAAAGAATTTGAAATAGCATTCCTATATGAAGCGATTAGGTATAATGAAACAAAAGGTAATTCTTTAAATTGCTAAGGACTGAGAGCACTGAAAATATTGTAATTAAATAAGGAATGGAGAAGGTGCAAAAAAGAAAGGTCACAAATATTGAGGTGAAAAAAAAGATTAGAAAGTGCTGAATAAATTGTCAACACTATATAAATGCCTGTAATAAATACATAATAAAATCAGATATATAAAAAATGATAGACATTTACACTTGCTCCGACTTCAATACACATTAAAGTGTCTACCGCTTCAACGTGCTTTTATAATGTGTTTTTGATGCTTCTGTGGTGCTTCGATTAAGCTTTAGTGATGCTTTGGTGAAGCTCTTTTGAAGCTTTGTTGAAGCTTGGCAGGTGCACTGTGTGTTTGGATATCTCATACCTGCAATTTCTCCAAAACAAAGTGAAGCTAAAGCTGAATTAAAACCTCTCAAAAGCTTTAGGTGTATCAAGCGAGTTTTGCCATACACTTCTATGGAGGCTTTTTAAGATGCCTTGAAGCACCACTAAAGCTATATGGCTTATAATTTTTGAAGCAAAGCCAGAGCAACGCAAAGCAAACATAAGGTGTAAACAGGACTGTAAGCTAACCATTTTTTTTAGTGACAGGGGCTTTGACTGGCATTCAGAGATCTTTAACAAAGCCTGTCCAAAGCCATTTTTTGAAGCAAGTGTAAACTAGTAGACATGTGCAGAGTAAAATATTTTGTTTCGGAATTTCGTTTTCGTCCGAAAAATTAATTTATTTAGTTACTCCCGAAATTCGTTTTTATTTATTTAATTTTTCGTTAAAAAATTGCATTCATCCAAAAATCCACATGAATTACGGTCGAATCTGTCTTTGAGGGGTTATGGTGTCTGTCGAATGTATAAAGAAGATTCGACGGAGCTAGTATATAGCATACTTCGTGTGAACTTTAGAACCCTATTAAAGTCTATGGGACTCCAACGTTCAAAATCTGTGACCCCTCAAAGCACCTTGTCCCCATGTTGATGTGGAGAAGGGCCTCATCCTCACAACCCTGGCCGGTGGTTGTGGGGGTCTGCGGGCGGGGGGCTTTTCAGAATCTGGAAGCCCCATTTAACAAGGGGACCCCCAGATCCCCGGCCCCCCCTGTTTGAAATGGTAAGGGGGTACAAAAGTACCCCTACCATTTCACTAAGAAAGTGTAAAAAAATTGTTAAATAAGACAAACACACTTTTGAAAAATTCCTTTATTAAAAATAAAAAAGGACGTTTTTTATATGGGGAGGGCGGGGCCACCCGTCACCTGACCCCACCCCCTCTGACGCAAGGGGAAACCCAGGGTTCCCCGTGACGTATGGGTGATCCCGCCCCCCTCTGATGTAACACAGGCAGGTTTCCGTTACATCAGAGGGGGCGGGGTCACCCATACGTCATGGGAAATCCTGGGTTTCCCCTTGCGTCAGAGGGGGGTGGGGTCAGGTGACGGGTTAACCCCGCCCTCCGCATATAACAAACATCAGGCCACCCGAATCCCCGCAGTGTCTCCACCGTGGAGACAGAAGATGGATGGATTCGCTGCGCTCAACCATCACTGGAGAGATATCATCCGTCGCTGGATAGCAAGAGTGGATTACCACCGCTGGAATCTTTTTGTTATTTTTTTATTTTTAATAAAGGAATTTTTCAAAAGTGTGTTTGTCTTATTTAACAATTTTTTACACTTTCTTTGTGAAATGGTAGGGGTACAGGATCTGGGGGTCCCCTTGTTAAAGATTCTGATAAGCCCCCCGCCCGCAGACCCCCACAACCACCGGCCAGGGTTGTGGGGATGAGGCCCTTCTCCACATCAACATGGGGACAAGGTGCTTTAAGGGGTCACAGACCCCCAAAGCATCCTCCCAATGTTGAGGGCATGTGGCCTGGTACGGTTCAGGAGGGGGGGGCGCTTTCTCGTCCCCCCTCTTTTCCTGTGGCCTGCCAGGTTGCGTGCTCGGATAAAGGGTCTGGTATGGATTTTTAGGGGGACCCCATGTCAATTTTTTTTTTAATTTGACGTGGGGTTCCCCTTAATATCCATACTAGACCTGAAGGGTCTGGTATGGATATTTAGGGGGAACCCCACGTCATTTTTTTTTAAGTTTGACGCAGGGTTCCCCTTAATATCCATACCAGACCTGAAGGACCTGGTAATTGAATTTGGGGGACCCCCACGCTTTTTTATTTATTTATTTTATCAATGACTTTCAATGAGTGTTCTCTGTATTACGGAGCCGACAATTCATAATAGCTGCGAGTGATTTTAAAGGACTTTTTTTCCTGCATAAATGACACTTTGTGCAGGGACAGTTATAAGCACCAGAAACATGCACCCCTTCACAGGCATACTATAGACACCCCCCCAGCTACGAAATTTAAAGGAATATTACACTTTTATTGTTTCACTTTAATCATTATTAAAATCACTGCTTCCAAAAAAACGGCAGTTTTTAAAACTTTTTTTTGCATTGATACATGTCCCCTGGGGCAGGACCCAGGTCCCCAAACACTTTTTAGAACAGTAACTTGCAGAATCTTCTCTCTCTGTCAAATCTTTTTTCTCTGTCGAATATTTTCTCTATATAATCTTGGACTAATAGAGGTAAGGTTAGGCACATTCGACCACAGGTTCTATAGACACAGATTGTTATTGTCAGAGTCACATCGAATCTCCTATTCTATATCGAACTGTTGTAACAAGGAAAACGAAAATAAAGCATTTATTTATGTCAGATCTTTCGTTTTTCAGATTCTGTGCTTTCGTTATCGTTTGTCAAAACGTAAACGAAAATACCTGAAATTCTGACGAAAATGCATTCGGACGAAAACGAATGCACATGTCTATAAACTAGCCCTGATGAGGAGGCACTGACGAGGCTGCTCTGATATGCACTGATGGGTGGCACTGATGGGTACTGATAGGTGGCACTGATAGGTGGCACTGACAGGCATCACTGATGATGGGCACTGATTGACAGTACTGATGGGCACAGATTGGCAGCACTTGTGGACACTGTTGCAACTGCACTGATCATCAGGACACTGATGATCAGTGCCCAGATTATCCGTGTAGATGTCCCCTGTGTAGATTTGTCAGTTATCCGCTCTCCTCTCCTCTCCTCACATGCTGTAAGTGTAATGCTCTGTACACATGATAGGATTTTCCGACAACAAAATCCATGGGATTTTTTCAGACGGATGTTGGCTTAAACTTGTCTTGCATACACACGGTCACACAAAGTTGGTCGGAAATTCCGAACATCAAGAACATGGTGACGTACAGTGCATACGATGAGCCAAGAAAAAGGAAGTTCAATAGCCAGTGCTGCTCTTCTGCTTGATTCCAAGCATGTGTGGCACTTTGTGCGTCGGAATTGTGTACACGCGATTGGAATTTCCGACAATGGATTTTGTTGTCGGCAAATTTGAGAACCAGATCTCAAATATTGTGTGACGGATATTCCTATGGAAAATATGTGATGAAGCCTACACACGGTCGGAATTTCCGACAACAAGGTCCTATCACACACTTTCCATCGGAAAATGCTATTGTGTGTACAGGGCATAAGGAGAGGAATGCTGATAACCGTCAAATCTTGTTTACACTGTCATTAGCTGTGATTGGACACAGTTCATCACATGGTAAAGAGCTGCTCCGCAATGTGAGCCTGCGCTGTAGCCATCTTTTGGTTATAACATGGGCGGTAGGTGATTAAAGCAGAGATATACCCATCAAATTGATTGCTTTATTAATGCCAATGGTCCCATAAATGTGTCAAAATTGTCCGATGTGTCTGCCATAATGTCACAGTCACGATAAAAATTGCAGATCACCGCCATTACTAGAAAAAAAAATAATAATAAAAAGCTATAAATCTATCCCCTATTTTGTAGACACTATAACTTTTGCGGCAACCAATTAATTGCGATTTTTTTACCAAAAATATGTAGAAGAATGCATAGCAGCCTAAACTGAGAAAAAAATAGCTTTTTTTAAAAAATGGGGATATTTATTATAGCAAAAAGTACAAAATATTTTAGTTTTTTTCAATTTACGCTTTTTTTGTTTATAGTGCAAAACATAAAAATTGCAGAGGTGATCAAATACCACAAAGAGAAAGCTCTACTTGTGGGAGAAAAAGGATGTCAATTTCGTCTGAGTGCAAAGGCGCACGACTGCGCAATTTTGTCAGTTAAAGTGACGCAGTGCCGAATCACAAAAAGTGCTCTGGTCAGGAAGGGGGTCATTTCTTCTGGGGCTGTAGTGGTTAAGGTGGCAGTGTCTTTGGCTGAAAAGAAGAGGTGAGTTTAATTCCACTTTAAGAGAAGAGGCAGTGAAGTTGCACCTAAATAAAATTAGGCACAATAAAAGAACATGGCCCAGGTGACATTCATCCCCATATCGCAAAGGAATTAAAAAGTAACACTACTTTTGTTATTCAATGTACCGTACATTGTAGGGATTTTAACAAACTGTGCTACAGATTCTTAGATTCCTAACTGTTTCTGCTCCGAAAAAAGAGCTGTATGTTCCAAGTTTTCTTTATACCGATTCTGAACCAGAGTGACTAATTAATTTTAATCAGCTGGTGCATGTGGAGTTCTCTGATGAGAAACGTTGCAATTTCTGTATCTGTTGAGGTGTGATTAACTCTTATGGAGTATATCATCAAAAATTACATTTTTGTGGCAGAGGATGTCTACAACCTGACTTGCATCTTCGCACAAGCAGGAAATAACATTTCTAGGGGTGCTCTGTACACAAACTGTGTCCAGAATGCCTTCAGGAGCAATATTGCATTGCCTTTAAAGAAAATTACCGGGACTGCAGTTTGAAAAGGAAAGGTAATATTTAAGAACAATAAACTACAATTTGGCTGGTGTAGCAATCATATATTTATTTATTTTTTATCTTTTTTATTACAGGTACTTCATTTACATAGCATATCTTGTACATTCACATCAGTCCCTGCCCTTAAGGTGCTTACAATCTAAGGTCCATAACTCAAATTCTTAGAGTACATACACATACTGTCATTACATATTGTCTCTTTCAGGTTTTGCCACCCTATGTGGGAAGTTGGAAGAATTCTTATCTATATGGAAATAGCAAGCGCAACTTTATAATAGTTACTCTTAGCATCACTGGTTTTGTAGGGCTCAAAGCAATGTAGGAGGACAGGACCTCCTACAGATATTGTGTACTGTATGCCATCAGATATTTGCTGGACTGCCTGCTGGAACACTGGTTCACTTTGAGAAAGGGGCAAAGTTGGGAATGGGGAACTAGACCAATATTTTCTGTCACTGTACCAATATGGCATCTTCAGAATTTATAAAAGATTTTATTGCTTAAAATTTTGTTTGAAAACATGTTAGGTGGGTGTTTTGAATAACAAGGTGATATTGAGTTATATTGGTTAATGTTTTGTCCATAGAAGTTAACTACACCGCAGATTTTTGGCATTTGAAAGTTTCTTATGAAGCTTCCCAGCACTGTTTTTAGCCATCTTAAAGGTGAATCTTTTTTTCTTTAAATGTGCTAACAATCCAGAGGGTCAAATATTTTTATATGTTTTAAAGTGTTGGATTTGAGTTTCTTGAACATTTTTGTGTGATATTCGGGTCTGCAGAACTAGAGAATATTAAATTAAACTTTGGATTGAGAACATATAACTCCTTTTTATATCATTCTAACCCCAATCCATCTAGGAGCAAAATGAAAGTGTCTCAGTGTTCTTTGAAATTCAGTTTTTCCCTATCATAGCAAAGCAGTGAAAAGAGAATTTATTTCTAGATATTGCTGCAATAGGTTAGATGCTGACAATTAATATGGCTTTTTCCACAATTTTTGGCATGCAGTGCAATGCTTATATTTGGTTGCTTGTACATAGTTACTGAACTCATCTAATTAAATAGGAACTAATTACTCTACATAATTACTGATTTTCCACTTTAAAATTAATTACCCATAAATAGTCATCCAGTCCTGACCTCAAATGGTGACTACAATTCCAGATAATGAAATGTTCTAAATTTTGCATTTCAGCTGATTTCAGAATAATGAAATGGGACATACAATTTGCACAAGTTAATTTAATTACAATTATACAGATAGTAAGTAAAAATAATTGTGACGGATGTCTGTCTGTGTGGGTATGGCAGTAGTCTTAGGTTGTGTTTATAGACAATGATGTCAGACATTCATCCTACAACAATATCCTAGCTATAACTTTTAACATTGTTTATGCATCTATTTCCTGTTATGATAATACTTAAAATGGCTTTTGCGGTTTCCTGTAATCTCCAGTACACTGAAAAGCCTTGCCTTATAGGAATCTTTCTATATATAATGCAGAAAAAAAAAAACTTTGCATACCATTACTGATTTCCTGTACAGTACACCAGCATTACTGAGGTGCACTTTTTTAATAGATGTGTTTCACTTTGAAAGGTGCGATTTTTTGTGATTACTGACCAGCTTCTGTGAGCTCCAGCTTTGGCCCCACCTCTTGTTCATAAGCTTTACTATTGACATGAACTGCCACAATTCCATTGGTAACATGTGCTTGCCATTCTTGGGCATTTGATGTCTTATTGGGCTGTCTCCCAAAGTTGTAAAGGCTCAGGAGGTATCAAAGAAAACAATGGGAATAGACTGTGTAGGCACAACACTGGGTATGTATGTAAACACTGGGTGAGTGAGGGTGCATTAATTTAGTGAAAAGTATCTTACTCCCTAGGCTCTTATACATCTTTTGACACTCCCAGTTATATATATCCCCCCCCCCCCCCCCCGAATCTTCAAGTCCATGGAATCTATTCTTAATACATTTATATTGGGCAACCCTGAAATACCCCACGAATCTGAGTGGCAAATCCCTACCCAACCTACACCTCTACTATATAGCCTCTCAACACTTTAGTGTGCCATAGTACCCCCCACTTAGCTAATCACCGCTTCCAGTCTCTTATGAACAATTTGCAGGATCATAGCAAAACATACGAATGCTCCCCCCCCCCCCCCGGTTGCTTGCTGACACTACCCTGTGGGACAACCCATATTTACCATATTGATTATTGTATCTGGATTACTTGGAGGGGTCATTTACCTTTCACGTGTCATTTCTAACGGCATGGTTAAATCCTCTCAGGAATGCAAGACTGGTTTTGGCCTACCTAACCATATGTTTTTTCGCTACCTCCCACTTTGTCACGCTCTTCATGCTTGGTTTGGTGGCTCCTTTCCCAGGCTTGAATCCCTGTACCTATTAGAGGTAATTATGGGGTCAGACCCTAAGAAGCTGATTTCCACTTTTTATAACTATCTCTTATTGCTGGCTGCCACCAATTTGGCTTACTAATTAAAGTCACAGTGGGTAGCAGACATCGGAGAGCTGGAGGATGAGGAATGGGATGAGGTGTTAGACTCCTGCAAATTTGTGTCTTCCAAGCTTTCCAACCGCCTCACTCATCATCTGTATATTTCACATAAATCCTGACACCTATCTAATTGTCCAAATATAGGCTAAATTACAACCTGGTATGTCCCAGATGCGGTGAACTTAGTAGCACTTTCTACCATCTAATGTGGTCCTGTCCTGTCATCCAAGGATACAGGACACAGGTGGTAGAATTCCTGCATGACCACATGGGCTCTCCACTGCCACTATGCCCCAAACAGTGCTTGTGGGGCCTCCTTTTCTCCTCAGAAGAGGATAAACATCTTCATATCTTTTTTAGAAAAATCACTCTTTATGGCCAGACTGTCCATGTCTGGCTCAGAGAGTCACCTCTAACTGTACAACTCTGGATTGCAGCCATTAATAATGCCCTACCCTACAAAAAAGTCCTATACATTCAAAATATGGGATAGGTGGCTAGAAACTGCCTCTATGTGAGTAACAGATGAATAAATTACTCTGTAAATTCCTACCTTCTAGGTATGTTACACTAGTTAGTGTATACCTCATTTTCACCTTAATACTGATCTTAACAGCATATATAATGACAACTATTACTAATAGCATATGTGTCGCTGTTTTTGATATCTGCAATCTGTATGTACTTAATAACATCTTTCTTTTGATGATGGTGCCTGCTGCACTATGACTTGTTTGACTTTTTTTTCCTTTCAATAAAGACTTTGTTTTTTTTTTTGTTTTTTTTTAAAACTTAAATTTGTGCACTAGTGCAGCAATCCTTTAAAGTGCAAAGCCAAGAAACAAGTTAGTGAATTAATGTGTGTAAAACCAAAATCAACTTTCAGTACTTCCTCTTGCCTCTTGAGAATACAGAGATTATGCCTTGCAATTATTAGCAGAATTATCAGACTACTGTGCACACTACTTCAGTTGTCTATTTAGCTGCCTAATTTCAAAACATTGCTTTGTTATCAATTTGCATCAGGAAGTGCTGTTACTCACAAAATTTCCAGGTAAGAAAGATGTGACAAGACATAAAATGTGGGATTTTACATCACTTTCTTAGTGACAATCGTTTCATGTATTTGGCACATCACTGTTATTCTTTGCAGGTTATTACTAAATAAGCCCTATAGCTTATACTGTATTATTCCTTACATAGGTCACTGTTTGTATTTTTTATTATTACACTTTTTTTTTTGGACAGAGTGGAGATGGATTAGAACAATGTTTCTCAATCCTGGTCCTCAAGTACCCCCAACAGGTCATGTTTCCAGGATTTCCCTCAGATTAAACTGTTGTGGTAAATACTAAGGCAGTGAAACTGATCAAATCACCTGTGCAAAATAATGGAAAGCCTGAAAACACATGACCTGTTGGGGGTACTTGAGGACTTGAATTGAGAAACATTGGATTAGAGCACTTGTCAGTTTTATTACTGTCCATGCCCGTGTTAGGGAGATTCACCCTTTCTATTTTTTCTGTTTTCCATTATCATTGAAAGTAAAAGTAAAACAACTCCCAAATTTTCAAATTTTGGGTTGTTCCCAGAAAAGTAATAGAAGGGAGCCCCAAGGAATTCCCTAAATTTGCAAGGATTTCCTCTCATTTCCTCTTTTGTCTATGGGATATGACATAAAAGGAAATCTCCCCAATAGGACACAGATGCCAAAACATACAGGGGTTATAACCTTCCCCAAATCTATCCAAAATGAAGATTTACCTATAGTACTACTTTAAATTGGCAAGGGTAACACCCTCCCTATATTTGTCACACATTTTGTACATAATTGTGAAAACATGTGTAGCAAGGTCCCAGGCCTCTTTCAGTCTAATGAGAACCCCTAGGGCCAAAGATAGCTGACATCCTTCTGAATATGATGGGTTGTGAGGCATAGGAGACACTTCTTGAATGCAAAAGAGATTTTATTTCTCTTAACAAAACTTTTGTGAGAGAGGGCTAGGGCCAGGACACCCTTAGGAAGTTGCAAGATTAATTGACAGACCCAAAACTTCAACAGGAGAACAGTCATGCAGTGAAAGGCATCCAGCAAGACACCACATCTGCATGTGTAGCAATGCTGTCTTCTATGGTAACAGTATTTAACAGTTCCTAACACAAAGCGTAACAGTTCTTTCACTTCTATTACAATCGCTTCTTGCAGTTGTTCAACCCACTGAGCTCCCAGTCTCTCACTAGGCTAGATGATTCACTGACACTGAATCCCTTGATCTCCTCCAATCTTCACGGTGGTATCTTCCTCAAGCATCACCCCCGCTTCTCTGCTGGGTCCCTAGCTTGATACTCAAGATACCGCTCAAGTTTTACCCCACTGGCCTGCTCGGTCCCTGGCTTGACACACAAGGCTGCTCTGCAAGCGCTTGATACCCACTGAAGTTTACCAATTCTTTACCGTACCCGGTTGGTGAGAATACTGCTTTGGTACTTGCTTAAGCTACTCACTGTGGTCCCTGGTAATAAGGTGGTTGGTCCTTTAGTGGCAACAGCTTCCCCTCCACCCCTTACCACAACAGATTCCCCGGCCGGCAGAAGCCACAATCCCAACCTTGCGCTGCTCTCTTGCTTCTGGATAGGCCCTCAGACAGCCTAGCAGTCAGATGTGCCCAGGATAGGCCCAATCTTCGGCCCGGGCAGTACAACACACATTCATCCAGACAGCCATCCAGATGGCACAGAACATGGATCGCCTGACTCCAGCAAATATATAGGCTCTCCCAGCAGGCCAAGGGATCCAAGAAAACCCCTGCCTATTGGCTGGGACACCCCACATACCCGTAATCTAACCCTGAATGCCCTTCTCATATCTAGTACCACCAAGTACCCTGCCACCTAGCGGTAGAAGAGAAAAGTGCAACAAGGTCAGATTTGGGGAGAAATCAATTGATCTCTAACAATTAGCCAAGATGACTATTCCTGGCAAGTAAATTTTGGGGAGTAACCCTGCCTAAACTCCAGGGTGCAACACACATTTCTTAAGAAGATTTACTCACATATTTGTGGGACTGAGCTGCATTTATTGATATGCTACAGTTTCTGGAAATAGCATATTTTCTATAAACAATAAGCAACAGCGTTGTGCATTGGAGTCTGGGAGGTAGAGCTATACAGTGCTTTATTAACAAGTTCAAACATTCATTAGCATATCTTCACTAAAACAGGAACACATTATATATGTTACAGGCAATAGAATTGATATACCAAAACTGGAGATAGCAAAATTTGGTGCAGTTCTGCATAGAAACCAATCAGCTTTCAAGTTTTATTGGCTAAGCCCAATTGAACAAGCTGGAGTTAGAAGCGGACCATGCACAGCTGCACCAGATTTTGCATTTTTAATCTAGTAAATGAACCCCAATGTGTAAAATCAGGCATTCTATAGAATGCCTAGGCAAAATCACGAATTTCACACATTGTCCACTGTATATATAATAACTGTAAATAGTGGCATCTACAGGCCAGAGGAATGAACACCAAAAACAGTGTTTTCTGTACTTTTCATGATGTTTATTACACAAAAAATGTCACATTAATCACATATTCACCCTTAACTAAAGCAGAACTATAGTCCAAAAAAAAATCATATATGTGATATAAATGTACCTTTTGGCTTTTGATTTTTCTAAGTATCCCCAGGGACATTTTGTAAATATATTGATCCTGCTAGTAGAATGCCAGAATATGCACTTCTTTGATAGTGGGACGACACTTTTCTTTCTGCAGTGAAATCATGTGTTTCCCTCTGCTGCTGCTGCAGCTTCTCAGATGGTGGCATTGTTGCTAGCCCTAACAGTGAATAGCAAGGCCTAGTCCTGCCTAAAGGTCTTTAAATGAAAACACATTACTCTATCTACAAGCATTTATTGAATGTATGTTTAATAATCAGAATCACAGAAATAGATTTAAAGTATGTAAGAATTAGGTTTGAAAGTGAAACTTGCTAGTGCCGTTTAGCTGATGGACACAATGACAGGCTCAACGCAGAGACAAGAGTAAGCAAAGAAAGTTGGCTTAGCAGGCGCCTTGAGTGTAGATCTTTGCACTCTGCACAGAGATGGTCCTCTTAGCCCTTGTAAACACGGACATTCCGACAACCAAATTCGTTGGATTTTGTCCGACAGATTTTTTTCCAAAACTGTTGCATACACACAGTCAGACAAAGTTGATCCGATCGTACTTAACGTGATGACGTTATTTCGTTAGGACGGGATTACGCTCAGGCTAGTAGCCAATAGCTTTGGTCTAGGAATTTGATCTGAGCATGCGTGGCACTTTGTCTGATTGGAATTCTCTACACATGATCGGACAAAGTCCGATTGGATCATGTTGTCAGAAAATTTTATAACCGAGCTGGAAAACTTGGTTCATCGGTTACTCCAACGGAAACAGTCCGATGGAGCCCACACACTGTCGGATTATCCGACAACACGGTCCTATCGGACATTGTCCATCGGAATGTCCGACCGTGTGTACAAGGGCTTACAGCTGTCCTGACAATTCAGTATACACTCCTGGCAGCTGGCTAGCCAAATTGACTTTACATAACATTTACTTGACATTTACTTGACAGAAGTCATTTATAAGAGCCAGCATATGTACGCACACAGAATCAGTCCAAGTTCAGTGTAGACTGACAGGTTGTACATTTCTGTGGCATAAACAGATACGTGTAGCATAGCATGGTACACATAGGTATAGGAATTGCAACAGTTGGCATAATTATTTAATACAGTTATCAGATACATACTCCCAAAAAGAAAAGTGCATTTCACAAGGGTGGGCAAAGAGTATATTTTGCAGGAATGCTTATAAAATGGTTTACTGGATATCTAAGCAAGTCCTTTAACCCAGCCTTTTTCAATCAGGGTGCCTTTGGGTTTCTTATGGGGGGCCTTGGCAAAGTGCCTAAAACTTGTACACAAACCAGCGAGTGAACGAAGCCTGACTTTTTGTTATACAAAGCTGCAGGTTTTCATTGTGCACCATTACATTTAAATCTTCCAGCTGTTGGCATCCTACATCCAATGATGTTCTCAGTTGTTTCGGCAGGCCATCAGGCCCCTGCAAAGCATCCTTGTTTGCCCTTCACCTGACTGTACTTCTCTTCAAGCTTTACTTACAGCTACCCACTGTACTCCTTTTAGCTTTACTCACAGCTACCCACTGTATGTCTTGGATGAGTTCTCTCCAGAAGCTTTCCCAACACTTCACAGTCCCCGGCTGATGAAGAGTCTGCTCTGGTACTCTTTCAAAACTCCATCCCTTTGACACCTGCTTCCGGGAACAAGAGGGGTTGACCCTTTGGCAATTTCTTCTCCCTTGCCTCCTTGCAGTGATCAGACACCCTTCAGACTGAGCCCCTTTACATATGGTTAGGCCCCAGACTTCAGGCCTACACCTCAGCTGCTGCTAGAACATACATCCACCCAGGCCGCAGCCCGGGTGGAAAGAAACCAATCAGTGTTTGAAAAAGCTATTAAGATCTGCATAAATATCCACAAAACAAAAGAAATAAAGTTTGCTAAAATGCTTGCCAGAAGAGCACAATGGTGAACTACTAAGGGAAAGACTGTGTACATGCTGTGTATACATACCTATGTGTAGACTTTTTAATAAATGTACCTGCACTTTATAGTGGCAGCAGATTTGGTAACCCCCACCCCAACCCTTATTTCCCAGCACCTTTAAATAGATACTTTGGGCATTAAATTGAATATATTTACAGTAGAAGATCTATACTTCCCTTTTTTTTCTTTCAAATACTAAATGCTTCACATTTTTTTCAGCTGTCATATCAGTGTCTTGTTTTATGTGCCTGATGTGCTTTGTGTGTGATAAAATATGTGGTTGTCAGATACCTTGTGACAGCCTGTGAAACAAAATGCCTGGAGGGTTACCACACACCATTTAAGGTACATCACTTTAATGTAGAGGGAGGAATGCCATGACATAATGCTAATGCCGTTGTATGAGAGTGTAACATTCATAATACCGTACCTCCCATTGAATGAAAAGGTTTTCTTGGAATCTGTAGATGCTTCACACTATGATTTCTCCCCCAGATTTTTGTCCATATCCATCTGCTACTTATTAATTAAAACATTGATATCCTATCTACATTAGACTGTAGTTGTTGCTTGTATGTGTGATTTTAGCTATAAATACATCTGTTATCTAGGGAATAAATCAAATGAAGATGCATCACAGAAAAAAAGCCTAAAAAGTGCTTATTTCACAGTAATTCTTTAAATTAATTTTAATTTAGTATACAATAAATATATTCTTGTAGACAGCCAGAACTAGCAAATGAGCTATTAAACCTGAAATAATAATTCATGATATAGCAAAGCATTAAGGAATTTGCAATAGAAATGCATAGCTAGCAAAAGTGTGCCAATTCTAGAATAGGGGAGGTTTATTATACAACAAATAATGTTGAAGAACTGTTTTAGTGGGTAAGATGTGAAGAAGATGAGAGCAGAGGGTATGATAGCAGGCAGTATGTACAGGAGAGAGGTTTGGAGGGTATGAAGTAACGCAATATGTGTAGGAAGTAATGGGGATAGTATAACAGCTGGCATTATGTGCAGGAATTAAGTGTGGAGAGTATTATGTCGGATATTCCAGTATGTGCAGAAGAGGAGTTTGGATTTGTAGGTGGTAATAGGATATATTGTGGGTGGAGACAATAGGAACTGTTGTGAGGACAGTGGGGATTGTGTAATGTCTTGTGTGGGCTAGATGTAGGAATAAGTGTGGCACAAGTGTTTACTTACATGAAATTTTAGCTCAGGACAGTTGGGTCCTGGGCTAAGCTACAATTGATGTTATGAAGTTTTTCTCTTGTTTCACTCACTGTCCTTTCTCTTGTCCATCTGAAGTAGCTGTGGGCTTACGTAATGTGGCTGGGATGGCATGTGTGTTTTAGATGTGTGTCTGTGGTGGGGGGTGCCTGAGTGAGGCATCCAAGGAAAGTGATTTAAAGCTGCTCCTGAGAGATCTGTGTTTGGTGAAATAAGATCTGAGCCTTTTAGACCTTTCTAGAGATAGAAGGTCAATCATTTTGGGTAAGCGTGTATTCTTACTATTTGGGGTGGAGACCCTGCACAAAGATGATATACATGTTATTGGTGACGGATATATATATATCTATGAACTTTCTGAGAATTTTTTTGCTTATTCATATGGGCTTGCATGCTTTTTGTTACACTATATTCACCTTTTGCACCTATATTAAATATTCATTTATTTACACTTTTTGGATAGTGCAGCTCTAAATAATAGCCAAGGACGTGCATCTGTCAAGAGGGTAGGTGAGATCACTAGGGGGGGATGTTTGCCTGCGGGGGGTGTGAAGCAACTGAGAAGGGAAGTTTCTCTGTAAAGGGCATGGGATGGCCAGTAATGGCTATCTGTTAGCATGAGGCATGAGGCGGTTGAGGAGGAATGTGTTTGTGTGTGTGTGTGTGTGTGTGTGTGGAAAGGGGTTCATGTGATATGGCTGGGGATTGTATTTCTGATCTGTCAGTGGGGGAAGGGAGGTAGTGAGACGGTGATTAGGGGATGTGTGAGTGTGTGTTAGGGGGGGGGGATCAGACTGTGAGGGAACTGGGGGTGTAAATGTCTGTGAGCTGGCATTGTGAGGCAGGCCATGGAGGAATGTTTCTGTGGGGAGGCAGGGCATCTAAGTGATGGGGGAAGGGTGAGATGGCCAGGGAGTGAAAGCACAGGTAAGGGGTGTGGAGGCCATTGTGGGTACACTTGGCTCTCCTGCAGTAGGTCTCTCCCAACACACAGCATATTGGTTGGGCATAAGTGGGCTGGATCTCTCAAAGACCGTGGACAGCTGGAGAGAGGAGGCAGCATGGATTTGGTCCGCATCCTTGGAAGAGAAGTCTGTGTGGGGCTTAATAAGCTGTATGCAGTTGAGCCAGCGGAGTTAATGTGGAGCTGCCAGGACTGAAGATGGTGCCAAAAAGAGGTAAACTGTGTGGGTTGCTGGGGAACTGTGTATCTGAACTGCGGGTACTGAAATGGTGCAGGAGGAAGGTGGACCATGGAAATTGTTGAGGTGCTGGCATGGACGCTGTTTACAGGTAGAAGTTCAGTTTCCAGAATTTTCAAAAGATCGGAGGGGTGGACGGATCAGTGGCTTACATTGTGGTAGCCAGGAAAAGAAAGCTGGCTCAACTTCCCCTTCAGGCTCCACCCACCGTCAGCATCTAGTTATTAGGACCTGTTGGCTGTAAAGTTGGCTGTAAAGCTGAAACCATCCTTAACAACCAAATAGGTTGTTATGTTACACATCATACAAAAACAGACACTCTGCTTGTTTCTGTACACTCACTTAGAGCTGGTCTTAATTACCTCTAGTTTCAAAATCTACAAACTGAAGGTAATTCATTTGAAGGTATTTTTGAATTTGGTCAGTAATATCGCCACTTTGTAAAGTTAGCTCTTATAAGAGCTGCCTGAATCTGCTGCACATGTTTGAACAGCTAACAAAAAAGTGGAAGTTATTTTTCAACAGGTGAAGGCCATTTTAAAAGGCCATACCACCAGACCAGAACTGTAGTGAATTCCCCCACATTTGTGGGTTGTCAGACCATAAAAATGTTCAACTGGAAATATTGATATAGTTAGAAAAGTGACATTAGAGGGAGTGTCTGCTGAAATATCATAAATGCTTCAGATCTCTTGATTGGTAAGAAATGGCATCTAGAAAGGCTTCTGCAATTGGGAGCTGACAGCACTCAAGCTTTAAATGACGCAATGGAGTTAATTCACTAAAACTGGAGAGTGAAAAATCTGGTGCAGCTGTGCATAGAAACCAATCAACTTTTAACTTCAGCTTGATCAATTAAGCTTTGACAAAAAAAGAAACCTGGAAACTGATTGGTTTCTATGCAGATTTGCACCTGATTTTGCACTCTCCAGTTTTAGTAAAGCAACTCCAATGTCTAAATTCTGAGAGTCATTTCTAAGGGTCAATGACTCTTTCAGAATTAGACATAGTCTGAATGAATTGGACTCTGCACAGGACCAAGACCATCTGAACTTTGCTAAGTCCTTTTCGTTTTTAACCCCATTGATTTTGAAGTAGCTTATTGTCTATGTTTTGTAATATCTTTTTCTTTAACCACTTAAGGACCGCCTCACGCCGATATACGTTGGCAGAATGGCACGGCTGGGCACAATCACGTAGCGGTACGTGATTCTTTAAGTGCCCAGCTGTGGGTCGGGAGCACGCCGCCGGCGGCACGCTCCCGACCCAGTCCTGTGCTCCGTGACCGTGGCCGTGGGACCAGTGAACCCGATCGCCGCTGGTGTCCCACGATCGGGTCACAGAGCTGAAGAACGAAGAGAGGTCTGTGTAAACAAACCTCTCCCCGTGCTTCCCTGTGTGGCTGTCACCGATCATCTCTTCCCTTTTATAGGGAAGGATGATCAGTGACGTCACATGCCAGGCCACACCCCCTACAATAAAAAAAAACACATAACGTCATGCATAACACTACACTGCCCCCTAGTGGTTAACTCCTTCACTGCCAGTGTCATTTACACAGGAATCAATGCATTTAAATAGCATTGATTTCTGTATAAATGACAATGGTCCCAAAAATGTGTCAAAAATGTCCGATGTGTCCGCCATATTGTCGCAGTCACAATAAAAATCACTGATCGCCACCATTACTAGTAGAAAAAAAATATTAACAAAAATGCTATAAAACTATCCCCTATTTTTTAAAAGCTATAACTTTTGCGCAAACCAATCAATAATCGCTAATTGCGATTTTTTTTACCAAAAATATGTAGAAGAATACGTATCAAACTAAACTGGGGAAAAAAATGTTTTTTTATATATTTTTGGGGGATATTTATTATAGCAAAAAGTAAAAAATATAGCATTTTTTTTCAAAATTGCCCCTCTATTTTTGTTTATACCGCAAAAAAAACAAAAGAAAGCTCTATTTGTGGGAAAAAAAGGACGCCAATTTTGTTTGGGAGCCACGTCGCACGACCGCGCAATTGTCAGTTACAGCGACCTAGTGCCGAATTGCAAAAAGGGGCCTGGTCCTTTGGCTGCAAATTGGTCCGGGGCTTAAGTGGTTAAATATCTTTCTTGTACGGTTTTTCCCTTTATTCGTTATGATAATTAAGAATTGTTAAACTGATTCTCTAAATGCTCTAAATTAGAACTTAACAATCCTTACCACTTTGAAGAACATTACCCTATTTTAAACTTTGTACTGTGGCAGAGTGTCACAGACATTTCCTAAGGGTAAAGAATTATTTTAGCAGATATTGATGTTTCCATGACACATTGTGTCAGCTATTGTTTCTGTGTGTAAAGGGTTAACTGTAGAGATAACTAATGCCAGTGATGTCTGATGTCACTTAGGCCGCACCAAGGTGACACCCGCCTGACAGGTGACACCTGTGTGCAGCGGCACCACTAACACTGCACGGTCCACACCCCCTACACTGATCTGTGTCTCTCCCTCGCAGGCTGTCTCCCTGTCTAATGGAGCAGACCAAAGCCACCTCCCCCCCACTCATGATATTACCCAAAACACTTTACTGCATGAGCTAGTCAATCATTTGTCTACTAAACTAGAGGTGGTAACAGCTAATAACTGGCTTAATGAAGGATCCTCTGATAATAAACTATTTACATCAGCAGAGGAGGAAATCATATTAAGTTTATGGTAGGCCAAAAGTAGATCTGTGGCCCACCCAGTAGTGTCAAGGGGTGGATCAAGGTCATCCTTTGCCAAAGACTCGGCAAAGGCAGCAAGTACTGAGGACTGATGAGCAGTGGATATGAGTTAAATATGTCCCCAAAGAGGAAGGATATGAGTCCTTCCTCTTTGGGGGACATATTTCCCATCTCATTCAAGAGTGCATGCCTTCTACAGAATCAGGTGCCTGATCTGTTCCCTTTTGGCTGCATCCAGCTTCTGGTTCAGACTCTGCTTCAGTCTCTCTCTCCATTTCAGGTTCTGGTTCAATTACAGGTTCTGATTCTGGTTCAGGCTCTGGTGTTATCTCTCCTTCAGTTCTTTCAGTAAGAGGAAGGGGTTCATCAACTGGAGTAAGTACTTCACTGAGTTCCATCTTGACTTCTTCAGCTTCCAACAGTGGACCAGAAGCTATGGCCTCAGTATAAGACATGTGAGGGCCTGTCCCTAAACAGTCTTCTAGTTTAGTTGCAGGGTCTAGAGGATCATCTCCCATAGAGTGGACCCACAACCAATCCAAAGGTACTTCCTCATCATCATTTTCCTCTTCTAGAGATCTGAGGGTACATGGTTTTCTGTTCTGAGACCACAATGTTGGAGGCTGAGATGGGGCAGAAGGTACCCGTACAGCCTTTGAAATAGGCAATAGGTGATTCTGATGCCAAGTCTTTAATGGCCCTGTCTTCCCTTCTGGTCTCATCTGATATACAGGAAGTCTATCAGAGAAGTTACCTAGTTGGTTGCGGTGCTGGCCGTGCTGGTGTGCGTCGATGGGCGGCGGTGCATGCTGGCACGTGTGTTCCTGTGCGTGCTGTGCTGCGCGCCCCTGTGGGCGCTGGTGCGTGCCAGTGTGCGCCTGTGCGTGCTCCTGTTAGCGCCGGTGCCCGCCGATGCGTGCCGGTGCATGCTGTTGTGTGCACTCCTGGTGGCACTGGTGTGCGTGGTGGCGCTCGGGCGGGTGCACTTATGCGTGCGCCTGTGCGCGTTGATGTGCGCACAGGCACGCAGTTTGGCGCCAATTGGCCTATTTAGGTCTGCCGCATACTCCATTCAAGTGCTGCCTAATCATCAGCCCCCCCCCCCGGTCCCTGCTCCATTGCCTGTATCTGCATTCTTGTATCTCCGATCTCCTGACGACCTGGCTTGCTCTTGGACACCCCTAATCTCCGCCTGCACCTGACCTCGGCCTGTTCTGACCTCGCTCCTGCCTGTTTCTATTGTACCGTTGCTGCCCGCCTGTTGCCGAATCCTGCCTGTACCCGGACCCGCCTGCTCAGCCCCTGCTCCGCACCCAATTGCCTGTGTTCCAGCCTACTCACCTGCTGCTTCGGGGTTTCTCCTACTTCCAGCTCCTGGGCCCTCATCATAGGCTCTCATACCACTCCGCACTCCCAGCCACCTGTCTACTCTACCAGGGGTTGTAAGTCAGACACACCCTCTGCCCAAGCAGACTCACTGGTCTGGTAAGTGGAAGTCTGACAGTATCAGGCAGCCATGACCGAGACCAGGCAGGGGGCCTCCCCCATGGACGAACTATGCAGACATCTGGCTGGTCTGACTCAAGCCGTAAAGAACCTCCAGGAAGGTTACTCAAAATTGGAGGAGCAATTTCAAGCCTTATCCTCTTCATCGAATCCCCCAGGGAACATCTTCAGCCGGCCTTTCACCCGCACCCTCCGTAGTGATGCTTCCTCCAGAGCCACGAGTACCTACGCCTGAGAGATTTACCAGAGAACACAACAAGTACCGTGCATTCCGCAATGCCTGCGAGCTTTATTTTGCACTGCAACCTTGCACATTCTCTTTTGAAGCAACTAAGGTGGGCTTTGTGATATCCCTGTTGTCCGGCGAGCCCCAGACCTGGGCCCACCGCCTACTGGAGCAGAAGTCTGGGTCCCTGGATAGCCTTGATAACTTCTTCTTGGCGATGTCCCAGCTATATGAGGACCCCCAATTGACTGCAACTGCAGAAGCCACACTGCACTCTCTCCAACAAGGTCGCAGAGAGGCGGAGGACTATGTGGTTGAGTTCCACTGCTGGAGTTCTGACATGGACTGGAACGACGCCGCCCTGCGCCACCAATTCCAGATGGGGCTATGTGACCCACTCAAGGATGAGTTGGCACTAGTGGGGATACCACAAACCTTGGATGAGCTTATCAATCTCTCCATCCAGATTGATCTTCGCTTAAGGAAGCGTCGGTCGGAGAGATCTTCCAGCCATTTCCGCCCCACTTGGATGCTCCCCAAGGTTCCAAGTTCTGCCGGTCAGTTTCCACCCACCTCTACTGCTCCAGCTCAAAAAGCTCCCGAACCAATGCAGCTTGGTTTACACCGGCCCTCGCTGACCCCTGAAGAAAAACAGCGCAGACGTACCCACAACCTGTGCCTCTACTGTGGGGAACCTGGGCACTATGTAAGGGCCTGCCCCAGCAAGACACGTAAGTGTATAATCACTTCTTCCATGTGTGCATCTGTTCTGCATAAACCCAGTTCTCACCTTGTTCTCATCACATCACAGCTTCCAGGAGGGAATATTCCAGTGTCAGCTATCATTGATTCCGGAGCATGCAGCTGTTTTATCGATCAGACCTTCGCTGCTAACCATCATATTCCGCTTCAATCCAAGGCCCCGGGGCTTGCTGTACACCTTGCAGATGGCTCCGCCCTTAGTTCCGGTCCAGTCACACAAGAGACCGTCCCTTTGTTGGCTACTATGGGCACCTGTCACCAGGAGCACCTACGTCTGGATGCCACCTCTCCCCTCTTTATCCCATCATCCTGGGAATGCCTTGGCTGCAGGCCCACAATCCCAGCATAAACTGGGCCACAGGAGAAGTCAAATTCCTTTCGGAGTATTGCCAGCAACACTGCTTAGGCCGGCCATCTGATGAACCCGCCCAACTTCTCTGCTTGGATGTTGATCCAGAACTACGTCAGTCCATCCCCAAACCTTATAGAGACTTTCTAGACGTATTCAGCAAGAAAGGAGCAGAGACACTTCCCCCTCACAGGCCTTATGACTGCCCTATAGAACTGTTACCAGGCACTGAAGTTCCTTTTGGAAGAATTTTCCTACGGAGCAGGAGCTAGATACTCTGAAAGACTATATCGATGAAAACCTGAAAAAGGGGTTTATCTGCCCTTCCACCTCCCCAGCCGATGCTGGCCTTTTCTTTGTCGAAAAGAAAGACCATTCTCTGCGTCCATGCATCGACTATCGGGAGTTGAACAAGATAACTATTAAAAACCGTTATCCCTTACCCCTAGTACCTGAACTATTTCAAAGGCTTGGAACCACAGTCATCTTCACGTAATTAGATCTTCGCAGAGCTTACAATTTAATCCGTATCCGAGAAGGAAATGAGTGGAAGACGGCTTTCCGTACTGGATTTGGGCACTTCGAGTACCTTGTCATGCCCTTCGGGTTGTGTATTGCCCCTGCAACTTTTCAACATTTTGTCAACGACTTTTTTCGTGACTACCTGGACTTATACGTAATCGTGTACCTGGACGATATCCTAATCTTCTCCTCGTGATTAGATGATCACCGTAGACACGTCCAAAATGTTCGAACCCGACTCAGGCAACACAGGCGAGTTTGAACTCCAGTCTATCCAATTCTTGGGCTTGGTCATATCGGTCGAGGTCATCAAAATGGACCCCCAAAAGGTGTCTGCCATCCTGGACTGGCCTGCGCCTGTGGATAAGAAGGGTGCACAGCACTTCATTGGCTTCTCTAACTTTTACCGGGAGTTCATCAGAGGCTTTTCTGCAATTATTGCCCCCATTATCGAACTGACCAGGCAGGGTACCCGATTCTCTTGGACCCCTAAGGCCCAGGCGGCCTTTGAAAAATGTAAGGAGTTGTTTACTTCAGCTACTATTCTGAAACATTCAGATCCAGCTCTGCCCTTCGTCCTTGAGGTTGATGCTTCGGAAATCACTGTTGGGGCAGAGCTCTCTCAGCAGCAGGGTGCCAGGGCCCTCCTCTACCCGGTAGCGTTCTTTTCCCGCAAACTCTCGATGTCTGAGAGGAACTATGATGTAGGAGATCGAGAACTTCTGGCCATTAATGCGGCTCTGGAGTAGTGGCGTTACCTATTGGAGGGTACTGCACATCCCATCTTGGTCTACACCGACCATAAGAATTTGGAATATTTGAGAACAGCCAAAAGACTAAGACCACGGCAAGCCAGATGGGCCCTTTTTTTGCTGATTCCAATTTCATATCACCTACAGACCTGGTTCTAAGAATGTTAAGCCGGATGCGCTGTCTCGCATGTTTTCTGATTCTGAAAAGACTCTGCCTCCAGATACAATCCTCCCTTCTGGGAACTTCCTGCTCCTCCAAGGGGACCTTATCTCCCGGATCAGACAGGCCTTGTGGGAATGCCCCCGGTCCCTGAAGCCAGCGTAAGAGAAGGTTTATTCTGGCATAAAGGCAAGATTGTGGTTCCAGAGGCCTTAAATGTGAATGTATTGGAGCTCTGCTACGACCATAAAATGGCCGGACACTTTGGTACCCTGAAGACTGCCGAGCTGGTCCAGCGCACCTTCTGGTGGCCCCAACTACTCAATGATTGCAAGAATTATGTGGACTCATGTAACACTTGTGCCCGAAGTAAAAACATCCGTACACGAGCTTGGGGTCTATTGAAACCATTACCTGTTCCTGAGAGACCATGGAAAATGATCTCAATGGATTTCATTGTGGAACTTCCCGCATCCGAGGGGTTCTCTACCATCTTCGTTGTGGTGGACAGGCTATCCAAGATGGCTCACTTCCTCCCAATGAGGGGCACCCCCTCGGCCATGGAGACGGCCAAGATCTTTGTTAAGGAAATCGTAAGGTTGCATGGGGTTCCAGCGAGCATTGTGTCCGATCGAGGTGTCCAATTCACCTCAAGGTTTTGGAAGGCGCTCTATGGATCCCTTGAAATCGAGTTGGCATTTTCATCAGCCTATCACCCCCAGACAAATGTACAAACTGTAAGAACGAATCAGTCCTTGGAGCAATACATCCGCTGTTTTTCCTCCTTCTCTCAGGACGACTGGGTCTCCTTATTACCCGTTGCGGAGTTCTCTTATAACAACTCCTTGCATTCCGCCATCAATCAAACACCATTCTTTGCCAATTACGGCTTCCATCCAGCTTTCCTACCCAGTTCGATACCAGAATGTACTGTTCCTGCAGTTTCCGAAACTATGGATTTTTTCTCCACCAACAACAAACTCCTAAGGGAGACTATGGCCAAGTCTCAGGAGTACTATAAAAAGATGTATGATAAGAAGAGACGTGGAGAACTTATCCTGGGGCCCGGCAACCAAGTGTGGTTGTCCACAGTTAAGCTGAAATTGGCCCTAAATTCATGGGTCCCTTCACAGTGAAGAGAAAAATAAATGACGTCACCTTGATCTACCTGACTCTCTTAAAGTGCACCCGGTCTTTCACATGACCTTACTGAAACCGGTTACCCCAAACCCCTTTGCTGGCCGCACTATCGGCCCACCTGAACCTGTCATAATTGACAACGAAGAGGAGTTCGAAGTCGAAGCAATTCTCGATTGCAGAAAGAAGGGTAACATAATTCTATACCTCATTAAATTGAAAGGGTATGGCCCTGAGGACAACTCCTGGGAGCCCGAGAGCAACTTGCATGCTCAGGAACTTTTACGGGCTTTCAAGAACCGCCATGCTTCCAGATTGGCCCAATTGGGCAGCCGGAGTCTGCCCTCAAGGAGGGGGCACTGTCAGAGAAGTTACCTGGTTGGTCGCGGTGCTGGCCGTGCTGGTGTGCGTCGATGTGTGGTGGTGCGTGCTGGCGCGCATGTTCCTGTGCGCGCTGTGGTGAACGCCCCTGAGGGAGCTGGTGTGCGCCTGTGCGTGCTCCTGCTAGCGCCGGTGCTCGCCGATGCGTGCCGGTGCACGCTGTTGTGGGCACTCCTGGTGGCACTGGTGTGCGTGCTGGCGCTCGGGCACACGCGAGTACGCTTATGCGCGCACCTGTGCGCGTTGATGCGCACACGTGCACGGTGTTTGGTGCCAATCGGCCTATTTAGGTCTGCCTCATACTTCATTCAAGTGTTGCCTGATCATCAGGCACCCCCCGGTCCCTGCTCTGTTGCCTGTATCTGCATTCCTGTATCTCCGATCTCCTGACGGCCCGGCTCTTGGACATCCCTGATCTCCGCCTGCACCTGACCTCGGCCTGTTCTGACCTCGCTCCTGCCTGTTCCTATTGTACCATTGCTGCCCGCCTGTTGCCGAATCCTGCCTGTACCCGGACCCGCCTGCTCAGCCCCTGCTCCACACCCAATTGCCTGTGTTCCAGCCTACTCACCTGCTGCTTCTGGGTTTCTCCTACTTCCAGCTCCTGGGCCCTCATCATAGGCTCTCATACCACTCCGCACTCCCAGCCACCTGTCTACTCTACCAGGGGTTGTAAGTCGGACATGTACAGGAGACCACCCTCTGCCCAAATGGACTCACTGGTCTGGTAAGTGGAAGTCTGACAAAGTCCCGGTAGTCGTTGGCAAACAGTAGGGTTGGGAACACCATCAATCTGATCATTTATGTTTTTCCGGCACTCCTAGATTGCGTAACAATACTCAATCCCCAGGTTGCAGATCTTGAACTCTTACTTTAAGATCAAAGTTCCTCTTATTCCTTTGTTCTCTGATGTGAGAGGCTTCCTTTGCTTTTTCATAGGCTACCTTTAGATTCTTTCTTAGCCTATCAACATAGCCCTTGTAAGAGGCTTGAGAGGTGTGATCAGTGGAGGTTCCAAAGGCTAAGACTGGTAAGCGAGTCTCTCTCCCAAACATCAGACTGTAAGGGGAGTATCCAGTAGCATCATTTGAGGTACTATTGTAGGTGTTGACTATTGCAGAAATATGGTCTCCCCAATGCCGTTTCTTCTCTAATGGTAAGGATCCCAGCATTTTGAAGAGTGTACGGTTAAACCGCTCTGGTTGTGGATCACCTTGAGGTTGGTAAGGGATAGCTCTCAATTTCTTTATGTTCAAGAGTTCACACAGTCTGCGGACTAATCTACTTTCAAAGTCCCAGCCTTGATCTGATTGTAGATGCTGAGGGAATCCGTAATGAAAGAAAAACTTCTCTACTAAAGTCTTGGCCACTGTGCTGGCTTTTTGATCCCTGGTGGGGAAGGCATGGGCATATCGGGTGAAATGATCTGTCACAACCAAGACATTACTCCTCTCACTCAGATAAGGTTCCAGGCAAAGGAAATTAATGCACACCAACTCCATAGGTCCCTGACTTCGTAAGTGATCCATTGGGGTGGCCCTGCCTGGCAGAGTCTTCCCCTGGATACACCCGCCGCAGGAGCGACAGTAACTTTCCACCTCAGTCTGCATGTTTGGCCAATATAATCGGTCCTTGACTAGTTTTATCTGGGCCTAAATGACCATGGTCATCATGAAGTGCGGTTAGCACAATTTTTTTTTTCCGGTAGGAACAGCTGGCTTACACCTTCGGCCTCTTCAGAGGGGCCTCTTCGAAACAGGATCCCCTCTTCTATTTTCATTCTCTCCCATTCTCTATGAATCACCTTGGCACGATCAATCCATCACTATCCAAGCATCTTTCTTTGATAGTGATTTAGTTATTGGGCTTCCTAGCGGATCTTCCCACTAGTCTCTCCTCATGTCCTCCCTTAGTCAGCTGAGGCAATTCTTGGCTGTGTAGTTGTCAGGTTGCAATAATGTTTCAGTACTCCCCCAGGGGTTACCCCCACAGGTTCAGCTCCTATTCCTCCCCTGTATTTATACTCCACCCCTTTGCACACTGCTTGTACTCCACCGGGTGGTAAATGAACCCAACTTCTCTTATCATTATTGGTGAAGTGTGGTCTTTGGGAAAGAGCATCAGCATCTATATTGCCTACTCCTGGCCATATTTCAATTTGAATTGGAGCTCCGATAAAGTGGCTAGCCATCGATGCCTAGTGGCATCCAGCTTGGCTGAGGATAGCAAATAGGTCAGGGGATTTTTATCCTTTTTCACCACCGACTTGAGGGCCAGGAATTCCAACTTGTGCACTGGATAATTCTTCTCAGGGGAGTAAGGTTGCGACTCACATATGCTACTGGGTGTTGCTTCCCTTCTGATTCTTTTTTTTTTGCCTTCTGATTCTTTATACAACACTCCCCCAATAACATCTCTACTGGCATCCACCTGTAATTCGTAAGGCTTCGAGGGGTCAGCGTAGGCCAGCACGGAGCTTCAACCAAACTCCCATTCAGCTTCTCAAAGGACCTCTCACACTTCACTGTCCACTGGTCCTGGATAGATTCCATCGGTCTTCTGCCTCCTCCTTTTTGGGTTTTCTGTTGTTCTCTATCTGTTTGCTTCTGTAACATGTTGTTCAAGGGCCGAGCAATCTGTTCTTCACAAATCGTCTGTAGTAAGAACAGAAGCCCAAAAACTATCTCAACTCGGTGACGGTGGTGGGCCGAGGCCAAGAAGTGATTGCATCCAGTTTTTGTGAGTCAGTGGCTATCCCTTCTGCAGATACCACATGCCCTAAATAGGTGACAGTGGCAGAATTGGCACTTCTTCAATGACAGTTTTAACCCCTCTTCATGTAATCGCTGGAAAACCTTCTCCATTCGGGTTTCATACTGTTCCAAAGTTTGACCAAACACGGTGATTACATCAAGGTAAGCCAGTACTTCTACCAGGTTCATAACACCCACTGTATTCTCCATCAATTGCTGGAACGTGGCAGGGGCTCTGGTCAGTCCCTGAGGCATCCCATCAAACTCAAAGAATCCCAGTGAGCTAATAAAGGCAGCCTTCTCCCGGTCTTCTGGGTGCATAGGGATTTGGTAATACCCACTCTTTAAGTCCAACACACTGAACCATTTTGCCCCTGATAAACACTGCAAGGCTTCTTCTATGCGAGGGGTGGTGTACTGATCGGGGATAGTTCTTTGATTCAAGGTTCGATAATCGATGCACATCTGTAGAGACCCATTCTTCTTTCTCACCACTACAATTGGGGAAGCGTAAGGGCTTCGGGACTCTTTAATCACTCCTGACCTTTTCAATTCAGCTAGTTGTTGCCAAAGGTCTTCCAAATCACATAGGGGACCCGTCTTGCCTTTCTAAAAATGGCTTATTTCTCAGTCAATGGAGTGCGATGTTGAGCACTCTTAGCACAGCCCATGTCAAAGTCATTTTTTGAGAATATCTTCTCCCACTGATCTATCTGAGCTTTGATTCTTCATTCCCAAACAGAGGGGAGGCTTGGGTAGTGAGTAGTGGTGTTTCTCCCATCTCCTATTTGGGCTGTCTCATTCTTCTCTACCGGGGTAGCAGCACTCACTTTCCCGATCACCATTCAAGGCTTTAGGCTGATCAGGTGACTAGTAACAGTCTGCAGAAACTCACCCCCCCCACTCTGGAAAAGAGCCCAAGTGGGTATAATTTCTGGAACTAATTCTAGCCCAACTTCCTCCTCTGTGGGGTCAGCTTCTACCACCACATATGGACTCGGTTGGTTCCATGACATCTTGACAGTGGCTTTGAGACAGGCTCATTCTTCAGGCTGCAGCACCCTTTCTTGAGAGTCTAGTCACCACAACCTCCCCACTCCTTCAGTGGGTGCCTTTTTTTCTTGCAATACCCTCTGAAATGCTTGCCCCAACTGAGAATGGATTCTCCCAACAGGGGCACCCTCTATGAGTGAGTAGTCTTCTCAATAATTGGTATTAGTTCCTATCAGCAGAGAATTTCTGCCGACTCCAGGCAGTCGAGGGCATACGATGGCTAATGCGTGGAATGTCTTTGGCCTTCCAGCTAAAGCAGAGTCGAAGGTTATCTTGATAGGTATGTAACTATCATAAGGACACTTCTGAGTTCCTATTCCCCAAATTTCCAACTCGCCAAGTTTACACAAGGAGATGTGTTTCAAGTACTTATGATAGAAGTCTTGATACCGCAGCATTACTTAAGCTCCAGTATCCAACAGTGCTTGTGTATAGATGCCCTCCACTTGGACTGATACTATAGGGGAAGGCCCCACTAAGTTCTTGGGTAGGTTTCCTCCATGTGTCTCTAAGGCATGTGCTCTAAGAGGCCTTCTTGGAGGCGGTGTTTGAGATTTTACTGCTTGTTTTGCAAGGTGTGCATTGATTTCCTGTCCCCTTCTTCCGTTTTCTGGGAATTTTAATTTTGGGTCGTGCTTCAGCAATTTCTTTTCATGTCCTTGCAGCACAGCCTTCCCTTGAGACTGCCAACTAGCTCCCTCATTGAGGTCCCTTGAAGTTTCCTGCTGTCTTGGGGAAGAGGAGTTTCTGTAACGCTCTCAAGACTTCATTAAGGAGTTAAGGGCTGACACCCGCCTTGAGACACTTGGCTCGGAAATGTCAGCCTTCTCCACACCTCCTTTCTTGTCCTGACTACTGTTTTGGTTTGCTTGCACAAGTCCCTTGCTCCTGAACTTTTGCTTGGGTCTCCATTAATCGTATCAGCGCGTGGTACATTTGAGTCTGAGCCTGTGCTACCTGCACCATCAGTTTCATTGGCCCTAGTTCTACAACTGGCTTATGGATGTCAGAGAGAGTAAATCCCTTGGATTCAGATTTGGTTCCATTGTCATTGGAAAACTCTATTTCAGCATGAAAAGTGTGGGCCACCACTCTGTCTTTGTTTCCAGTAACAGGATTCACATCTCGGTCTTTGGCTCTTTTCTTCCAGCAGAGCCTCTTCCTCTCGAACCTCTCTTATCAATTCAGTATAGGTTGGTACCACCTGGGTCTTTTTCAGTAACAGCTTCAGCACAATAGGATAACAGGGCCGGGCCCTATGTATAACCCGATCCAGTCATGCCTGGTCAGCGTCTTTGTTGCGTTTAAAACACCGCTGCACAAATACTGTGTGACATAAAATATTTCAACAATCGCCATTTTATTCTCTAGATTCTCTGCTAAAATATATATATATATATATATATATATATATATATATAATGTTTGGGGGTTCTAAGTCATTTTCTAGAAAAAAAATACGTATTTTAACTTGTAAACATCAAATGTCAAAAATAGGCTTAGTCATGAAAGGGTTAAAGTGGTAAAGCAATTATGTACTAAAAAACAAAATAATATATGTTCCTGCATATCTAATAAAACAGAATGCCTTAACGTGGTCTTTTGACCTTTCACTTTATTCTAATAGGATGGGGGTTTGTTAAATAATATGACTTATGATATGTAGGCTACTTACCCCAGGAGGAAAACAACTAGTAAGTACCGTATTTATCGGCGTATAACATGCACTTTTCTCCCCTTAAAATCAGGGGGAAATCGCGGGTGCCTGTTATACGCCGATCCTCCGTGATTTCTGAACGATTTTGAGCCTCTGGGTGGCTTTCAGCTGCCTTCGGCTCTTCTCGCGACTTTTGGCTGCCTTTGGCCATTCTCGGTGGCTTTCAGCCGCCTTCAGCCCTTCTCGGAAAACCGCCGAGAGTGGCCGAAAGCCGCCGAGAACGGCCGAAGGCGGGCAAAAGCCGAGAGCGGCCGAGAACTACTGGGCGGCGCCGAGATACACAGGACATCTCGGCAGCGCCATTTTTAAAAATAAAATCTGCAATTTACACTGACAAGGGGACAACGATGCACAAGGCTGCAATGATAGACAGGCTGCAATGATGGACAGGCTGTCGGACAAGGCTGCAATGATGGACCGGCTGCATGACAAGGCTGCAATGATGGACAGGCTGCATGACAAGGTTGCAATGATGGACAGGCTGCAATGATGGACAGGCTGCAGGACAAGGCTGCGATGATGGCCAGGCTGCATGACAAGGCTGCAATGATGGACAGGCAGCATGACAAGGCTGCAATGATGGACAGGCTGCATGACAAGGCTGCAAATGACACTGACAAGGCTTCAGATGGACACTGATAAGGCTGGGCATTTAAATGTAAGTTTTTTTTCTTTAAATTTCCCTCCTAAAAGTTTTTTTCCTTAAAATTCCCTCCTAAACTTGGGGTGCGTGTTATACGCCGGCGCGTGTTATACGCCAATAAATACGGTAATAACAAAATCTGATTTTGATACACAGCATTTTTAAGTATTTTTAAGTATTTACCATGTTTTTAAAATTCAATATGTTATGCCTTTCTGGTCCTGTGAGTTATAGCATACTGTACTTGTCTTTGAAGCCTTCTGGATCTGCACAGGGTGTCCGTCTTTTGTCTCTGACACATTATTCTGAAAACTGGAATTTCTATCAGTGAGTTAGCATTTTAAATCAAAGAGCAGTAGACACCACAGCTTACATTCACAGGCTGGAGGAGAGCTCCAGTTGTCTGTGTATGTTTATTTGTCATTTCCTTTGCTAACAACTATGCAACCTTTCTTTCAGATAACTATTTATGGTAACTATTTATAGTCTGTTTAATTATTTCTGTATCTTGGTTTTATAGAGACTTGGAGCTCTTCCTGGAAATGCATTGTTTTTATAATCATGTCTGTCTAATCTGGAAAGATTGAAGGGTCCCCGCCTACCTGGATACCCGCTCGAAATGAAATTTCTCTGGGCGGGAAAAGTCCGCTCATTTCAAAAGTACGGCGGACTGGCATACACACGGGCGGATTGTCCGCCGAAATGCAAGTATGACGGACAGTATTTCGAAAAATCCGAAATACTTAGTACGCCGGACTGCACGCTGAAAAAGTCAGCTGAAGCCCACACACGACCGGACTGTCCGCTGAAATGTGTTTCGGCGGACTAAGTAGGCCATACAGTCCGCCCGTGTGTACGCGGCATGACATTTGTTGATTACAAGTTATATAACATATATATAATATATATGTTATCCTTTAAGAGCCAACTACTCTCGGTACCAGGGTGAAGACTCCTTCAAGCCATGAAAATGAAAATTTGTATACGGTCAGAGTGAAGGGTTTACTATTGTCATGTAATGTATATTCTATTTTATATTCTATTTTTCAGAGTGGCACTACCTTTTATTTATTGCCTTATTTCACTGCTGGCTGTTGTACTGGCAATGTGATAGCACCAATGTACAGACTAAACCAATGCACAATATGAGTTCCCAAGGCACTCATTTTCCTATGTTATAGTCGCCATTAGTGATGGCCGAACGGTTCGCCCGGCGGTCGTTTCGCGGCGAATTTCCGACTTTCGCCGTCCGCGGGTTCGAACGCCTTTTTCCGTCGTTCGCCCCGGCGGACTTACGTGTTTAATGTATACAAGAACTTTAACCTTTCGTGACACGTTTATCATGTGTTACAGGACAACCAATTGAGACATGACAGCTCATGGACACTTGGACATTCCCCCTAACCTATAAATACACCCGATCCGGTGGCCATTTTACATTCTTTCTTCTGTCACTGTAGGGAAAGGATCCTGTGTGGAGTAGGGACAGAGAAAACGCTAGCTATTTGGTACACAAAAGTTCTTTTCAGGACTGGTATAGGTGTTAGGTCAGCAGCCTGAGTTTCTTTTGTCAGTTTAGATAAAGGGACAGAGCGCTGTATGCTGCTATTTTAGGGACAGCTCAGCCAGATTAGTCTTTCTTCATCATCATCATCATCATCATCATTAGCTGTTACTATCAGGTCCACAAAAGAGCTGTTCCAGCTAATCGTTCCAGCCTACTCTTTTTTGCCAATTTGTATAGGGACAGGCAGGAAGCAGTGTGTCAGGCAGTGAGGATAATTTTAAAGACTTGCTGTTACTATTAGTTCCACAAAGGTTCTTTTCAGGACTGGTATCAGTGGTACGGTAATAGGCTTGTACACGTATAATATTCTTTCTTCCAAATATAGAAAGAATATTATACTTGACTGCTGCCCTTCTGCTGCAGTCTGCTAATCATTCACAACTCACTTGTTCCACAAAAGTTCTTATAAGGACTGGTAACTTGGTCTGTCTAGGGTGCTACGGTACATAGGCTTGGGTGCGGTACAGTCTGCTGTTCTGTAAGGACCGCTATCGGTCCACAATAGATAGGGTTGCCGTGCACTACTGCTGACCGCTGCCCTATACTGCAGCAGTCCTTCAGCGGTATAGGGACTGACGCACAGTCTGCTAAACACTAATACACAACCTGCTTGGTCCACAAAAGTTCTTATAAGGACTGGTAACTTGGTATAGGGTGCTACGGTACATAGGCCTGAGTGCGTTACAGTCTGCTGTTCTGTAAGGACCGCTATCGGTCCACAATACATAGGGTTGACGTGCACTACTGCTGACCGCTGCCCTATACTGCAGCAGTCCTTCAGCGGTATAGGGACTGACGCACAGTCTGCTAAACACTAACACACAACCTGCTTGGTCCACAAAAGTTCTTATAAGGACTGGTAACTTGGTATAGGGTGCTACGGTACATAGGCCTGAGTGCGTTACAGTCTGCTGTTCTGTAAGGACCGCTATCGGTCCACAATACATAGGGTTGCCGTGCACTACTGCTGACCGCTGCCCTATACTGCAGCAGTCCTTCATTGGTATAGGGACTGACGTACAGTCTGCTAATCACTAACACACAACCTGCTTGGTCCACAAAAGTTCTTATAAGGACTGGTAACTTGGTATAGGGTGCTACGGTACATAGGCCTGAGTGCGTTACAGTCTGCTGTTCTGTAAGGACCGCTATCGGTCCACAATACATAGGGTTGCCGTGCACTACTGCTGACCGCTGCCCTATACTGCAGCAGTCCTTCATTGGTATAGGGACTGACGTACAGTCTGCTAATCACTAACACACAACCTGCTTGGTCCACAAAAGTTCTTATAAGGACTGGTAACTTGGTATAGGGTGCTACGGTACATAGGCCTGAGTGCGTTACAGTCTGCTGTTCTGTAAGGACCGCTATCGGTCCACAATACATAGGGTTGCCGTGCACTACTGCTGACCGCTGCCCTATACTGCAGCAGTCCTTCAGCGGTATAGGGACTGACGCACAGTCTGCTAAACACTAACACACAACCTGCTTGGTCCACAAAAGTTCTTATAAGGACTGGTAACTTGGTATAGGGTGCTACGGTACATAGGCCTGAGTGCAGTACAGTCTGCTGTTCTGTAAGGACCGCTATCGGTCCACAATACATAGGGTTGCCGTGCACTACTGCTGACCGCTGCCCTATACTGCAGCAGTCCTTCATTGGTATAGGGACTGACGTACAGTCTGCTAATCACTAACACACAACCTGCTTGGTCCACAAAAGTTCTTATAAGGACTGGTAACTTGGTATAGGGTGCTACGGTACATAGGCCTGAGTGCGTTACAGTCTGCTGTTCTGTAAGGACCGCTATCGGTCCACAATACATAGGGTTGCCGTGCACTACTGCTGACCGCTGCCCTATACTGCAGCAGTCCTTCATTGGTATAGGGACTGACGTACAGTCTGCTAATCACTAACACACAACCTGCTTGGTCCACAAAAGTTTTTATAAGGACTGGTAACTTGGTATAGGGTGCTACGGTACATAGGCCTGAGTGCAGTACAGTCTGCTGTTCTGTAAGGACCGCTATCGGTCCACAATACATAGGGTTGACGTGCACTACTGCTGACCGCTGCCCTATACTGCAGCAGTCCTTCATTGGTATAGGGACTGACGTACAGTCTGCTAATCACTAACACACAACCTGCTTGGTCCACAAAAGTTCTTATAAGGACTGGTAACTTGGTATAGGGTGCTACGGTACATAGGCCTGAGTGCGTTACAGTCTGCTGTTCTGTAAGGACCGCTATCGGTCCACAATACATAGGGTTGCCGTGCACTACTGCTGACCGCTGCCCTATACTGCAGCAGTCCTTCATTGGTATAGGGACTGACGTACAGTCTGCTAATCACTAACACACAACCTGCTTGGTCCACAAAAGTTCTTATAAGGACTGGTAACTTGGTATAGGGTGCTACGGTACATAGGCCTGAGTGCGTTACAGTCTGCTGTTCTGTAAGGACCGCTATCGGTCCACAATACATAGGGTTGCCGTGCACTACTGCTGACCGCTGCCCTATACTGCAGCAGTCCTTCAGCGGTATAGGGACTGACGCACAGTCTGCTAAACACTAACACACAACCTGCTTGGTCCACAAAAGTTCTTATAAGGACTGGTAACTTGGTATAGGGTGCTACGGTACATAGGCCTGAGTGCGTTACAGTCTGCTGTTCTGTAAGGACCGCTATCGGTCCACAATACATAGGGTTGCCGTGCACTACTGCTGACCGCTGCCCTATACTGCAGCAGTCCTTCATTGGTATAGGGACTGACGTACAGTCTGCTAATCACTAACACACAACCTGCTTGGTCCACAAAAGTTTTTATAAGGACTGGTAACTTGGTATAGGGTGCTACGGTACATAGGCCTGAGTGCAGTACAGTCTGCTGTTCTGTAAGGACCGCTATCGGTCCACAATACATAGGGTTGACGTGCACTACTGCTGACCGCTGCCCTATACTGCAGCAGTCCTTCATTGGTATAGGGACTGACGTACAGTCTGCTAATCACTAACACACAACCTGCTTGGTCCACAAAAGTTCTTATAAGGACTGGTAACTTGGTATAGGGTGCTACGGTACATAGGCCTGAGTGCGTTACAGTCTGCTGTTCTGTAAGGACCGCTATCGGTCCACAATACATAGGGTTGCCGTGCACTACTGCTGACCGCTGCCCTATACTGCAGCAGTCCTTCATTGGTATAGGGACTGACGTACAGTCTGCTAATCACTAACACACAACCTGCTTGGTCCACAAAAGTTTTTATAAGGACTGGTAACTTGGTATAGGGTGCTACGGTACATAGGCTTGAGTGCGGTACAGTCTGCTGTTCTGTAAGGACCGCTATCGGTCCACAATAGATAGGGTTGACGTGCACCACTGCTGACCGCTGCCCTATACTGCAGCAGTCCTTCAGCGGTATAGGGACTGACGTACAGTCTGCTAAACACTAATACACAACCTGCTTGGTCCACAAAAGTTCTTATAAGGACTGGTAACTTGGTATAGGGTGCTACGGTACATAGGCTTGAGTGCGGTACAGTCTGCTGTTCTGTAAGGACCGCTATAGGTCCACAATAGATAGGGTTGACGTGCACCACTGCTGACCGCTGCCCTATACTGCAGCAGTCCTTCAGCGGTATAGGGACTGACGTACAGTCTGCTAAACACTAATACACAACCTGCTTGGTCCACAAAAGTTCTTATAAGGACTGGTAACTTGGTATAGGGTGCTACGGTACATAGGCTTGAGTGCGGTACAGTCTGCTGTTCTGTAAGGACCGCTATAGGTCCACAATAGATAGGGTTGACGTGCACCACTGCTGACCGCTCACCTATACTGCAGCAGTCCTTCAGCGGTATAGGGACTAAGAGTTTTGTCACAGGGTCATTTAAAAAATGACATGCAGAGGAAGAGGCAGGCCCTTCCGCAGGGGTGGTAGGGGTAGGGCAGGAGCAACAGGCTTGAGCCAAAGTGGGAAGTTGCAGAAGGTGCGTTCAATTACTTTAAAGGATGCACCAGACTTGGTTGAGTGGCTCGCTCAGCCTTACTCTTCTGCACCCTCCTCATCCTCTCGATCTGCACCCTCTTCTTCACTCTCTGCTATGTGCACCCCCAAAGACACTACCACCAACAACACGACCACCACCACCACCACCACATACCTTCCGCTTGAGTCACTGGAATTATTTTCCGATCCATATCAAGAGGACATTTCTGATGCGCAGCCACTCTTGGTATTGGATCAGGAAGAGGAGGTAGCAACAAGCGCTACTCAGCAGTCTGACGCCAGTACCCAGATCAGCCCAAGGAGGAGGTTGGTCCCCGGTGTTGCTGCCTACTCTACTTATAGCGGTGGGGAAGGTGACGTTGATGATGACGTGTCTAGTGATGTCACGTGGGTGCCCACAAGAGAGGAAGAGGAGGGGAGTTCAGAGGGAGATATGGACCAGCAGATAGGGAGGAGAAGCAGCAATGACTTACATTGCACAGCAGGGACAAAGCAGACTGCAAATGTATCAGGAGCGAGTCATCGACCATGTACGGTCACATCTGGCGCTCCCAGGACACCGGCACATGGCTCCGCAGTGTGGGCTTTTTTTAACGTGTCCGCTGCTGACAATAGCGTTGCCATCTGCAATCTTTGCAGTCAACGCGTTAGTCGCGGTAAGCCCAATACTCACCTAGGGACGACCGCCTTAAGAAGGCACATGAGCAGCCATCACCGAGCCCAGTGGGAGCAACGGAACACACAAAGCCACACTGCAGGCTCTCACCGTCCAGCCTCGTCTTCTACTTCTCCTTCTCCTCTCTCCTCACAATTGTCCTCCACTCCACCTTCCATCACGCCAAGCTCACATTTTTCTGCAAAAAGGCAGGCTTCCGTGGGCCTAATGTTTGAGCGTAAAAAAATGATGACGCCGGATAACCCTCTTGCCCAACGGTTGGCGGCTGGCTTGTCAGAACTCATAGCCCGCCAACTACTGCCATATAAACTGGTGGACTCGGAGGCCTTTCGCAAATTTGTGGCCATTGGAACACCACAATGGAAGGTCCCAGGAAGGAAGTATTTCTCAGAGAAGGGCATCCCAGAGCTATATGGCCATGTTCAGCGGCAAGTGAATGTATCTCTGGCACACAGTGTCGGTGCCAAGATACATCTGACCACAGACACGTGGTCTAGCAAACACGGGCAGGGAAGGTATATCAGTTTTACTGCCCACTGGGTGAACCTTCTGACGGCCGTCAAGCATGTAACCCGTGGCACCCGTGTAGATTTGGTTTTACCGCCACGGATTGCATGCAGGCCTGACTCTTCTTCTCCTCCTCCTACTCCATCCTCCTCCCTCTCCTCCTCAGCTGCCTCCTCCTTTTCCGCTGCTAGCGTCTCTTCCACTGCACCGCCCAAGCTCCCCAGAACCTATTCCACATGCCAGGTGAGACGTTGCCATGCCGTGCTGCGTCTGTTGTGCCTGGAAGCAAAGAGCCACACTGGCCCGGCACTCCTTTCAGCTTTGCGTTCACAGGCAGATGAGTGGCTAACACCGCTCAATTTGACAGTTGGTAAAGTGGTGTGTGACAACGGTGCCAATCTGCTTAGCGCATTGAAACAGGGCAAAATCACGCACGTGCCGTGCATGGCACACGTCTTAAACTTGGTCGTGCAGCGATTCCTTGTCAAATACCCTGGGGTCCAGGACATCTTGCGGCAGGCAAGGAAAATCTCGGCCCATTTCAGAAGATCTTACACGGCCATGGCTCGCCTTGCTGACATTCAGCGGCGACACCATCTGCCGGTCAGACGTCTTATTTGCGATTGCCCGACGCGATGGAACTCAACCTTCTATATGCTTGATAGGCTGCTCCAGCAGAAACGTGCAGTTAACGTCTACCTGTATGAACTCTGCGAAAGAAACGGTTCTGGGGAGCTGGGTTTTTTTTCACCGCGCCAGTGGCTGCTCATGCGCGACACATGCAGACTTCTGCGGCCATTTGAGGAGATCACCAAACTGGTCAGTCGCAGCCATGGCGCCATCAGTGACATGGTACCTTATGCCTTCTTTCTGGAGCGTGCATTGCGTCGTGTCATTGATCAGGCTGTGGAGGAGCAGGAGCGGGAAGATGAGGAAGTCGCAATGCTGGATGAATTCCCAGGGGGGGCTACTCTATCTGAGACAAGTCAACAACAGGAGTCTGATGAGGAGTCAGAGGAGGATGGTGCCGGGGCGGATGAGCAGGAGCAAGAAGAGCATGCTTTAAACCTTTCTGGGATCCCTGTTGTGCGAGGATGGGGAGAGGAGAATGAAGAGGACGACATTATCCTGGATGATGAGCAGGAGCCAGGCCACCACACCGCTTCCACTTTAGTGCAAATGGGGGCCTTCATGCTCCAGTGTTTTAATAGGGACCCCCGTATAAAAAGCATGAGGGTCAAGGACCAGTACTGGGTGGCAACGTACTTAGACCCCCGGTACAAACACAAAATGGCGGAAATGTTACCGCCGTCGCAGAGGGCTGTCAGAATGCAGCACTTCCAGGCCTTGCTTCGAGAAATGCTGCATTCTGCTTTTGCGTGCGCTGGCAGAGGAGCAATTCCCACTCCCAGAGAAGGATTTGCGGGTACCAATCCAACAGCGCCTGCAAGAAGAGGCCGGTTTGAAGATGTGTTGGTGACTTCGGATATGAGGTCATTCTTTCAGCCGACCCATCGACAGGTGTCATCCGGATCCAGCATCAGGGAACGCCTAGACCGTCAGGTGTCCGACTACATTGGGTTAACGGCCGATGTGGACGCTCTGAGGAGTGATGAACCCCTAGACTACTGGGTGGGCAGGCTTGACCTCTGGCCAGAGCTTGCCCAATTTGCAATCGAACTGTTGGCTTGCCCCTCATCCAGTGTCCTGTCCGAAAGGACGTTCAGCGCAGCAGGGGGGATTGTGACCGATAAGCGTACTCGCCTAGCTCACCACAGTGTTAACTACCTCACATTTCTAAAAATGAATGAGGCATGGATCTCGGAGGAATTCAACACATGTGATCAGTAGACCATGTATATGTCTATAAACAATTTTTGGAATCAAGCACACAGACCTTCTTAATTCATTTGGCTCACTTCCCTGACCCAAAAAAGCACACCGTACTATATGCCCCTACCCTCCTCTTTGAAGAGGTTGAGCGGTGTCATATTTCTACTGGGGCTGCTTATTATGAGGGGTTCCCACCATCCCTGTGCTGTGCTGACTTCCTCCTGGGTGTTCTTATTATGAGGGGCTCCCACCATCCCTGTGCTGTGCTGACTTCCTCCTGGGGGTTCTTATTATGAGGGGATCACACCATCCCTGTGCTGTGCTGACTTCCTCCTGGGGCTGCTTACGGTGCTGCTGTCAGCGCTGTATGTCACGGAGCTGCTGTCAGCGCTGTATGTCACGGAGCTGCTGTCAGCGCTGTATGTCACGGAGCTGCTGTCAGCGCTGTATGTCACGGAGCTGCTGTCAGCGCTGTATGTCACGGAGCTGCTGTCAGCGCTGTATGTCACGGAGCTGCTGTCAGCGCTGTATGTCACGGAGCTGCTGTCAGCGCTGTATGTCACGGTGCTGCTGTCAGCGCTGTATGTCACGGAGCTGCTGTCAGCGCTGTATGTCACGGAGCTGCTGTCAGTGCTGTATGTCACGGAGCTGCTGTCAGCGCTGTATGTCACGGAGCTGCTGTCAGCGCTGTATGTCACGGAGCTGCTGTCAGCGCTGTATGTCACGGTGCTGCTGTCAGCGCTGTATGTCACGGAGCTGCTGTCAGCGCTGTATGTCACGGAGCTGCTGTCAGTGCTGTATGTCACGGAGCTGCTGTCAGCGCTGTATGTCACGGAGCTGCTGTCAGCGCTGTATGTCACGGAGCTGCTGTCAGCGCTGTATGTCACGGTGCTGCTGTCAGCGCTGTATGTCACGGAGCTGCTGTCAGCGCTGTATGTCACGGAGCTGCTGTCAGCGCTGTATGTCACGGAGCTGCTGTCAGCGCTGTATGTCACGGAGCTGCTGTCAGCGCTGTATGTCACGGTGCTGATGTCAGTGCTCTGTATTACGGTGCTGCTGTCAGTGCTCTGTATCTCCTGCACCCTCTTGTTTGCCTACCCTGGTCCCTGACCTTCCCTCTCCTCCATTGCCTTCATTAGCTCCATAGTCCTGAATTGTCAGAACAATTTCCCAAATAAAAAAAAAATGCTTGTAGTTATCGATCCCAAATTCACCTCATACATGTATTATGCTATTGTCCAGGTGGTGGGACTACGTGCTACCCCCTAATAATTACCCCGTGGCCGCAAATTCGACCTAAAGGTTTGCGAAATTCGCCTCCCATTGAAGTCAATGGAGCCCGCGGCGAACGGTCGTTTTCGCGAACGTTTGTGCCCGTTCGCGTTTCGCGTTCGCGAAACGTCCCGTCGGAAGTTCGTCCATCACTAGTCGCCATAATGTTTTTTAAATAACTAAAATAATTTGACTGCCACATACATTTAGCTCCCCCTAAAAAAACTTCTAAAACCTCTCCACCTTGCACATTATGCTGGTTATTTATGAAAGGCAAATCCACTTTGCACTGAAAGTGCACTTGGAAGTACAGTCGCTCTAAATCGAAGGAGTAGATCTGAAAGGAGTGGAAGCTCTGCTGAATTCAACATCCAATCATGTGCAAGCTAAAATGCTGTTTTTTATTTTCCTTGCATGTCCCCCTCAGATCTACAGTGATTTTACTTCCCAGTGTACTTTCAAAGTGGATTTTCCTTTAGTAAAACCCCCCTATGTCCCCTTTCCTCAAAGAGATGCATTTTAGCTGAACGTTTTCTCAAGGTGAGGCTGATGAAATGGGGCCTTAAGCCTTGTACACAAAATCGGATTTTCCGATGAGAATTGCGTGATAACAGGCTTTTGGTGGAAAATCCGACCGTTTTTACGCTCCATCAGACAATTGTTGTTGGATTGTCCGTGGACAAATGTTGGAAGGCAGACTTTAAAATTTTCTGCAGACAAATGTCTGTTGTCAGATTGTGTGTACACAAGTCCGTTAGAAAAAAGTCCAAAGTACAAACATGCATGCTCAAAAGTAAGAACGAGCCAGAAGCTGTTGGTCTTGTAAACTAGCGCTCGTAATGGAGAAATAACATTTGTGACGCGGCAAATTATGAAATGCAGCACACATTCTCTTCTTCTTTACTGGGATAATAATGAAGAAGCTTTGCTGGTGATACTGATGGAGTTCTACCAAACCTATTTTTAAAGGCTTTTATTTTCTAGTGACATCAAGAATAATATTATTATGCTTGTTTTTTTTTTTGTTTTTTTGAGCAAGTTACCACACCATTATCTGTAGTTTTTAAGATCAAAGATACAACTAATTTGGTGTCCCTTGTTAATTTTACATTGTATTTTTTTAAATGTAACTGCCTACTCCCAAACTGTCATTTAAAGTAAAACACATAGCCAAGTATTATTCTGCCATTTTTTTTTATTGTGCGTTAAAAAAAGACAACAAATAAAATTAGACATGCTATCTGCCAATAGAACGCAACCAAAAAGTGCATTCTATGAATCCAAAAATATAGAAAATATACCAAATCAAATCATTATTCAACAAAAAATTAAATAAAAGCCTCATGCATGTGTCCTGCTCCTTAATATAAGGGGTCAACAATGCCAAGATTTGGTGAAATCAGGGTCCTTCACCCAGAGATAATTCTGAATATCATCCGGATTATTCTCCTGGAGCTCCCGCAGCATTGTTGACCCCCTATATTAAGAAATAGGACACAGGCATGAGGCTTTTATTTTATTTTTTATGACATAATTGGTCACGATTAATAAAGAAACCAATTTTTGGTTCAAGAAATCCTCCTCCTCCTGTTCCTGGACTTGACTTGGGTTAAAGCAATAACTCCAAGACCAATAATAAATAACACGTTATCTCCTCTGATTCCCACAATATGTCTGGTTGACAAATGACCATTCAGAAACAAACTGAAAAGCACGAACTGAAAAGTGCAAAATGAAAAGCGCGAAATGAAAAGTGCAAGACAACACTCACCAAATTTCTACTAACATGAAATTAGCAGAAGGAGCCTAAAGGGTGGCGCCTGACAATTGAACTTACTCTTGATTGTCTTGTAGTACGTCTAGTACATCACTATGTTTGTGTTTGTTGGCCGACAATTGTGTACTGTTTGTATGCAGGACAAAATCCAGGCACATGCCCTTTGGGCAAACTTCTGAAGTTGTATCTGCAGAAAATCCCATCCTGTGTACGAGGCTTTAGATATGACAATATAGCCATTATGTCCCCACCAGTAGAAGAGGCCAACCAGCAACTGCAGCATCTGTTATCAACTAGGACACCATGAAACCAAAAATAAAATCCCAGCCACTTGCTTTTCAAAGTAAATTGAATAAAAAATGCAGCCATTAAAGGTTTTCAATAATAAATATAGCGACACTCATGCGTAGCAGTAGTCATCTCATTTCAAGTTATTTACTAACTTTTTAAATTTTATAGAAACTTTGGGCCATGTAAGGCCTGGGGGAAAAAGATAAATATATGAAATACTGCAGGTGTCTCTAGCAGAGGGGGTATTTACAGCTCCGAAATTTGTGTTCCCACTTACTCCAGCGATGAAAATCTGGTCCTTGAGGTACTGTAGAAGGTCTTATGACTTTCTGAAACGTAAAATAGATAGAGGAAAATAAAAGCAAATCATTTTTCTAATAATTTTTCTTGTATCAGTCTAATGCTGAAAAACAAAGTGACAGGCAAAATGTACAGATAAAACTAAAAGAACAATAGGGGCTTACAGGCGCTAAAAAAGATGAAAAAATGATGAATGCAGATATGGATTGTCTCATACATCCTGCAGAGCTGGCCACAGTATCAACTGGGTATTCTTTGATCAGAGAGGCATTTGACATGCCTTATATAGATCTACTATGAATGCAACCATTGATTTTACACAGTAAAGTGTATTTATGGTAATCTGCTAGGTCAGTATACTTTTATCTTTTACATGTTACAGTTCTGCCTCAAAAAGCTAGACACAGTTGTGTATCATCTGCATATAAATTGTTGGTTAGCTCATGGCAGCAGACTATTTTTACAACAGTACTGCAAGTTTTGGATAGCGTAAAGACGGGTTAGACCCTCTGCCAAATCTTTTTGCTGTGTGGGTCACCATCAGGGAGATCTGACCCTCAATCTGGTCACTAAGACAGAAAGTGAAGGAAAATACACAATTGTACAGCTGACAACAGAATGAGAGGTGAAGGGAAATCATCTATTGAGGAAAAATGTTCTGATGACAACTGTCTATGAATTCTTGTCACATTGGGGAAATATCCTCTTGATTCTTTTGCATCTCCAGGATAGTAAGTGAATGGAAATCTACCAGGAGGGGAGACACAAGAAACAAAAAATACCTTGACAGGTGTTTTAACACTTTCTTATTCTATATTTAAAAAAAAAATGTTTTGGCTATACATACACTTGAACTTTGTAAGACACCATAGATACTAGGGTTTGAGGTTCCCAAGGAATACACACTCTGACCTGCCAGTAAAAGTTGTTGGAACCAGCTCTAGAGCTGTTTAAATCATAGCCCTTAATCAAATTCTGGAGGAAAATAGGGACAAAATAGTCATTCTTGATTTCTGTCACCAGTATATCGCTCATTACATGAATTAGAGAGATGATAATGTATCTTTCCTAAATCCTGATTGATAGGTATGAAATGTACAATTCTCTGCAATTCCTTCTTCAGTCTCACTATCTAAGACTGTCCATTGAGACACTCAATAATCCCTTCCCTGGCTGCTTGTATTTTTATGTAATTGTAATAATAGTCTGAATGATTAAATGCTCATAGCAAGGTAATAAAAAAATACTTAACATTGTTTTTTGAAAATAGTTATTGCGGACAGGTAGAGTTGCAAATGATTTAGGTATAGAAGAGTTGGTCTCTCCTTAACAGTTGTTAGTTTTTTGTGATACAATATATATTTTATTTTTTGAATCAATTTGTTCCATTGTTTCTCCAGTTTTTGCTCCTTCTTTCAAATGGCCCTTAACAGTCCAATTGTTCTATAGAAATGTTTGTGTAGCTACACTGGTTTTGAAAAGCCATGGAGATTGTTACATATCATATAACTATTATGATTATTTTAGGTATCAAGGCACATTAGGCTATGCAGCACACCCTTATGCCGCATACACACAACCGGACTTTTCGACGGACTAGATCCGACAGAATTTCCAAATGAACGGACTTGGCTACACACAATCACACCAAAGTCTGACGGTTCTGTTGGAAGTATTCAGAACATGTTCTATTTCTAGGTCCATCAGAATTTTAGAAAAAAAAAGTCAGATGAAACATACACACGATCGGAATATACGATGAAAAGCTTCCGCCAGACTTTTCGCTCGTGTGTAAGCGGCATTAGTAAAACTGTACATATGATAGCAGCTACTTTGTGTATTAAGCTTGCGGGGTGTACCCCCTTCTTCAAGGTGCAAGCAGTACTAATGCACAGAGTTTTAGCAGAATTTTAAGTAAGACAATCTCTGAGGGAAAAAAAACACAAACATACATAGCAACGGTGATAACTTGGATAAGAGGTACACCCGGAAAGCATGTCTTGAAAATTTGGATGTTAGTTCAAATACAAAAATATCATGGATAGTACTTAATTGTTTTTGACTGCAATGTTCTAAAATATACTTTTCTTGTTAGAACACTCTCCAGCAGACAAAGTTCCTTTCTTGTGCTCCACTCCAAATTCCAGCTTCACTTCCAGGTAGTCCCTTTGTCAATATAGTGTAAGCTTGTAGACTCCTAAACTTAGGCTTAGTTTCTTCTCCAGGTGCAGACCTGGTAGGCTATAGAAGAGTTGAACATACAGTATGTCCTCCCAAGACAAGGTGTGGGAGGCAAGTGAACTTTCAGAATGTTGCCTCAAATATTTATACTCTCTTCCAGCATGAACCACTGACGATAATCCCCCTAGTGGTTGAACATGGATGTATAAATATTTATAACTCCTGAACTTCCTGAAAATTTCACAGAAAGCAGAAATATCAGTGAGACATAGGCTGACTACAGACAATACTAAATTTGGTAAATGGACACTCCAGCTTAGGGCAGGATCCCTACACTTCCAAAATGAATGCTCTGATGAACCTTGAGTTGAAGTATGCTCATATTTGGAAAGGGAAACCCTGCTGTGATCTTGTGAATACAGACCTTCCTGTACTGGGAGCCTGGTCAGGCAGAAGACTGAGATCTCCTAGTAAGCCAAAGGACTAATGTGAAAGTGGACTCAGATTTACTCCTGAGAACTCAGGAGCAGGGATGAGTTTTATGTTCGAGTCAAACACTGGCTGTTCGCCGAACAGTGAACAATTTGGGGTGTTCATGGCAAATTCAAAAGACCACAGTTTAAAAGTCTATGGGAGAAATCAAAAGTGCCAATTTTAAAGGCTTATATGCATGGTATTGTCATAAAAAATGTTTGGGGACCCGGGTCCTGCCCGAGGGGACATGTATCAATGCAAAAAAAAGTTTTAAAAACAGCCGTTTTTTCGGGAGCAGTGATTTTAATAATGCTTAAAGTGAAGCAATAAAAGTGTAATATTCCTTTAAACTAAAAAAAACTGACAAAAAAGTTAAAAAAGACAAAAGATGTTTTTTGACAAGTCCTTTATTAAATTCTTCTTCTTTGCGCTTCTTCTTTCATCTTACATGTGGCCTCGCCCTCCGTTATTTAAGAAGAAGCGGAGCGTCACACTGCTGAAGACTCCCACAGAGGCGGATAATGCGGACGGTGCGGAGAAGAAGCCAGAGCAAGATGCGGGACGAGAAGAGCAGAGGTAGAAGAAGATGAAGAAGAAGATGGAGAAGAAGAACAACACCAACGGAAGAGCAGAAGAAAGAATATGAAAAAAGAAGCGCAAAGAAGAAGAATTTAATAAAGGACTTGTCAAAAACTGTCTTGTCTTTTTTAACCTTTTTGTCACTTTTTTTTGAAGTGGAACATGGAAAATGTCCGATCGGACCGTGTTGTCGGATAATCTGACAGCGTGTGGGTTCCATCAGACTGTTTCCATCGGAATATCTGATGGACCAAGTTTTAGAGCTGGGCTATAAAATTTTCCGACAACATTTGTCTGATTGTAGAGAATTCCGATTGGACAAAGTGCTACGCATGCTCAGATCAAATTCCTAGACCAAAGCTATTGGCTACTAGCCTGGACGTAGTCCCATTGTAACTGAATTACGTCATCACGTTCTGAACGATCGGATTTTCCGACAACTTTGTCCGACCGTGTGTATGCAACACCAGTTTCGGACAAAATCCGTCAGACAAAATCAGACGGATTTTGTTGTTGGAATGACCGACCGTGTGTACCAGGGCTTTGAGGATAAGGCCATGGAGGAGTATGTTGCAGACGCACTTTCTCAAGGTTTCAGTCTCCTGCTGGTGCTGGTTTCTTCTTTGTGAAGAAGAAGAGTGGTGAACTGAGACCTTGTATTGATTATAGGGGTCTCAATCATTTCACTATTAAGAATGCCCATCCAATTCCGTTGATTATGCGGTTATTTGACTGCCTCAAGGGAGCAATGGTTTTCATGAAACGTAATTTGAGAGGGGCATGCAATCTCGGATTAAGGAGGGTGATGAGTGGAAAACTGTGTTTAATACCTGTGTTTAATGGCCTGCATTATGAGTACCTCGTAATGCCATTTGGCCTTCGTAACACTCCAGCAGTTTTTCAAGAGTTTATTAACAATGTCCTCTGAGATTTGTTGCAGTTATGTGTGGTGGTTTATCTCGATGATATCCTCATATTTTCCAAGTCCTTGGAAAGCCACCACAAAGACATCTGTCGTTTATTATTAAACAAGTGTGATTTTACTGTACTTCTGTCTCGGTCTGATTCATGGTTTCTGACAATCTGTATGCATACTTACACTGTCACTCTGTTGTCAGTGGAATGTTAATAGTGGACATCACAGCAGGGTTCCATGTGTAGGTTGCTAGATAATGAGTAGGAATTTTTGTACAGGATAAATAAATTATCAGCCAAGCCTGTGTGTTTTTTTAATTTTTTTATTCACAGGCAGCATCACCAAGACCTCCCACTTCTTTACAGAATATTCTAGTATTCTCTGGAAAGGAAGGAGGAGAGGAAGGGTGGCGCTGCCTGAGGTATTCTGAGGAGCACTGACCTATCCCCAACTTGGATTAGGAGGGGGTAGGCCTCCTTAAATACCCAGGGTCAGCCCAGCTGGGAGGAAGTTGTTCGGGAGTAAGCTGGAGAGTCATGGCCTTGAGGGAGCTCCCCAGTCTGGGGGAGTGACCTTTGCCTGGGCTCAGGTGCAGACAGGTACTTCCAAGAACACGTGGAGCAGCTATGGTATGGTGAGTGACACACAGGGAAGGACTGGAAGGCATGCTTGAGAGGACTGGGAAATTGCAGTCTAGGATGGGTGCAGAAGAGAGATGGAGTGAGCGCTAGAAACCAACACAATGTTCACCACCAACCTAATTGCTAACAATAAGAGACTAATACAATGGTGAATACTATAGCAGTAAATTATAAAAACATTGACTTAAATAAAGTCCATATAGTGTGTAGAAAAATAGCAGCCTTAGAAGGCAGCCCCATTGAAGAGTAAGAAGCAATCTTTTGGCTAAACTGGGAATAGAACAAAGGTGCCACTCTAAGTGCAGTAAATCAAACAATGTTTTAATAAAAGCTGTAAATGCGGTACTCACAAAGGTACACTAGTGACAGGCATGTAGGCAAAAACTGCCGGATATCCATGAAGTGGATCAGATTCGTGGGCTGGCTGAAGGAGGTGTATGTGAAGCAGGCTGGGTCGTTGGTTGCTGACACTTCCTCTTGTTGGAGTGCACGCCGACAACCACGAGGATGACGTCACTTCCGGAAACTCTAGCCAGTAGGTGATGCATTTGCGGAGCTACGCACATTCTTCAGGCCTGGGTAGAGTTTCTGGAAGTGACCTCATCCTCATCGGCGTGCGCTCCAACGACAGGAAGTGTCAGCAACCATTGACACAGCCTGCTTCACAGACACCGCCGTCAGCCAGCCCACGGATCTGATCCACTTCATGGATATCCGGCAGTATATGCCTACATGCCTGTCACTAGTGTACCTTTGTGAGTACCGTGTTTACAGCTTTTATTAAAACATTATTTGATTTACTGCACTTAGAGTGGTGCCTTTGTTCTATCCCTAGGATGGGTGCAGAGCCAGTGGAGTGGGCTGTGGTGGCACGGGCAGTGGTGAGAGGCAGCTGCAGCCTGGAGGGCTGGCAGGACCTGAAGTGGTGGTGCTGGGATCCGTAGCCATGAGGACAGCTAGCACCAGGACTACCTACATATTTTTGCTACACCAGAGGGGCCCACAGTCCCTGCCTGCAAAGGGCATTTGCATACCTGACTGAGCCAGTGTCAGGCCTAAAAAATAGTGCTAGCTGGTCCTGGAAGAACAAGCAAGTGATGTGCTGGAGGTGCTGAGGAGAGATAGTCTGCAACAAGTGCTGTGCTGGAGCTGAAGTGTAGAGGAGTATATACAGGAAGCGTATATAACTGTGTCCCGTATACACAAGTGGGCATCCCATACTTCCTTACCCCATCCAAGTTTAATACCCCTCAATAAAAAAACAAAAACAAAGTGCAAGAACTGGTTTTCTGCCTGAGGGTGAATGAGAACTGTATGCCTGACTGGGCAGAGTGACAGACGAACCACAATACTCAGCAGCCCTTTTTACCGCTACACGTGATTATAAGAAGCACCATAAAAGGTCAGCAGATTCAGCAGCACTGAACTCATTGTCACGCTTGTGCCTTCTCTCTCTCCATATAAATGAAAAGATTAAGAATTCTGTCAAATCAATAGTGCTGCACATGCACTATGGGATTTGATCACTACTATTGAGCATAATTAAGCTTCTGGTAATTACTGTGGACTATAAGTAATCTTCTGTATTAAATATAGTGTATAGTGTCATCTAGTGTACATTTTGATGACGTGGTGAAAGGCTCGTAGGTAAAATGCGATATCACAATACAGCTTTAATGAAATCCAGGGTTTGCCTACTAATCGCCAGAGTTTTCCCTTATAGTAGTAGGATAGTATTGGGTGATATCACATTGGCGTTATGAGATTTTATGATTATTAAAAGGGATAGATGTTTGCAATGATTTATGTATGTAAAAGAAGAGTTGATAGGACTGTATCTACACCAGGTAGTCCTTGAGATCTTACAACTAGTGCAAGAGTGACAAATCATTCATATTTCCAAATGAAGGGGAAGGAAAAAACAATCATTCAATGTCATCAGGGACAGAAGCTTTGATAGTAGTAACAGCTTGGTTTGGCGCAAAAGGTATAGCTTTTTATCCAGGGAAATAAGAGATCAACCTCAATACTCAGAGAAATTCTAATTTAAAATATAATGAATGTAATCACTTAGAAGGATGAGACCATAAGTTTCAAAATCCACATGATTAGCAGAAGAGAAAAACTGAAAATCTATTATCAAATACCATCATTTTCTTTTCTTGATGGACTCCATGGCAGCCTACGTGTGGGCTAACTCCACCTCCTCTCCAATGCTATAAGACCCCACTCCCATAAATTTTAGCTTACTGCTAGAGACTGCGTTCCGTAAGTAGCCAACTCTTGCCCAATGGGTGGGACCTCCGTCTGCCATGGATTCCATCACGAAAGGAAAATTACGGTAGGTATTTGATAATAAATTTTCTGTTTTCCTGACAGACTCCATGGCAGCCTACGTGTGGTAAATAACTAGCCAGTCCACACGGGTGGGTATGCTGATCAAAGAAAAAAATGTAATTGAACCCGTCAACTGACAGGATTCTTAAACCAAAGTTCACAAAAGATAGAGACGCTTGCCATATACAGAAATGTGACATAAAGGTATTAATAGAGGCCCATGAGGCCGCTTTGCAGATGACGTCTGGAGCCACATGCTGGGCTGCTGCCCACAAAGCTGCCATACCCCTGGTGGAATGTGTTGTCACCACCTCTGGAGGAGCCAAGCCCTTAGCCCTATAAGCCTGCTGAATGGACCCAGGCCACAATCGTTCTGATCCAAGCTCGCTTACCTTTGTTACTGCCAGAGTGCAAGACAAACAGGTATTTGTGTGTCTAAAGAAGGAAGTAGCTTGCAGGTATTCCTTCAGTAATTCACCTACATCCAGAGGATGTGCTTCAGTGGACCCTTGGGTCCTAAATCTAGGTAGGACAATTTCCCAGTTTTCATGGAACACTGAGGTGACTTTCAGGTTTGAGCCAAGCATAGGGATGAGGACCACTTAGTCCAGGAAGAAAGTCAGAAATGGTTCTTCATGACCCAAGGACCCCGATCTCAGAAACCCTTTTGGCCGAAGTGATGGCAACTAGAAAGGCAACTTTTGCAGAAAGGCCCTTGACAGAAAGCAGAGCAGATCCTAATGTAGTGGAGTCAGTTCTTCTTTGTGGCCTAAATCTTGCTGCCCCATGGAAGAACTGCCTGATTAGAGGATGAATGGCCTATGACATTCCAGAGAAGGCCGATAAGGACGAGACTTGGACCCTTAGGGAGCTGATGGATAGAGACAGATCTAGACCATATTGGAAGAAACTTAGGATATCCTGAACTCCTGGATCTCTGAACGATCTGTCCGTAGAGGATGAGAATCCTACGAACTTAGCCCATATTCTCCCATAAATCTTATTGGTGCTCGCCTTCCTTGAGCTCATGAGGGTGGAAATCACTCTTGAAGAGCACCCGAGAGATACCAGCCTCCCCCTCTCAAGAACCAGACCATCAGTCTCAATATCACCAGACAAGGGTGCAGGACTGCCCCCTGAGAGAGGAAGTCTTGCCTGAGAGGGAGAGGCAGTGGGTCCCGGAAGCTGAGCTGGATCAGGGGGGGAAACCATGGCCTGTTCGCAAAGTAAAGTGCTATCACCACCAGTTTTACCACTTCTGTTTGGAGTCTCTGAAGAAATTTGAAGATGATTGGGAGTGGGGGAAAGGCGTATGCCCTGTTGAAGTTCCACTGAGCCGACAGAGCATCCACTCTGAAGGTCCGGCTGCAATGGTCCTGAGGGTAAAACTTCTTGATCTTGAAGTTGAAGGGAGATGCAAATAAGTCCACTTCAGGATTGATTCCCAAAGACAGAAACCATTTGAACATCTGCACATGAAGAGACCACTCGTTGTTGTCCAACTGTGTGCGAGAAAGGAAGTCAGCTTGGACATTCTGAACTTTGGGGAGGAAAACCGCTGAAATGTTGGCCAGGTTTTTCTGTGCCCAGGATATGATGGGCTTGACTTCTTGGAGTAGGGTGGCACTCCAGGTACCTCCTTGCCTCTTCACATAGGAGACTGCTGTGGTATTGTCCATCTTCAGTAAAACCGACTCCCCTTTGAGGAGATGAGTGAAAGATTGGAGGGCACACCAAGCAGCCCGTAGTTCCAGGATGTTTGAGCTCGGGTTGCAAAGACAGGCATCCCACTTGCCTTGAACAAGCTCTGATCCACAAAAGGCTCCCCATCTAGCACCGCTGGCATAGGTCGTGACCATGACCCATGAGACAGGGGCAATGGAGTGACAGGTGAGCAGATTTCTGTGCTGGAGCCACCAGAAGAGACTGTTCCTCATCACTGAGGATATGTGAATGGACTGATTGATGTCCCCTGAATTCTATTGTTGAAGGAACCCTGTTTGAAAAAGGCCCACAGAATCCATTTGACCATGGGGGTCATAGAGACCATTGTGACAATGATTCTTAGGCACTGTAAGCCCTTTGGACATGAGGAGCTCAGAGCCTGTGAGATTCTCCCTCGGATGATTGGGATCTTGTGCAATGGGAGAGAGATGGTGTTTTCCACCGTGTCGACCTTGGCCCCTAAGTATACCAGGCGTTGGGCTGGTTCCAGGTGGTTTTTTCCAAGCTTAGGAGCCACCTGAATTTGGACAGAGTGGAGATAACTTGCTCCCTGTGTATCAACAGCCGCTCCTTGTCCTGGGACAGTAACAGGAGGTTGTCGAGATAGTGGTACAAAAATATCCCCTTTGTTCTGACCACAGCCAGAAGAACTTTTGAAATGACTCGGGGTTAGTGATGGACAAACTTCCGACGGGACGTTTCGTGAACGCGAACTGCGAACATGGCCAAAAGTTTGTGAACCGCAAGGTTTGTGGCGGGCCCCATTGACTTTAATGGCAGGCGAACCTTAAAAACCTCCAGGTCATATTTTCAGCCACAAAATACTTACTAGCTGTGCACACATAGTCCCACAACATGGACACTGACATAACAAAAGTATTAAGTGAATCTGGGATCGACAACGACAAGCATTCTTTTTTTATCTGTATCAAATTTTTGACAATTCAGAAGCGCATGAGGGCCATGGAGGAGAGGCAAGGTCAGGGCAGGCTATGAAGGGGGTGCAGGAGATGATCAGTGCCACAGTCAGGGAAGCTCAGTCCTGTGCCAGTGTCCCAGTGTGCCAACCTGTGCTTGAGCCCCTCCCTCTGCCCGGCCCTTACCCCCACCTATGCAGGGCTCCACTGCGGTGGTCCGGAGGTGCCAGTCCAGTGCTGATCCTCAGCCATGGTGCTGGCACTGCCTTCTGATTGGCTTCTCCGCTGCCATCTCCCTCACTGTCTGAAACCAGAACCGCGATAGAGACTGAGCACTGACACCAGCACCGCAATAGAGACTGAGCACTGACACCAGCACCGAGATAGAGAGCACTGACACCAGCACTGAGATAGAGAGCACTGACACCAGCACCGTGATAGAAAGCACTGACACCAGCACCGTGATAGAGAGCACTGAGACCACACTAACACTGAAATAGAGAGCACTGACACCACACCAGCACCGAGATAGAGAGAGAGCACTGACACCAGCACCAAGATAGAGAGAGAGCCCTGACACCAGCACCGTGATAGAGAGCACTGACACCATCACCGTGTTAGAGATCCCTGACACCAGCACCGAGATTAGAAAGCACTGACACCAGCACCGTGATAGAGAGCACTGAAACCAGCACCGTGATAGAGAGCACTGACACCAAACCAGCACCGAGATAGAGAGCACTGACACCAGCACCGTGATAAAGAGCACTGACACCAGCAGCGTGATGGAGAGCACCAACACCAGCACCGAGATAGAGAGCACTGACACCAGCACCGTGATGGAAAGCACTGACACCACACCAGCACCAAGATAGAGAGCACTGACACCAGCACCGTGATAGAGAGCACTGACACCAGCACCGTGATAGAGAGCACTGACACCAGCACCGAGATAGCGAGAACTGACACCTCACCAGCACCAAGATAGAGAGGTAGCATTGACACCAGTACCGAGATAGAGAGAGAGCACTGACACCAGCACCGTGATAGAGAGCACTGACACCACACCAGCACCATGATGGAGAGCAGTGACACCACATCAGCACTGAGATAGAGAGCACTGATACCAGCAACTCGCTGCGGGACCCAAAAATATGACACTGCTCAACCTCTTCAAACAGGAGGGTACGGGCATATAGTATGGTGTGCTTTTTTTGTACAAGGAAGTGAGCCAAAGGTAGAAAAAAGGTCCGTGTGCTAGATAAAATAAATCATTTATAGAGTTATGCATATGCATGGTCTACTGGTCACATGTGTTGAATTCCTCCGAGATCCATGCCTCATTCATTTTTATAAATGTGAGGTAGTCAACACTGTGGTGAGCTAGGCGAGTGTGCTTATCAGACACAATCCCCCCTGCTGCGCTCAATGTCCTTTCGGACAGGACACTGGATGAGGGGCAAGCCAATGGTTCCATTGCAAATTGGGCAAGCTCTGGCCAGAGGTCAAGCCTGCCCACCCAGTAGTCCAGGGGTTCATCACTTCTCAGAGCGTCCACATCAGCCGTTAACCCGATGTAGTCGGACACCTGTCGGTCTAGGCATTCCCTAATGCTGGATCCGGATGTCACATGTCGATGGGTCGGCTGAAAGAATGACCTGATATCAGAAGTCACCAACACATCTTCAAACCGCCCTCTTCTTGCAGGCGCTGTTGCATTGGTAACCGCAACTCTTTCTCTGGGAGTGGGAATTCCTCCTCTGTCAGCGCACGCAAAAGTAGAATGCAGCATTTCTCGAAGCAAGGCCTGGAAGTACTCCATTCTGACAGCACTCTGTGATGGTGGTAACATTTCTGCCATGTTGTGTTTGTACCGGGGGTCTAAGTTTGTTGCCACCCAGTACTGGTCCTTGACCTTTATGCTTTTTTTACGGGGGTCCCTGTTCAAACACTGGAGCATGAAGGCCCCCATTTGCACTAAACTGGAAGCAGTGTGGTGGCCTGGCTCCTGCTCATCATCCAGGATAATGTCGTCCTCCTCGTTCTCCTCTCCCCATCCACGGACAAAAACAGGGATCCCAGAAAGGTTTAAAGCATGCTTTTCTTGCTCCTCCTCATCCGCTCCAGCACCATCCTCTTCTGACTCCTCTTCAGACTCCTGTTGTTGACTTGTCTCAGATAAAGTAGCCCCCCCTGGGAATTCATCCAGCATTGCGTCTTCCTCATCTTCCTGCTCCTGCTCCTCCATGGCTTGATCAATGACACAACGCAATGCACGCTTCATAAAGGAGGCATAAGGTACCATGTCATTGATGGCGCCATGACTGCGACTGACCAGTTTGGTGATCTCATCAAATGTCCGCAGAAGTCTGCATGCGTCGCACATGAGCAGCAACTGGCATGGTGAAAAAAAAAACCAAGCTCCCAGAACCTGTTCTGCCGCAGAGTTTGTACAGGTAGTCATTAACTGCACGTTTCTGCTGGAGCAGCCTATCAAGCATATAGAAGGTTGAGTTTCATCGTGTCGGCAATCGCAAATAAGACGTCTGACCGGCAGATTGTATCACCGCTGAATGTCAGCAAGGGGAGCCATGGCCGTGTAAGATCTTCTGAAATGGGCCGAGATTTTCCTTGCCTGCCACAAGATGTCCTGGACCCCAGGGTATTTGACAATGAATTGCTGCATGACCAAGTTTAAGGCATGTGCCATGCATGGCACGTGTGTAATTTTGCCCTGTTTCAATGCGCTAAGCAGATTGGCACCATTGTCACACACCACTTTACCAACTGTCAAATTTAGCTGTGTTAGCCACTGATCTGCCTGTGAACACAAAGCTGAAAGGAGTGCAGGGCCAGTGTGGCTCTTGGTTTCCAGGCACAACAGACGCAGCACAGCATGACAACGTCTCACCTGGCATGTCAAATAGGTTCTGGGGATCTTGGGCATCGCAGCAGAAGAGACGCTAGCAGCGGAAAAGGAGGAGTCAGCCGAGGAGGAGAGGGAGGATGGAGTAAGAGGAGGAGAAGAAGAGGCAGGCCTGCATGCAATCCGTGGCTGTAAAACCAAATCTACATGGGTGCCACGGGTTACATGCTTGACGGCCATCAGAAGGTTCACCCATTGGGCAGTAAAAGTTATATACCTTACCTGCCATGTTTGCTAGACCACGTGTCTGTGGTGTTATGTATCTTGTCTTAGCACCGACACTGTGTGCCAGAGATACATTCACTTGCCTCTGAACATGGCCATATAGCATGGCCATATAGCTCTGGGATGCCCTTCTGTGAGAAATACTTCCTTCTTGGTACCTTCCATTGTGGTGTTCCAATGGCCACAAATTTTCGAAAGGCCTCCGAGTCCACCAGTTTATATGGCAGTAGTTGGCGGGCTACCAGTTCTGACAAGCGAGCTGTCAACTGTTGGGCAAGAGGGTTATCCGGCGTCATCATTTTTTTACACTCGAACATTTGGCCCACGGAAGTCTGCCTTTTTCCAGAAAAACATGAGGACGGCATGATGGAATGTGGAGTGGAGGACAATTGTGAGGAGAGAGGAGAAGGAGAAGACGAGGCTGGACGGTGAGAGCCTGGAATGTGGCTTTGTGGGTTCCGTTGCTCCCACTGGGCTCGGTGATGGAAGCTCATGTGCCTTCTTAGGGCGGTCGTCCCTAGGTGAGTGTTGGGCTTACCGCGACTTATGCATTGACTGCAAAGGCTGCAGATGGCAACACTATTGTCAGCAGCGGACACGTTGAAAAAAGCCCACACTGCGGAGCCATGTGCCGACGTCCTGGGAGCGCCAGATGTGATCGTACATGGTTGATGCCTCACTCCTGATACATTAGCAGTCTGGGCAATCTAAGTTCCGCCTGCTTCCCCTCCCTATCTGCTAGTCCATATCTCCCTCTGAACTCCCCTCCTCTTCCTCTCTTGTGGGCACCCACGTGACATCACTAGACACCTTCCCCACCGCTATAATTACAAATCTCGGAGTAGGCAGCAACACCGGGGACCAACCTCCTCCTTGGGCTGATCTGGGTACTGTCGTCAGACTGCTGAGTGGAGATTGTTGCTACCTCAGCTTCCTGATAAAATGCCAAGAGTGGCTGCGCATCAGTAATGTCTTGTGATGGATCGGAAAATAATTCCTGTGACTCAAGCGGAGGGTATATGGTGGTGGTGGTGTTGGTGGTAGTGTCATTGGGGGTGCACACAGCAGAGAGTGAAGAAGAGGGTGCAGATCGAGAGGATGAGGAGGGTGCAGAAGAGTAAGGCTGAGTGAGCCACTCAACCAAGTCTGGTGCATCCCTTGACATAATCGAACGCACCTTCTGCAATTTGCCACTTTGGCTCAAGCCTGTTGCTCCTGCCTTACCCCTACCACCCCTGCGGAAGGGCCTGCCTCTTCCTCTGCCTGTCATTTTTTAAATGACCCTGTGACAAAAGTCTCTAGAGAAGTGCAAGATGTACAGTATGTGGAAGAAGGTATATAACACCCTGCTTCAATCTGTCATTTTAAAGGGCCACTGGTCTATCACACCAGTTATAATACTTTTTTCTAATTGAGTTTTTCACTCTTTGTAGTATCGCTGCAGAACCGCTCAGCAGTCACAATGCTGCACAGTGGAAATGCACTATACTATGCTTTCTATATTTGCAAGTATTTTATACGTGTATTACACCCCTATATACTGCACACCAAATAGTACACCTATACCAGTCCTTAAAAGGACCTTTGTGGACCTAATAGTAGCTAGCTAGTAGCTAGTGAATTGCAGACTGTCCCTGCTCCAAACACCAAACTGTCCCTCCCTACACTGAGAAATGACAGCTGCAGAATCAGTCAGCAGCACAGCAGTGCAGTGCACTATAATATGCTTTCTATATTTGAAAGAAAGTATATTATACGTGTATTACAACCCTATATACTGTACACCTATACCAGTCCTTAAAAGGACCTTTGTGGACCTAGTAGTAGCTAGCTAGTAGCTAGTGAATTGCAGACTGTCCCTGCTCCAAACACCAAACTGTCCCTCCCTACACTGAGAAATGACAGCTGCAGAATCAGTCAGCAGCACAGCAGTGCAGTGCACTATAATATGCTTTCTATATTTGAAAGAAAGTATATTATACGTGTATTACAACCCTATATACTGTACACCTATACCAGTCCTTAAAAGGACCTTTGTGGACCTAATAGTAGCTAGCTAGTAGCTAGTGAATTGCAGACTGTCCCTGCTCCAAACACCAAACTGTCCCTCCCTACACTGAGAAACAACAGCTGCAGAATCTGTCAGCAGCACTGCATGCAGTGCACTATAATATGCTTTCTATATTTGAAAGAAAGTATATTAAACATGTATTACAACCTTATATACTGTACACCTATACCAGTCCTTAAAAGGACCTTTGTGGACCTAGTAGTAGCTAGCTAGTAGCTAGTGAATTGCAGACTATCCCTGCTCCAAAAACCAAACTGTCCCTCCCTACACTGAGAAACGACAGCTGCAGAATCGGTCAGCACTCAGCTCAGCAGCACAGCAGTGAAGTATAATATGCTTTCTATATTTGAAAGAAAGTATATTATATGTGTACAACCCTATACACTGTACACCTATATAAGTCCTTAAAAGGATCTTTGTGGACCTAGTAGCTAGTGAATTGCAGACTGTCCCTGCTCCAAACACTAAACTGTCCATCAATCCCTACACTGATAAAAGACAGCTGCAGAATCGGCCAGCACTCAGCAGCACAGCAGTGAAGTATAATATGCTTTCTATATTTTAAAGAAAGTATATTATACCTGTACAACCCTATATACTGTACACCTATACCAGTCCTTAAAAGGACCTTTGCGGACCTAGTAGCTAGTGATTTGCAGACTGTCCCTGCTCCAAACACCAAACTGTCCCTCAGTCCCTACACTGATAAAAGACAGCTGCAGAATCGGTCAGCACTCAGCAGCACAGCAGTCAGCAGTGCACCATAATATACTTTCTATATTTGAAAGAAAGTATATTATACGTGTACGACCCTATATACTGTAGACCTATACCAGTCCTTAAAAGGATCTTTGTGGACCTAATAGTAATAGCTAGTGATTAAACTGACGGTCCCTGCTCCACACAGCATCCTTTCCCTACACTGACAAAAGACAGCTGCAGAATCAGTCAGCAGTGCACTCAACAATCAGCAGCACAGCAGTAAGCAGCAGTGCAACAGAATATACTTTGTATATTTGAAAGAAAGTATATTCTAATGCCGCATACACACGGTCTGAATTCCGGCCAGAAAAAGACTGATGAGAGCTTTTCATCGGAAAATGCGACCGTGTGTGTGCTCCATCGGAATTTAGCTGTCCGAATTTCCGCCAGCCAAAAATTGATAGTATGTTCTCAATTTTCCAGATGGAAAAACTTTCTATCGGTAATTCCGATCGTGTGTATGCAATTCCAACACTCCAAAAAATCACGCATACTCAGATTCAACTACGAGACAGAAGATATTGGCTACTGGCTATTGAACTTCCTTTTTCTAGTTCCGTTGTACATGTTGTACGTCACTGCGATCTAAACTATCAGAAATTTGGTGTGACCGTGTGTAGGCAAGACAGCTTGAGCGGAATTCCGTCGGGAAAACCATCAGAGCTTCTTCCGACGAGAATTCCGATCGTGTGTACATGGCATAAGTGTATTACAACCCTATATACTGTACATCTATACCAGTCCTTAAAAGGACTTTTGTGGACTTAATAGTAATAGCTAGTGATTAAACTTACTGTCCCTTCTCCGCACAGTGTCCTGTCCCTACACTGACAAAAAGACAGAATGTAAAATGTCCGCCAGATCAGGTCTATTTATAAGGTAGGGGGTATGTCCAATTGTCCATGTGCTGAAATGTCTCAATTGGCTGTCCTGTACCCCATAATGGATGTGTCATCATGGGTCAAAGTTCTTCACAATGTAAACGCATATGTCCGCCGGGCAAACAGCGCCAGAAGTCCACCGGTTTGGCGAATCACGAACGAGCAAAATTCACCGCAAACCAACCGCCGGGCGAACCGCAAGGCCATCTCTAGCTGTTGCACCCATATAGAGGCACACCAGCGTCTTTATGGGCACAAAAGCTGCTATATGGGCACAACAGCATAAAGATGCTATTGTGTCTATACAGATTTTAAAAACGCCACTGTCTTAAGCCAATGCTGCACCATGCAGGTGTAGTTTTTTTTTTGTAATTGATTGATTGCCTAATTGTATGTTTATTCATACCTTCACTTGCTGTGGTCACTCGCAGCATATTTTGCATAGTTGTGCATGTGGCTCAGATTGCCGCGGCAAAACCAGGTACACTCTCTCCCCAAAAAATTTGGCAGTGGAAGGGGGGAGGGTGCAAACAAGTGGAGCTTCCCCTTTTGGGTGGAGCTCTGCTTTAACACTGCCACAAGCCACCAATAGGGAGGGTAGATTGAAAGTAGAATTCCAGCTTGTGCTAGCCTTAAAAACTGCCCCCCGTTCCCTTACCCCTAACACATATGCGGACTAACCTATTTTCAGACTGTTCCAATCTGGTCATGTTATCTCACCTTTGTGATCCAGCAGCATATGCAGGGGAGAGGAGGGAGCTGCAATAACAACTGTGACATGGGTACCTATGGGTGACATCACCTCATCAGGCTTCATCAGCTGTTGCCAAGCGCTTTCTCCCCTGCAGCCGCTGTTGACTGACACGGGTAAGATCACACGGCCAGACCTTAAAATGATGCCCCTCCCTGAAAAAAGTTCTGCGGGCACCCATGCTGATGAAGGACCATGTGTGGCCTGTGGTGACCGTCTTGATGGTCCAGTAATCTGAGACTGAGGCCACCCAGACGTGCTGGAAGAGAAGCAGATGTGTCCCACCCGACCCGCCTGGGTGGGCCCAATCTTAAATGACTTAGCTGGCTCTCGTCTACTAGATGTCTGGCTCCTAGCAGATTTTTGGAAGGAAGTCTAACCTCTGCTCCATTTCCTTCTAAAATCCCAGCTGGGCCTGTAGGAGAGTGCTTCTCTTGAACGCTCAGTACTGCGTCTTCTGCTCTGGGGCTTCTTCTGACCAAACAGATGCCTATGCTGGGGTAGGAAGCCCGACTTTAAACCTGTAGCTTGGGCTATGGCTCTATCCAGCCTGTTACTAAACAACCTCTTTGACCGCCTTAATTAGGGGTAGAAATCAGGGTGAAGTCTAAGGCACCAACAAATTCATCTCCCTCCAATTCGCTGTCTGAAGAAGGGAGGCATTGTAAGGCTGGAATGGGCCCGGATCCTCCTGGGCCTCGTCAGCCAAGGAGCCAGATAGAGTGGTGGACTGGATCTGCATGCGTGTTGTACCCCACTCCTTTAGGACAGAGACTCCATCTGTTGGTTTTCCGTCTCTTTCTCCCAAACTGCCTGGGCATAACATGGATCACACAGTGATTTGTCCTCCGGGACTCATGTCCCACATCCCCAGCAGGCTTGTAAAATCCTGACTTGGATGGGGGGAGAGAGCCTGCTTGAAATGTAATAATTTGTTAGCAGGGAAGTGGAGGGATACATGTGAATGAATGTTTTCGTTCTGTCCTTCCTTTACGCAGATACGACTATCCAAATTCCAACGGCGACTGGTGTTGTTTACCACAAGTTTCGGGAAAATTAAAAAAAACTTTTTTCTTTTACACAAAGTTGTCACTAAACTATATATTGTTCAAACATGGCATGGTTATATGTGGAGTTATCCTGAAATTCATTCTGCTGCTTCTCCTGATTATGGGGATACAGTATAGGAGACTTTTTGGGAGCCTAGCCGCGTACAGGACTCTAAAAACCAAGCACCGCCTTCAGGCTTTCTAAAGGCGTAAAATTGTGATTTTACTCCTCATTACTTATCACAGTTACGGAGGCCCTGAAATGTCCAGATAGCACAAAACCCCCCAAATGGAAAGTCACCCCAAGGTATTTGCTAAGGGACATGTGTATTTTGTAGCTCTCATTTGTTTTTGAAAATGAAGAAAGAAAAGAAAAATTCATTTTTTATTCTTTTTTCAATTTTCAAAACTTTGTGACAAAAAGCAAGTTCTGTAAAATACTCAACATGCCTCTCAGCAAAGAGCTTGGGGTATCTACTTTCCAAAATTGGGTCATTTGGGGGGGGGGGGGTTGTGCTATTTGGGCATTTCATGGCCTCCGAAACTGTGATAGGCAGTGAGGAGTGAAATCAAAAATGTATGCCCTTAGAAAGCCTGAAGGTGGTGATCGGTTTTTGGGGTCCTGTACGCGGTTAGGCTGCCAAAAAGTCCCACACATGTGGTATCCCCATACTAAGGAGAAGCAGCAAAATGTATTTTGTGGTGTAATTCCACATATAACCATGCCATGTTTGAACAATATATAATTTAGTGACAACTTTGTGTAAAAAAATAAATAAATCATTTTCCCGAAACTTGTGGCAAAATATAAAACATTCCATAGACTAAACATGGCTCTCAGCAAATAGCCTAAAGGGTCTTCTTTCCAAAATGGGGTCATTTGGGGGGGGGGGGGTTGTGCTATCTTCACATTTCATGGCTAACTGTGATAGGTAGTGAGGAAGTGAAATCACAGTTTTATGCCCTTAGAAAGCCTGAAGGTGGTGATTGGTTTTTGGGGTCCTGTACACGGCTAGGCTCCCAAAAAGTCTCATGCATGTGGTATCCCCATACTCAGGAGAAGCAGCAAAATGTATTTTGGGGTGTCATTTTTCATATGCCAATGGCATGTTTGAGCAATATATCATTTAGTGACAACATAATTTTCCAGCAACTTGTGGCAAACTATAAAATACTCCATGGACTCAACATGCCTCTCAGCAAATAGCTTGGGGTGTCTACTTTCCAAAATGGGGTAATTTGGGGGGGGAGAAATCCTGAAGGTGGTACTTGGTTTTTGGAGTCCAGTACACGGCTAGGCTCCCAAGAGTCTCACACATGAGGTATCCCGAGAAGCAGCAGATACAATTTGGGGTGTAATTCCACATATAAGTATGGCATTTGTGAGCAATATATCATTTTCATAATTTTTAAATCACTTGTGACAAAAAATAAAATATTCAATGGGCTCAACATGCCTCTCAGCAATTTCCATGGGGTGTCTACTTTCCAAAATGAAGTAATTTTGGGGGGTTGTACCACCCTGCCATTTTAGCACCTCAAGAAATTAGACAGGCAGTCATAAACTAAAAGCTGCGTAAATTCTAGAAAATGTACTCTAGTTTGTAGACGCTCTAACTTTTGTGCAAACCAATAAATATACGCGTATTGACATTTTTTTTTACCAAAGAAAATGTATGACTAAAATTGAGTTTATTGGATTTTTTTATAATAATAGGTAGAAAATATATATATTTTTTCGAATTTTTTCCGTTTATATCACAAAAAATAAAAATCGCAGAGGTGATCAAATACCATCAAAAGAAAGCTCTGTTTGTGAGGAAAAAGGACGCAAATTTTGTTTGGGTACAGCATTGCATGACTGCACAATTACCATTTAACCACGTAAGGACCGCCGCATGGAGATATACGTCGGCACAATGGCACGGACAGGCACAAGCACGTACCCGTACATGCTTGCCTTCCAGCGGGTGGGGGGTCTGTTTACCCCCCTGACCCCCCCCCAGCCCCCCCTCCCAGTCACAGTGTCACTGATTGCAGTCAGGGCAGTTAGTGTTAGGTCCAAGGTAGCCCCCTACCCCCCAATAAAGGTTTAACCCCCTGATTGCCCCTAGAGTTAGCCCTTTCACCCCCTTTTGCCAGTGTCACTAATGCTGCGTACACACGTAGCCGACTATCCGGCAGACTTAGTCCGGTGGACTTCCCGCCGGACTGTCCGCCAGACTTTACAAATGGGCTACTTGCCCAAACACGGCACTTTTTCAGCGGACTAATACGGCGTACTAAGTCCGCCGTACTATCCGCCGTACTTTTGAAATGAACGGACTCTCCCACACACACGGAGGAAAGTCTCCAGGTAGGCGGGGCCCGTGAAGGGGACGTTGCTGGCCCCGCCACCTGGTATGGACTTAAAGGGGAACCCCAACACCGAAAAAAACCGGTGTGGGGGTCCCCCCCCAGGTCCACATCAGACCCTTGTCCGAGTACGCTACCCGGCCGGCCAGGAAAGGGGGGACGAGCAAGCGCCCCCCCCCCCCTCCTGAGCCGTACCAGACCGTGTGCCCTCAACATGGGGGGTGCCTTGGGGAAGGGGGGCCACCGCCTGTAAAAGAGATAGAAGAAGGCGCGGTGGCCTGGCAGAAGAACCGAAGAGGGGGACAAGACCCCCGAAGTCAGAAGAAGAGGGCGGCGGTGAGGAAGAAAGCCATGCTCCTCCGCTAGTAAAAGAGCTAGAAGAAGATAGCGGAGGAGTCCGGCGAGAAGACCCTAAATAAACTATTTTAACCCTTGTGTGTTGTGTTTTTTTATTACTTTTTTTACAGGTGAATGGGTAGGGGTACATTGTACCCCATACTCATTTACATAGGGTGGGGGGCCGGTATCCGGGGGCCCCCTTATTAAAAGGGGCTCCCGGATTCCGATAAGCCCCCCGCCCGCAGACCCCGACAACCAACGGCCAGGGTTGTTGGGAAGAGGCCCTTTTCCTCATCAACATAGGGACAAGGTGCTTTGGGGTGGGGGGCCGTGCGGCCCCCCCTTCCCCAAGGCACCCCCCCCATGTTGAGGACACGCAGCCTGGTACGCCTTGCTCATCCCCCCCTTTCCTGGCCGGCCGGGTAGCGTGCTCGGACAAGGGTCTGATGTGGACCTGGGGGGGACCCCACACACTCATTTAAATCCATACCAGGTGGCGGGACCAGCAACGCATCCTCCGCGGGCCCCTGCCTACCTGGAGACGTGCTCAAAATGAGCGGACTTTTCTCCGGCGGGAAAAGCCCGTTCATTTCAAAAGTACGGTGGACTGGCATACGCACGGCCGGATTGTCCCCCGAAATGCAAGTCCGGCGGGAAGATTGAAGTGCAAAACTACTTTCTAAGTCCGCCGTACTTTCTGGTCAAAAATGTCAGCCGGAGGCTACACACGGGGGGATTGACTTTTCCACCCGATTGTTTGATCGTGTGTATGCGGCATAAGCGATCGTTTTTCTGATCGCTGCATTAGTGTCACTGGTGCTGCTAGGTAGCTAGTTATTTTTTTAGGTTCATCGCCAGGTTTTTATAGCGTTAGGTACCCCCATATACAACCTAATAAAGGTTTTAACCCCCTGATTGCCCCAGAGTTAACCCTTTCACCAGAGATCACCGTATAAGTGTCACTGGTGACGCTGGATAGCCAGTTAGTTATTTAGGTTCCCCGTCAGGTTTTTATATAGCGTCCGGGACCCCCATATAATACCCAATAAAGGTTTTAACCCCCTGATTGCCCCTAGTTAACCCTTTCACCCCCTTTTGCCACTGTCACTAAGCGATTGTTTTTCTGATCGCTGCATTAGTGTCACTGGTGCCGCTAGGTAGCTAGTTATTTTTTTAGGTTCACCGTCAGGTTTTTATAGCATTAGGTACCCCCATATACTACCCAATAAAATTTTTAACCCCCTGATTGCCCCTAGAGTTAACCCTTTCACCAGCGATCACCATATAAGTGTCACTGGTGATGCTGAATAGCCAGTTAGTTATTTAGTTATTTAGGTTCCCCGTCAGGTTTTTATATAGCGTCCAGGACCCCCATATACTACCTAATAAAGGTTTTAACCCCCTGATTGCCCCCAGGTAACCCTTTCATCCCCTTTTGCCAGTGTCACTAAGCAATCATTTTTCTGATCGCTGCATTAATGTCACTGGTGCCCCTAGGTAGCTAGTTATTTTTTTAGGTTCATCGCCAGGTTTTTATAGCGTTAAGTACCCCCATATACTACCTAATAAAGGTTTTAACCCCCTGATTGCCCCTAGAGTTAACCCTTTCACCAGCGATCACCGTATAAGTGTCACTGGTGACACTGGTTAGCCAGTTAGTTATTTAGGTTCCCCGTCAGGTTTTTAAAGAGCGTCAGGGACCCCCATATACTACCTAATAAAAATTTTAACCCCCTGATTGCCCCTAGTTAACCCTTTCACCAGTGATCACCGTATAAGTGTTACGGGTGACTCTGGTTAGTTAGTTTGCTTTTTATAGCATCAGGGCACCCACCATTTATTACCCAATAAAGGTTTAACCCCCTGATCACCCGGCGGGTGATATCAATTAGGTTTTAGGGTCAGGGTCTGCGTCGCCCGAGGCAGCGCTAGGTTAGTGCCAGTACCGCTAACACACACGCGCAAAGCATACACCTCCCGTAGTGGTATAGTATCTGAACAGATCAATATCTGATCTGATCAGATCTATACTAACGTCCCTAGCAGTTTAGGGTTCCAAAAAAAACGCATTGTTAGCGGGATCAGCCCAGATACCTGCTAGCACCTGCGTTTTGCCCCTCCACCCAGTCCAGACCACCCAAATGCAGTATCGATCGATCACTGTCACTTACAAAACACTAAACACATAACTGCAGTGTTCACAGAGTCAGGCCTGATCCCTGCGATCGCTAACAGTTTTTTTGGTAGCGTTTTATATTTAAATCCTGTAGGCAATGCTTGGTTTTTGGGGTCCCGTACGCGGCTAGGCTCCCAAAAAGTCCCCCACATGTGGTATCCCAGTACTCAGGAGAAGCAGCAGAATGTATTTTGGGGGTGTAATTTCACTTATGCCCATAGCATGTGTAAGCAATATATCATTTAGTGACAACTTTGTGAAAAAAAAAAAGTTTGTAATATTCCCGCAACTTGTGGCAAAATATAAAATATTTCATGGACTCAACATGCCTCTCAGTAAATAGCTTGGGGTGTCTACTTTCCAAAATGGGGTCATTTGGAGGGGTTTTGTGCTATTTTGGCATTTTATGGCCTTCGAAACTGTGATAGGTAGTGAGGAGTGAAATCAAAAATTTGCACCCTTAGAAATCCTGAAGGCAGTGTTTGGTTTTAGGGTGTCGTACGTGGCTAGGCTCCCAAAAAGTCCCACATATGTGGTATCCCCGTACTCAGGAGAAGCAGCAGAATATATTTTGGGGTGTAATTCCACATATAACTATGGCATGTGTGAGCAATATATCATTTAGTGACAACTTTTTGTAAACTTTTTTTTTTGTGTCATTATTCAATCACTTGGGACAAAAAAAAATATTCAATGGGCTCAAAATGCCACTCAGCAATTTTCTTGGGGTGTCTGCTTTCCAAAATGGGGTCATTTGGGGGGGGGGGTTGTACTGTCCTGCCATTTTAGCACCTCAAGAAATGAGATAGGCAGTCATAAATTAAAAGCTGTGTAAATAAATATACGCTTATTGACATTTTTTTTACTAAAAACATGTGGCTGAATACATTTTGGCCTAAATGTATGACTAAAATTTAGTTTATTCGATTTTTCTTATAACAAAAATTAGAAATATCTTTTTTTTTCAAAATTTTCAGTATTTTTCCTTTTATATCGTAAAAAATAAAAATCGCAGAGGCAATCAAATACCATCAAAAGAAAGCTCTATTTGTGGGACGAAAAGGACGTGAATTTCGTTTGGGTACAACATTGCATGACCGCACAATTACCAGTTAAAGCAGTGCAGTGCAAAATTGTAAAAAGACCTCTGGTCCTTAGGCTGACAATTGGTTCGGGGCTTAAGTGGTTAAAGCAACACAGTGCCAATTTGTAATAAAAATGCTCTGGTCATTGAGCAGCCAAATCTGAAGTGGTTAAGTGAGTCTGAAGTGGGTAAGGTAAGAGGCCTGGAACTGCAGCTCCAATAACCCCTATGTTAATCTGGCCCTGACTACAACCAATAGGAAATGTAATGGATAAGAACTACAATCTAGTTCAAGGTTATCGGCTGCTGTTCCTAATTAGAAAGTGTGAATGTGCATGCACGCTGAAAGCAAACACTTGTCTTTGATGATGCTCTGGGGGAAGGGCGAAAAGCATCAATGCAATTTCCGGCCTGTGGCTTAACCAGTGACGCCATTTCCTGCCTCCGTGGGGCATACGCTGTACGAGCGGCAATCGTGGAAGTCTTGTGGAAGCAAACACTGAAACGTCTGTTCAGTACGATCACTTCCTTATCACTCCTTATTGCAAGGCGGTGCTAATGTTTTATACAGAGAGAATAATAGCTTATACATCATTGCTATGTCAGTCTAATAGGTACATCTCATTGGTTTAAATAGAAGAGGAATGCAGAAACTTGATGCTGAGGCTTGGTTGTTACTGGCTCTGTCTTCACTTCTTCAATCTTCTAATGAGGGGGAGTGGAAGTTAGACGCCATCTTCAGTTCCAATTAGAGTTAAGCTGTATACTATATAATAAGTAAGGAGTTGCATAGAAACATGTATACTCATAAGAAAATAGACATTTTTATGATTATCATTATGTATAGGGCTGATATGGTCTGTTCTCTGTTTTTTACTGTTTATGTACTTAAAGAATCTCTTGTGTTCTACCTTAGCTGCCCTAATTACACCCTTACATTTCTTGTTGCATTCTTTATAAAGTCTGAATGCTGATGATGATCCCTCAACCTTGTATTTTTTGAAGGCCTTCTCCTTTGCTTTTATATGCATTTTTACATTGGAGTTAAGCCATCCAGGACTTTTGTTCACTGTTTTAAATGTATTAGCCTATGGGATGCATTGGCTTATACACTCTTAAAGCAAACCTATCTCTCTCTGTGCTTTGTTCCTAAGATTTTATCCCAATACATACCATCTAGCAACGTTCGTAGTTTAGGGAAGTTGGCTCTTTTGAAATTCAGTGTCTTTGTATTCCCCTTATGTTTCCTATTTGTGTGATTTATACTGAAGCCAATTGACATGTGATCTTAGTTTCCTAAATTGACACGTATTTCCACATCCGTGATCAGGTCTGTATTGTTGGTAACCAGTAGATCCAGTAACGCTTTATTTTTAGTTGGTGCGTCTACCATCTGACCAATGAAATTGTCCTGCAAGACATTTAGGAACTGGCGAACCTTAGACAACTGCATGGTTCCCTCCGCCCAGTCTATGTCTGGATAATTAAAATCCCCCATTATGATAGCACTTTCCATCCTTGCTGCTAATCCAACTTGTGATCTGTCTCCCCCTCCTCCCTCAGGTTAGGGGGCCTATAGCATACTCCCAGTATTATTTTCCCCTTAGCTTCATCCCTTTGGAGCTCTATCCATAAGGTTTCCACTTCCTCCCTAGTTCCCTTAGTGATGTCATCTCTCACATTCACTTGTACATTATTTTTGATATTATATTTAGTAATTTAATTAGTGATGGCCGTATAAGCCATTTTTCGAGTGTATTTGATTTATAAGCAATACAAACCTTTTCAAATGTATTCTATTCTAAAAAATAGAAACCTAACGGGTTCTAATGCTTCCCCACTTTATCCAGAACTAAAAAAAATAAGCTTTTTCTTTAGGTATACGTTAAACATTAGTCCACCATTTAAATGATTTTGATTTTATCTATGCTTGGGGTCTCATACCGATAGGAGGGCACAAACCATAAGTTTGCATGCTGTAGTATTGCCTCTAACGACCTTTTAATCCTGTGAGAGGCCTGACTTCCTTTGTTTATTTTTCTTTCTCCTATCTTGATAACTCTTTCTACTACCTTCTCAACTACCCTTCAGACTATTCTTATTTACTAGCTAGGTTTGTTTTTTGTTTTGTTTTGAAGCCAGTATATATTTTTTATTTTTTAAAAAGATTATTTATGTAAGAAATCTTATTAACAATGGACCAATTTTTTTCCTTCCAAAGATGATGATTATAGTGATTATGATATTTTACCATTTCTGCTTCCAGGATTACAGATTTTGCTCTTTTAGAATCATATAACTGCTGTTATAATATGCCTCATTATAGTCTATTATACTTGAGTACATTGTGTTACTCCTTATTGTGTCAATCTTCTATTCCCCCTATTCTAAAATAACTTCAATGAAGACATAATTAAACAAAAAAAAACTTTAATTTGGTCCAGCTGACCTAGAATAAAGAGGCACAATCACTAGTAATGAGACCCATGCAGTTAGAGAGCAAGCTTGAACCCTGGATTCCAAGAAAATGAAATTAGATGAGTGCAAGAATCCTCCAATGTTAACCTGAAATGTAAACTTCTTTAAAAAAAAGCAGTTCAGATTGAGAATATTCTGATCAAAAAGAAGTTCCATCAGTGAAAATTAAAGCAATACTACTTTATTCAATTTTCCCTATAAAGATCTTACAGTATTGCAACATTTCCAGTCAATGCAGATAAAATAACACAAGTATTATTATTTTTTTAATTCCTTTTACATCAGACTGCAAGACAAACCACTTTTTAAAAAGTAATATAGGTTATATATAAGTATATACGTAATATAGGGGCATTTTTACATGAACAAAGCAACATATTATCAGGGTATGTAATGTCACTAAGTCCCATCCACCCCTCATACAGAACTGTTGCAAATGTCTCTTGATGTGGAGGTCGATTTCCAGTATTCCGGTTGGTCATATTGCACTGTAAGACTTAACCAGGTCCTCAAAGATTAATGTTCTATAACAACACAACAGAGACACAAGCTAAGAGAATGCTGTGTAGTAAGCAAATCAACTACCTTGCCCTCTATGAAGCTCTCTCTAAGTAAAGGGCTTAGCTGGCCCAATAGACGTAAAGGGGCATAAATCCAGAATATACACACAGACAGAAAAGTGTGGGAAGGAGAAACAAGGGGAAAAATGGATGGTATGTGTTAAGGAGGGAAAAGAAGGCTAAAGGAGTGCAGGAAAGGGTAAGGAAGGTGGAAGTATGTAAAAGACTTGGCCATAGGTGGTCAGTGGTGGGAGACCCTTAGCAGTTTGCACCACCAACGATAAGTGGAACCACCCAATGATATATACTGGTATAGTATGAAAAGACATAAGTTCCCTGCTAAGAAAGGAGGTAAAGTATTAATTTAGTTTACATTTGCAGGTGGTGGTAAAAATAGGTCTTACCACCTCCCCAACTTTTCCATATCCAAAGACAGTTGTGACCCCAATATGTTACTTGTGGCCACTGCAAAAATTATACCGTCACATTCCTTACTCTGTACTGCCATCAAATGCAACCAGTTTATGGCAATAGGGACACATCACAACTGCCCTGCTTTACAGAATTAAAACTGGTGATGAGGAGGTTACGTAATACCTTCCAGCTTATTAATCAAATTTCCGATGAATAGCAATTCACAGTGGATCAGTCCTCAGAGGGTGATGCAAATGTAAAGGAGCCCTATGCAATTATATTGCACAGTATGTGCGTGTACAGTGAATGTATATATTGTGTATAATCAGTGCTGGGACAAGGTCAACCAGTGCCCAGGGTGAACATGCTGAGCTGTGCCCCCACCCATGACCAATTATCTTACACACACCTGATTAATATAACTTAGTGCAGAGGTCAGAATTGGATAAATTAAAAAGTACAAGGATCGGGAGCAGTGTGTACAGTGTGCAGGAGTCAGGAGAGGAAAACATACAGAGTGCAGAGGTAAAATTGTGAGGGAGGTGAATCCCAGACACCCGCTGCTGTAAGTAGAATGGCAAAACATATAATGCGAACAACTCATAAATATTCGATTACATATCACATGTATGTGGGACCAAAATCCCTGTGCTGCAAAAACATTTTGTGAGGGAGTTAAGACCACACTCCTGGTGCTGTAAATAAAAAATGTAAAATACTATAACATATAATGTGAATAACTCTCAAAGATTCAAATAACTGTAGTCAAATTCTTATTGGACATAGTATTCTGACAGCAGGACTGTCCTCTATCAGAATACACTGATTAGCACTGGCTGCAAACATCTAATTGAATAAGGATTTCCAGCAAATGATACAACAATCGGTTTCTGCCTAACAGATAGAGTTACACACCAATCACAATCCAGCCCCCGCTGAACCTGATTAATTCTGATCTGTGTACCCAGTTTTACCTTGTGCTTTGCTTCAGCAGGCTCTCTGCAGTTCTGTTACTGGTCCCCTGCAGCTCCTGTGTCAGTTAGGACTGACAGTGGTCACACTCCAGCCTCTACTTTGGACCATACAGGGCTAATCTTCTTCTATATGTGATTATGTGTTAGCAGGGCAGCCGTCAGAAAGTTTAGGACCCCTTACACAGCTTTAGGCCTGGGCCCCCTGGGCCTGACCACCAACATTCCCTAGGGCCTACCCACTGGCCGTACCACCGAATCTGCTCACTGACATCCCATACCAAGTCCTTCCTCCTTCCCATGTCCTCTTGTTCCTCCTCCTCCTTCAGTCCCATCTTCCCATATCATGTCCTCCTTTTACAATCTCATCTCCCTCATCCCATGTCCCCCTCCTCCTCCATCCCATGTCGTCTCCTCTTCTTCCATCCCATGTCATCTCCTCCTCCTCCATCCTATATCTACTCCTCCTCCATCCCATGTCTCCTCCTCCTCCATCCCATGTCATCTTCCTCCTCCACCCCATGTCGTCTCCTCCATCTCCATCCCATGTCTCCTGGTCCTCCATCCCATGTCTCCTCCTCCTCCTCCATCCCATGTCTCCTCCTCCATCCCATGTCATCCTCCTCTCCACTCCATGTCGTCTCCTCCTCCTCCATCCCATGTCTCCTCTTCCTCCATCCCATGTCCTCCTCCTCCTTCTCATGTCAGTAGGGTAGTAAACTGCATCAGTAATTTTTTTATTATTGTCTTTTAGAGCCCCGGCAGTAGAAAATACTTGATAAATCAGCAGAAAGTAATAGTAGCAAAAGTTGCTATCCAACATGGAAAATTGTTAAAATGCAACAATCTATAAGAACCACCGTCCCTCCACTAGGCATTAGGCAATCACAATGATGTCATCCAGACTTGATATCAGGGATTCTGTATTCTTGCTGGAATATCTGTTCAGCACACTGTAGTGATCACAATACTGAATCAGGTTTACATAGATTATAAACATAGCAGCAAGTATAGTGAAGGGAGATTAGATGTGAGCTGAGCATGAAGGCGATAAACAGAAAGCAATAAAGCCACTTTCACACTGAGGCGCTGGCCGCGTTGACTAGTTCCTCCCTTGATTAACTATTCTTAAAGAACCCTTGTATTCCAGGGTGATCTCTTTATGTTTGACACTGGTTATTACCAGGTTGACTGACCAAGCATTACCTGTAGTCACAGCCTAAAGCCACAGAGAATTGAGTACCAGGACTGCAGGAAGTACCTGTATGGACTTTTACTTTATCCTTATAATTCAGTCAATTTTCCTGAGCAGTCCCTGAATGTGCAAGCCGCTCTGTAGTACTTGCAACCACGCCATTTAATATACACATTCCTTCTATGGTCCCATGCAAATTCTTTAAGGATCGCACAGTGCAATCAACTAATTACTAGTAGTATAGTAGACAATATTTAAGTATGACTGCTGGGTGAATGGATGTGAGCGCAGCTGTGACCCTCCCCCAGACAACGTTGTCTTTTTTAATGTAGTTTTGGAAGATATTTTCATTTGAATTTTTGATGTTGTTTATTATATCATATGGTGCTTTTGCTATAAGTAAATGTATCTTTTTATTCAGCCGTGGTATTCCGTAGATGTGACCTTCTTGGTAGGATTCCTTTTTCCTCCTCTTTTTTCATATAGTTTTTTGGTCACGTGGACCACGCCATATGTGGTTTTCATATGGTGATTGGGTGAGCGATTATTTAAAAGGTTATACATACCGATTGTCACTTTAGCGGTAGATCCAGGCTTTTTTGATTCAGATGAGGGAATATAGTATCAAAAGCTGCTTTCAAACCAAAAAGCCACTACTCGTAAGCCATGCTTTCTTAAAGTGATTCTAAAGTAAAGATTAAAAAAAAAAAGTTATACTTACCTGCTCTGTGTAATGGTTTTGCACAGAACAGCCCACATCCTCTTCTTTTTGGGTGCCCTGCCAGGTCCTGGCTCCTCCCTTCTGCCGAGTGCCCCCAATAGCAAGCCTCTTGCTATGGGGGCACTCAAGCATGCTCATTCCCGAGTCACGCTCTGTGTATCCATTTACACACAGAACGCGACTCAGGCCCAGTCTCCTGCTCTCTGCTCCTTGGTTCACTGGCTTTGATTGACACCAGCAGGAGCCAATTGCTGCTGCGTGAGCCAATGAGAGAGACCCAGGAGAGCCACTGCTCACATGCACATTGCAGGATCGAGATGGGGTTCAGCCAAGTATAAGGGGGAGTTGGGGGAAGAGAGCAGGGGACGGGAAGGGTTTTTACCTTAATGCACAGAATGCATTAAGGTAAAAAAAACCTTGAGCTTTTACAACTATTTTAGCCACTTTACCCAGAGTAGATTGCACCCACTTTCTCTGATGTGCTCTTCGTGCCCAAAGCCAAATTTGTTGATCATCAATCAGCTGTCAGGAAGCACCTAACTTATTTTCCTCTTCACAAGTAGTACTTCTCAAGTAGTTCATTAAAGGTTAACTAGAAGAAAGAACACAAATTGTATATATTATTGCAGCTTACTGCTTTTTATTTGTGGTAGCTTCTTTTTATTTTTTGAGGCTAAATGATTGTGCGAAGAAGAATTTGGTGCCCTTGTCACTTATTGTGTGATAAATTGGTGAACAAGAGACATGCTTGAAGTCCAGCCTGGGTAGCAACAATGGATGTCCCCATAGATACAATGGAGGAGGGAGCATAGCTTCTCTAGGACAGGAAGTTTACTAGTCTCCATTTTACTAGGTAAAAATAAAAAAAGGTTTAAATCTAATAAACAAATGCAGCCATCACATCTAAAGTTAGCTTCAATATACTACACTTTTGTCTTTCGTTTTTATATATTTTTTGAGCAATACCTGTGCTCAGAAGATTTTGTAAGTCCTTTCTCAATAACGTTACTAACATAGTGGAGTCTTCCAACTTTGGTCAAAAATAGTTCATTTAGTAAGTCTGCATTTCAACTGTTTTTTCTGTGTTGATTTTTTTCTCTAAAATATATTTATAAATGATCCATAAATACATAAGGTCTTCTTGTTTTTTTTTCTTTTCTTTTCAAGCTACATTGTATCAAAAACATTTCTTTAAGTTGAAACTTATAAGTGGGTGATTTGCGTAAGTACTCTGTAGAAGCTTACTGGATAAAAACAAAAATACGTATGTTTTGTTTTAAAGAAAGTTGAAGCAAGGTTATTTCAACTTCTAAAGTTATTTTGTGACACATCTTTTGACAACATAATGGATCTAATCAACTGCGTAGTCTTTACAATGTGGGAGTAAAATGTTTTATTACTATTCAGTGTCCCTTGTAATTGCAATTTTAGATCTAAAATTATTTAGTGAACATTTCAGTATCTTTCCAAGTCTATATGAGTAACTTCCTGAGATGTTACAATATGCAACAACAATATATTTTTCAAAAATGAATAGAACCTTTTATCATCTTAAACTGAATCCCAGAACTCCAGCCATGTGATTTTGACTAGGCTGAGTTTATGTCATCGGTCTGCTTCAGACAGAAGACATTTCCTCAGTATCCTCTACACTAGTGATTAGTGATGGACGAACGTTTCGCCCGGCGGTCGTTTCGCGGCGAATTTCCGACATTCGCGGTCCGCACGTTCGAACGCCTTTTTCCGTCGTTCGCCGCGGCGGACTTACGTGTTTAATGTATACAAGAACTTTAACCTTTGGTGACACGTTTATCATGTGATACAGGACAGCCAATTGAGACATGACAGCACATGGACACTTGGACATTCCCCCTAACCTATAAATACACCCGATCCGGTGGCCATTTTACATTCTTTCTTCTGTTACGATAGGGACAGGTTCCTGTGTGGAGTAGGGAGAGATAAACCACTAGCTATTTGGTACACAAAAGTTCTTTTCAGGACTGGTATAGGTGTTAGGTGTTGATAGGTTTGCTGTGCTGCTGATTCTTGCAGCAGCCCGAGTGTCTTTTGTTAGTTTAGAGAAAGGGAAAGGACGGTGTATGCTACAGGGACAGCCAGATTAGTCTTTCATCATCATCATCATCATCATCATCATTAGCTGTTACTATCAAGGTCCACAAAAGAGCTGTTCCAGTAACCACTAATCGTTCTCTTTTTTTGCCAATTTGTATAGGGACAGGAAGGAAGCAGTGTTGTCAGGCAGTGAGGGTAATTTTAAAGACTTGCTGTTATTATTAGTTCCACAAAGGTTCTTTTCAGGACTGGTATCAGTGGTACAGTAATAGGCTTGTACATGTATAATATTCTTTCTTCCAAATATAGAAAGGATATTATACTTGACTGCTGCCCTTCTGCTGCAGTCTGCTAAACATTCACAACTCACTTGTTCCACAAAAGTTCTTATAAGGACTGGTAACTTGGTATAGGGTGCTACGGTACATAGGCTTGAGTGCGGTACAGTCTGCTGTTCTGTAAGGACCGCTATCGGTCCACAATAGATAGGGTTGACGTGCACCACTGCTGACCGCTGCCCTATACTGCAGCAGTCCTTCAGCGGTATAGGGACTGACGTACAGTCTGCTAAACACTAATACACAACCTGCTTGGTCCACAAAAGTTCTTATAAGGACTGGTAACTTGGTATAGGGTGCTACGGTACATAGGCTTGAGTGCGGTACAGTCTGCTGTTCTGTAAGGACCGCTATCGGTCCACAATAGATAGGGTTGACGTGCACCACTGCTGACCGCTGCCCTATACTGCAGCAGTCCTTCAGCGGTATAGGGACTGACGTACAGTCTGCTAAACACTAATACACAACCTGCTTGGTCCACAAAAGTTCTTATAAGGACTGGTAACTTGGTATAGGGTGCTACGGTACATAGGCTTGAGTGCGGTACAGTCTGCTGTTCTGTAAGGACCGCTATAGGTCCACAATAGATAGGGTTGACGTGCACCACTGCTGACCGCTCACCTATACTGCAGCAGTCCTTCAGCGGTATAGGGACTGACGTACAGTCTGCTAATCACTAACACACAACCTGCTTGTTCCACAAAAGTTCTTATAAGGACTGGTAACTTGGTATAGGGTGCTACGGTACATAGGCTTGAGTGCGGTACAGTCTGCTGTTCTGTAAGGACCGCTATCGGTCCACAATAGATAGGGTTGACGTGCACCACTGCTGACCGCTGCCCTATACTGCAGCAGTCCTTCAGCGGTATAGGGACTGACGTACAGTCTGCTAAACACTAATACACAACCTGCTTGGTCCACAAAAGTTCTTATAAGGACTGGTAACTTGGTATAGGGTGCTACGGTACATAGGCTTGAGTGCGGTACAGTCTGCTGTTCTGTAAGGACCGCTATCAGTCTGCTGTCAGCGCTGTATGTCACGGTGCTGCTGTCAGCGCTGTATGTCACGGTGCTGCTGTCAGCGCTGTATGTCACGGTGCTGCTGTCAGCGCTGTATGTCACGGTGCTGCTGTCAGCGCTGTATGTCACGGTGCTGCTGTCAGTGCTCTGTATTACGGTGCTGCTGTCAGATGCCTCTATCACGGTGCATGTGTCATTCCGGTATGTCACGCTGCTGGTGATCATCTCCTGCACCCTCTTCTTTGCCTACCCTGGTCCCTGACCTTCCCTCTCCTCCATTGCCTTCATTAGCTCCATAGTCCTGAATTGTTAGAACAATTTCCCAAATAAAATAAAAATGCTTGTAGTTATCGATCCCAAATTCACCTCATACATGTATTATGTCATTGTCCAGATGGTGGGACTACGTTTTACCCCCTAATAATTACCACGTGGCCGCAAATTCGACATGAAGGTTTGCAAAGTTCGCCTCCCATTGAAGTCAATGGGGCCCGCGGCGAACGTTCGGTTTCGCGAACGTTTGGGTCCGTTCGCATTTCGCTTTCGCGAAACGTCCCGTCGGAAGTTCGTCCATCACTACTAGTGATCAGACTGCAACAGGCACTGGCATAGAGGGGGTTAAACTCATATTATTGGTCTGCTTTAAATTGCAACAACCAACACACTGTACTGAAATCACTACACTGACACAGGTACACATCTTACCTCTCTACAAGGTCCATCCAGGTAGGTCAGGTGATCAGTCAAGAGGTCTACGATGTCATGAACAAGCAGCAACAACTTTAGGCTTAACTGAACTGTATTATATAAATCATTCCACGCAGTTGTGAAAGCACTTTTATTGCTCTCCTGTGCAGAGTTTTCCAAGAGTATTTAAATAAATAGAGATTATGTTACCAAGTAGCAGAGGGCAGAGCAGGGTAACAGAGGGTGCAGCAACAATCTTTGGCAGTCAAAGGGGCACAAAGTGGTTATAAATGCTCAAGGTTTTATAGCTTTGTGCATTCTATGAGGAGACAGCGGGGGTGGGACCGAGCAATGCTCCATGTGTGAATGGACACACAGAGTAGTGGCTCGGGAGCAAGCCTGCTCAGGTGTCCCCACAGGAAGCTTATGTTACCATACAGATTATGCTACCAAATAGCAGAGGGCAGAGCAGAGTAACAGAGGGTGCAGCAACAATCTTTGGCAGTCAAAAGGCCTTTAAGTGACTGTAAAGGTTCAAGGTTTTTGGTAGGTTCAAGTAGGTTTTAGGGGGGCTGGAGGTGCTGCTGAACACAGAAGGTTTTTAAGCTTCATGCATTCAACGCATGAAGATTAAAAACCTTCTGTGTTCAGCAGCACCCCCAGCCCTCCTCCAAAACCTACCTGAACCTTAGTTCGCCCCAGATAGAGCAGTGCTAGCCAATGGTTCCCGCTACTGTAAATCCCATCCAGTGAGCCAATTTGGAGATGGGGGCAGGGCTGAGCAGTGCTCCATGTGTGAATGGGCACAAAGAGCAGTGGCTTATCATGCCCTATTGTCACTAATACAGCTACTAACCTGCAGGGAGTGGTGTAGCGTAGGGGGGCAAAGGGGAGGGGGTTGCCCCGGGCGCAAAATTTAGAGGGGCGCAGCGGCAGGTTACCTGCAGCTCTTCTCCTGCACTGTGCAGTCTAGGAGACTGTGATCTCTTCCTTTTCGCTATGAGAAAGAAGTTGCATTGCAGTCCTGGCTTAGGCGGCTCCAGCGGTGACACTGACAGTGATTAAATGTACACTGAAGACCATCCGTGATGATCCCAGGGATTGGGACTGTGCGGAGACTGGGGGAAGGAGGAGGCCAGGCAACTCACGAGGCATCCTCTCCATTACACGCCACTCCCCCACACATGAGGTCCAGGATCCCGGCTTGTACAACATGCTGTGCATCCACTTAGCCCGCCCCACAGCCGGGACTTCCAACCACTGCCACTTCTCCTGAGTCCTGCTTGTTCCTGCTAGGTGGCCCGGCACTCTGACCCGGCACCAACCACCCCAGGACTGGAGGAAACAGGGGCCAGTAGGAAGAGGATGAGGCATCATCCATACAGACAGAAGCCCCTCCTTACCAGCAGCTGCACGGACCTTGTGAGTACTCCTCTACAGAGGAAGGCTCTGTACGGGATGATGGCAGCCGGAGGGGGGGGGGTGGGCTGTGCTCTGAACTGGAATCTGTGGAAAAGAAAGATTTTTATTTGGGGGGGAGATTTACACAGCGCCCCTCCCACAACCCTGCACGCCATACACAGCGACCCTGCAAGCCACACACAGCGTACCCCCCTCAACCCTGCACGCTACACACACCACACCCCCTCAACCCTGCACGCCACACACAGTGCACCCCCCTCAACCCTGCATGCCACACACAGCGCACCCCCTCAACCCTGCATGCCACATACAACGCACCCGTCTCAACCCTGCATGCCACACACAGAGCACCCCTCAACCCTGCATGCAACACACTCAGAGCACCCCCCTCAACCTTGCACGCCACACGCAGTGTACCCCCTCAACCCTGCATGCCACACGCAGTGCACCCCCCTCAACCCTGCACGACACACACAGCGCACCCCCCTCAACCCTGCACACCACACACAGCGCACCCCCCTCAACCCTGCACGCCACACGCAGCGCACCCCCTCAACCCTGCATGCCACACACAGCGCACCCCCTCAATCCTGCAAGCCACACACGGCGCACCCCTCAACCCTGCACCCCACACACAGCACACACCCCAACCCTGCATTCCATACACAGCCCACCTCTAAACCCTGCATTCCGTACACAGTGCACCTCTAAACCCTGCATTCTGTACAAAGCGCATCTCTAAGCCTTGCACTCCATACACAGCGCACCCCTCAACCCTAATTGCTAATAATTAGTTCTAGTTCTTGTTTTCTGTCTATTGGTGGGTCCCATCACTTCCGCAGTCTGTTTTGCGCAGGCAGTGAGATGATGTGCTGTATCTTAAGCAACAAATTAGTGGGTTGTATTGATGAGCTGTAACCTCTAGCAATCAATCAGTTAGCCGTAATCATGTGCTGCAATGTCCAGCAACCAATTAGGGAGCATTAATAATGTGCAATAACCTCTAGCAACCAGTGAGTGGCAATGATGTGCAGTAACCTTCAGCAACCAATCAGTGAACAGTAATGATCTGCTGTAATCTCTACCAAGCAATCAATGAGAAATAATAATTTGCAGTAACCTCTAGCAACCAATCAGTTTGTAGTAATGATGTGCAGTAACCTCTAGCAAACAATGGGTAAGGGGTAATTATGTGCAGTATCGTCAAGCAACCAATCAGTGAGCAATAATAATGTGTGTAGTGGGCAGTGTAGGAATCAGGTAGGTCAGTATAGTGGGCAGTGTAGGAATCAGTTAGGTCAGTGTAGTGATTAGTATAGGAATCAGGTAGGTCAGTATAGCAATCAGATAGGTCAGTTTAGTGGTCAGTGTAGGAATCAGGCAGGTCAGTATAGGAATCAGGTAGGTTAGTATAGTAGTCAGGTAGGTTGGTGTAGGAATCAGGTTGGTAGGTACTACTGTACTAGTGGGAGGAGACTCAGAGAGTGATAAAAATCTGTGTGTTGGGGGGGTCAAATCTCTTGCCCTGCCCCGGGCGCTAACAACCCGTGCTACGCCACTGCCTGCAGGTAACCTCTCTCTGTACTGAGTCAGACCAATAAATGTGCAATCAGCAGGGAGCTTAAGCTTTTCTAAAAGCACTATTCTCACAGACAGACAGACAGACAGACAGACAGACAGACAGACACACACACACACACACTTGACAAGTACTGAAAACATTTTAAAGATTTTCTTGTAGTAATGGACTTCTCTACTGGTTATTTACAAGGCAATGAGGTATGTAGGAAAATACTCAATTAGAAAAGCTTTTTCATTCTTCTGACTGCTATAAAATAAGGAAACATGAAATCCGATTGATTTTCATGCACTTCACACTTCATCGTTTTTCTTTTTGCTTCCTTATTATCCTTCTATTCAATTGTAATTTAGCCAAAGAAATCACACTACAAAGATCCCATGTCCACATTGTTACTTCTGCTCTGACGTTCAAGTTGATATTCTGTGGACCTGGTGGATAAAAATTCATCTCCGTGGCTTGACTGAAATTCAATTTATCAACATAATCATGAAAATCCTCACCTGTTAATTACAGCGTGTTATGAAAAAAGAGGGTGCAGTGCTAAATATTTTGCATACTAATCCTACTAAAATTAAAATGTAAATATATTGCTCCTATTGATCATAAACAGCAAAAACATATAAATGCTCACATGTTTTTGAACGAATGTGCAATATGTGATAACATTTTAATCTGAAGTGCTATTTAAGTGACCTCAAAATAATTAAGTTCTCAATATCATGCCTAGTGGCCAATACAATTATATTATATATATATGTATATAGTATACAGGCATACTCCACTTTTAGGTACGCAATGGGGTTTATTTACTAAAGCTGGAACATGCAAAATCAGGCTCACTTCTACATAGAAACCAATGAGCTTCTAACCCCAGCTTGTTCAATTAAGCTTTGGTATTAAAACCTGGAAGCTCATTGGTTTCTATGCAGAAGTGAGGCTGATTTTGGGGTATGTCTGTATGTATGTATATGTGTGTGTGTGTGTGTGTGTGTATGTGTGTGTGTGTATATATATATATATATATATATATATTAAGTAGGTAAGGGTACCTTTATATTGTATTGCAGTTCAGCTTTTTAACAAATTGAAAAAAAAAAAGAATGGGTGGAAGACTCCATTATTAATGCTGTAAACACCTGGTATAGCTTTACAATGTTGTGTGCTTTTACAAAAATTAGGCTTTATTAACCACTACAATACAGGGCACTTTCACCCCCTTCCTTCCCAGCCCAATTTTCAGCTTTCAGCGCTCTATCGCTTTCAGTGACAATTGCGCGGTCATGCTACACTGTACCCAAATGAAATTGTTATCATTTTGTTCGCACAAATAGAGCTTTATTTTGGTGTTATTTATTCACGACTCCGTTTTTTTTTTTTTTTTGCGATATAAGCGCAAAAATAGCGGAAATTTGGAAAAAAAACAATATTTTCTTTTTTCTATTTGAAAAGAAATCCAATAAAATCAAATTTTGTCATAAATTTAAGCCAAAATGTATTCTGCTACATGTTTTTGGTAAAAAAAATTCCGTTAAGTGTATAATAATTGGTTTGTGTGATCACGGACATATGTACGCAAATGATCATGTACATATGTGTGCAGGTGATCACGTACATATGTGTGCAGATAATCATTGGGACATGTGATTTTAGTGGGACATATGTGGGGGACATGTTTTTATTATTAGGGACATGTGTTTTTATTATTTGGGGACATGTATGTTTTGGGGACATGTGTGTTTTGGGGACATATGTGGGGACTGTGTTTGTACTGTGTGGTGTGTGGTGTGTTTACACTACACTGATGATCAGTGAGTAAAAAGCTGTAAAAAGCAGCCCATACTCACTGATCATCAGCCGGCTGCAGCGTTCTGCTCTCCTCTCCTCAGCGGTGACTTCCGTGTGAGGAGAGGAGAGCCGATTGCCTAGCAACCGGCTGTTTGTTTACATCACATGACGGCCGTGATTGGACACGGCCGTCATGTGATCAGGAGGGCCAATCACAGAGCCCTCCTGCCGATCTGAGATGTGCCGTGTCCGGGTGACACGAGCACATCGGAATCGCGCCGCTGCGCGGTCGCGCGCGCGCGCGATCCCGCTACTCCTGAATGACGTTCCTGAACGTCCTATCAGGAGTAGACGGCTCCCACACGGCCGTATATATGCATCGGCCGGGTGGGAAGTGGTTAATGACATTTAATCAATTTGTATTTTTTTTTTAAAAAGCATTATGCTGCTCCCAAGCAGCCAACTTCATTAAAAGAGAAGTTTATTTGAAATAAATAAACATTTATACTCACCTATTTCAATGCAGCTTTGAGAACTGAGTGATCAAAGATGGCTGATCGCTCAGTTTTTGGGTCCAGTCTGAGCAAAGAACAGTGACTGTTAGTCACTGCTCTGTGCTCTACCCCTCCAGCGCTCACTGGAGGGGTAGAGCACAGAGAATTTTGGCCACAACTCCCCCCAGACTGACAATGCTACTGCTGTGCTCTTTCATTAAGTGGGAGCAGTATAATACAGGAGGCGACTTACTTGCCAGGTCACCTTGTGAAATCAGAGGAGAAAAAAGTCAAAAAAAAAAATGCAGTCACTACATCTACAGATCTGTTGCAATACTGTATATTACATTAATATCTTTGGGTTTAATATCACTTTAACAGGCAGACAACATCACCATGTTCAAAAAGGCTGATACACAGTTCAACAGAAACTGTCCAACATTCTGCCAGTGTGTACAGTAGTCTGTCCGACAGAATCCTGCCTAACGTTCAGCTTTTGTCCAACAGGCATGCTGGAAAACCAGCCGTCAACCTGCATCCGATCAGCGCTGGCAGCCAATGACAGTGTGTCCTAGCAGGGGAACAGTCCTACTGTCAGAACCCAATAGCACAGCGGGGGAGAAAGCTGTGCAACATCACTTGTGTTAGTAGAGCAGGGATCTGTCAGTTTTTTTTTTCATTCAGCCCAGCAAAAAAACAAAACAAACGTATATTATATAGCCTGCATACATTTTTTCACTCACAACATTTTTTTAAATTGCACTTTGATTGATGATGTGTAATCAATTCCCAAACTGTGTTTTTTTTTTTTTTTACTGGGAATTTATAGCTTTTCCATTTATTTTATTATAAGGTAAAGCAGTAAAAGAGGTAAGATTGATTTAGATATTCCAGTACACTCCAGCCTCTTCCGAGTCACATCTGTGTCTCTACAATCAACAAAAGTCACGTTCCCTGCTGAATGAAGATCCATAGATCTGATTCAGCATGGGGCATGTCAGAGCACTGCAGATAGACCTGCGTTTGTACAAAGAGAGCTAGGGTCATTCTCTACAGCATTCTGGGAGAGACAGGCTTTTCTACACTAGGCAAGAAAATGCGAAAGTGGAGCTGGTACCTAATAGAAAAAGGTGCCCTTTCCCAGAAAAAAAAAAAAAATGGTGGGGGCTGGGGAGGAGGTGGATGAGTGTAGCTTTCACTTTTAAATTAATCTGGTGTTACAAAAGAGAAAACAAATTAAAAAAAATGAAATGCATACAGAATTCTGTAAAGTGATGATGGAGATAATAAACACTAATCAGGATTAATAACAATTAATTAGGATTAACTGCAAATTTAATTCTGTTACTTGGCCTTTTTACAAAGGCACAAGCGTCATGTTTGTGGTACAAAGCATTGTTTAATTTGGAGCTACAAAGATGAATGAACACACATTTTAAAAGTTTGCTCATGAACAACAAAAAAGAAAGTAAATGAAAAGAAAATGATTGCTAAAGGAAGAAAAAGTCCATTAAACCTTTTTACAGATAACGAAGGGTTAACAAGGGGCTAAACTGTTGTTTTAAGTTGTCCTGGATTTCTTTTCAGCTCAAGATGTCCTTAGTCTCTGAAGTAAATGATGTTAAATCCTCTTTCTCCAGTCCAGGCCATCATGGGCTCAACCAAAGCCATTAAGTGACTACCACTTATAGCTTGCTTTCTTCTCCTACCAGCATGCTCCTTGTCCACACCACTATCAGTTACGCAGGTACAGTATGTTATTCATCACTCATGCAAATGTATGCATCTACATTAATCCTAGAATTGAAATCAAATGTTTTCCTTCATTAATCTTCTGCAGCGGGGGATGAGAGAACCCTGGTACCTGCAAGGCCAGAACTTGTTGGCAGCAAGCCACAGCACAATCAGTGGATCAACAGATCCTTTAGGTGCTGATGGTGCTACATAAGCAGAAATCAACATTTGATCCAAGCACTGACAACATCAATGATCAGGCAGTCTTCTATCATCGTCTCAATGATGGTAGGTCTCTCCGAAAAACAAGAAATGCAGGCCAGGTTGAATATTTACACCTAGCTTGTGGCCTGCAGGTCCACTCTCCTGAAAGGCCTTTCACATCTATGGATGCAATTGAAGACCATACCACCCACCTCCTACATTCAGTCATTTGTTTCCCACTCCTCCATAGCCAGGTACAATTAGGGTGCTCCTATGGCTCCCATGCATCAGTACCAATCTTGTCCCCCTCATTTCCTCCAACCCTCAGCAACCTAGTTTATATATGTCTTCTTCCACACCCCTCCCTGAGCTTTCTACCAGGCCCTACCCCCATTTTGGAAAATTTGTGAAAATCCTTTTTGTTACGCAAAAAAAAAGAATAGTAAATGTGTTTGCAGATAAACTGTCAATGTCTATTGTTTGTCTTATTTGTGGAAAATGGAGTGTCTTATCTGACATGCAGTGCCCATATGTGGCCTCACTTTCCAAGGTTGCATGTCATTGTGGCCAAGGCCAGAATGGCAGCAAGGAATGCTTGTTATTAATATTGAAGAGCAGCGTTGGGGTGGTTATTTTTTGAATAAAGTTGTGCGTTAAAGTTAATTTCATAGTTAAACAAGGTGCCCATGCTGTGATAAGAAAACTGTATCGTGTACAGCATACCCAATATTTTTTAATCAAATCCTTTTTATTATTTTATATGAAAATGACATTGACACAATACAGACAAAACCACAAAAATAGAAATAACACCAAACCAAAACCCCCCAGAAAAATAAATAAATAAATAAACTCCAAACCACTGCCCTTCAACAAACCCCGACAACTAAACCCCCCCACAGAGTATATATGACACACATAAAAAATGAATAACAATATCCAGCATTTCAAAGTACACAGTACGCATTGGTTGACATGATACCTAAGTCATAGATTTAAGCCATCTAGACCAGATAACATCAAACTTATTCAGGGAGTTCCTTAGGCAATATGTATACTTTTCAAAAAGAATGATCCTGTTAAGATCTACAATCCAGTCGGATGCAGTCGGTGAATGTGGAGAGGTCCACTTAACCACTTGCAGACCGGACCATTTTGCTGGTCAAAGACCAGACCACTTTTTGCGATTCGGCACTGCGTTGCTTTGACTGACAATTGCGCGGTCATGCGACGTGGCTCCCAAACAAAATTCACGTCCTTTTTTTCCCACAAATAGAGCTTTCTTTTGGTGGTATTTGATCACCCCTGCGGTTTTTATTTTTTGCGCTATAAACAAAAATAGAGCGACAATTTTGAAAAAAACGCATTATTTTTTACTTTTTGTTATAATAAATATCCCCCAAAAATATATAAAAAAACATTTTTTTCCCTCAGTTTAGGCCGATACGTATTCTTCTACATATTTTTGGTAAAAAAATCGCAATAAGCGATTATTGATTGGTTTGCGCAAAAGTTATAGCGTTTACAAAATAGGGATAGTTTTATAGCATTTTTATTAATAATTTTTTATTATTTTTTTTTACTAGTAATGGCGGCGATCAGCGATATTTATTGTGACTGCGACATTGTGGGGGACCCATCGGACATTTTTGACACATTTTTGGGACCATTGACATTTATACAGTAATCACTGCTATATAAATGCAGTGATTCCTGTGTAAATGACACTGGCAGTGAAGGGGTTAACCAGGGGGTGGCAGTGTAGGGGTTAAGTGTTCCTAGGGGTGTGTTACTAACTGTGGGGGGGTTGGGCTTTCATTTAGTGAACACTGATCTCAGCTCCAATCACATGGAGCAGAGATCAGCGTCACTAGTTGCTAGACAGAATGGAGAAATGCTGTTTACATGGCATTTCCTCCATTCGGCCGCTCCGTGAGACGATCGCGGGGATGCCCGCGGCGATCGAGTCCGCGGGTCCCGCGACCGGACTCACGGGGGTCCCGACCAGCGCAGGAGTGCACCGCCGGCGGCGCGCTCCCGATGGCAGGGCGGCATTGAATATTGGACGTACCTGTATGCCAATATGCCTGCCCGTGCCATTCTGTCGACGTACATCGTCGTGCGCTGGTCGGGAAGTGGTTAAGAGCAATTTGTCTACGGGCAACAAAAAGTGTGCATCTTATAGTATTACCAGTAAGGGAGGTGTAGATAGAGTGTCACAAAACCCAATATAAATATAAGCGGTTCAACTGGAATATTAATATCCAAATTGGAAACCTAAAGATGGCAGAGGGTTGGCGATTCCCAACCCTTGGCTGTACTATATAGCAGCCCAGCAGCAACATTTGGTCGGATCTATGTCCTAAACACTGGCGAGCTCAACGGCACAACTGATGCTGTTTGCTTCTGGAGCTGAGACTGTTCCAGTGGGATTGGATGCGCAAATGTTTATGAAATCCAATAAACAGACCCCAACGCTGTCGCTAATCCAAAAAATATGGAATAAGAGCAGGCAGCTTCAAGGGGTACAAGATTTCACAGACTTCAGTCCCATATGTAATAATTGCACATATGTGGAGCTGGCTAAACTACAACAGGGGCCCAAATGGCGTGCTCACAGTGTGGTTATGCTATCCCATATATTTTAAAAAGGCAAATTGTTTTCCTTCCCAGAAATGCAAGCCAGGCTCAACCTGCCCGCCAATATGTGGTATTATTACCTTCAGCTCCGGCATGCGGTTGTTGCACATGGAGATGCAGGGGAATGTTTACTGTCGCCCACCCCGGTGTTCCATGTGCTGCAATCGAGCAGTTCAACCAAAGGGATTATATCCCAATGCTATCAAATGTTACTCACAAGACACCTACGGCATACCCATGTAGGGCAAGGTCTGCATGGGGGGAAAGACCTAGTGCAACTTACAGGAGATCAATGGGAGGAAGCCCTACAATCCATAACCACCTGCTCTCTAAATGTAGCTCAAAAAGTTTCCCAACTGTACATAATATTAAGGGTACATTACACACCCTGAAAAACTACATAAGATGGGCAGACTGGCGGACCCTCTGTGCTGCTGCTGCCGGCGACACAGTGTGGACCTCATCCATCTCTCCAAGGTAACCAGGGACAATGTGCAAACACCCATTAGGAAGTAGTGGTGGCAAGACACAAAAATCTAAACCAAGGAAAAAGTCTTGCGAGCTATCAGAGATATTCACCAAATATAATCTACTTTGTATAAATCCAAACAGTATTTTCAGTAACTGGCACTAATCACACTCCCATATGTTTGTGTTCAAATTAAATCAATCAAAAATGTCAAATCAAAAAAGTCTGTTCAGTCACAGGAACCAGAAGTAAAATCAACAATCAAATTAAAATGTTACATTTTATAGGGTAACCACACATACACACCACATATATACTTGTATGTGTGATATTGCAGGTGTTGTTGAACTACAAGCCCAAGTAGTCATTGCAAAACCCAGAGAGCCACACACACGACTTTCACATGCAGAGACATAATGGGACATGTAGTAAAACAACATGAGGTGTGGCACAGTTTTAGTGCTATATACTACAGTCACTAAATACTATACTACAAAATATAGAGATTATATAGGAAATAACATACTAACAAGTTATAGGCTTGATAAACACATGCAGGTAACTATGATGAGAATAAATCAGTGTGAGCAGGAGTTGTTCCTCTGCAGACGCACTACTCTGCATGTTAGTATTTAACCAGGTTAGTCATGGTAGCAGGATCTCCAGGAGGCCATCAAAGGCGGAGATTGAAATTCAAGTGAAATTATAAGATTATTTATGGATAACTGTGAAGGTCTACATACATTTTGTAGAAGAATCTGGGTATGAGTCACCGTGACAGTAAAGAGCCAGCCCACTAGTGCTGCCTGTATCTTTTTGCCTCTGACTACTTCAACCTTCTAGTACAGTACACCTCAACAGCTCGAGAAACTAATGTGATTGATCAGATGAAGACTGGGCTTCTTTATATCTGACATAGCTAGATAATCAGTAGATAACCAACTATCACACCTCTCTCCAGAGCAAGGAGCAGCAAGAGAAACAGAGCTATAAGAAGAAGAAGGCAAAATAAGAATTGTACTGATCTAAATACAGTATGGACGAAAACACATCTGAACGTATCTATATGCAAGTGGCTTAAGCATTTTTTTCATGTATAATCTTTTAATGGCAAGATCCTGCTTTTGTGCTCCAGATTTATACACACTCGTATTAATGAAGCCTAAGGGGGCTATTTTCCAAAGGCAAATCCACTTTGCACTACAAGTACACTGAAAGCGCACTTGGAAGTGCAGTCGCTGTAAATCTGAGGTGTAGATCTGAAATGAGTGGAAGCTCTGATGATTTTATCATCCAATCATGAGCAAGCTAAAATGCTGTTTTTTATTTTCCTTGCATATCCCCCTAAGATCTACAGAGACTTTACTTCCAAGTGAGCTTGCAGTGTAAAGTGGATTTGCCTTTAGTAAATAACCCCCAGAGTTAGCAGACTAATACTAGGAATATGCAGCGCTTGTAAAAACAACAAATAAAGTCCATGAATTGGTATAATTGTGTAATATAAGAAGAAATTTATGTCAAATTAGAATCCAACGAAAAACCATATAGAGAATAGTTCATAAGGTTGTGCAGAATCAAATGTTCAGAAAGTATAAGTGAGCAAAATCCACCACGTCATCCACCACCCAGTGTAAGATGAACGCTTACCAGAGTCGCAGGACTCTATTATGGCGTCAAATGCACAGTGTATCATCAGTGTAATATATCAGCATGAATCCAGGACAGTGGTGGCTGGTGTTTTTTTTTTTTGTTTTTGGGTGGGGCGTTCAAACAACCAAATAAACCGTTACTTTTTCTATGACTACAGAATTCCTAAAGATTCAATATTTTGCTAAACTTGTGAATAGTGGAGAAAGGACTACATTTTGCATCAATGGTAAAATAAAATGTAATGATCATAGAGATCCTGATTCTGCATTGCTTACAAAATCCTCATTGACATCTTTTTCACATAAGAGGAATATCAGTGCTTATGGAAACATTCTGATCTGTGACCCGAGGACTAGTTTGACAATTTAAAAGTAATTTCAACTTTGTTTTGCTGCCACATCACTTTTTTTATGGCAAGTGCTTATTTTGATGAAAATACTTGAACAGAAATGTTGATGGGTAAAATATTAATACAGTACAGTTTTTTTTGCCTATCTGGAGTGACATATTACACCATACAAAGCTTAATCTGACACTTTGGGTACAATGTTTCACAAGTAGTGAGCTAGAAAATATTGGGGGTTATTTACGAAAGGCAAATCTACTTTGCACTGAAAGTATACTTGGAAGTGCAGTCGCTCTAAATCTAAGGGGTAGATCTGAAATTAATGGAAGCTCTGCTGATTTTATCATCCAA